>NC_133577.1:65045054-65716941 GCF_964106895.1 Numenius arquata | reverse complement strand
GTTCTAACACTTCTGAAGCTGCTGAATCTCCTAACAGTCCACTAAGCAGACAATCTTAAATGCTGAGTCTTCTTGGATTTGAGATTATTGTGAGGCAGGACACTAAAACCCCCAGCCTTCTGCTGCTCACTAAACACTGAGTGCCTGGACTCAGGCCCTCTACCCAGTGAGCTACTAAGAGATTGGATGGCTTGGTTATAAAACACAGTTTTTGAAATTGGTTGCTGGGAATAAGGGGTGACATTTCCTGAATCCCTGCCTTATTTTCACCCAGAACTAGTTTGAAACATCCATTTATCTGCGGGAAGTTTAAAAAAAAAATAAAAAAAAATCAGTTGGAGTGCCTATTAACAAAAGAGTGTTTAGATCAATTTGTTGTATTGACAGTCACTAAGCTGAAAAGCTCTAAAAGCACCGTAGCTGACACTTACCTGGGTGGAATTCCACTAGTTTGGTAATGGTGCTTGGGTCCAAGGTACTGCTTACCTTAAATGCCCACATTGCAGTACACTAGCATTTTAAGAGCTGTCTTGTGGGTTTCTGTTTCAGAATAGAACTTTAAATTTTATCTTACTTTACAGAAATTAGAGTTCAAACAGCCAGATCCTACATCTTCCATGCCACAAAGAATAGGTAAGTCTTTTGTGATTTATCTTTTTCTGTTTCAGCGGATGGGTGCAGCCAAGTTTTTATTTTGTATGATGGAGTGCACATTCCATATTGCAGGTTATGTATTTAGTTACAACCATGTATAACTAAACATCTAACTTCTTTCTGTTTAGGGGTTCCTCCTAGCTCCTTTACCCAGGTTGTCCATTCTGCAGGAAGACGGTTTATTGTCAGCCCTGTTCCTGAGAGTCGGTTAAAAGAACAGGGCTTTTTCACATCTGCTGTTCCTGGAGGAAAAGAAACTCCGGATATAGGTAAGTAATCTGAACTCTTAAAATTGGATGCCTAAGGCATATTTATCAAAAATGTGAAGTTCGTTAACTAAACTGTTTCTAAACACCTCTTAAAGTACTTGGGAAAGTAAGGAACTGTCTATGCTGGTAAGAAGTGATTATAATTTGGGTGATACTATGCAGGATTCTCCAGGGTGGGGGGAATGTTGATGGGCTGTCTTCAAGACTCCGAAACCTTAATTCTGTATTTTAATGTAAGCCTGGATTTGTAATTTTTTTTTTTATTATGCTGAGAGGTAAATGTGATTTAAGTCTAGCAATAGACAATAATACTGCAATGAACTTTTCCATGTGGACTGACATTTTTCTGTTCTTGCAGTTGCTGCATCTCCACTACATGGTCCTGGAATGAATCTCTCCCACTCTGCATCATCACTGAGCTTGCAGCAAGCTTTCTCTGAGATAGGGCATGCTCAAATGACAGAAGGACCTAGTACTGCTCCTCCAGTGTTCAATCAAACAGTACCACCATTTCCACCTGCACTTTCTACCATGGCGGGCAGTGGTGCAGCTCCTGCATCTGTGGCTGTTTCTTCAATATCTGTTCCCTCCAGCACAGGTGTTTCTCTTCCAGGATCTGTTACTTTGCCTTCAGAAGGTGCCTCCGTTGGAGTTGCATCGAGTGCAAGTGTGCCAAGCTCTGTTTCTCCACCTCCAGCCTCACAATCTGGACAGCAATCAACTGGTGTCGCTTCCAGTGTGAGCGCCCCTGCTTCTTTCTCCTTACCTACCACATCCCAGCCTGCTCAACCAGTAACAGGAGATGTTGCCCCCAGTATCAGCACATCGTCATCTTTGGCACTGCCATCTACCCACGTTCCTGGTGTCACTGGTGTTGGTGGTGTTGCACTGGCTGTGACATCTCAGTCTGCTCCTCAGATTGTAAGTAGTATGGCAGGACCACAGACATCTGTTGCCCTGTCTCTGCCTCAGAATGTGGCTTTGCAACTTCCTCATCTTAGTAGCAGTGGCTCTGTCTCCAATCTGGCAGAAACAACAGTTGTAAGTGCTCCACAGTCACTACCTGAGAGTGGGCAGTCTATGGATAAATCACAGCTCTGCAGTGCAGCTGGCTTATCTCTTCCAGTTTCTGCACCATTATCATCCTCAGTGGCAACAAGCATATGTGGTTCAGTCACTCAACCGGTGATACATCCCTTACTTGTCCCATCAGGAATTACATCAACACCTGTCCTACCCCAGATTCCAGGTGCAACACCCATGTTGCCCCAGGTTCCCTTACCTGGTGTCTTACCACAGCCAGTAACTAACTTGCCTGCAGTACAGCAAACTTTGATACACAGCCAGCCTCAACCAGCTCCGTTACCCAATCAGCCTCATATTCACTGCCTGGAGGCTGATGCTGACGCTCAGTCTAAAGCTCCCGGTATCGATGATATAAAGACCCTGGAGGAAAAGCTACGGTCTCTCTTCAGTGAACACGGCAATGTGGGAGCAACGCATCCATCAGTATCTCTGGAGACATCATTGGTAATGGAAACTACAGTTATTCCTGGGATACCAACCACTGCTGTTGCACCAACTAAACCCCTGACGTCCATTAGCACTTGTATACCTCCGAGCAGTTTGCCTCTTGGACCAACTGGCTTGCCAGTGCTGACACCAGTTGCCACTCCCGGGCAAGTGATCACCCCGGTCAGCTATATTTCGGCATCGAGCAGCATTGCAACAGCAGTAGTGAAACCAGGGACCTCTCCTTCAAAGCCCCCACTTAGCAGGGTACCGGTAAGAAACGCGACATTTGTGTGAATGTTCAAGTATCGTAGGAAACAACCTTCTTGAGCGAAATCCCTTTTATAAAGCAAAATATTTATTTAAGCAGAGGTGTCTTCATTTTATATAATATTGAAAGTTTTATATGTCTCGAGGTGTTTTATTTTGTCCATATTGGGGGGGGGAGGGGGAGAAAGTCCAATTCTATATTGTGCCTTAGAGCCCTCGCTGATGTTCATTTTTCCTACTCCTAAAGCACAAAGAGTGAAGCAACTGTGGTTGGTTGATTGTGGGTTTTTTTTTTTTTAATAGAATTTGGAAGGCTTGCTTTAAATGGATTTTTACCTTGTACATGATCACTAGAATGAGATGGGGTGGTAGTATGTTTCACAAAGTAGTCAGAATAGCTTAGCTTTGCTTCTTATCATTAGCCTGTTCCTTGAAAGCAAGGGTGAACCTGACTGAAAGCGTTTTTTTGTGGTTGGTTGGTTGGGGTTTTTTTGTAGGGTGTGTTTTTTTTTTTTTTTTTTTAAAGTCCTCTGCTGCTTCTGTGGTGCCTGGATACTCTTTTCCTTCCAAGAGTTACATTTGTGACATCAGTATTCTGATAAGTTTAGAAGATATCTGAATTTCTGTAAACAAACTTTCTTGTTTATTGAATCATGCTCTTTAAACAAACACTCTTCTATAAAGAGATATTCATGATGTATAGTAACAACTTGAGACAAGTTGTGGATGTTGTTACCTGCTCATTAACCAGAAGTATAAATACATTAAATTAGGCTACCTATTTTCTTTTAAATGGCTCCCTGTGTTGGGAGACTCTGCATTTTAAACTAGTTCAATTATTTTAACTATTGGTCACCCTTTCCATTTCAAAGTTAAATAGAAATTGGTTGAAGAAACTTTCAGGTGTTTAACAAACCAAAAACCTTAATCCTTCCTTCCTTTTGTTTCTGTAAACACTTTTCCACTCACCAACTTTGTGTTGGTGGTCTTTGGCCAGCCTTGCTATCAGCCAGTTTCAGGCCATTTGAATTGAGCTACTGCTCCTAATGTCTCCTTTCTCTTGTTACTCTTTGTATTTAAATGAAGTAGAAAACTTCTGCCACCAGGAATAAGTGCCAGTGAAGTTGGGAAGGAAATCCAGACGCAGAGGTTATACTGAAATGAAGTTGAGAATTAGAAAAGAAAGATCAGAATATAATAAAAACTGGTATTGTTTCAGGAACAGTTGGAGCAGTTAGAAGCTTGCTAATTGAAAACCTGTTATTGCAAAGGCTTGGGTTTAAATGTAATAAAAGTTTGCAGTTTTTGATTGTTGGTTCTTGAAAAACTACCTTACCGCTGAAGTTTTCACTTATAAATTAGTTTGGTTTTTTTTCAAAGCTTAATTTTAGTTTCAATTTCTGTGTTGGTTTTGAGCTTTAAGGAGCTTATTGCTTTAGTTTTTCTGGAGTTTACTAAACTTGTATGTTTTATTTTGTTTATGGCCAGCCTGTTAACCTAGTCAGTTACATGTGTTTTGACTTGTCTTATGAATTTATTTAAAGTATATTTTGCCTCTTATTTATAAACTAAATGATTAACTTACCACAGCTTAAAAATTCATCATGCCTCACAACAGGTAATGTCCACGTGTATGTTCCTAGTGCACAAAAAAGCTGAGGTAATGCAACGTGGTGTAATTCCTGCTGAAACATTTTCGGAAGGGTGGATAACTATAGAATGTTATCTTCACCAAGCAGTTATTACTGCAATTTGAACCATTAGTTAAGCTGTGGTAACATGACTGCAAGCTAGAACTGGTTCTTCTTGTTGAGGACTGGTGTAGACTTTGGGCCAGTGACACATACCCAGCAGCGCTCGCT
This sequence comes from Numenius arquata, assembly GCF_964106895.1. NCBI lineage: Eukaryota > Metazoa > Chordata > Aves > Charadriiformes > Scolopacidae > Numenius > Numenius arquata. The sequence continues at coordinate 65,712,374 of NC_133577.1, read as the reverse complement.
GTTGCACAAGGGGAGCCAACTGACCAACGCTATAGCTCGTAAGGCTCTCATGCATTTCTCAAACTTGAAAGTCTCAAGCCTCAAGATTACAGCTGAGAATAAGAATTGCGAATTGTGTAATGGCTCACTTAATTCCTAGAACTTCTCACTTCCCTAACAATGGAAATAACTAACTGGAATGTGCTGTCTGACCTGGCGGGGAGGCTTTGATGTCTCCTTCTAACCTTTCTGGTCTCTCTAACCTCTTCCACGTAACCTGGATGACTTCCCTCTACCCAGTTGCACGGCCTGGTCATCTTCTGTGGGTCATCAACACCCTTCAGGTTCAAAAAAATAAAAAAAAGTGATGGATTGAGAAATTGGTGGTGAGATCTAAAAATCTGCCTCTCAGCAAGTGGAGACATCCTCAGGCATGACAGCTCCTGTTCTCAAGTCATATTGCTTGGAACAATTTGCCAAAAGCACGTAGCTTGCTGTTCCTAATGGGCAGTTAACATAGATCTGTTCGAAGGAGATTGAGTGCATTCTTGCACCCTTTTATAAATTCAGCTTTTTGGAAAATTGCTTTTTGGAAGAATTATTGTAGCATTTCTTGCAGACTTGAAAATAATATCCCCAAGATACTTTGCTCCTGGACGTAGCAGCTTGTTTAAACTGGAAATTGTGACCACTCAAAGATAATCTGGATTTAAAAATAACACAAAAGCAAACAAACAACTTCCCCCAACTTTATTGCAAAAATCCCTACAGACTCTATGCTAACTCTCCAGGAAGGAAGTCTCTACAGAAAAAAAAAAAAATGTTGAGGCTTCTGTTGTATGACATGACTGACTGTAGCTTGGTATCTGATCCTTCTGTTGTTCCGTGGCTGATGGACTCGCGTTTCCTCTTCGTTATCCATAGGTGCTACCAGTAGGTTCTGAACTTCCGGCTGGCACTCCATCCAGTGAGCCGCTGCCACCTTTTCCAGGACCTTCACTAACTCAGGTGCTACATGACTCTGCAGATTTTTGTCTGCTTCTTTTCCTTTCAAAGAGCATGTTTGGATTAAACCCTCCATTGCATGTTATTAATGTCTTTGTTTTAATTTTCTTTTGACTGAGTAACCCCTTTTGTGTAACTGTAGCAGCAGCCAGAGTCACTTCAACACTGGGTGCAGGGCGAACTATTTATCCAGTGTTTGAAGTACAGGAACGGTTAATCAGGCTTGGGGTGTTTTGGTGTGTTAACCTGAACTTCAGAGGTTTTTTTTTCTTTAAAAAAAAAAAAGTAACACAGGTGAGTGTGCATAAAACTTGAACCTGTTTTCTTCTTTAAAAGGGTATAGTAGCAAAATAGCTCTTTAGGGAAGCAGTATATACTGCAATTAAACATTAAGCAAAATACAAAATTGCTGGCTTTGCGAATTCCTTGGGTTTTGTTGTTTTTGGGGTTTTTTTCCCCAGTTATTACTACACTGATTTCAGTAGGCTTTCAGGTTTGTAAAAGGTCTTTAAAGCTCCTGATCATAAACATGAGTTGAAATGTAACAGTTGCTTCCCTTGCTCAGATTCTGTCCTTGTATGCAAGAGTTAGCTTGGATATTTTGTATGTAAACTGGAGAGGTGTTCAGCTCAAGACCACAAAGATGAAATCTGTCTTTGCTTTTGTTTACAAAATAGAACACCCTCCCACCCCATCCCCTTCCATAATTGAAAGAACTGTATTAAGACAAAACTGTTTTATGGATCTTTTAAATGCTGTGTGACGAGATGTAACGTGGGAACACTATGCTTCAATATGCAAAGAAAAACTGAAAAAATAACGAAAAAAGCACCCCATGAGATCATGAGATGAGATCTAGTTGTGCTGCTTTTGAAAGAAGTTTGTGAATAAACACAAAGATGGCTTTCTATAGAATTATATTGAAGTACGCTTGGCACAGAATTATCATCCCAGTTTTCTATTCAAAATTGTAAAGAAGATATGATTCAAGTGGGCACCTAATGGTTCCTGCTCTACCATCTTCTTGGTCTTCATCTGATGGAGCAAACGCAAATCAGTGACCTTAATCAAGGAGCCCTCGCAGATGGACTCTGCGTCCAGAACTACTTCTTGATTGTCTCTTCTTTTTAATTAAAGCATGTTTAAATCTTTTGTAGGCAATGAGAATCAGTCCACACTAGGAAAGTATTATTCCGTGCTAAAAAGGCAGAAATTTGCGCTCTTCATGTAAGAAAACTAAGAGAGTGAATGTGTGGCACTTGAAACCTGTCAGGGAAAGGAGTGCTGCTGTATTTGGTTTTATGCAGCTTCTTTCTAGCAGGCTGAATAAGGGCCTTATTTCTGCCCTGTTGAGTAATAAGGCAATGGATATCTTCTGCCTCCAAACTGAGCAAGAAACTGAATGGCTTATGTAGAACTAGAAGATGCTAGCATTAGCAAGCAACTCTTTTTTTTCCCCTCTGGGTTCTGGAGAGAGAAGGTGGTCTGTGCCTTTCAGCCAGTTCTTTCTGAAGTGTAGTTTTGCTGAAGAGGAGCCAACAACAATTTGGTGTAATTCTTATCTGTGCTCTTACCATGAACAAGGGTAGCAAATGGATCTGGAGACAGCTGATTAAAATCAGTCACACTAAGTTCATAGTCTTTTTTATTGTCATTGCTTGGAACTGGGTGTATTAGTAATATTTTTCCCCAGACTCAAAGGACTTATAGCCACTTATGTGACTCGAGCCACTGTTCCACTGCAAAAGGCTTCTTCCTGTTTGTCATAGGTATTTCTGGCAGGATTTGTGGTATGGAAGAGGCACAAATTTAGATCCCCTGTTTCTTGTCCTTTGCAAACAGCTTGCCTAATTTCGCTTCTCATTTGAACTCTAAAGCCTGTCTAGGAGTGAGACAAAATTGGAGGAGGCCAACTGGATCAAATCTAATTGACTGTTAAGAGCATTTGCTGCTATCCCATAATACTATCTGGAAAATTACTAAGCTTGTCTTCCTTACTGCTTCTCTCAGTTGATCATTACACAATTTTTTTTTCCTTAGTATCAGACACCTAATTTGCAGACTAAGTATGTGTCATCTCAAGACCAGTTTTGGACAGTTTGTTCCTTAGTCTTAAATACCTGTTCTGTTTATTCCTTAATTGCTTTTTAGAGTGTACTTACATTAATTTTTCCAGCTTCATTTTGGTAGCCTTGTTTCATAAGGAAATCTTTACTTCCTGATCATTCTGATAGCTCTTTGTTTACTTGAAGCAAATATCTTCTTCTGAGCATGTGATGAGAATTATACAGAATTTCAGGTGAAATGTCCTCTTTATTTTATAGTATTATTGAATTAAATTAGCTCCCTCGTCTGCTAAGCACTTGGATTCTGAATGGAGTCATAGAAGTCTGCATCTTCTTGTGTTCTTTTTTTAAAACTTGGATGGAGTTGATACAGGGTTTACTGTTCGTAGGTTTTTTGATTGTGTTTTGAAATCAACAATTCAGGAAGAATGTCATCCTGGCAACGTGTTTGAAAGTATTTTTATGCTATCATGTACCTCTAACTTTCAGTTTCTTGAAAGCAGAAGATAATGTTTTTATGTTGCTGTGACCTCAGCTTCAGATATAAAAACAGATCTAGCCTTTTAATATAAAAGACTTGGAAAGATTAACGATGCTAATGTTTGGATGGAAATTTCTGCTCCATGGGGTCAGAATTGCAACTTAGTGATATCTGCCAACACTTTCTTCTTCCATATGTATCTTACAGCTATGGCCCTAATTAATAATTTTGAGTGAATCCGATCTTTTCTTATCTTCAAGATATTTTTAGGTAATTCTTCTGCTCTTCCCCTCCTCAATTCAATTGGGGATTGTTTGAAAAACATCTCAGATGCCAACTTAAACAGCTGAGATCTAAGCAGTAAGCATACTTGAGAGAGATTCTGCCCCTCTCCCCTCCTTCTCTTCATCAATTCATCCAGAGAGCTTGTTTGAGGGAACTTGTAAGTGTTGTGGGGTTTTCTTTTTATTTTTAAAATTTGTATTATCATCAATTTTGCTTTATTTCACTGAATTTCACTGAATTTTTTTAGAGTTGGAAGGGACCATATAGATCATCTAGTCCAACTCCGCTGCTGAAGCAGGATTGCTTAGAGAATGCTACTCAGGACTGCATCCAGGCGGGTCTTGAAAATCTCCAAAGAAGGGGACTCCACAACCTCCCTGGGCAGCCTGTTCCAGGGCTCTGTCACCCTCACCGTGAAGAAATTCTTCCTCATATTCGAGTGGAACCTCCTATGTTCCAACTTGTGCCCGTTGCCCCTTGTCCTGTCACTGGGAACCACTGAAAAGAGTCTGGCTCCCTCCTCCTTCAACCCACCCTTGAGATACTTATAGGCATTAATAAGGTCTCCCCTCAGCCTTCTCTTCTCCAGACTAAAGAGTCCTAGCTCTCTTAGCCTTTCTTCATAAGGGAGATGCTCCAATCCCTTAATCATCTTTGTTGCCCTTTGCTGGACTCTTTCCAGTAGTTCCCTATCCCTCTTGAATTGGGGAGCCCAGAACTGGACGCAGTATTCCAGTTGTGGCCTCACCAGTGCAGAGTAGAGGGGGAGAATGATTTCCCTCGACCTACTAGCCACACTCTTCCCTATGCAGCCCAGGATTCCGTTGGCCTTCCTGGCCACAAGAGCACACTGCTTGCTCATTGTCATTTTGCTGTCTACCAGGACTCCCAGATCTTTCTCTTTGGAGCTTGTCTCCAGCAGGTAATCTATGCTTGCTTTTATTTATCTAGCAATCAATCTATCTATCAAGCAATTTATCTATGCTTGCTTTTGAAATTGTGGGCATCCTTTTTGAATTTTTCTGTGACTTTTTTTTTTTTCTAATTTACTTTCTTCAAGGTTTTAGATAATCCATAACACAAATTACCTCTGTTATCCTTCAGCCAGAAAACGTAGAACTTGGAGGCTTGCAGCATCTTTGCTTGGCTCTTAAGAGTGGGAATGCAAACTTGATACTAACTTCAGGAAAAAAAGAAGTTCAGTTGATGCTGTGTTTCTGTTTTTTTTACCAAATGTGTTGCTTAAATTCCTTCCAGTCTTACTGTGCTATACATGTTAAATGTAAACATGTAGGAAGGGAACATGATAGAAATATGGAAGCTGTACCGAGTACTTTAGTTTTTAGTATTGAATATGGCTGTTTCTCAAATGTGATGTATTTCTTCTGAGCTGGGACAGCTGTTTATTCTTTCCTTTCTCATCAGTCCCAGCAGCCACTGGAAGATCTGGATGCTAAGCTGAGAAGAACCCTTAGTCCAGAGACCGTTCCAGTGACGTCTGCTCCTGCCTGTGTATGTTCGCAATGTTGGCAGTTTAGTAGTATTGAAAAACTTCACTGTTTTCTCAAGGTCGTGGTCTTAGGTCACTGCCTTTAATATCACTACAGTCTTTAGGCTTTTAAAAATAAAAATGAAGAGTCATCTTCCAGTTTGTGGGACTGACTCAACCAAATTAGTAGGAAAAATCTGTATGTTGCAATAGTTTATGTACTTCCTGAGGCTAGTTTTGGTGTTAGTTCTTAATCCAGTGTTTCTGGTCATGTCATTAATGTCACCAAACTAGAAGGGAAAGTGACTGTGGAATAAGGGGAAAGAGCACTAAACAAGCAGTATGTGATGTGTCAGTCTTAATTTGGGAGGGATGTTTAAAGTGCGGATCTGATATTTTAAAAGACGAGAATAATAAACTTTGATACAAAATGAAGATAGTGATTGGTATTGTAATCTCCAAGTGGCTACTTATGCATTACTTCTGCAAAGCAAAGGGGATGTGCCGACAGCCTTGGGGGGTTGTAAGGTGTGCAAAGTCTGTTGCTGATGTTGCTTGCTTTGGAAGTTAAAAACTCTTGCATTTGTCTTGTGGGTCATGCTTTGACTCTAGTGGAAATAAAAGATTATGTAGTATGCAGTATGGTGGATTTGTTGGCATTCAATCAAACTGCTGATTGTTTTAATTTAATTTTGTTTTTGTTTTCCCCCTTGAACCTGTAGTCTGTGCCCTCAGTAGCATCTACAACAGTTACCGGGCTGGTGTCCACAGCAACACAGTCTCTGAAGGATGGTAAGACATCCTTGATTATTTTAGATGGTTTCCTCACCGTGGAGATGTAATCCAAAATTGAACAGATTAGCAACTTGGAAGGACATAGTCTTTTTAGTAAGTCATACAATGGCAATTTCTTAGGGATTGTATTAGATTTTAGTAATTAGACTGAAATTTTTCCACTGTAGACCAGGAGAGGGGAATGATATATGCATATTCTAGTAACTCATTTAGGATTTAAAGCTGTCCAAAATGCTAAATTAAGACTTGCAAAGAATCTCCAGTATGCTGCTAAGGTACAGCTTCAGGATTTGAAGGAAATGTTTTCTGTCTTCCGTTATGTTCTTGGCAACAACAGTAAGACTTCTCATCTTGCATCATTGTGCTGTGTTCTCTATGTAGGATACCTCTTCCTAACCTAAGAGTGTTTCCTTTCTTTTTAAATAGAGAAATGAAGGTTAAACTACTAAAAAAATTAAGAAAGGTAGTAGGAAAACCAGACTCCCTTCTAGCTGCTTTAGATCAACTGAAGGGTGACTGATGATCAACAACTGAAGTCTGAATGATCGATGACTTTCAAATCTAAATGAGTTCAACTTGAGGGACAGGACCCCCAACAGCTTGCAAAATAGTCTGAGATTTTCCTGTCAATATTCCCCTAACTTTAATTTTAAAAATCTTTCTTTTTTAAAAGAAACTGTTAATGTGGTAGTAAAATTATTTATGAATATCTAGTAAACATTATTTAACTTGAATGTGCCTCTGAAGCTCAATGACAAACCTTCAAAAGCTGATAAAACCAGTAGGAAAATAAAATATTCCCATTTTGGTATGTCAGTAGTGAACTATACTATAGAACTCATTTGTCTGCTAGAAAATGAGTTGGTTTTTGCCTGCTAGAGTTTAGAAGGTAAAAGTAAACAAGCTGAAAAGTTGCTTAATAAACAACAGCAAGCTGTCCAATAGAACTGATATAAAAATAGAATATTATTTCTCAGCTTTGTAACCTTATACTGCCAGTGCATACAGCAACAAAATTAGGAGCTGACACCTAAGAATCCAGCTCTGAAAGCTTCTGGTAGGCTGCTTTGAGTAAATGTGGTTTATAGCATTTCTTGAACTTACTACTCTTCTATTAATAAATTGTCCCCAGTGTTTGTGAAGGTTAGGTACTCAGTGTGGGTACTGAATTAAAATAAGCTCTTTCTTACATAAATTTCAGTTCTGCTTTTTATTCTTTGGTTATTTCACATCCCTGTTTGAACTCAATGTGCTTTTTTTACTGCTATCTAAAAGTGCATTTTTATTAAGTATACTGTGCAAGGGAAATGCATAGAAAAATGCTTCATTTTAACATTGCGGTTTGATAGTCTATATAGTAAAGTTGAAAAAAGAGATCAGGTTCCATGAATTCAAAGGCCTATTAGGAGTTAACTGATAGTTGAGTTTGAAGTAGATAAAAAGAAATGTTTGGAGTTCAAATAATTTGTTGCTCATTTTCTTCTTAATCCCATTCTCCTTTTCCTTAGCTTCAGCATCAAGTGGTGGAGAGAGCGGTGCTGTGGCTACCACAGCAGGAGCCGGGGTTCTTAAGATGGGACGGTTTCAGGTAGGAGATATTTAAACTGATTTGGTTGTTGAGACGGGATCTTTGCTGAGCAGTTCCTGGGTAGTGCCAGCTCAGTCCACCTCATGGTGGGCTTTTCTCTTGGGAGAAAATGTCCATGTTGAACTTGTGAATGCAGTGCTTTGTGCAGATGCTGTTTTAGTTCTGGGCAGAGATTGCACTAGATTATGCAGGTCTAGAATTGTGGACACAGCACTTGATTGTGTCAGGTCTTAGCTGTGTAACTGTTGGCCTTGGTCTTTAATGTTAGCTGCTTGCTGGCTGCCAGTGCTCGGGTGTTCACTGTATTAATTCCTGTTTGGGAAGGAAGTCCCCTCTGAATTGACTGTGCTTCTTGGAGTTAATCCCCCAGATTGCTTAGAAGTACTTTTTTTGTGGCAGTGGGTTACTACGAGGGAAGTGGTAGTTTGCTTTGTGGCATACCAAGGAAAAGAGTTATTTTTCCCTCTCAGATGTATCTTAATAATAAAAGCATCACGTTAAGAGAGAACTAAGGTTGTCTGCATGATTGCATTTCTATTCTAGGTATCTGTGGCAGTGGATGATGTGCTAAAAGAGGGTGACAAACCTGAAGCTAAGCCGGTGCAATTTGAAACCACCTCCACTGATTCTTCATCTCTTTCTGGCAGTAGCCCAGAGAGCACGCTGGTAAAGCAGTCTGGCAGTCGGAAAAGTGAGGCTGTCACTGACTCCTCTTTGGATGTGGTAGATGGCATTCCTCAGACAGTTCCTGTGCTGCAATTACCAGTAGACGTTGGTCAGCCTACTAAGGTCGGGCGCTTTCAGGTAACAACAACAACGGATCAAGTGGGGCGCTTTTCGGTGTCAAAGACTCAGGATGAGGTCAGCTGTGCGGAGAAAGAGCCAATGACTCTTCCTCTCTCTGTGGACTTGGAACAAGTTGCTGCTTCAGCTGCAACTCCGAAGAAAGAGTTGGAGTCAAGGCAGTCCCCACACATGAACGGTCCGTCCTCTGAACCGGAGGCTGCCTTCTTAAGCGGGATGGCTAAGGATTTCGATGATGGCTCGGGGAGCCCAGACTCCCTCCAGCCCATGGGGTCGAAGATTAGCCTCCCTGTTCAGAGCCTTAGCAACTCATTCAACTCTTCCTATATGAGCAGTGATAATGAGTCCGATATTGAAGATGAAGACTTGAAATTGGAACTCCGTCGGTTACGGGAGAAGTAAGGCTTTTTTCCTTGTGTGGTCATATGTGAAATATATGTGATAGGATTAATATCAATTTCATCTGTACTTTACTTTTCACAAAGAACAAAAGTAAACTTTTAAAAAGACTCAACCTTTGCTCAGTGTCAGGACCCATTGTCAGTGTCTGTGGGAAGTAAGATTCTTTAGTGGGAAAGCAGTACATAATTATAACAAAAAAGGTATGTAGATGTTTGCTGTGCCTAATTTTCTAACCTGTAGCCTTGTTGCATGTGTCTATATGTAGATTGATCGCAGCACTGCGGATAAGACTACGGATGTGTAGAAGCTTTTGCATATCACTGAAGTTTAATAGTCAGTGAGAATAGTAGTGTCTCATTTGAAAAAGACACGCAGCGCTCTGTGTTTCTAATATGCGTTTCTGGCATGTCTAATGGTTCTCCTTTTCCTGAAGAATTTAAAGTCAAGCAGTGTGACCTACTGATTTATTTATACTGGAAGTTGAACGTTTTTTAGGGCAGCTAGCAATTTTAAATCTTACATATGCAACTGCTCTGAAAAAAAGCCTGAGGAAATACAAATGTAGAAGTCTCCAAGGCCATACGTCTCAGAAAATGAGCAATCTAGCTATTCCTGTAGCATTTTGATGCTGAATGACTTGATCTTCTAGATGTATGTTGTTTATACTTCCATTTATCCTGGTTTTATTCTTACAGTGTGGGGAACTTTGTGTGGGAATTCTAGCCAGGGTTAGGGCACAATGGAAAATGGCAAGTGTTCTGCCCCATGCATTCAGTGGTTATTTGTGGAAAAGAGTTATTTCCTCCTTTCTTAAATGTTAATGGGAGTTTAACTAAATGAGCTGGTCACGCTTGACTGGAGGGGAGGGATTGTATGCATGTGTGAATATACATATAATTTTTGTAAGTCGTACTCTCTTGTAACTTGTTAGGCACCTTAAAGAGATCCAGGAGCTGCAGAGCCGCCAGAAACAGGAGATTGAGTCACTATACATGAAGCTGGGAAAGGCCCCACCTGCAGTAATTATTCCCCCAGCTGCACCCCTTTCGGGAAGGAGGAGACGACCTACTAAAGGAAAAAGCAGCAAGTCCAGTCGTAGCAGCTCCCAGGGAAATAAGAGCCCTCAGCTATCAGGTAAGAGTCAAAAAAAAAAAAAAAAGAAAAAAGAGAGTAGATAAAACAGACAAGGTACCATCTCACATTCTTAGACCTATGTCTGTGTGTCTGTCTCTGTGTCTTGTCTTTTGGAGGGGGGTGGGTGTATCCCAGTTCCTCCCCTGCCTGGATTACTAGCTCATTTTTAAAATTGGTTTTGCTGCTCGGTAGTCTTGCTTGTGACTTTTGTAATCTGCTGAAAGATACCGTCACGTTGTTCTGTAAGAGCAGTCTTAAAGTTGTGATTTGTATTTTTTAGAGATCAGTCATAGGGCTCTGACTAGGAAGAAAAGTGTAAATTTACATTACGGGAGAAAACTTTGATTTGTTTTTTTATCTTTTTAAAAAAAAGTTGCCTCCTGAAACTGATTTTGCACAACGGTGCTGGTCTCTTCAGTCATCTTCAGAGAAATTTTTTTTTCTACTTTAGTAGTACTTAAGCATGGTATTACTAGTGTCCTTACACTTCAGAAACTTAGTCATAGTTGATGGCTATTTGAGTAGTGGGTTTTTTTAATGGAGTTGCAATTTTATTGTACTTACAAATTGAGAAACAGCTCCAATTGTCAAGGCTTCCTTTCTTACTAAACCCATTTTTATAATAAACAGAACTCAGAAATATAGTTCTGTTTACTGTTTGAATGACATGGATGTCAGATGCTTGCTGGGTAGTTGTAGATGTCTCCCAAATCCTGTAGCATTGAGTAAACAATATTGGAGGGCCAGCACTGTGAGCAGAAATATTTGTTACTGCTTCCTGCACATTCACTTTGGTAATTCCACGTCATGCTGCAATTTCTGTATCCAGTCACCCTGGCTGCTCACTTCTGTTTTGTTATATGATAGCGGAGCTATGTGTGAGCATGTGACAGTGAGCTAGCACAGAGTTGCATTAAAACCTAAGTAATTCAGAATTTTTCTAGTCTTACTGCTTTCTCAGAAGCTGAAGTGGTTCCCACCGCCTGCCTCCCCCTCTCTTGCCTGGGTTGTCAGGCTTGACCAGATGATGATACCCTTTTATTTTCCCCACCACCACCACAGTATTTTTTTCCTGTATCACTAATGTAATAGCTCAACTGATCGTTTGAGTTCCTTGGTAGTGACTTCATTCTGTAGTAAATGTTCCAGTCAAACTTTCCTCTGTTTTTTTTCTCCTGTCCCTTGGGAACAATAACAGAAACTTCGAAAAGGATGTGAGGAAACTGAAATGTTGAACGACCTTTTTGCCTTCCTTCTTCCTCTAGGCAATCTGTCAGCTCAAAGTGCACCATCAGTCTTGCCCCCACAGCAGACTCTTCATCCTCCTGGTAGCGTGCCAGAGACTGGGCAGAACCACTTGTTACAGCCCCTCAAACCTTCACCTTCTAGCGAAAATCTCTACTCTGCCTTTACCAGTGATGGTGCCCTTTCGGTACCAAGCCTTTCTGCACCAGGCCAAGGTAAGACTTCAAATGGAATTAGTGTCAAGTCTTGCACCTTTGTTACTGGTGAAGGAATGATCAACATGATAACACTTGATTTTATTTTTTTTTTTAATACATAACATAAAGTAGATTGGTAGTCTTCAACCTATGCATGGAGGCTGATGGGGCGTTTTTTGCAACTAGGTTTCCACCTTCTCGCATAGGTGAAGCGAAGAGGTTGTTCAAGTAATGAATATATAGTGCATGGCCCTGTCTGCTGTAATGAAAGCACCAAGGAGAATACAAAGTGCAGTATGGTGGTGGCGAGAAACGTTCAGCTGATGTTGGGGAGAGGTGTTGGCTCAAAGGGTGAGGTGGCAGATGAGCATGGGGGGGGATGCAGAACAGCTTTGGTGTTAACACATAATTTAAATGGTAGGAAATTCCTGAAGACTTCCAAAGAAGAAGACTTCCTGAAGAAGTCCTTTTAGACTTCCAAACTGCTTTGGCTGTTTCTGCCGATGGAATTGTTAACAATAAAAGGGTAAAATAGGCTCACGTTCTGCAATTGTGAGTTAAAGAATTACCCTGGAAGGAAGAGTTAGTATAGGAGGATGGAATGGTAGGAATAATCAATTGTTCATTTACTCAAGTTGTGGGTTGTTTGTTATTAGTCATTATGTTATCAAATAATTTGTCAGACACAGCTCTGATTTATTTGGTAGGGAGGGCTTTTTTTGCTTGCCAGTCGTTAGGGGGGATGATAGCTTGATTCCTTTACTTCTCTGAACTTAGTTGTTCCAGGTTCTTTTGCCCCTTGAATGTCTTCTTGAAAAGCTTTGCCATAGACTAATTGAATACATCAATTCTAATTAGTGTTTTTGCTGAAATTGAAGAATTACAGACAGAAAGTGGAAACAGACTTTCTGGAAGAATTTTCTATAGAGATCCTTTTAATGAACGGTTTCAAGTATTTTGGAGCAATTTGAATCATCTCCCTGTATCTAGAGTTATGCAGTACCTTTTATAATTGTACGCTCTTGCCATGATTTGGCTTTCCTCTAGATTGCAGCCTTATTGTTGGGTTATGTACTGGAGAGTAGCACTGCAAACTTGGCCTAATATCGGGAGGTATTAGAAGGAGTCTCTTCACTCCGTATATTGTCTACATACTCTTTGGTCCACACTTTGAGGCTTATTCTTGTGTGTCACGTTAATGCATTTCACCCTTCCAACCTCAAGTTGCTAACATCTTGTAGTGGTGTTTCTGTCTCTTCTCCTCTCCTTTCTCTGTTCTTCCCGTTTTTGTTTTCTCACAGGCTGTGCGAAGTTTAACTGTGCATCTGAGAGAGTGACGTTCAAGCCTGGTGGCAGGAGGACCCGATTTCTGAGTACGCCCTGCTTGGCTCTTTGTGTGTAACACCTTTACTCCTTCCTTGTCTGTCTTTTGTTTTGTCTTTTTGTTGTTGTGGTTTTTTTTTTTTGTTTTTGTTTTTCTGCTGCTTGGATCTGTTTCATGCAGCCCATTCTCATCTACCACCTTGTATTCCCTCCCATCCCATGGCTCAGCTGAGCTGCTTTTAGCGCACCTTTAGAAGTTTGGGTTCTCATGTTAGGTATGCTCAGTTGTTAAACTCAAAATAACAAGCAGTCATTTTCTCTAAGCTTGTGGTGGAAACTTTTCTAGGAGACAGGTCAGTGAAATGACAGAAACTGGGGAGAGTTAGCAAGTTGCGGGTGCATGAGCATTTTCTTTTGGCCTGCCTTAGTAATTAGGCTTCAGCATATCTTAGCTGACATGAGACTTGGAGGGGAGGTAGTCTTTCTAGTGGAACAGCGAGGAAGATTTGTTTTCCAAATTATTCCTTTGTTGGACACTACTGTAATTGACGGGGGGAATATGTTGACTTCCTCCAGCAGTATGCTTACTGGGCAAGTCAGATGTGTTTTTTGCATATTCTCAGCACTAGTGCTGATTACAGTGGCATTGATGCCACCTGTAGGTAGTTATATTGACGACTTGTGTTCATTAGCAGATGGACAGCTAAAGATTGAAGTGTTGAGGGTTTTAAAAAGACTTAGAGAATATCATCAGGCAAACTCAAAAGATCCTTACCTACTAATGGGTCCAGGTTTAGAAGTTTTTATTGTAAATTGGGGATGCACTAAATGTGCAACAGATAGCAGTAAAGGTGGGTAAATAGACATCTTCAGACATCCTATCAACCCTCACGAGTTACCTTGCAGCCCTTTTCAAACTCCTTTCATTTGTACTTACGTTAGACCAGGTTTACAAGAGAGCCTCAAACTTCTGATGCGATTGAAGTAATGATGTGCTTGAGCCGAGGCTGCTGATGTGATGCTTTTTACTGGGAGTGCTGCAACATCTCCCGTGCTGCTTCTGCTGGCTGGACCCTTTAAATGTCCGACATTTGTTTCCCACCCTCTGGAATGACTTGATGTGAGAAATCTTTGAGTGCTGTAAAGAGACCTTCAGTTGCTGCACTGTCTTGCTACAGTTGGCGGTAGCGCAGCTGAGCCGGAGAGTTGTTGGGAGGAACTAGGCCTGGCCTTCTGCAGAGACAGCTGCAATGCCACCAGCTCCATCCTCTGAGAAGGGAGTGAGGCAGACGGAGGGGGGGGGATGACACCTTTTTTTCATGGCTGTTCAATTTTGCAATGATACCTCTATCCCACTTCATTGGATTGGGGGATGGAAGTACTAATTGGCATTTAATTTTTCAAATTGAGCAGCTTTAAATGTTTTTGCTAGGTATATTAATGTGCAGGTGTGTGCCGACATCTGCAAGATTTATTGCTCCTTTCTTGGAAGAAGTCAAATTCTTACCAAAGCTGACTCTTCAAAATCATCTTTGGTCTGGCCTGTTCTTTTTTTGGGGAAGGGAATATAAAGAACAGCCATTCTGTTTCTAGAATTGCCAATGAACTGAGTATATGAGAGTATTGTTTACTTATAAGGCCTTAGCTTGCTGCACATTGACCATCATCTGGCTGTAAGAGTACTTTGGCATGTATATATCCTGCTTATGGGACTGGTGCTAAGGGAAATGGAATCTTTTTGTGAAGTGTGTTGTAGCTGTCCTGTAAAAGCAGGCAATGTTTGTAAAGGCATGGCGCAGCTTGGCCTGGCACTTGGCTTATTGCAGGTGGCTTGCTTCCTGGAGTCTTGTCCTTGAAATGCTCTTGCAGACTGTTGTGGAGAGTGACAACTGGAGAAGATGCTGGGTTAGAATCAGTGGTTTTGAGGAAACAGTGCAGTAATTGATGCTTTTAACTGTGTGGCTGGAGAAACAGAGTGGCACAGCTTGGCAGGGAATGTCTGAACTGTTCCACAGATCTGTGAAAATAAGGTGACAAACTAAAAGCACTTGACCTTTCAAATAAATCTTTCTCATGTTGTAAACTGGTGGTGGAACTTTGATAGTTGTAAAATGCTTCCTACATCCCGACAAAAATGGAAGATAGACTCGCTTTTCCTTTTGTGATTATGGCCAGTTGTGACAGTGATGTCTTCTGGCGTTCTTCACTATGGTTTGGGAATTCTGAAGAACGCATATAGGAGGCTGGGCCTCTTCTATTAAAGTACAGCTGATTCAACTGTCAAACCAGCCTTTGGATTTTTCCTAGAATGTCCCAGTAGTGACTACAAGAGCCCTGCTGTGCCGTGTCCTCTGTTTCTCATCAAGCTTTTTGTACTGTTTGCTGATACTAAACCTTTCTCACTGTTTCTCTTTAACAAATTACTCTCTCTTTGTGCTTCAGGGAAGATGGTGAAAAAAGTCTGTCCTTGCAACCAGCTCTGTAGTAATTATCTTATTTCTGTTATCTCTGATTCCTGATTGTAAAGCCTATTCATCAGCTTTTTCTGGTCACTGAAGCCTTACCTCCCTGACTCTGTCTCCAGCACAGCATCTGTCTGTCTATGTAATGCCCTCTAATGTGTACTCTTGTCATTAGTATATTGAACAGTCTGGCTATTACCCTTGCAGACAAGTGGAGGCAGGCAGAACCTCACCTTCACTGTGGAACTTTGCTCATCGCTTAATGAGAGCGGATCGAGCATCAGGGTCAGCTGCTCGCTGTAATGTGCTGGATTTGTACCCCTGAGCAGCTGGTTTGTTTACAGATCTGATGGGGCTTCCCACCTCAGTGATGGATCCAATTGCAGATGCTCCTTCAGCATTTTAAAAGAGTCAGAGTTAAGCCATCAGAGCTCTCCAGCGTGTCTCCCAAAGCAAGAGATGTTTAGAAAAGCCTGTGTGTGCTCATGTCATTAAAGATTGTTTTTAAGGTGTCTTTTGACTGCTGGCTTATGGGGGAAAAAAAAATAAAAGGGCAGAATGAAGGCATTATAGGTAGCAGGCTGGAGAGGAAGAAGCTTGTTTCACTTCAGATCCTTCATGTCAGAGCAGAACTGGGGACGGCTGCTGTGACCGAGCAGGAATGTGGGGGGTTGTTTCCATTGAATGCTACAAGTTGAAGCACTTCCTTTTCAGACTCTTCTGGATGGCAGTTTCTGCAGGCGGTGACTAATCAGAACTGAAATGTGAAATTCATGAGGAGTAACTTTTAAAATTGATGTTACACGGGAGCTTTATAGTAATAGTATAGCTCACCTATAAGGGTGTAGGCTGGTCTGTCTCGGTCTGTGACCTGAGACAGGAGCTCCCTAGCAATATCACTCTTTGGAGACAAAGCTCTCGCAACCTCCCACCTTTCCCCACCCTGAACCCATCTAGTCCTTTTCAAAACACTTAAACTTTCCAAAGTGATCTTTCCCATCTTTAGATGAATGCGCTATAGTGTATATATCTTGATTTCATTCTTTCCCTTCTGTGGCCTGAGGAAGCTCTCCAGTGTAGGCCCAGGATCCCGGGTTGTAAGCCGGGTGCTTACTGATTAAAGTGGAAATGTGAAATGTCAAGAGCAGATACTGGCCATCGTGAAGAGGATGAGAGCGAGTGTGTCAATCCCTGCATGAACCCTCACGGTGGAATTGTGACTGTTGCTGGTTTTGGCAGCTCCACCAAGTACCTCTTTGTTGCTTTTGCCTCATTTGTCTTTAATTTCACCTTTCACATCATTGCTCATATTAAATAACTGCATTTTGAGCCCTTTCCACATGATGCATGCTTAAGGTTCATGTTACTTCACTGTGGATTTTCCTCACCACCTTACAGTGTGTTCCTAATAGTCTTCCTCTGGGCTGCAGCTGCACACCCCGGTCAGGGAACCTTACTCTTTCCTTTCCACGTGTAGCGTTGCATGTGCCTCCCTGTAACAACTGCCGCCCCACCTGTGGGCAACCAAACCGGGAACCACTTCCATGCTTGAGCTGGAACTGGTGGGAGGGATCCGTGTCCTTCCCTCCTCAGCACTACTAGAGGCAGTAACACTTTGCTTATTTGTCCTGCATAGTAAGTACGTCACCTTCCTAATTCACTCCTCAATATGAAACATTCCTGCAGGGGTTTGGAGCCAGTTCTTTTTTTGATAATGGTGGTTGCGAGGAACGTGGCTGGTGGCCAGAGAAAGTGGAAGAGAAGAACTAGCTGTAAGGCAAGAGGCAGCAACTCCATCATTCGGCCTTTGCAATAGAGAGATGATTTTCATTGCTGGCATTTTTGATGTTCCACTTTTTAATCAATTTTCTCCAGAAATGTTTGCCATAAACTCAGGTTTTCTTGGATTTCCCAGTTGTAGTCTTCCGAGTAGAAATGTTTGAGGAACTTTGAGGCTCAAGTAGGTGAGGTTGTGTGCTTGCACGGAGTGCTGAGTTTAGCAGTGCAGTGGCCAGATTCTTACTTTGTTATTTGGCTTTGTACTAAATGGATTTGAAAAAAGTATATTCGTTCTGCCTTTACTACGTCCTTCAGAAAAAGCCTGCCCTTTAGTTATCCATCACTTCCACATCAGTAGGTGAGGATACTTTACAGTATTGCTGGGAATGTAGGATATTTGATAATATACAATTTCTTTGATTCCTGTGATGAGGTCTGCCTTTGAGAAACTAAAATTTGAGTGCAGTTGCTCGTTTATAAGTGAGAGGGGGACAGTGAGGCTATCTAAAACAAAGCTGCTAGGTTTCTTTTTTTTCTACAGGATAATGTTTGGAAAAAGTTATAGCAAAGCCAAAGCGTGGTGTTCATGTGAAGGGTTCCTTGTGTTCCTGCAATCAGCCCGATGAATAGGGGAGACTTGTCAAAGCGTGTCTGAGGAACTGTTCTCATTTCTTCCTTCTTTAAGCTGTATTAGTTGTTTGCATCTGAAATGCTTGTTCTTCTGACATAGGAAATCTGAACATAATGGCAAAAAAAAATGCTTTCAGAGGCAAAACCCAAAAATTTAACGCAGTGCAGACTTCCCCTGCTGATCCTGACTGTGTGGTGGATGAAGACAGTCCCATCTGGTTATCCTCAAGAACATAAGTATGGCAGCTATCGGAACCAACAGTTGCTGTTTCTCACTGTGGCTTTTTTTTGTGTAATCTGGGTGAATTTTTCTCTTCGTTTTACAAAGCAGAGATAACTTGCTACAGAGCAGCTGGCGATGCTGATTGTACTGCTCCTTATTCAGCATCCAGCATTGTATTCCAAAATGGAATTGACTTGTGCCGATGGTGGTTGCTGCTAATTAAAAGGTGCAGGATGAGAGAATGACGTGACGGTAGTGTCATTCAGTTCTGAAATCTAATCTCCTTTTTCCTCTACATAGACCTGTAGGTTGCTACCATTCCCCTCTTAAGATGACTACATGCAGCGCTTCTTGAAAAGTAAACATTTCTGTGAAATACTCTAAATCTGAGAAAATGCCTGTAGGAGCCCTTGCAGTTCCCACTTCAGTGTGTCCTGGAATTGAAACTTAGAATTAATCTGCATGGCACTTTAACTGGCTCTCTATCGATGTACCATTACCACAATTCTCAAATTTACTGGAGAAAGATGATCTTTAACTGCAGTTTTGATTCCTGTTTTTTTTGTATTTGTAGGGACCAGCAGCACTAACACAGTCGGGGCTACGGTGAACAGCCAAGCACCCCAGTCTCAGCCTGCTGCTCTTGGCTCAAGCCGGAAAGGGACTTTCACAGACGACCTGCACAAGCTGGTAGATAACTGGGCCCGAGATGCCATGAACCTGTCTGGCAAGAAAGTTGGCAAAGGGCATAGCAGCTATGAGGTAAGATGCAACCCGTGAACACTTATGGTAAGAAACTTTCGGTGTTGTTGCCATCTCATTAGGGTGTCAAACGCAGAGCAGTTGCCGTGTAGCTTGGAGAACTGCTATAGAAAACCGTGGGCTGTACCCTTTATGTGCAGGATTGTGTCACCTGCTATGGAAAGGGAAGGGAGAACTAAAGAGGAGGAGGAGGACCATGGTGTGTTCTTGTAAACATCCGTGGGGAATGGCTTGTGGACCACGGGGTGAGGCTGTGGTTTCTAAGCACGGTTGTGTAACCCTTCTTGGGGGCTGGGTTTTCTTTCAGGGCCCTGGAATGGCAAGAAAATTCTCGGCGCCAGGTCAGCTCTGTATCTCTATGACATCTTCCCTGGGTGCTACGCCCATCTCTGCATCATCAGCTACCTCTTTAGGTCCTTTCACAAAGGCGATGTGCCCTCCGCAGCAGTACGGTTACCCAGCAGCCTCTTTTGCCGCTCCGTGGAGTGGAACGAGTGGTCCAGCACAGCCACCGCTCAGCCAGTTCCAGCCCGTAGGTGCCACATCTTTGCAAAGCTTCAACATCAGCAATTTGCAAAAATCGATCAGCAACCCTCCAGGCTCCAACCTGCGGACCACTTAGCTGCGCTGGGAGACCGTGCTGGCTAGACCTCGGGACAGGACGTGGGGAGGGAGATGGGGCCCTGTATCAACTCCTAGTGCTGCAATGAACTGGTAGCTTGCCAGACTGGGAATGAATTTTCTCTTTTCCAACCATTGCTGTTAACTCTCTGTAAAGGGAGTTTCCCCACACGCTTTCAAGGGGGAGGAGGATGATCAGCATCCTTACGATGGGACAGTGCTTTTCACCGAGGGGTTCCGCTCTTGTGTGGAACAAGAGCTGCGAAGAGAAGTCACGGGGTCAGTTAACGCAGTCTCGCTGTAAAATTTCTCTCTGGTTTGAGGCTGAATCCACACGCGGTGAGGTGGGAGAGCTGAATCTTAGCATGAGGCTTTAGCACCCTTCTCATCTCTCCCAGAAGAACCAAGACCAGGAGAAAAGCTGTCCGAATCCCCCTCCTCTCCCTCTCCCCAGTCAATCGTATCTGGCTCCGAAATGCCGGGGCACACGAATGGACTTGCAGTGCAGCCCGTGCTTGATAGGTCATTACTGCTTTAAGTAAGATATTAACAGCTTTGACTGCAGCATTAGAGCAATTTAAATTGTTTAAAAATTTTTTAAAAGTTCCCTGCGGACATGTACTTACCATCAGTTTTGATGTGGAAACACTGTGATATATAAATGTTGTTGGACAACAGTAGTTTAAAAATGAGTGGAATATAGAGGGTTAAAAAAGTTAAAAAGAAAAAATGGGAAAAAAAGCTAGCTATATCCTTATACTTATTGGAGACACTTTAACTTTTTCCTTTGTATTTTCATTGTATTAGATAAATAAATGTGAATGTAAAATTGTATAAATTAATGTACTTGAATACTTGTCTGTTCTCCCAGTATGCTTGCTGGATATTTTAGTGCCTTGGACTTCTATTGCTTCTGCAGTTAGCATCGTCTTCCCAGCAGAGCCCCAGGTGGACAGAGGGCAAGTTCAGAGAAGGATGGAGGCTTCGTCCCCGGTGACCGGCGGGACGTCGGGAGTTTATTTAGCGCTACCGTTACTGTTTAGAGTAGGTGTGTGGGGCTGGGGGGGGGGAGTCATTGAGGCGGCGGGTTGCGGAACAACAACGTTCCGCGTGTTGGGGGAAACTTGTCCGGGCGGGCAGATCTGAAGTTGTCGGTGTGACAGGGGCCAGGTGGGGGTGGGACCGGAGGGTTGCGGGTGAAGCTTAAAACGAGACTAACCAATATCGTCTAGGGAGGCAGGATGGGAAAGGGAGAGAGGATGGGGAGAACGTGTATCTTTGGGAAAGGCCCAACTTAAGATGCAGTTTGACTCCACCTGTGAAGAGGGAAAGATGTTTGGTCAGGATGTGGCTTGAGGGAGAGGTGCCATTGCTCGTTGGCGTGGGTTTGTCTGCTGGGATTGCTTTTCTTACCTTACTTTTTTTTTTTTTTTTTTTTTTTTTTTTTTGGTAAAATCCATTTAAGCCAGGAATAGACTGTCCTGGTGCAACGTCCATTGCCGGCGATGGATGTACTTGAAACAGCCGGCATCAAGAAGTTTCCTCTCTCATTTGGAGGATTTACGATTTTGTTCGTTCTATAACAAATGTCAAGCTGGTACCAGGACTGTAACTCTATCACCTCTCAGTAACCGTACTGTACCTTCTGCTTTGGTCATTCTCCCTTTTCATATTTAAAAAAAAAAATAAATTAAAATAAAATACTGGTTTCCTCTGCAAAGTAAAAAAATAATACCAGCCAGTATTTCTGTAGTGCTGCGAAAAGCCGGGAAGGAAGAGAGGACTCTGCCCCGGGTAGGTGGGAATAGCTCACTGGGACCCTGGGAGCTGGGGCACCGCATGGATGTTACTTGCCTAAATATGATTGATTTTTTTTTATTTTATTTTATTTTATTTTTGGGGAGGGCTGTTCCCCCGTGGAGCCTTAATAGGGAGTTTTTCTGTCTGCGGATGTTCTCGCTCTTTTATTTTTATTTTTTTTTTTACAGAGAAAGGCTCAAGATCCGTTGCTTTCCTGACGCTTTTTTTTTCCCCCACAGCGGTGTTGTCAGCAAGGGCAGGTACAGGCTGGGGATGAAGGAAGGGCTGAGGGGGAAAGCTGGAGCCGGGGGGAGGTGGCCGGGCTTCCCAGTTTCTCATGGTGTGGGGAGAAAGCCGGGGGGGGATCCCCGCGGCTGAAGCAAAGCGGAGAAACCTCCGCTCTTCCCTCGGGAGGGACGCAGAGAGGCGTCCCCAACAGCCAGCGCCAGGGGAGAGGGGAGCTCTGGGAACGGGAGCGATGCCAGACCTAGGGCAGTAACAAAACACAGGGAGTGCTCCTGAGAGGGGAACCCATCAGCTGGATGCAGCACGTGGTTATTTAATTTTGATCTAATAAGTTTGAGGCCGTTTTTTCACTTAATGTTATGCAAGAACTGGTTTTATTTACCATTGATTTATTATTATTATTTTTTTTTTCCCCTCCCCTCTCCTCCTGTGGATGAATAACTGAAGTCTAGAGGAATAAACTAATGCTACTGAACTGTTAAATTATTTTGTTTAATATTACACTTTGAGTATCTTTTTCCACATAAAATCTGTTTCTGAATTACAAGCGTTTTCTTTACATTATTTAACAATGTACACTGTAAAAAATAAAAAAAAAAATAAAAAAAATAAAAAAAATAAAATGAATTGAAACTTTTGGGCTTCCCTGGCCGTAGTTAGTTGTATGTTTTGCACTAAACCCAGGCACTGCGCTTCTTGTACGACTGCGCTTCGTGCTGCAATTTGTTACCTTTGTAGAACATTCAATGAAGTCATTCAAATAAAACCAAACCGGCTTTTGTTGAGCTGTGGGTTTTCTTGTTGAACAGCAGGTTCCAGCTTCTCCCTCCTCTTCCCGGAGGGATCTTAACTGTTACCCGATTTATCAGTTTATCACGGGGAAAGTACAAGAAACCCATTTTAATGAGACCATTAACTTCTCAAAAGCAGTGATTGATAATGAGGTACTATAAAGACTGATTATATAACCGGATACTATAAAGAATAATTTACAGAATGGATCTTCTCTGTGAGAAGAGGGGCCTAAGGGAAGGCACAGGAGAAGGTTTTAGTTTCCACCTAAACATGAGGAGGAACTTCTTCACTTTTAGGGTGGCAGAGCGCTGGAATGGGCTGCCCAGGGAGGTGGTGGAGTCTCCTTCCCTGGAGACATTGAAAACCCACCTGGCCACGTTCCTGTGCAACCTGCTCTGGGTGGACCTGCTTTGGTGGGGGGATTGGACTAGATGATCTCCAGAGGACCCTTCCAACCCCATGTGATTCTGTGTGAAGGGTAACGTATGAGCCGTACGATTGCTTTTGTGGCTGTGACTGTCAAGAAGTTATGGAATAACAGAGAAAGCTCGGCTGTGACAGTCAAGAACTTGGTTGGCGGCTTCCCCTGTTTGAAGCACAGGTGGAGGTTCCTGAGCAGGGGCTCTGTGCTGCCTTGTGGCAGGGAAGCCGGAGCAGGGGGTGCTGCAAGGGCTGGGGAAGCCCCTGTCCCAGGCAGGGAAGAGTCCCGCTCCTCTTTTCCTGGGGTGGAAGGGAGGAGGGTTGTGCACCTGTGGTGTTGGGGAGGAGAACTTCTTAGTGTAGATGTTCAATAAGAATTCCATCCCCAGGTTGGCGACGGGACTGGTGAAGAGTGGAACTGCTTTACCGGGGTCGGTTCTCAAACGGCTGTAGGCTTGCAGGAATTATTTGGTATTTCTAAACACTTAATTGCTGCTGCATTTCTTTCCATTTTAAGAACAGCTTCTGGTATGAGTCACGCTGCTTGAGGCCTTAAAGGAAAAAAATTAAACCACAATGTCCAAGTGTAAGTTTTACTGCCCTTTTCCCAAGGACCAATCCAGAGGAGGCACGGCTCCGTTTGCACCATTTCTCGACAAGAGTCGAGAAAGCCGACGCGGTTGTGTTTCTGAGAGACTCTTAATTTTTTTTTTCCATTGTAAAACTTTGGAGCGGCTTTGAATCCAGTAATTGTGAATGTCTGCACATTCCCTTCCTCGCAGGTATCTGATTTCAACAGTGAGCGCGTGACTCCAACATGTGGTATGTATTTCTTCCCTGAGCCCTTCCGAAGGCAGCACTGAATCGGAGAGAAACTAGGACAGAAAAATGTAAAACTGTTTTATATTAGCGTGGCGAGTAGGACTCGGGAGGGGATCGTCCCCCTGTACTGGGCACTGGTGAGGCCCCACCTCGAGGGCTGTGTCCAGTTTTGGGCCCCTCACCACAAAAGAGACATTGAGGTGCTGGAGCAGGTCCAGAGAAGAGCAACGAAGCTGGTGAGGGGTCTGGAGAGTAAGTCTTATGAGGAGCGGCTGAGGGAACTGGGGTTGTTCAGCCTGGAGAAAAGGAGGCTGAGGGGAGACCTTCTCGCTCTCTACAACTCCCTGAAAGGAGGGTGTAGAGAGGTGGGGGTCTGTCTCTTCTCCCAAGTCACAGGCAATAGGACAAGAGGAAATGGCCTCAAGTTGCTCCAGGGGAGGTTCAGCTTGGATATTAGGAAAAGTTTCTTCACTGAAAGGGTTATTAAGCATTGGAATGGGCTGCCCAGGGAAGTGTTGAGGCACCATCCCTGGAGGTATTCAAAAGACGGGTAGACATAGTGCTTAGAGACATGGTTTAGTGATGGTTTTTATCAGGGTTAGGTTGGTGGTTGGACTAGATGATCTTGAAGGTCCCTTCCAACCTAGACGATTCTATGATTTTATTTTCTAGATGTAATCTATTACAGTTAATTTTAATTTGTCCTCTCTCTCCATACTGAAGTCAATCCTTGTTCTTTGTGCTGCTGAGGAGGTGACAGGATCTTTAAGGAAAAAGAACCAATTAAGTGGTGAAGGTTGAAGGAATAAATGCTGAATACTTCCAATGTACTGACATTTAGACTGCTTTAAGAGACTTGGCCGGAGAGAACAGCGATGGCAAAGCACAAGAACAGGGTCCTGTTTCAAGTCTGACATTGATTTCAGGGTTGCACTAATCAAAAGAGTTTGTGTAAGTTTTCCTGGGCCAGCTCTAACTCTGTCGTGCGGTATCATCCTCCTTGTCTCCAGCGCTGCATTGCTCAAAAATACTACCAAAAAAAAAAAAAAATTTCAATCCAGTTTGAAACACTGCTTAAAAATTCTTCCTTTTACCTTCTTAC
The DNA here is from genome assembly GCF_964106895.1 of Numenius arquata. NCBI lineage: Eukaryota > Metazoa > Chordata > Aves > Charadriiformes > Scolopacidae > Numenius > Numenius arquata. The sequence goes on along the minus strand of NC_133577.1, from coordinate 65,687,919 downwards.
TAGAAGGAACAGCCGTTGCTTTGCTCTAACCTTTAAAACACACTTGAAGTTTTCCATTGCCCGTCTTAAGGCAAACGCAGGGCTGTGCAGATGTGGTGGCGGCCTCCTCAGCTTCCTCCTTGTAACTAGTCAGAATGTGTTCACTCTGAGCTTGTTAAACAGGAATTGAGTTATGTTTTGAAAGGGTACAGAGGCACGAACAGCTACAAGTGTGGCTTGTTTTTCAAATTTCGTGTTTATTTTGATACTGAAAAGGGTTGAAAGCTTATTTAAAAACAAAAGTGCAGCTCCCGTTCATTTTTAGAAAGGGTGCAAGCAAACACTGCCTGAGGTGCCATCTGCAACCGCCTGGCAGCAGCCCCAGCGCGCTCCTGCCCCTGCGCTGCCCGGTTGGTGCCGCAGGGGTATCCTGGACGGCTGAGGAACAGGCTGAGGATGAGGAGGGATGGGCTCTGGCCCTGTTTGTGCAGCCGCAGGGCAAAGGGCTGGGCTGCACATCAGAGGCAGGCGCTGCCACAGCTTCACACCCTCAGCCGAGGGGAGACCACAGCTTGTAGGCTTTGGCATCCGACCAGAACCCACCCTCTCCCCGCTTTGCTAAAAATCTCTAAAAATCTCTTTCTCTGTGCTGAAATGCAACACTGACAGAGAAAGAAGCTATGGATTGCATCTCATTTTAAAGATTAATTCTGTTACCATTTCAGGCAAATTACGTGTCGTGTTAGCTTGTAATACAGCCACAATTCTAGTGCTGCAGAAGCACAAATGATTGCCTGTTTATAGAAAAAGGCATCTGAAACATGTAATAACCTAAAAGTACATCAAGTTCTTGCTGGCTGTATTGAACTCTTCTGTGTTGCTTCACCAGAATATATAGGAAAATCCATTAATGCGTTAGACTTCCTCACATAATTTGACCAGCCGACTGCAGTCTTCTGAGGTAATGCGGGATGGAGGTGAGGGTACCACCGGGTGTCTTACGTAGGTTCGAGCCTCCTTTTCTTCAAGCTTTGACTTCTCCTGTGGGGGCTGCACCCTGCCAAACAGGGAGATAGGGAGAGATGGAACATTCTTAAAGCTTTGTTTCTGCTTCTAAAAATGCTTCTCAATTCTTTTTCTAGCTCTTCCTTGATAGGACAGTGGGACGGAAAAACCAGATGGTTCTCCTAGCCCACTATCACAGCATCTGCAGCCAGGTTCATGGAAGAAGGGTGTTTCTCCCACTCCAATTTACTAATCTAACAACGCTGCTCTCAAAGCCAAGAGCCGTTGTTGAGACGGAACGTAGTTATATTTTTGGTAGCACATACCTGGGGTGTGCTGGTTGGCACAGCTGCTGTGGCTCACGATTGTAGCAGCTGGCTGCAATTGTGCAAGTCTGGCAGAAGCTTTGTGGCAATTCATTCTGTGTGGTGTCCTGTTATGGGTAGTCATTTGATGATGTCCATGGGGTGTTTCAGGTGTCTGGTGTCCAGCTGGTGGATCTGCCATTTTATGACCCATTATCTTAAGATCAATGGTATCCAAGGAAATGTCCCAAAGTTCAGGATCATCTAGAATGAATGAGGTGACCCAAACAAAGATGACAGTATTGTACTATAGGAATGACAGTAACTCCAGGACTAGCCCACTCTTCCTACAAGTGGTGGCCTCTACAAAAGTAGAACTGTAAAGCAACTCTTCTGTCTGTCCCTTGTGTCCAGGACTTGAGCAATGTCCAGGCACCGGGGTGTAAGTGTGACCCAAATAGCCACGGTTATGTTAAGAAAAGCCACCCCTCCTCCCAAAATGTTCTGTTTGTGTGTAGTATCACTTCAGGGAAAGGGTTTACTGAATAACAACTCTACTGAAAAGTGTAAGGGTGAAACCTCTCATAGTGAAGGACATCGTTTCCCTGCCACTCAAGTAAAATCTGTATTGTTAAGATCAGACTCATATTCCCACTTCTATTATTCCAACCTCTTCAAAAACTTTACACTATATTCTGAAGAGTTCATTTAAATGGTAATGATTTAACACTCTGTTGCTTAACGCTTTTTGGCTGACCTGCAAAGAACTCCTCTTCTATTGCTAGTTCCTGTTGTACTGCTGCTGGAGTGCTGTGCTTTACAGGAGGATCGGGTGTTGCTGGATGGAGATAACACAAGAAGAGATTAATATTAGAAATACAGAAGAACCCTTTTGCTCCTTAACAGAGCACGAGTCTGAAATGATAAGCAGCAGCTGCCACCAGGTACCCTCTTTTTTTCCTAGAGCTGGTTATTTTTTAGTACCAGTATGTGGAAAGGTAAGATTCTGTACCTGATGATGGTTGATAAGAGCAACTGCACTACTTTATACTGGTTTTTAGCCTGTTTACCCCATCCCCAAGTTCCTGCTGACCACACAGCTGTCCAGACTTCTCCATGAATAAAGAGCAATGTATTAGTAGCTGATGCAATGTCTGTTTGCTGGCAAACACCTCAGGGAAGTGCTGCAGTCTCAGCTCGGGTGCAGCATGTTAATGGTACTGACAACACCTGCTGTGCTACATGAAGGGTGGCTGGAAAGTTGTTGTTTTAATGATGCAGTTTTTGAGCTGACATTCCTGCCATTTTAGAACATGGAGAGGAAGAAGCGTGATAATCCTCCTTCCTCTAGTCTTAAAGCTGTATTAACAGTACAGTACAAAAGCAAATGAAACCGGTCAGGCTCCTGTATTGAGGGAAAGCCGTGCCTGCCAGTAGGTATTGTTAAAACTGTCAGTTTTTAACGCCCAGACTTACCCTGTTTGCTGCTAGGAGTAACTACTGGAATCTGATGCTTTTTCTCCATCTGTTCCCGGAACTGTTGCTGTAGCTGCTTTTGTCGCAATTTCCGCTGGTAAGTGGCATCGCACTCAATAGCTACGGAGTCTGTGTTTCTGCCCCCCTCCCAAGTAAGCACAAAGTTAAGCAGGATTTCAGCGATTACATTTTATGAAGAAAAAAATACATAAAGAAATAACAGCAAGAAAATTCCACTAAACTAGCATTTTATGGCATCCAAATTGGGCTGTCCATGTGTTTTAGAAGGTACAGGAACTTCTAATAGACCTTATGAAATAAATTTATAATAGTAGTCTCACCTGGAGTTATTTGGCTGTTTCTGATTCACCATCACTACAGCAGCCTCTGTCTGACCAGGGTTACAATTAGATGCCACCTCAGAATGTTGTCTCCCTCCTGCGGTCTGCCTTTCCAAACAGCTATTGTATCTTGCTTTCTCTATTTCAGGCTCATAGTCCTCTCTTTTAGTTTTGACCAAATCTAACTCAGGGGGTATCTAGTAAAGGAAAAAAAAAAGAAAACATATTCAGAAATTTTCTTCATCGAGTTAATGAAATATGCACAGGCTTTTTTCTGTACAGTACTGCTGAAAAATCTAGTTTGTTTGCTCTAGGTGGAATAGTAAGTTAGAAAACTGAAATGCGTTTTCAGTACAAAGTCGTTCAGTTAGTTAATCACTGAATTCATGCCACTTTGTGTTAGTTTAAGAGTTCAGTGCTTCAGGGCGGATAGCCTGTATCTCCCCAGACTGCTCTCTGTAAATGAGAACAGGTGATTAATGCAGAATTCTACAGCTTCTCTGACAGTTCTTGCAAGTCTATTGCTGAGCCTGTTTTCATGCTTGTATTAAAGGGCACGGCAAACCTTTACTCAGCTCTGCAATCCACGAGGTCACCCAGGATGGTACACCATTCTCTCTTTCGTAAAGATGGGGTGGTTTGGCTCTGCGATTTTACAAATTTGTGGCAAGGCCACTAATAGACAATGACCCTGGCAGAGCAGGGTCACTGTACCATCTTTACTTGGCGAGGTGTCACTTAGTATCTGCTCCTACAGTCTAAGATAGATAGATAGAACCTCCTGACAGCTCTAGGCTGGCTAGCAGAGTTTGCTAAATCCTAGTATGAAGAAGGCAACTTAACTATGAAACTCCAGGGCTCAGCAGTTGTAAAAGGCTTATTTTTTTCTCAATCAGCAAGTTAGGTTACCGCCTAGAAGCCTACTGCCCCCAACTGGTATGCATCAGGAGATAACAAGATTGATGGTTCCTGAAGTGCAACCTCAGCAACAGCTATGGCAACTTTAATACTATGAACACTGCTGTGCTACAGCACAGCATACATATAAATTGCAATCGCTCTGAAAGAATGAGGTTAAAGTATGGTTATCACTGATGAAGATGTACTTCACAATTTCTGGTCTCTCTCTGGAGCAAAGACCTCCACAAGAGGCATTTCTCCATGGTGTTGGTTGCCTCAGAAGGTTCACTGTCTGACCTAGATCTTCACAGAGTAGAAGTAACTTCTTCCCTTGCAAACTAAAAGCTAAGGAGGCAAGGAGTCGGAAAAGCAAAGCAAGATGTAATGTGGCTTCTTACTCTTCAGTAAGTATAAGAACCAAATTATGGCAAGGAAAGTCAGTGTTAAAGTACACATCAGTTGTACATGCTAATTCTTCATACATTCAAGAGCCACAGTTTGCTAGTAGTATTGTATCAGGCATTTAAAACAAATAAATTGGAGCGTAGATCTTCCTAATGTTATTCCTCATCCTCCAGCAGCCAGACCCAGTACGTCCTGCTCTCATAACTCAGTTGCAGAATTCAGGTACCAACATATTTTTGAAGTCAAGCAGAGGACATTTGCAGGGCCATTTGTACACTCCTCATGTAGCAAAAAAAATAGCATGACCTGTTTTGCCGTTCTGTGGTAAAACTTTGAAGTGACTGGTACCGGTTAAAAGTTGTTGTGGGTCCAGTCTGGAAGAGTTTGGTTCACCCTTTCTATCATAGATGCATCTAGTATTTTGCAGTGTTGTTTTGGGAAGGGTCCAATTTGGTTAACTGAAAGTTGAAGCCACTTTTAGAAACTACCTTTGCTTGAGACCTCAGTACAAAAACACTGGTACAGAGTACTTCTTGCTAACTATTCTAACAGGACCAATGAGGGGTGAAATACAGGCACACTGAAAATTTTGTTACAAGGATCGTGTTGAGCGTGTTTTCTATCTAGCTGTGATGTGCATCAGGGCCTGGTAAGAGTTTGAATAACAGTTATTAAAAGGACAGAGCAACTACCGATGCATATATTGATACTGCTACTGTATGGATTTTGCTTAAAATTAAGTGAAAGTTCCAACTACAACAAGCAGATTTGGTATGTAACCACATGATTGGTATTTTTTCTAGGATATCTTGGACTATGCATATTAAAAACTTTATTTGAAGGAAAAAGAAGTTTTTCTCATGGAAGAACTTCCTATTTTCCGCCAGAGCTCCCTAAAATCTAAAGAACACTCCGTTTTCCTTCTGACCACTGGCTGAAGTATAGGCTTTCAGCTTAAGAGACTTCAGGACTAAATGAAATAGTCCTGATTTTGCAGAAATGCAGGGAAGCTGTATCTGCTTTAGGGTAGGATAGACAGATAATAGATATACTGTCTGCCTACTCTTCTGCCCTGCCCGCAGCCTCTGGTTTTATGACCTATTACAGCAATTAGAAATTGTGTCATTGTATGCAGTTATTTCCCATCCTTTTTTTTAATTCCTGACAAAGTCCAGTAGTAAGAGGAATATGACAAGTAAGTTTGATTTTTTTAAAATTCATAATAGTAAACTAGATCGTGCTACCACTAACAATGAGAACGAAGTGAGTAGTTATGTGTTGTGGTTTCTGCTTTATACAGGGCAAAAACATACAGTAAAGAAACATGCACACTGCCTTGACAGACTCTATTCTCCCAAGAACTTCCATTTCACCTCTGTGATGAATATGTAACTTCACACTGGTATTGCTGATCCACGTTTTAAGTAGAAGTGGCTAAATGAGAGCCATGAACTGAGTTGCTGCAACTGGCAAAGCTTAAACAGTCTTAAGAACTGCAGCACCTGGAGAAAATGGCACCTAGAACAAGCTGGTTTAAACAGTTTAGCGTTTCCTGGGATAACAACCTGCTAAAGACAGATGTATGTGTTACTGCCACTGAACAGAGAGACTCAGACAACACGGCCATAAGAGGAAGAGTGGGGAAAGCTGCCCAGCAGAAAAGGACCTGGGGAAGCAGTGGACATCTTGCAGTCCCTGCTCTAACAGCCCATGTATCGCACCTGACGTGGAAGCTTATTCACGGCTCGCAGGTAGTCTTTGTCTAGGATGCAGTTCCCAAGAGCATTCCCAAAGCACCTGAGAAACAAGAGAGCTCACTGTGACTGAAAATAACACTTAATTCTGACTTAACTTCTGAAAATGTACAAGTACTAATCTTTACTTACTTGAGTGCCCTCTTCAGTCCATCTGTTACTGCCTCCTTTCTTGCCTTTTCTAAGGACAAGGCCTTAGACTTTAGGCCTTCACTGACTCCATACCCCACATCTTCATGGTATGATCCATCCTGCAGCAAAAAATTAAAAATACTAAGCATAAGGGAATTTCTGCCCATACAGCACTTCTTGTTAGACACTGTGCTTTCCTAAACCTAGATACTCGCTCTTAGCTGGTTGTTCTATAGCAAGGTCAATGTTTTGGATGCTGCTAGGTTCTCTGGTGTAGTACCGTACTCAAGAACCACAGTCTGACCTATGCATTAACTTCCATTCACAGCTTTAGGCAATTCCTCTACTATAGATAGAGCAAACAACAAAAAAAATCCACTTACCTTAAGCTGAACTTTCACAAATGCACAGACCCCCACATAGAACCTGCCGTTGTTGAGGTCAACAAAATCTGGGGGAGGGAAAAGTAACATCCTAAATAACACAAAAGACTTCTGATCCACATTTAGATCTTATTTTGTCCTTTGAGGACATTCATAAACATGTACCATACTTGCTGAATGTGCCCAAGATACTGTATCGTCTTCTATAAAATGGGGCATGACTTACAAAATATTAACTGTAGTTTGAGAATGCTGACTTGCATATATGCCCTGGGCATGTTACATGATACTTTCTGGTTTTTAGTGGCTAGACCTGCCAAACACGCACACCCTGCTACTATGTGTATAAACGTAAACATATGAAAGAAGGAAGAGTTGTAAATGTTGCTTCTCATTCAGCTACATATCCTAAACGTTCAAAGCATAACAATTTTTTCCAGCTGAAAAGAAAGATTTAAAGTATCAATTAATAAAAACAGCAATGGAAAAGAAGCTGTTGTCTACAAAAGTAATTTCTTTCCTGTTATATACTAGAAGTCTCCAGTTTGAGAAATCTTGCACAAGATCACCCAAATATCGTTTTCTAGAAGAAGTATTTTTCCAAAGGTTTCTACTGTAAAAAAATCTCAGAATCAGGTATTGGCTAGAAGAAGAATCTGCAGAAAAAAGATGGGTCCCTGAAGATTAGGGAAATATTAACTGAGAATATTAACTTGTTAGAATATGAAAATTACAGGTGAGTATGAAAGTTGGCTCAGGGGTGCTGGGTGTTAAATAGTTTAATTGTAATTACTCTTGACTGTAGTCACTGAGTGTTCCCATAGAGATCAGAAAATTTGATTAGAATAGCTCAAGAATAATCATAAACACACTTAGAATAATGACTATGATGTATTCCAGTGCAAGATCTACAAAGAAAACAGAAGGTCTATCCAGGCTGGATGGGGCTTCGAGCAACCTGGTCTAGTGGGAGGTGTCCTTGCCCATGGCAGAGGGGTTGGAACTCGATGATCTTTAAGGTCTCTTCCAACTCTAACCATTCTATGATTCTACTGTCACTCAATTTCTGTCATTCTTACCAACTGCTAAGACACTTGGAAATTCCACATGCCTCCCCCCAGCAGGTTCTTCTAAGTCATCAAGTTCTAGAATAGATACCCTGGTCCTTATCTGAGAGACTTTTCCTTCAGGGCCTCACAGTGAAACAAGAGGAAAGACTTCTTCAGCCTCAAGAGATACTTACCAACATTCTGCTGAGTGACTGAATGAGCCCAGCCATTGAAGCCAAACATCTCATTGGCCAGACTGATTACCTTGTGACCCTCAATGTAACAGACCTGAAAAGAAAAGCATATATGCATATATATAAATATATAAAAATACATACACATGTGCACGCATATATACATGCTTTATTTTAAAGAGGGATTACACACATCATCTTACACTGAGGAAACCCAGCTAAGTTCAAGGTTCCGATAACGTGAATAAAAGGGTGATGGCACAGCTTTAGGTTTACCCTCTTCCAGCAACTGTGATGGGAGATTAATATACGACTTAAGGGAAGGCAGAGCTAGTGGGCACTACATAGAGTAAAATGTAGCCAATATATAATGCTTCATAAGTTCCAGTTCTGTGAAAAAATAAGAAAAGCATCTCAGTGTTCCACAAGTAGATAAATATCCCCTTTATCAAGGATGAAGCACTGAAAAGTTAAGTCTTTTACACTTTAAAGTGTAAAAGGAACCTGTGGCTCAGTAAAAGCCAGAATTTGTGCTATGCTGACTTTACTTTCATATCTGCACATTAAACTGCTAGTGGGTAATTAACTCCAAAAAAAATAAAGTTTTCCTGGAAAAAACTGTGAGTTGAAACATCTGTGCATATTTGTTCATACCTTTTGTCCTCCTCCAGCTTGCCGACTGCTGATATATTCTGGACCCAGTCTCTGACGAAGAGCATGCTGGATAGCTTGATATTCACTTGCTGTGTATTGATACTTGACAAAAACAAGGTAAGACAAATCTTCTCAGTCTCCCTGTTATAGATCCCCCTCTTCTCCTAATACCACTTCTTTATCTCCTATTTTTCCCATGTACAGTCCTTCCAAGAGGTGTATGATCCATTTTTAGAATCAGGATGTAACAGACAAGGAAAGATCTCAAGGTGTGTGTGCGTTACGTTCATGCATTATATTGCTGGTCGTATACAAGCATTAACTATTGAGCTGTAGCAACTCTTTTTCCTTTCTCATAACCATCAGAAGAACTGAGATGAGCAGGCCTGTTAGTATCCTATGGAAATCTTAATGCAGTCGTAATCGTAGTCAAAGTTGCCAGGAACACACATACAAGCTTATGTGTTACCTCTCGAAAAATGAAACGTAACATCTCTGTGACCAAAAAGAAAATCGTATTTAAACACTCCAACAAAACCAAAGTTTAAACTTATTCTACCACTATATGCCATCAGGGCAGGGAGGACAGCAGCTTAGGCAAGCAATCAAAATAGGAGGTTTTTGAGGAGTGTTCAGCAAATTCCTCTCATGCAGGGAAGGTCCTTTGGATAACTCCAGCATCACTGGAAGCCTAAAGTGTTGTAACTTTTGCTCCTTGTCTTAGTAGAAATACAATTTATAACCTGAAAAGGTTAGAGAAGCCTAAATGCATATTTAAGGATTCAAGCACTAAAAATCTTGTGTTGCTATGCTTTGATGTGGGACAGAGCAGAGATTTTACTACGTAAACTTAAGTATTGTGTATGCATGTATTGGCTGCCCTATCATTCAGCAGAAGACAGAGTTCGATACAGTGTTCAATTCAATAAACTCCAAAGCCTTCAAAACCTCTCTAATTTGTATTTGGTTCTATTTAAGTTTAAAGAATAACTTTGTCTTTTTCTGACACTAAAATGCAAGCCTGTAACGAAAAGGCATAAGGAAAAAGGGAGAGTGCACATGCCTATGCCATATTCAGGAGCTGTGTATAAATACCTATCATGGAGAAGAGAATTCGACACCAAAAGTTCTGTTCAATCCAGATATGGTTTTCTCTTTCCCAAATTATTTTAAACTTTTTAAACATTATTTTTAATAGATGAAAGTAGTTGGCTTTTCTGTACCAGTATTGAGAATGTGTGTAAGCATGATCCAGGCCATCTGGTAATAAGAGAGAATAAAGTGATCCATTTTTAAGGAAGAAAATTTAAAAAAAAAAACTTTGTGAAGAATCTGGAGCAATTTCTTATAACTTGAAGCATGCCAAGACTATCATGGAGGAAAAATGTAATGTACAATTAGGTATAGCGTAGCTAGGGTAATGGATGTGATTCCAGCCTTACTGTATCCAACTTAAAAATGACTAAATATGCAGAGCAGATTTCCAGAAGCGGAAGCACAAAACTTCTATTTCCCTCTCAGGCAAAAGGAACTGACCTGTCCGAAGCAAGCAACTGAATTGCTGGTGCTGGAACTATTCCTGCTGATGTCGTTTTCACTGTCTTTCCCTTGACTTTCAGGCATCCTAAAGATAAAATACAAACACTGAGATAACAGACTTAACAGTCTGTATGAAGACAAGCCAAAAAGCTGTTGAAGTCCCCTGCACAGTGAGTATAACAATATTCTGTAATGATGTCTTGGACATAACAGTAATATTATACTTGTCATTCTACAGAACTGCTGCGGTCCCAACTGGAAATTTGTTTTCTGATGTTGTTTCAGAACCATCAAGACTTTTCTTCTTAAACACATTATAATATGTAGGGTGAAATGGCTAGTTTCATCCTAGAAGCAGAGCCACTGTTCTGGTTTTCCATCCATAAAACCAACAAAGGTGACCATCAATTAAATGAAATCAGTGAAACAATTATCTTATTTAAAGAATAAATAGATTATCCCTGCTAGTAAAAAAGAATAAAATTATAATATTCAACAGCATCTAGATCCTCCATAAGATCAGAGATAACAAAAAAAAAATGTCTTCAGTGCTGATTCTAAATATTAAACTCGTAACAAATGGTATCTCTTTTTTCCTTTTAGATAAATATGAATGTATTGTACCATTCTAGGTAAAGAGAAACAAAATAATTCCCCCTTCCAGATTCTTCAGCACTTCTTCCTAGATCACCTTCAATATCCATTAGTGTTTTGACACTGATAAAAAGCAGAGGCAACTTTCTAAAATTTTACTTGTCTATACCCTGACTTACTTATCAGTCTTTATTTTAGATTATTGTTTTGACTGTAATCTCACTGTCTTGTGTTATGATGGCATGATATAAACTATGCAGAGTTGAAAACTATGCAGAACCTGTAAGAATGTTAAGAAGTTGTACTGATAATTCAGTAGATGGCACCCTTTTCCAAGCCAGTATCCAACAACTGCCCCGTACTGCATTACCACTCCACTCTGCTGCTGGAGAACTGGTTTTGCCTGAGCAACGCTTCTAACAAGTGCATAGAGGCAATGTTTTATTGTATTGCACAAATGTATTTGGTAGTGTCTCACTAAGACTTTTGTATGCAATACAAATATAAGACCACTCAATATAGATACAAGACAATTGGAGGTGTTAAAACAGTTTGAGAAAGTCTAAAATCCTCAGTAGATAACGTTATTTGACAGTCAGAATCTGGCTAGCTATGTTTTTCTACTGTACTCCAGGTTCAGCACTTGTTTTAAAACAAGTTGGTTTTCTGGTCTCTAAACAAGGAAGCCAAAGTTTACTGAGAACTTGACAAACAATTTTCAGAAAAAGGATACTAGTTGTTTCATTGGCAAGTGTGAGCACTGCTAATTATGCTAGGTGTAGCTAAAATTCTCCTTAATATCGGTTGTCTATAATTATTCATTTCCAGTCCAAAAGTTGTATAATTATACAGTGTTTATATATTTGAATGTGTTTCTCTCAAAAGTTTGCTACTATTTGTTGCAAATACATTTGGGTTTGGAAGAGAATAGGTAGAAAGTAGTATTACCAGGAGATACACTTGTGATTTAAGCAGGCCTTGTTAAGTAAAGAGTCCATTGCATTCTGAGGGAGATCCTTAGAGAGGAAAAGTAGTATCTGTGGTGAGTGGCAGAGGCAATCAAAGTGTGAACGATACTATTCTCTCCTCACACCCACCCCGCCCCTCCCTCCAAGCAGCCTAAATAAGATCTTAATTATTATAAAGCCCCTGGGGAAAAAACAATGCACAAGATGTGTGCATTTGCCTACACAGCCCTATTACCACTTTGCCACAAATGTCTACGCACAATAGGTGGGTGGCGTTTTGAAGCAAAATTGCTTTAACTGAAACCAGGATTAAGTACTTTAAATTTTTATATGGTGTGCACCATTGTCAGTTCAAATTCTCCAAAGCGATAAACCTTTAATGAAGCTCTGAATGAGAACAAGGAAGTACAGAATTCTGCTGAAAACAGCTTCGTGTCATAGTTTTAATCCAACAATTCAGATGCTGCTAGAGAATACTAGCAATGTACTTCTTTGCAATTAAGAGTTTAAAAACATATCAGTGGTTTGTATTCAAATTATATATTACCCTACAGCTTGTGTGAAGGAGGCAGATGATGCCAGTTTAGTTTCAGGCTTTGTCTGTAGGAACAGTTTGCTTCTGCTGTGAGCCTTGTTTAAACCAAACATTCTATTAAAGCAATGTGGTGGGGTTGTTTTTTTCCATCAGTGAAGTGCAGCACAGCAAAGCCCTGTGTCTCAAAGCAATTGTCAGAGCATTTCAAAGTGACAGAACTTCGATTTCAAAATTATTAGAGTAGAAGTTTGGAAGACAGAAAAGTTAATTCTGCAAATGGAGTTATAAATCCACCTCAATACCCGAGCCAGGAGCTAGGGAAGGCAAGGAGCTTCCATTCCTCAGTAGCTAGTGTTTTCTCGCCCCCCCTCTCCCCACAACTTTGTAACTCACATGAAACATTAATACCGAGGTAGATAATAAGCTATTGACTAGAGTACAAAAGAGCCTCAAACACCCTCCAGGGCCAGGACAGTGGTAGGAGACTGCCTGACTCATCAACTGGTGTTAAAAAAGCCATATTTTCAAACCATCTTGAAATACTAAAAATTAAAGTTAAAATACACTGGCTCTGTATGCAAGATGATAAAAGCAGTTTATCAGTTTAAAGACACCTAGGAATTACAATTTATTACCTCTGTGATTGTGACCATTATTTACAGGGAATTCTTTTCAGTTTATCTGGTAATATTCTCAGAAAGTTTTCTTATCACTGAGAAAAAACACACACAAGACTACAGGTGCTCCAAAACATTACCTTGATTGATTAGAACTGCCAAGGAATCTTAACAGCTTTTTCTACTAACATATTTTGATTTTTTTTTTTTTCTTAAATCAATAACACAAAAGCTTAAAAATTGAACGTATTGGGTACACAATCAGAAAAATGGCTGTTCTGGGAAACTGGGTATGAAAAACTAATTTTCAACAGCACTCTAGAAGTAGATATTTATTTGTATGGTGGTCGTGAACTGAGCAGCTGCTGAGAAAAATCTGGGTGTGTACACAAATTCCTGTATAGGAAATAAACCAATGTTCTGGAACAGATAATCCTGAATTTAATCTGTTCAAGTACAACTACTGTAGGTTATGGCAGCAACACCTTCACCTTCCATGATAGTATGCGGGTAACTTCTAATTTTCTAAACTAACACATCCTCACACACCTTTTTACCTTACTGTCCATTGCCCCAAAAAGAGATTTTGGTCCTAAATCCTATCAGTTCCTCTCTGTCATGACAAACTAGGTTTTTGAACCATGCACCGTGCCTTAATCCTGCATTAGGAATGTCAGTTCCCAGTTCTCTTCACATGTAAGGTAAAAGCAGGCGGTTTTGCATCGCTTCAAAATAGTTTGCATACCATGAATTGTGTAAGTACCACAACTTGGGAAAACCTCAGCTAGAACATGGCTGTTTCAAGAAATTAATTGTAGCATCACACAATCTAAGATATGACTTTAACACAGACTCTGAACTTTTAAAGGGCTTTTCCTTCAACCTCATCCCTCTCTATATGGTAAGTTTCCTTCATAGTGAAGCTTTGGTTTGCCGAGTAAAAATCTTTAACATTCTTTCAATAAATGCGATTCCACTGAGCCCACCAAGAGCAAACAGCTAAGCGTGTAACGATGAGTGATTTAGCAAGCACTAAAGATAATACCACATATTTAACCTAAGGTTCACATTGCTCTAACATACAAAAAACTTTAAAAGTTTCGTATTTCTGTGGAGTATTCTCTCCTCTGGGAACTCCAAACTACTTTATAAGTTGATTAACCTGTTATGCAAATGTTGCTTTACCTAGCACTGAGCTCAGGAGTACAGCTTTTAAGTATAATGGGGCAGATGTTTTTAATCAAGACAAGCCTGCGCTATACCACAATTTAAAAAGAGTGGAAATAGATAATAACATTGCTGTGGAAAAACTGTAGACAATATAACTCTTCAGTTTTGATTTCTGATAATACCTTTAGGCAAGCAATGATGTGAGAAAAGCAAGGTAATGTTCTGTTACCTTCATCAGAAGAAAAAGATAATAGTGTTTTATAGGTTAAACAACAAAATGCATCAGGAAGCCAGGAGACTGGATGCCTGTTGTAGACTAAAAGTGGCCCCTGATGCTTGCCAATATCATATCCATCCACCTTATTGGTATTGATTCAGGTCACATTCTGTAGCAAGAGAATAAAAAGGTGTAATATAGAAAGTTTCACCTATCTGCAGTAGTTTAAACATATTTGCTTTCATGGTATGCGAACACTACTATACCAATTTCTTCTCAGTTACAGCATGCCAGACTTGACATACCTTCAAACAGTCCCACTTATTTCAATGGAATCTATATATGTGGCTGCAAAAGCATAATTTAACCCTTAGATTTATCAGGCAGCACTATGTTTACTTTTGCTATGTCTAGGATGACGATACTCTCCCTGCACTAAACAGAAATGCTAATTCTGGTTATACTTTTTACTAATTAACATTTTTAATGAACACAGTGTAAAGCCCTTTCTTCCTTATCTTCATACAAGCTTAGCAGAATACCATAGTGCATTTGTGGGAGAGTACTTCTATTTAAGAATGTTTGAATACATCCAGCATCTGAAATGAACCCTATCCTGCATATTTGGAACACGGGATGAGAAACTCATCTCCTTATTAATTATGCTGAGTTTTCTGTCATAACAACCTTTATACAGTTGTCATGAATTCATCGAACATCAATATATCTATTGAAAGTTGTTTTAGGACCCTGCTTCCTCAGCAATTACAAATCTAATTCCAGTCCAAATTTGTTAGTTTAACACATGCATTGCTGTGTTTTAGACTGCATATTTTTCAAATTTTGCTGGTTACTCCTCCAAACATGTTCCTTAATAGCAGTGTTATGTGTGAATTACTTCTCTCCTACACAATTTTGTTCACTGTTTTAACATTCAGCACCCATCGTCACTTTTGCCTTACAAAAGGCTCACAAAGTTTCATGAGTTAAAAAAGTATCAATAGCATCTTATGAAATGGATCATTCCAAACAATTCTAAATTTGAAATACATTTACTTTCTAAGAATATAAATCCTACTTAATTTATTGCATTACTTAATTTCTTTGCATTAATCGACAATTCTGTATAGAAAAAGTGTCATTAAAGGGATTAACTGGTACTCCTTCACAAATAATCTTTCAATGACGTTATAAAAAAAAAAATCCCTATTACCGACAAATAATGAGCTAGGTTTGTAGTAAAAGGTGCTCTGTTTTGTTGCACCAAGGGGTAAAACTGAAGGAAAAGAGAAACAACTTTTTCGGCTACAAGGTGTGAAACAGTATAACACCCCATCGTTACAAAACCAAAAAGTAAACAATCCCCTCTTGAACTAGTTTTACATTTATAAAGGCGGAGTTAAAAAAAAAAAAAAAAAAAGCTCGTTCTGGAGACTAGACCTGGCAGAAATGTTACTCAAATATCATCAATTATTTATGTGGGTACTTCTTTCTAAAAGCCTGTCAGATTGATTTATAACCACATCATTTATGTATAAGCCACTTTAGTCATTGCAAGGAAAAGAGAGCAGGCTTTTTAACTCAAGAGTAATGGTTTGGGACTTAAAGGGAAAAGCAGTCTGTCCAATTGTAATTGTAGAAAGGCTGTAGTTTTGCCAAATGCAATTACTGGCAAGAAATTAATCCAGGCTGGAATTTAAAACATCTGAATTCTTTGAGAGCTGTGGGAGATCTGTCAAACTGCAGATCATAAAAAACATTGTGATTATAGGCACAGATGACACTTGCGGCAGCAAGACCCTATTAAGCTGACACGCTAATTAAGTTACCACGAAAAACCTAAGGCTCTCAAGCTCCCTGTTTTTCTGTTTTGCTCCAGGTTGACACTTTATTTTTAAATGGAAAATCATTCACATTTGAAACTGACAGAATGCTTCAGGCATAGGCAAGCCTGTATCTATTTACATCCTTCTGCTTTTTTAGACAACAATGTAAAGTATTCTTTTTGGGGAATACTTTAGGCTTGACAGAAGGGCTTGTATATTACAGCATGTACTCAGCTGCTCTATATTATTTTTCAGGAATTAGTTTAAAATGTATTCTGTGCTTCTATAGTTGAAAAGGAAGTTCAGGCGATTGGGACCTCTATGCCAGCTATGAGAGATCTGTCAACTGAGAGAGGTCTGAATTACTGTAGTTACTGCAACAAGATATTAATTTAAATAGCGATAATTTATGTCATTAACTGTGTCATTCCTTGTAAAGTCTTTACAGATCTATCTAATTGGCTATAACCTCTCACTTTAGTGTCCCCTGGGACTAATGGCTAAGGAACTCAATGTTGGGTTTGGCTATTTACACACACACACACACAAAAAAAATCGAACTAGAAAGATTCCTGAGCAGGCCGTTTGCTCTTCTTCTAAGGAGAAGCATTTATCAGGGACACCGCACTTTGCCCGAGGTAAGCGTGCCTGGCAGCAGCGTGGCTGGCTGTGCCAGCTTTGGCACTGCCTGTGCGGGAATCCCACAGCTTTGACAGGAGGTGGGGTTTATTTTAACCCGAGGAGAGTCGCGCTGCCTCCCCCTGCCCCAACCCCTTCCCGCTCGTTCGGGCGGGTCTCGAAAGGCCGGCTCGCCGCGCCCAGGGGGCTGGGCCTGGAGCCTCGCCGGGGGCCGGGACGGTCGGAGACCCACCGGGAAGGAGGCGGGCAGGCCCCGGAGCGACGAGTCCAACCTCAGGAGGCGCTGCCCCCTCCCTTCCTGCCCTCGCCTTCCTCCCGCCTTCGGGCCGGCACCGCCGACGGTTTCCCCCCGGCGTGCGGGCCCCTGAGGGAGAGCGCGCCCTTCGCCCGCCGGGCGGCTCGATGAGAGGGGCTGGCGCTGTCACCACCAGGGGAAGGGAAAGAAGAGGAATGCTGCCTGCCTGCCCGCCCGGCCGGTGGGGTGCCCCGCAGTACCTGGGCCGAGGCGGTGGGAAGGCCCGCCTCCGTCCCTCCAGCGGCAGTTCGCAGTTCCCGCTCGGCGAGGAGGAGGGAGAGGGAGCGGGGAGCGGCGGCTACGGCACGGGAGAGGAGTCAAACTTCCTACGGCCGCGGTAGGCGGTGACGCAGCGCCGAGGCTGCCCGAGGCCACGCCCACGCCCCCGGGGAGGAGGGAGAGGGAAACCCAGCTCGCGAGCGCGCGCCGGGGGGCGGGACGGGACGGGGCGGGGCGCCGCGCGGCCGTAGAAAAGGGCGGGGCGGTCGCGCTCCGGCAGCAGGGGCGGGGCTTGCGTGTGTCTCGCGCCGGGGGCGCGGGAGGGAGCGGCGGAGCTCGCGCGCGAGAGGCGGCGGAGGGGAGAGCGAGCGCGGAGCTGGACTGACCTCACCTCACCGGGGCCCCGCCGGCACCGCCCGCTCCTGCCGTCGCGCAGCCCCTCCCCGCGGGCTGACAGGCAGGTGAGGGGCCTCGCTCGGTGCCGGGGGGTCGCGGAGGGGCGGTTAACGTTTCTTACCGGCCGCTGGGGGGAGCCCGGGGCGGGGCGGGGCCTGCGGGAGCCGGTAGCTGCGGGCAGTCGCCGGGCTGGGCAGGGGCTGCGGCGGCGGGGCAGGCGGCGGCGGCGGGGCCTGTCGCCGGGGAGCTGGCGCTCAGGTGGGTGCGGGTCCAGCGGCGGCTCCCCTGAGGGCTGCGTGGCCGGCTGGAGAGAGGGGGCGCCCGGGCGCGGCCGGGGGTGGCTGCCGGGGGGGTGCGGGGCCTCGCCCCTACCGGGCCCCGCGCACGCTGTCACCGCCCGGGGGCTGGGCGGCGGCAGCAGCCTTCTCCCCGGCCCCGGCTGCCCCCGGCCGGCCGGCCGGCGGGGAGGGCCACATCAGCCTGCCGCCGCCTCCGGGCGAGCGGGCCCGCGTCCTGCCGGGCATTGCCGATGGTGGCAGTGCGCCGGGTGGGGTCTGCTTCTGCCTCCTACAGTAGTAGGTCCTTCGTGCTCTTCCCGTGCTGTGTTTTTCCGCCCCTACTTATTTAGCCTGTCCTTGGGAAGTGCAGGCTTTTGTTGTCGTAGTCACATCATCTGAGGTAATGGTGACCGGTGTCTTTCTACCTAGACCTTGCGGTGTGGTTGGATTTTCTTTTTTCTTTTTTTTTTTTTTTTTCCCTGCGAACGCTGAGTGGTTGCACTTCATTTATTTTATTACATCTACTACAAAGTAAGCGTCAGCTGACATGATGCTTTGTTTCTGAATCTGCTGCCATCCTGAAGCGTGTGTCGGGAATTGCTGTCTTTCCACATCTGCCTGGGTTGTAACGTGAACTCTCGGTCTTAGTTATGAAGTGTATAATTTATTTAATGTGGAGTGTTCCCTGCACGCTGGAAGTGCACGTCGTGGTTCGTGCCAACACGGCGTGAAATGGTTTAAAGTGAAACCCCAATGGAAGTGGGAGAAATCAGGAGATATGAAGAAAATGTATAAAGATACACCTGTAGAGGTGGTGGTGGGGGAAAGCAGTACAGAAGCCAAGAGAACAAAAGTAAATGGATGGAAATAGATTTGGTCTGAAGAACAATGTGTGTTTAGCATTTTATCCAAGCTCGTTTGGGGGGCACATTGATGTATGTGGGGTGGTTGTAGCTGGATAATATGCTACCTCAAATCTGACAGGTTGTAACTAAAAGAAGTTGTCTGGTTGGATTGCAGGGTTGTGATTCTTAAACAATGGCCAATTCAGCTAGGATATCTACAGCAGTAACCTCTACCAGCTGCCTGCCCTCTTTTTCTCCCGGAGGTTACTGCGTATATAGCAGTAGGTGGCTGAACACACGTCTCCTCCTGAGCTACTGCGGTCTACAGCCTGACACATTACTGTAAAGTGTATTTTGGTATTTTGTGTTGAGAACTGCAGCAGCTCAGACGTGTGCCCCAATTCAGGCTCACTTATGAATCAGCACCCTTACAGCCATATCAAGTAAGATTAAAAGAGAAAAATCACTACCTTGCTCACACTAATGTTAGCAGAACTGGTAGTACAATAACTTATTTTTTCCAGTAATGAAGCATTTGGACTAAACCACCAATTATTAAGTAACTGAGGTGGTTGTACTGAATGTAATTTAGTTCTGGAAGCATAGTTCAGAACTCTATTGCAGAACAGCACTTCCCTGAATAGTCAAGTATGTGACTTTACCATATCACCCAGAAATTTGGAATTATCTGAATCTACCAAACTGCAAGAGGGGCTGCAGCTAGAAAAAGTTTGGGAGCTGCTGGGTTAAACATGAGTTTGGAATTTGGAATTATCTGAATCTACCAAGAAATTTGGAATTATCTGAATCTACCAAGCTGCAAGAGGGGCTGCAACTAGAAAAAGTTTGGGAACTGCTGGGTTAAACATGAGTTTATCATAATATTTGTTATAACTTTAACTTTCTCCACGTTTTCTGGGAAATCAGTTTAGCTGTAATCAAATCACTGTAAGGACGTTAGTAGGTTCTTTTCAGTTTGGGTTTCTGTTATCTGGGCTGTATTGAAGCATTGTATTTTTCGTAAGTCTTAGCATTCTTTGATCCTGTCACAAGCTTTTACGAGATTCTGTTTGCGTAACTTCTCATCTCTAAAATCTGGCTAATGGCCTGACTGGCGGAAAAGCGGGTTTGATACTTAATGGCCTGTACGGTTTTTTTTTGAATCGCAGATCTTGGTCATGAAGGAAACCTAGTTTATTGTTGCTGAATCTGCCACTTTCTCAGTTCTTGGTAACAGTTATCAGTGTTGCTGTATGAATAGAAATATTTCACCATACTATTGTACCCAGTGTGTGAGTTCCTTGCTATTATTCCTTATTTTGTGAAGCAGGATACTCTCCCATTGTTGTTCCTTCTCCCTTCACCCCTCCCTATTTTCAAGCCCGTTCCCCCAAAAGCCTTTTTTTGTGTGAGAGGTTTGTTACAACAGTTACCTGGCTAAGCCGCTTGAAAACTGTAGTATGTTTAGAAGGTCTGGCTTGTTTTATCTGAGTGTGGTTTACTCAGAAATGTATGGATGGATGCATGCATGCATGCATCTTGTTAAATAATCAGGCTGATTGCTAGAATTAAGAAACAAGGATAGGCATTCTTGAACCTGACTACCCTGCCGTAAGACCACTTTGGGTGATGAGGTTTCTGTCAATTACTGCCTGTTTAAGAGTTTAACTCTGTGGCGTGCAGTGGGCTGCCATATGGCAGTGGTAGAGCATGAGATCCTAGAAAATCCAATGGTGATTTAGGAAAAGCAATGTTTTCTATGATGTGGGTTGTGTCAATATCGTTAATTTCGCCCTGAGAGCAAAGTTGTTTTATGATGGAAATTCTGTAGATGGAGCATGCTTTGCTTTGCACAGTGATGTTACCCGTGGTGACTTTAGGTTAGCTGTGTACATAGATTCACTAGTGCTTCTAGGTACTTCTGGGCTTTTCAAATATCTTTATCGCTTTTAGCATTGTGTTTCCACTATTGGGAAGTTGGTTGTTGATTGCATATCACCTGGGAGGAAGAGAGAAACAACCATGCATTCAAAACACGTAGTATTTACTGACTGGATACTGTAAAAATCAGGCTACAAACTCTTTAGCCATACAATGACAGAAAATTAATGTCCACAGGTCTTCAGTCTCCTAGGTAATTAGAAGAATGAGAGTTATTTTGATCAGTTCATCACTAGGATATTTATGTGCATGTTCTGACTCCTGTTGCTTTTTGTGTTTTGGACTTTTTTAAAAAGGAAGAAGACACATGATAGTTTTTGCTGTGTATCTCCTATCTGCTTTAAATTTAGAGACTTACAGTCAGCTCCCATGCATTGCAGAAAACGAATCCTGGTGCATCTTTCTAGCCTGCCTCCGCAGGCCAGTATTAAGAACATATGACAGGGAGGGACCATATGGGTCATTGGGTTCAATCCCTGGTAAACCCAGACAAGAACCAGGAACTGGGAACATTCCATGATATATCTGCACCATGTGCTAATCATCCTGTAACAAATTCAACACTGCCAGTCTTAAAGCTATTGGAGAGAACAGGCGCTGGAACAGTGTCCAAGACTTCTGCCACACCTGGAGGCCTTTAAGTGTGAGGTCCAGACAGTGTTAAGAAATAATACGTGCCCCAGTCTCTGGAGGAAGACAGAAAAATTTCTGTTGGTACACAGCAACCTGATAAAGGGAAAGAACTTGCTTGTGCAGTCAAGTTTAGTCACCAGGTTAACTCTTAGTATAGTGTGAGCAGAACGATTTTAGTCTGACAAGTGAGATGAGGTAAGACCTTTAGAAATATCAACAGCACCTCATGTTCTGCCTCGAGTGGAGGCTGACCTCCAGAGATTTAGGAAAAAAATCCTTAAAAGCAAGTGGTGTATCACAAATAGTTTGTAGATATGAATAAATAAAGATTTAGCTGAAATACGTGCATTTTTTCTAATAATAGTGAGCCTTTTTGTTTTGTCTCATTTTTGGGGAAAAAATATCTAAAGGAATGAAGTTGTGGTGGTGAAAGCGTACCCTTTATGCTGATATGAAAACTTATGGGAATTACAAGAAACAAAACCTGATGTCAGTTAAAACTGCTTTTGCAATGAAGCTGCTATAGAGTAGAGCATGTTCTGTTATCTTACTCATATCTTCCTTGTGGAGTAAGTAGACCTTGTGAAAGGAAATGTATACTTGTGGGAAACAAATTAACTAAGAAACTCATGAATATTTCTGGCTCTTGTTTAGAGACTCGCAGGTAGCGCAGGACATCTGGTAGGAATGGGAGAGAAGAATGGGAAACAGGATCTAAAAAGGACAGATAATCAATATGTCTCCATGTTCTGTGGTGTTTTAAGTTGTATGTGTACCATTTATGCTAACCTTTCAAACGTATAAAGTGTATAACAGGAGTGTCAATTTATGTTTATAAAAAAGTCACTCCTTTGACGAATGACTGCTGTGTTTTTCCTCAAAATGTTAGGGTAGGGGTTGATGGCCTGCCTTTTACAAAACATGGGTTTTAATATGTCAAAGTCACCTAAAGATTATCAGGGATTTTTGAGATACTTTTCTGGGAAGACCTCTCTTTCTGTGTATGAGGGAGAATGTATCAATTCCTGTCTTCTCATGTTCAGTGAGACAGAACAAAGGCACTGTTACTTTCAGTGAACTTGGCAGATGTGCAAGTAGGTGAACTTACTTTAAAAAAACCCAACAAAACGAAACACAAAAAAACCCTCAAAAACACAAACCAACTTTTATAAAGGATTGGATATAAACAGATGTCAGTGTTTGGGCATCTATTAATGGGCTATCTAGGAATGAGAATTAATCATAATATGAACGGTTACTTTTCTGTCTTCTTTCTGTCTTAATTTCATTCATCCCTTTTGCTTTCTTGCTCTCAAGGCCATGAGGATAAGACTATTTTGATAACAATAAACAACCCTGAATTCCATGGGTTCAGTGCCTTGTGTCCAGAATTGGCTGGCTTGCAAACAGTTTCCAAAGTAAACTTTCTTCTCTCCTTTTTGTGTGTAATAGTCATTACATGTCAATAACATGAAAAAGAGTGAGCTTTCTTACCTCCCAAGACTAGTCAAACCTAAAATCTACAATGTAGTCCCAAGATAGATGTGCCACATTTTTTTAATAGAAAATAACATAGCAATTGTAGCTTTTGTAATTGTGATGTGCACCAGAAAGTAACAGGAATTCAACTTTTCTCTTGGTCTTGGTTAACACACCTCCAAGTTGTTGTGAATCTTGTCTATTCTGTCATCATACCCACTATTTGAGTTCCAGGGTAAAGATATCTTGCAGGGTTTTATTGGAATATAAGCTGTTCCTTTTTTTGGAATTATATCTCTTCCCTCTTCCCCCCCCCATTCTGGAGTCCAAGTTCTACTGTATAATCTGGTCATACTTATTCACAATTAACTATTCGTGTGTGAATTATGAAAATGTGAACAATTGCTACCTCTGTTAATGAAGTCTAATGTGTCTGCTACAGTGCTTTATCAGATTAAGACGGCTCTTGTAAAGGCTGACTTTTCTATTGCTATTATAAAACTGACATTCAAAGCTTTCCTTCTGCAGACAGGAATCTGTGCTACAAGAAAGTTCACTCTTCTGGAAGCTGGGTATATGGCTTCCATTATGCTGATGGGAGGTACTAGAAGGGTCACTGTAAGATGTGCTTGTCTGCCTAGTTCATGATCAAACTGCCCCATTCCTGACTATCAGGCAGTGACGCTATTAAGGAGTTAACTCTATAAATGTTGCTGTCTGTCAGCCAGTGTCTGTCCTGAACAGAAACTGCAGAAAAGATATTTGGAGGAAACGTTACTTGCTGAAAGCTGCAGAAGTTATTCCAAAATTCTTTTTGTTTTAACAAATGGAAGCAGCGATTTTTCCTGTATTTCTGCAGTATGTTTTTCTGTATTTGGTTCACTTCCCTAGAAGTGGTTACTGTGGTATTAATATTTGTCCTGGAGGGGGGGAGGAGGGTATGAAAGGCATCATATATGTGTATGACAGAGAGATCCTCCAGATGTTAACAAAACTCTGTGTTAATGAATCTTCTGTTTTCTGTCAGCAGTAGCCAGGAATGTCTGCTTTCTGAGCCATTGGTTCACATAAAATACTAGATATAGGGGCTGAGTGTAACAGTGTTGGTAAACACATCTCATTTTATTGGACTCTTTGTCCTGAAGTTGATGTTAATCTGATCCCTCCAGAATTTCTTAAATTTCTACTATTCCTGAATACAACTCTTACTGAAAACCACCAAATCTTTTGATAAGACTAGTGTACCTACTCCTGCCCTCTTTTACTTCATAACTGCCTTACAAGTAAATCTTCATGAAGTCGTGCAGGTTTCCTTTTACTATTCTTTCAGTATGGTAGGTTCTGATGCAGGAGTTACCAGATTTCATGCTGCTTTGAGTAACCATTTTCATTGATGTATGGTTCAGGATACCACTGTACTTCTTGGAGCAGTATCTGGTTTGCTGTTTTGAAGGACGCTCAATTCTCCATTGCTTTTCACTGGTTATGACTAGGTTATTGGAATGAAACAGACTCATTTTAGTTGCCACAAGTTGCACTGTAGTACATTTAAATGTTTCCTGTCAGATGATAAACTTTTTTCACAGTTCATGATGTCTGTCTCTGTTTTTGGACAGTTACTTGTGATTTTAGAAGACATTTTTCTTAGCTGTCACTTCAGACAGGATGTGCTGTTACCTATCCTCATTTTCACACAGCAAATGTGTTCATAACTGTCCTTTTTTCAAAATTTTTCTAAATACAGTATTGTGTAATTTTCATCTAGTTTTTTTATGCTTCTGATAGTCCTTTCAAGCTTTTTCATAATTGCTAGATAGCATTTTCAACTAATACTAAAGCAAGTTGATTGTATGTCTCTGTACCTGCAAAGCTGCCATGCCAATCTCTAGATATATATGTGAAGTTTTTACTTGGGGATTTTTTATTTGGCTTGCAGATAGGATGCTCTTTGGAAGTTTTTGTTCTTTAGTGAACAGTGAACAAGAGAGTTTTGTTTCATAAGTGTAAAGGTATGCAAGCTACCTTGAGGAAAAATGATTTAGCACTAGCTTCAGCGGTTTTGTTTTTTCAGCACTTGCAGTTTATAATCTCTTTCTCTGTAATCTTAGGTAAGGGTTCCTGCATTGGCAGAAAGGACCAAAGGTTTTTGAAACCTACAGGAGAATTTGCAAAGGAAAAATGGTCAATACATTCCTGTCACAATTGGACAGTGTTCTTTGTGGTTACTATCATCCTTTAAGGTTAAGAGATGGTTTATTTGTGACTAAATTTAGGGTCACGGTAGAGGAGGAGAAAGAAACAGTGCTGCATTTTGGCCTTGTGGAAGATAGGATAGGTTCACTGGAAGGAGGATCTGGTGCACTACAGGCCTGTCAGCCTGATCTCAGTGCTAGGGAAGAGCAGATCATCCTGAGTGCCATCATGCGGCACATACAGGACAATCAGGTGATCAGGCCCAGCCAGCATGGGCTCATGAAAGGCAGGTCCTGCTTGACTAACCTGATCTATGACAAGATGACCTGCTTAGTGAATGAGGGAAAGGCTCTGGATGTTGTTTACCTGGACTTCAGTAAAGCCTTTGACACCATTTCCCACAGCATTCTCCCGGAGAAACTGGCTGCTCATGACTTGGATGGGCGTACACTTCAGTGGGTGAAAAACTGGCTGAATGGCTGGGCCCAAAAGATTGTGGTGAATGGAGTTAAATCTAGTTGGTGGTCTGTCACAAGTGGTGTTCCACTCAGTATTGGGGTTGGTTCTCTTTAAAATCTTTATCAACCACATGGACAAGGGGATCGAGTGTACCCTCAGTAAGCTTGCAGACAAGACCAAGTTGGGCAGGAGTGTTGGTCTGCTTGAGGGTAGGATGGCTCAACGAAGGGATCTGGACAGGCTGGATCGATGGCCCGAGGCCAATGGTGTAAGGTTTACCAAGGTCAAGTGCTGGGTCCTGCACTAGGGTCACAACAACCCCATGCAGTGCTACAGGCCTGGGGAAGAGTGGCTGGAGAGCTGCCTGGCAGAAAATGACCTGGGGGTATTGGTCAGTAGCTGGCTGAATATGAGCCAGCAGTGTGCCCAGGTGGCCAAGAAGGCCGTGATCATCCTGGCCTGTATCAGGAATACTGTGGCCAGCAGGACCCCTGTGATTGTGATCATCCCCCTGTACTCAGCACTGGTGAGGCCCCACCTCAAATACTGCGTTCTGTTTTGGGCCCCTCACTACAAGAAAGACATTGAGGTTCTGGAGCATGTCCAAAAAAAGACCAAAGAAGGTGGTGAAGGGTCTAGATAGAGAACAAGTCTTATGAGGAGCAGCTGAGGGAACTGGGGTTTTTTAGTCTGTAGAAAAGGAGGCTGAGGGGGAGACCTTATCGCTCTCTACAGCTCCCTGAAAGGAGGTTGTAGCAAGGTGGGGGTTGGTCTCTTCTCCTGAGTAACAAGTGATAGGATGAGAGGAAATGGCCTCAAATTGCACCAGGGGAGGTTTAGATTGACTACTGGGAAATATTGCTTCACCAAAAGGGTTGTCAAGGACTGGAATAGGCTGCTCAGCAAAGTGGTTGAGTCCCCATCCATGGAGGCATTTAAAAGACGCATAGGGACATAGTTTAGCGGTGGACTTGGCAATGTTAAGTTCATGGTTGGACTCGATGATCTTAAGGGTCTTTTCCAACCTAAATGATTCTATAAGAGACCGTACTTCAGAGATTCATAGTAAAATGCTAGTGTGGGTCAGAATATTGAAAAACTTTAACTTTTCTGGTTATGCTGCTATCAGAAAGAAATATTCCATGGCATTTTCCTTGGAAGTAAACTAGAACTATTTCTTTTCCCTGATTAATTGGTGTTGCGAATGAGAAAAGGCATTTCTGTCACTTCCTTCACTTCGCTGTTTCCAGGATGAAAGATGTTTTTCCTAGTGTGAATTGTCTTAATATCTACTGCTTATGGATTCCTAACAGCAATGAAGTGAAATGGCCAGTGATAAATGCTACTGGGAAAAAATCAGGAAAAACTAAAAAGAGTTAAGATTTATCTTCAAACTTTTTTTTTTTTTTTCCTTCTCTTGAACCATGACATATCTCTGTGTCAGTGAAAATACTGAAACTGGCTGCATGGGTGGTGGGGTGTATTTAGTTAATATTTGTAATATTCACAGTTTTAAAGTCTAAAAATGGTGTAATGAAAGTTCTCATTTCAAGAGAAATACTGGAGGGTTAGGTTTACTTGTTTCCAAAGACTTTTTCTTTTCTTAATCTACTGCCTTTGTTTGGTTTTCCTTTTGAAAAGTGAGTGCAGTGCAACATGTGGTGGTGATGGCAGCGATGTTGCGAGTTCTCCCTGAGTTTCATGTGTGCCCACTCAGGGAATCCTTTCTGTAACCCTAATTGACGGCTAATTCTAGAAGCTGGCTTTCATAGCTTGAATTACTTGATTTTTCTAGAGTAACAGAGAGGATGGCGCCTACCTGTGAAACGAAGCTTAGAGTTGAATTAGCATAGGACTGGTGTTTCCACTTCAGGTGAATGAGAGCTAACCTGTTTGCCCAGCATATCAGAAGATGGCTACTCCATGGCACCTGCTGTGGCACCAGCTCCTGTCAGCTGCCTGGGAAGCTACTTTTCTATCAAGGACATCAGTCACTTTCATTCTTTGAAAAGCTAATAATAATTTAACAAAATGTTAGCTGAAGCAAGGAGAAAGCAATTCTGTGAGTTTAAATTATGCTTTTCGATTCTAGGGGTGATTAACTCATTAGAAATGATCTAAAATCTTCTGTGCTCTTCTTGGATGTTGTTAAGCGCTTTACTAGCTGATACTTTGGCCTGCCAACAGTAAAGTACTTCTAGCGACATTTAAACAATGTTTTTTGGGGAAAGTGCTTTAACTGAAATGCAGAGAATAAAATAAGTCTAACATTTTGGTTTAAGTGAAAAGTAATTTAAAGCTGTTGAGTGAGTGAGTGTTTGCACTGATTTACTGTGGTTAAGTTTCTAGCACACGAATTAGGTGCTCTGATTTGGATTTAGTGCTGGATTAGTTGAACCTACTTCATGTAGTGTCTAAAAAAATCATATCTGACATGTTATGAGTGCTCAACTGGTGTCACAGCAGCGTTTTTAGCATTCTGATATCTCAAATGGTGAGATTAGTCTGAAATAACTTTTCTATTTGGAAGAAGTGTTTTTCTTCCAGATCTGGGGCACAGTGTCTTACTTATTGAAGCAACTCCAGTGAAACACTGTAGGCTTTGTTACACAGTTTATATTTCTGTGCTACTTTGCGTAAGGAAACGTAGCTGAAATAGAAAAAATGTCTTCTCTGTAACTTGTATTAAAAAAAAAAAAAAGTAGATCTGTAGGTAGCTAACTTCAATTATTAGTACCACTGGCTGTCTTTCCTTGTCCTATTTTCCTTTATGTATGTGTTTAAAATATTCCATAGCATTATTGTTGCTAGCTTTGGTTGTGATTTAAAAAAAAGAGAAGGTGACAGAGTGAGCGCTTGAACTTCTTGAGGGTTTCTCAAAAACAGTATCAGCTTTCATAAGGTTTGTAAAATTATAAAAATAGGATACATTCTCTTATATCCTCTATGAAATAGTGTGAAAATGAAAAAATTGCTGGCTTACCCTGATCTTGTTTTCCATTTAAAATTTAGGATTAAACTGATAATTTTAAAACTATTTCTTTTATCTTTTCCTATACTAACTTGTTTCTGAAAGGAAAAATGGTGTATCTTTTCTTCACCAGGCTTTTACTTTTTTTTCTTTCTACCCTTTGCCAGTATTTTTTTCAATATTGTTTTTTGGTTTCTTTTTCTCCACCCACTTTTACGATTTCTACAATTTCTTTTGTAAGTGTATTCCTCTTTAAGCCTAATCTTTAATCTGCTTGCTCAGTTATTCTCTCACAAACATGCGATAGTGTTTGGAAAAATTGATTCCTAGTATCTGGCAAACAAAACTTCTGAGCAGAAGGTGAGGCTAGATGAAAGCTGGTATGAAAGGAAAGATCTCGGGGTATATAAGATGTTGCTGCTCTTTGGATACTATCTGGTATTCTTTCATCTAATGGGGAGGGGTCAGACCAGGAATGTTTCAGTGTTCTAGTTTTGATTTCAGTTGAGCCAAACTTTTAAATAACTTGAAATATTTTACACTGGAAAAAAACAGGGAAAAAATAATGAGAACTGTATGGTGGGAGTAGTTTTAAAGTGCAGTAATTAAGGCACAAGAGTAGATTTCATCCCTGTTGCTTGCTCCTCTACTAGATCTTAACTACCAACAGTGGTCTCAGCCCAGTGCTCCAGTACTAAAGAATTACCTGCTAGCACTTGTAGAACAGCATAATGTTACAGTGCAAAAATAAGGAATTTTATTGCATATGTTACCAGAGCCCATGTTTAAAGAAAAAGTAAAGAGGAGGAGGAACTGCAACATGATGATATCATACTGTTCTGTGTTTTGAGAGGTCCCTGCTGTTGAAATTATATTATTTAATGGAATTAATCTGATCTGGTTAATGAGAAGTATATTTTGGTTGAAATCTTTGTTTAACCCAAACAAAGATTTAAATCATGTCTAGGACTTAATCCCAGTTCGAGAGAAAATAAGAGACTGGAACCACTTTTTAGTGCAGGTGTAATTTTCTTGTTCCTCTTTACCTCATTGGTCCCATTGCTGTGTGATTGCTCTTCTTTCAGAGTCGTATCTATAGTTGCTTAATCTTTGTGGTCAGTAATGATTTCATTATTCTTCTTAGTTTTGGTTCTGACTTCTGAGTTTGAAGGAGGGCTGACAGCAACGCTAAAGGGACCTGACAGTTGAGATAGTGATCAAATCATTTCAGTCCATCCTACCTCCTCATTTGCAGGATTATTTTCATAGCAACAGGGTTTAGAAACTGTGTCCTACAGAAGCTAGCAGTGCTTGAAGTAAAAAAAAAAAAAAAAAAAAGAAAAAAGGTACTACTGAATGGGCTTTAAATTTTGATCATCTCTCTTACTTAGAAAGGTAACAGGTAAAGAATTAGGACCGGTTAGAAATAGGAAAAAAGGTTAGATGACTTTTGTAGAGTTCACCAACAAAATCGTGGCTTGAAAATTGATGGTATTTTTTTCCTCTCTCTCTTTACTGTGATAATATAACAACAGAGAAGTGAGAATAGAAGTTCCTTTTTGAGTTTAAATGTTAGGGTTTAAGTAAAAGATTGCTTTTTTGTGAGTGGGAATTGAAAATATGCTGGTAAAGTGTAAAGGTGGTAGAATACACTTTATTCTAATATGGGACAAAATATTTGGTGATAAACTAGGTATTTAATATGTTATTTTTATTGATACAGATTTTGATATGTTATTCTTACTAATACAGGTATGGTCCTGAACATCGTGAGCACGTGACTTCAGAGATGGATAACTGGATCTGTTATAAGTTGTGATTGGCCTTAAGCTGACTTACAACTGCTGAAGAACTTAACAGGATTTCTCTCATTCCTGATTCATGCCTATCTAATTGCCTCACACCACCAGCTTAATCATGTATGGAAGTGCTCGGTCAGTTGGTAAGGTTGAGCCAAGCAACCAGAGTCCAGGGCGTTCACCAAGGCTGCCACGGTCACCACGCTTGGGCCATCGTCGAACCAACAGCACAGGAGGCAGTTCTGGGAGTAGTACTGGGGGTGGCAGTGGGAAAACCCTTTCTATGGAAAATATTCAGTCCTTAAATGCTGCCTATGCTACGTCCGGCCCTATGTATCTAAGTGACCATGAGAACGTGGGTGCAGACACCCCAAAAAGCACCATGACTTTGGGCCGATCTGGGGGGCGGCTGCCTTACGGTGTTAGGATGACTGCAATGGGTAGCAGCCCTAACATTGCCAGTAGTGGAGTTGCCAGTGATACTATTGCATTTGGAGAGCACCATCTCCCCCCAGTGAGTATGGCATCCACTGTGCCTCACTCACTGCGCCAGGCCAGGGATAACACAATAATGGATCTGCAGACACAACTAAAAGAAGTATTAAGGGAAAATGATCTGCTTCGCAAGGATGTGGAAGTGAAAGAAAGCAAGCTGAGTTCTTCCATGAACAGTATCAAGACCTTCTGGAGTCCTGAGCTAAAAAAGGAGAGAGCTCTGAGGAAAGATGAAGCTTCAAAAATCACCATTTGGAAGGAACAATATAGAGTTTTGCAAGAAGAAAACCAGGTTTGTCATCTATTGTTACTGTTGTGTTAGTGCAGTAGAATGATTAAGTGAATTTAATAAACTTGCATGTCACAAATAAGCAGCTTAATTGTATTGGTGCTTTTACCAGGTAATTGGTATGAATAAGTTGTGTTTTCAACTTGCAAGCCCCCTTTTAAATGTTTCTTGTCAGACTTGCAAGCCACCTCTTGAGTGCTCATTTCTCCTTGTGTGTCGTGGTTTTTTCCCCTAAGACTGATGCTAACTACTTGGTTGCTTTTCGGAAGTATTTTATCCTGTTCATAATTAATATATCTATAGCGCTTACCTCCTGAAGCATTCACTGAGATGCAGAATGTACTAACCACTGACCCCAAACACAACGGAACTGTTGCTGAATGTTGACAGATTGCCAGTAAAGCAAAGTTCACGTTACACTGGTCTTATTTTAGAGCTCCAGTTAAAACCTCCATACCTGCGGTTTTCACAAACACATATAAATTGTGTTCTTGGCTACATTTAAGTAACACTGTTTAATACCTGCTCATCTATTCTTTTGTCATAATCTATGCATATCTTGTTATACAACTATCATAAAGCACCCTACAGGTTTTTTTTTGTAGTAGTCTGGCTGGTTAGAGAATAGGCAGAAGAACAGAGAATCTTGGGCGTCTAGTTCTTTTGTCTTGTCCCTCTTAAAAGCATCCCTAAATTAGAATAAAACTGAGAGGCTGATTAAAATTGAGGTCTCTTTGTAGTCAGCTCTACTTATTAAAGGCTTTTTAAAAATTTTCCCACCTAGACCTTCTTGCTAGCTTAATCCTGAAGCAACTAGTTGTCTTTGAGATGGTATTCTCCCATTTAGTTGTTTCTGGCCAAATGTGAGTTAGGCACCTCTCCGGTAAGGAACCTCACTACTCATATGGAAAACAGACCCAGCGTCCAACTCCAAAAGTTTCCCAAAATATAAATCAGCTTTCACCATGACAAAATTACTTTCCCTATTGAGTTTTTTAAATATCCAAGAAAGTTTAATGAAATAGTTTCCATAATTCAAGTGTGGTCGTGTTCTTGAAGCTCTTGCTATTTTAGGCAGCGTTTTTTCTAAGATTTGCTTTAGAAAGTGAAGGGGAGAGGGAAACTGCTGGAGGAAAAAAAAATTAGCGCTGGTAGTACTTGACATGTTATACTCTACTTTCAGGTGACCTTTCTGAAATAGTAGGTTTCTTTTCACTGAATTTCACTGAATTTCACTGAATTTTTAGAGTTGGAAGGGACCATAAAGATCATCTAGTCCAACTCCCCTGCTGAAGCAGGATTGCCCAGAGCTTGTTAGAGCATGTTACTCAGGACTGCATCCAGGCGGGTCTTGAAAATCTCCAGAGAAGGGGACTCCACAACCTCCCTGGGCAGCCTGTTCCAGGGCTCTGTCTTTTGGTTAGTGATAATCTGCGAGGCTGAAACTGTCTGCAATTTTCTTTTACTTTTTAAATAACTGAATTGAAGAAAGTAAGTTGCTTTTCCTGAATTAATATGAAATAATTTAATGAACTTGTCATGTAGTTTTATAGCTATACTCTTACTGAATGGTAAGTATTGCAACGTGTGCAACGTTTTGTATTCGTTTTCATATGTCTTCTTCGAGTGAAGAAAACCTAAAGGTAAATCGTTCTTGTCATAAAAGTAGGACTTCCTTAAAAGGAGTAATGCAGTGAAAATTTTAGTTCTAGTGTTACAGTGCCAGTATAATGAATACATGGAATACCATTCACTCAACTTTTTGATGCTCTTTGTATTTCAGCTGCAGGTGAGCACTTCGGTTCTCAAATTCTTTTCAGTTTTAAGTTCTGTTTTCATACTGAAGAGAGTATCTTGGAATATAATAACATTTTCTCTGAAAATCAGTTTTGACATTTGAGGATGCTGTGGAAATTTGCAAGAAAAATGCAATGAATGTATAGTTTAGAGTGGATTAAGCAGTTACTATATCTGTATAGATTGGAGAACAGTGATTCCTCTATCTGAGTTTTTTTCCTTGTCTTTCCTTTATCCCCTAATTAAACATTTACAGATATTTCCAGGCCGCTGTTCTCTAGGCAATCACTATAATTACTACCACACTGGTAGAATTGTATAACTTTGGTCCAAAAAAAGAAGGGTGCAATTTAAAAGTAAAAGGGTATTATTGCAATGAGCTGTAAAAACTAAGAATGCTAATTAATAGATTATAGTTAGCTAACAGTGTGTCCTAATTAAAGTCTGAATTCATTATGTCTTCTATAGCCTTTTGGAGTTGGTCACTTCAGCCCTTTATAAGGAAGATCAATTTAATAGGATTTACTGTAATTAAACAGACTTCTGTGTTTAGACAGTGAACAAGGGATTTCTCTGATCTGTTGGGGACCAGAAAAATCTCTTCAGTACCCCTCCAGCCTCCCCATAAAATGAGTTCCAGTATAATTGCAGGAACTGGTCTTTTAGACTCAATACGAGTATTTCAGCATGTCACTTTATTTAAAGAGTTCTTGCATGGGCAGGACTTGTGCTCTATATTAAGTTGAGCTGAGACCAAATGCATTGTTAAAAATTGTCTCAACTTGTGGAGCCGAGGTGCTTGCTCACTCATGCCATTATCTGATAGTCATCTTAATCTCTTTGCTGTGGTCTTGGCTCTTTATTCTTCTACACACACCTGATTGTCCCTGATTGTTTTGGTTTTTTGTTTGTTTGGTTTTTTTTATTGCTGTTGTTGTCACCTTGACTTCGAATGATTGAATTGCCTCTTGGTTTTGGAAGTTGTTAAAAATACGTGAAAATGTGAGCTCTGGCTGATTGCTACCTCAGCCTCCTGTGAAAAATGCACTGGTGTCTGGGTTTTTTTTTTTCCCTTTTCTTGGGAACATGGGCAAATACATCACTATTATTGATGTATTGCTTACTGATTTCCAAGAAATTTTCTGGATTCAATAAAGATCAGAGAATGAATAGGGAGATAAAGAGCATGCTGCCTGTTCTCAGGCATTCACATCTCTTTTTTTTTTCGTTGTCGTCTTAGGGCAATGGGTAGCAGGGATATCTTGGATATAATATTGAGAGTGTCATGCGCATGTACCTACATAGCTCTCACTTGGGTTGAGAGTGCTTTAGTCTTGCTCAGTTGTGGTGTTTTCACCAGTTGTGTAGCACATCTGTGTTCATCAGCTACTCTGAGCAAATGCTGTAGCTGTGGAGCGTAGCAGATGCTGAATTTTATTTTCATCCTTTGTTACTAATCTTGAAGAGCTAGAAAATCCTTTCTTTTCATAAATGAGGAGTGTCATTGTCATGTCATTTTGAAGAGCTCAAAACTAAACATGAAAAATGTTCCTGTAGTTAACATAAGTTCTTGGAAAAATACAATAGTTTGCAGTGCATTGTGGATTAGTTAACCAATTATACTTTGCAAGAAGCCAAAAGGAGAGTGCAAATGATTTCTCAAAGTTTAACAAATGCGTGCATATCCAAGGAGGAACTGATGGAGCCAATAAACAGTAGCTTGTTTTTGGCATGGTATCACTCTCCTTAGCATGCTTTAGTAAGAACTGTATTTTTCTGAGTTGAAAAATAATTTTTTTTTAGTGTGTGTCATTTAAAGTTTCCCTGGAAAGCTCTTCATCAGAAGCCAGAAGAGGGAAGACGTTTTGTTTTTTTTTTTTTTTTTTTTGCACTTCAATGAAATAATTTCCCTAAAAACTGGACCATGGTGGACTAGGAGGAACTCAAGAACAAAGGAACTCCTCTCTGTTGAAACTTGCTTTTAACAAGGTGATTGTCCCTTAAAATAAGTAGTGCAATGCAAATTTGATGTCTAACGCCCTACATTGAAATTTCCCCCATTTGACTGATCTATGTTTAAGACCTGATTTATGTTTCAGCTGAAATAATGTGGTACTGCTGAAAACATCTTTTTACTTTGATGTATTTTTGTGGTTAGAGGCCTTGGATGTCTGAGAGAGTTTAACCAAGAAAATATTCTGAAAGGAATTTCACCTTGCTTGGGGTAATCACTTGAAGAACATTCTCCTTTATTGTGATGGAGAAGTGTGATGGGTGTACTCGTCAGCATTTTTCTCCAGACTCAGAAGTACTTTTCATTTCGTAGTAGCGTGGAATGAGCATCTCACTTTTAAAAATATAGTTGTCCATGTGTCAGCCTCTTAAATGCATTGGGTGCTGCAGCTGTGAGACTGGCTGAGCTTCTAATGAGCACATTCTTCCCCTGAAAATCAGATTAACTCACTTCTTCATTGATTTAATTTTGGTTGGGTTTTTTTTTATTATTATTATTTTATTATATTAAATTATATTAAAAAAAAGTTTTTATTTGTCTTAGAACTGTGTCATTCTAATACTAGTACCATTCCTTAGTTGGTTATTTGTTGATACAAAGCTAAACTTTCTCCCACTATGGATGGTTAATTGTGCAATATGTGGTTCCATAGTCATTGCCAAAAGGCATTATCTGTATCCCACAGCATTACACTTAAATAATTCTTTCAATAGCAGATGTCTGTTGGCTCTCTAGAATGCTGCCAGCTTTAAGGTTTCCTCTGTCTTTCCCCAGTTGCAGCATTGAAATTCTAACTTAATTCGCTTTTATAATAACTCAAAACTATCTCCTCAAGAGTGCTTGGTATCTGAGGCATTTATCAAGTTGCATCACTTTGTAGTGACTTCAAAAATTGTCATGTAATCGACCAAGAGATGGGCCTTCTGTGTTCTGTTTTTTTGCAGTTCTATAAGGAAATAAAGTTAGACTTCTTGTGCTTATCTAAGTTCCCCAGTGCTGCTTTTCTCCCATGTTTCCTATAGAGGTAGAATCTAATACCTTGACTTGCTTTTAACTGTAGCACAGGCTGAAATGGCTGGTCTCTACTTGATCCATTAAACATACAAGGTGAATACTACCAACTTAAAAGCAACTTTTAATAAAACATGTGATGTCAGCAGTACTGTTGAACTTAGTAGTTTAACTGTGCTTTTTGCTATTCTGCAGAACTTTAAATAGCAGACTCTTTCTGCTATGATTCTTTGTCCACTATGGATTGGCCTGTTCAGACCTCACATTCCTAACTAGGGTTGCAGTGTAATATTTCACTATTCAGTGTGTATATTCATGAACACTTTTGTCTGTGTTACTGTATTGTAGAAGCCATTGTTTCTTCCGGCATTATAGTAATTCTGGAGTTTGAGTTACTAACTTTTCCCCTTAAGTATTCTTACTTTCTAAAGTATGAACTAGGTAGCTTGAAACTGTGTAAGGTTCTGGTTTGGAACAGGCTTCCTTTTAGTCCCTTGTGAACAGGTGAACAATAATAGATGATGGCAATAGCATGGAGGTACTTCTACGTTATACTTGATTTTAGCAGCGGTCTTGTACGGATACTATAGCTTTCTAATACCAAATCCAGTATTCTTATGTGACTTTCTTACTCTTGGACTAAACACCAAAAACTTCTGTACTGATTGAGAGAAACTAGGGCATACCAATATACATCATATTTTGGAACTGCAGAGTCAATATTTACATTTAAACCATAAAGAAAAGAAAGAATCCAGGGAAGGATTCATTATCAACATCTAGATCGGTATTTGAGGAGATCTTATGATAATTTGTATATTTGTCAGTTGACCTCCATTAAGAAAGAGACTTTTTTTGTTTTCAACCCTCCCCAAACGCACACTAAGTCCACCTGCCAAAAAGCCCACAAAAACCCAACCAAAACAAACAAACAGAAAAACCAACCCCAAAACCCCCAAAGCATTAAACAGTCATCGTATTACATGTGTGTTCATTGAAATAAGCATGATCAGATGCCGAAATACCAGTATAGAACACCACTAAGAGTGCTTCTAGTGATCATTGCATTAGAAGTCGGAGGAGTTAAACTTATGTATAACAGTTACAGGAATAAATACCATGTGACTGGCTTCTTCAGTTTAATTTTAGCAACATCGTTTGTAAACTGGAATGCCAAGTAATGTACTATCATCAGTAAACCTAAGATTTTGGTGGCCGTTGCATTTAAAGTGTTTATTCATCTATACACAAGCTTTTAATTTTTTTATTATTTATGAACTGCTGCTTTTCCCTATTGTTATTTAAATTACTCAAGTGTGCACAGTGGGCTGCTTTTGCTTTTCGCTGGGTATGGGCTACTGGTTCAAGATCCCCTTGAAACAGGGAGAAGAATGATTTAGTCCTTGCTGCTCTATGCTGCCTGCAGTTCATGTATGGATTGCTTTTAAAATCTAATGACTGTAATCACTGTTTTGGTGAATAAATACTATAAGCGAACAAAGGTGAGCAATTGTTTGGAGGCAGTTAGATTTTTCCAGAATTTGATTCCACAACATCAAGAGGACTTTAAAAGCAGCATGTAGTTTCCTAATGATCTTGGGCAGCTCATTGCAAGCACACAAAATAAGACCAGGTCATAGGGGTGATGGCTTTTCTAATCTCATGCTTAACACTATGAAAATATACTTTTAATTGAGGGAGCTATAAGAGGATGGAGGTCAGCTGTCCAATAAAAAGATCTTTTTCAGTGCTTTGCAAATACAGGAGAGAAGCGGAGAATAAATTCTAGTTTTTTAAAAGGTGCTTCATTTAACGCCTGTTGCTGTGTGATATCTGCATTGTTATCAGGTTCTGTAGTGTGTTGCTATGCATTCCTGTTTCTACAGTGGTACCCCTTCCTGCTTCTTCTCTTGTTTTCCTCCCCCATCACATCCCTGCTCCAGTTGGCTGTGGAAACAGGGAGACAGCCTAGGTTTGGGAAAAGCGGCAAGTAATAAATGGTAGTCCAAAATTAACTAAGCCTAATTAGTGTCTGTATCAAAGCTAAGTATGGTTGCATTTTTTCCTGGCCGATACACACTACATCATCATCGTGATCTTTTGAAGAGCACTATCAAGGAGTACGCACTTCACCAAATATTCTTTTGCCATCTAAAGGTTTCACAGATGCAGGCCTTCTACATGAGAAAGTATGCTTGACATTAAGTTGATGGATTTTTTTGATCCTTCATGTCAGATGATCAAGTACTAACTACCTTGCGTTACTGAATTTTGAGAACAGATGGTCTTCTAATTATACGTTGATGTGGATTCCAAAGAATAAAGGGCCATGTCTTTCTTCTGA
Organism: Numenius arquata; assembly: GCF_964106895.1. Taxonomy (NCBI): domain Eukaryota; kingdom Metazoa; phylum Chordata; class Aves; order Charadriiformes; family Scolopacidae; genus Numenius; species Numenius arquata. The sequence continues at coordinate 65,649,779 of NC_133577.1, read as the reverse complement.
TACTTTTTGTCACTTGTTTCCGAGATTAAAATAGGTCAGCACATGAACTACCACCATTCAGAGAGGAAAATCTTTTTTCTTTGGGTACTTTGTATAGGATCTGGTTCTTCCATGGTAGTTGATTACTCCCGGCATTAAAAAAAGAAAAAATAAAATATATATATGCAAATCCTTCCTTTTTTTAATGCACCGTGATGTGGGTTACATAGCTTTTTCCCTTACTAGAGTCATGAAATTGTCTGAGTAACAGTCTGGTTTTTAATGGAATCATGTCTTGGATGACAAATACTTCTTTTTGACTGATGGGAGGGAAAAGCTTTCTGAACGTACATTTGTGTTGTAGCATCTTGTCTTTGAGGACCTGTAAGTGCAAGAAACCTCATTTCAGGCTTAACCTACTCGTAGACTTGAGTTAATTTGGACTAGGAAGAAGTCCTGACACTGAAGACAGTGGTGTGTCCTATAGTAGACCAGCTGTCTTCCTGTGAGAAAACGAAGTTGGTTTTGGTGGGTTTTTTTGTTTGGTTGGTTTGGTTTTTTTACTATTGGCATAATTGGTTAGACTTTCTACATTATAAGTGAATATCAGTTCTCAAATGAACAGAAACTAACCGTGAAGCAACAAAAGTAACTTGAGATAACTGGAGCTTTTCTCATTAGAGAGGCAAGATACCCACACAGCCTATTCCAGCCTCTGATCTCACAGCTGTAAGCCTCCATGAGGCTTATTCTTATGGCTGCATCTCTTTTGAGGGATGGAAACATTTAATACTAAACATTTGATTTGCTAAAGGATTCAGCACATCATACCAAATCTCTTAAGCTCTTACTAGAAATGTTATAAATGTCAAAAGCCACATGGCTAAGAATCACCAGCTTGCTTAGAAAGTAACACTTTACTGTAAAAGATGTTAATCCTCTGTAGTCAATTCATGCCTTGGGTCTGATCTGAAGCAGCAGCAGTTTGACAAGAAAGACATTGTCTTTAGGAGTCGTCATACTTCTACAACCTAGGCTAGGTCCTTTCATTGGAGCTAGATGTTATGATTGAAGGTTTCTATATTGTGTCTATGCTGAACACTTCCTTGCCAGCCTTGTGTGCTACAAAAATGAAATTACTTTTTTGGTTTTTCAGGAACTGCAAGGTGCCTCTCATGCACAGATGGAAACCAACTGTGTGCTTTTGCTCTTCCATATAAGAAAAAGGTGGTCTTATTTGCATTATAGACTAAAAAAAGAGTGAAGGAGTGTGTAGGAGAAGATTTGCTCCTGTCTCTTTAGGTTAGAGTTTGTTTCATGGAAGTCTTATGGGACATAGTTTATCTGATCCACAAGAGATCCCGCAGTTCACAGTAAGACTTAATTATTGTTCTGAGTTTTCCATCAACTAAAAATGTACATATGAAGTTCCTGAAAGTAGTTTTGGCTTCTATCGCAAGAGGTTTCAGTATTTCTTTGCTGAATAAGAGAAGTACATCCATGGAGAGGATGACAAAAGCTTTAGGCTGAAGATTAGTGCTAACAGGTGAAACAATGAATCCTAGAATAATCCTAGAAAAAGGAAATGGGCAAAAAGAACAAGTGTAGGAAAGGCTTTTAATTAGGTTGTTAGGAAATGCTGTGCCCTGCACTGGAGACTTAGAAAGTAACTGCCTTATTTCCCTCAATTGGATGAATGTGGAGAGTCAGATTGTTCAGTGATTCATTACTCATCTCTGGTTTAGGCGTACAAATGGCAGTGTTGTGTTTGCTAGGTAGAGCATAGTTAAACAATAAAATTTCAGTGTTTTTCTGATTATGCTGCTCAGTAATCCTGATGAGGAAGGAGAGAAGAACTTCGAGAGAGTGCCGAGGTAAAAATGTAGATAATTCTTTGATCTGACCAAATACGACAATCTTTCTGTGTTTTTCATTAGCATAACAAATATATATTCTTTTCTGAAAACTTCCTTTTGTGTGTGCCTGTGTTAAAATTAACAGATGTAGTTGCTTGTGGAGATTAGTGGTTTATCCAGAGTAATTTTACAAAAACCTATAACTGTAGATGTGCCTTTTTTTTTTTTTTTTTTTGAGGATAGAGGAATTTCCCAGTCTTCATTAGCCTGTAAGTTGAGCCTATCAGTTGAGTAATGTCAAATTATTCTGTCTATGGAAGCTTTGGTTTGGATGACAATTTTTAAGGCTTTCCCCTTCAGCCAGTGTCTGATGGGTCAGGTCTGGTCGTATGGTTGTGAACCTGTTAATGTGTAACCATTTTAATAGATCTGTGAGCCTGGTTACTCAGAGAGGGACCTTTCTAAGGAAGCATAGATATACTTTCATATGAGAAAGTAAATAGTGTGCTATATATGTGTTAGTCAATAGCATTTTTTATGGGTGAAGAAAAATTAAAAACTCAACCCTTTTGTGATCCTCTTTGCAGAGGGTCTTTGGACCTTCAGATCACTTCACCATGTCTGGAAGGTTCCAAAGAATGGAATTATCTGCAGTAATTTAGTTTGGGGTGGAACCCAAAAGAACACCTTGCAATAAAATGAGTTTATCCAAACTTTTCTTAACACTGAATTAATATTGGTTTGAACTAGCAGATGGTTTTGACAGTAAGAAAAGTTCTAATAAGTATGCTTTGGCCATGATTCATGAGAAGCTCTATGCACATACTAGACCAAACAGTTGAAGTTAAGTGCGGGTACTACAATGTGTGCTCAGGTTATGATTTGTAATACTTTTTGCAGTTGTATAACATGCTATTGAGATTCTGCTAGTAGTTCCACAATTAATCCTATATAAGGCCTTTTAGTTGGAAATAGCATACCTTCTAATTATTATTACAAAAAACTTATTAATTTTTTTGAGCTTTTTTGTTTTAAGTCACTAAATATGTTTACAATTTAAAATGGTGCTTTGCACTTAGCATATAACAGTTGTACAAATTTGATTGTACTGCTTTTACGTTCTCTCTGTCCCCATCTTCCTAGAAATAAGATTCAAAATCTAATCCTTCATTTAAAGAAGGTGCCAAGTTATCATTTCTATCCAGGAAAAACTTTCAGGTTTGTTTTTTTTTTTTTTTTTTGCTAAGGCTGGGAATGCATTCAAGACTAGCCTTCTAAAACTGCAAGGTGTGTTTTGTCAAAGCAGAATGTTTAGTATGTACTTATTCAGAAATTATTCCTCTCCTCCTTTTGATTTGGCTGAATCAACTCAAATCTGTATGCCTTTAAGACGTCTGAGGTCTGTCTCTTTTTTTTTTTTTGACTGTGTGAGAATTTTCATTCATATTTAGCATCACTTTTTTGTTAATTAACTGTTTATAGTGTTTCATGTCAAACTTCTTTAATCCAAAAGACTGGGAACTTGTGGAAGAAATCATTAATTCACTTTCTTGTATACTTAATACAGTTGTTAATGTTTCTTTGTGAACTGCTGAATGCTAGACAGTCTTTGAAGACTGATCTGGAAAAAGTAGATCTGTATTTCCCAGGTTGAACTTGTTAGCAGGTTATTTGGTGCAGTAAGACCTGATTATAGATAGACAGTAGTTGATGCTGGGACCCCTTCATATATGCTGTATATAATTTGACCGTTTAATTCTTGACTAGATTTTTTTCTGGTCTATTGAACCAAACATTCCCCTGCACATGTGGTTTTATGCTATCTGAAGGAGTGATACTCAATTAACTTCTTTATTTCTCCGTTAGGGATTGGGGTGTGGTTGGTGTGTACCTGGAGCAGAGCTTGTGTTTTAGTTTCCTCTGATTTCTATCTAGTTCACACACACAAAACTGTTGTGTGAATCTAACCAACGCATGACAAGTAGGAACTATCTGAGGATCTTCCAAACAGCGCTGCTGCTGCTGCAAAATAAAAGGCTGTTGGATATGTAGTCATGTTTGTACAGCTTCTAATGCTTGAGCCTCTGAGGGGGTTTAAATACTGATAATTAAACATTTCAACACTCAGGAAGGTATATGTTATTTCCGTCAATGAATGCATATTGTAAAATGTTTCCAAACCAGTAAATTGGGTTAGAGATAATGTGATTATTCAAAACCATGCAGTTAGTGGTTGCTGTAGTTTGAGATGTTGGAGAATTTTTGTCCTTTGTGTTAACCATTAGAAAGCAAAATCACCTCTTACTTCAAAAAGTAATTGGATATATTAAGTGCTGTGAGCCCGTCAGACGTGTATTCGTAAGAGCTCTATAGTATGCTTAGGTTAGGCTTGAAACAAGATGTCTTTTATTTTTGCCACCTTTTCTTGAAGGGTGTTGAGCTTCAGCTGTCCTGCATGGCTCACAGGTATTTCTCTGTGATTAAACAACTCTGTCAGTTAATTTTGTTAACAATCTGTGAGTGAAGGTACCAATTTTAGTAGTGCAGTAATCACAAGAAGGGTCAATATACCATATAGGCATATATGTAACTGAAACAACGAGATGAGGTTTTGCTGCTGAGCACTTAAATTTATGGGCTTCTAATCCGCTCAATTAAAACTTAATGAATAGCAGACTTTACTACAAAAATGCAGAAGTAGTATTTTTTCCATGAAAATGGATCATTTTAACTCAATATTTCTATATTGTCACTTTTTTCATTTTAAGAAGGGATGTACTGTAATTTTCGTGGTTTTTTTTTTTTTTTTTAATTCCCATTGGATGGACAGTTTTTCTGCCCCTAATCTTCCATTCAGTTAAACGTCTTTTGTTGTTCTTTTAAGATATGAAAATAAATGATTTCTACTTTTTTATTCATATTTATGTGTATTGCAAACAGAAATGGTGATTAACTTGCAAAACTTTTTTCCACGTGAATGATTTTGTATAAACCCTCACACTTTTGCAGTGATGGGAGGCCTGATAAGAAGCCCGCCTTTAATTTATGGAAGCCACTTTTTTCACTAGATTGGGCAACAGATTTGTACACGGAGTAACTAGTAAGGTATTTTGTAATTAAAAAGGTAGAACGTAACTACTTGAATTTGGTGGCTTCTTATCTCTATTAATCCTAAAGTAACTGGTCGAGGTTCTGCCAGGTATAACTGATACTTTGCATCCTTTGTACAGCACATCATAAACCTGAATTACAAGTAATGAGTGACACTGTGTTAGTACTTCATCAAGTTACAAAACTGCTATTACTGCCATAAACAGATTCAGTTTCCAGTTGGAAACTTCTTCCCTCTTAACTTGTTTTAACACGTTCTGAATTAACATCTCAGTTGTTTTCAGACCTTTTGTCTATCACTTCAGGGTTTTTTGTCATTAAAAGGTACCATTAAAAAATACAACATTAAATCAAGAGAGTAGGAACTTACATAAAACATGAAGTATAAGGCACTAGAGATGTATTGTTATTAGAAGCAAATGCTTGGTCAGTTTTAACAGTACCCTCATATACAATTCTTAAGTTTGTAGCTAAAATGGATGTTTTTTCTTCCCAAAGTCTTCTGTCTCTTAATTCGTTCTTTTGCGCTGGTTTCCTCTTCCTTAAGCACAGTTTCTCTCTTTTCCCGCCCTCAGCATTGGGCTGTTGGGAAATGAGTAGCATAATTGTTCTTATGACACTTTTGATGCTAGAATCATTTAAATTGCACAAGCTTGGTTTTGTGCAACAGGTTATGCCCTGAGGCGCACACACATTTACATGGCTAACATGGAAACAAGAAGGGTTCTGGTTTTCATCAAGTTCTTATAATACCTTGTGTTCAAAGCACAGTTTATGTTGACTTAAGAGTTGCAGATGATTTGTACATCTTCTGACTGGCCAACAGTCAGGTCAATGACAGAAAAGCATGAACACCATAAATTGTAGGGAAACGTTTAACCAGTTTGACAATAAACATCTGACAGAAACTCTATGGAATCTCAGTTTTCTGCTCATTTTTGGTGCACCTTTAATTTCTGCAATAAAATTCCAGATCCATTGGGTGGTATCAGTAATTACTATCACTATGAGTGTTTTTCCCCTATAGTACCCGTCAGTCCCTGCACCAAATGAGGCACAGTTGGTATTGCAATAATGTGAACACATACTCAGTCAGCATATGGTGAATAAAGCAGAATCAATTCAGTATGAACTCACCCAAATATTAGGAAGTCCTGAACTTTTTTTTGAACATATTTTTAATGTAATTCTTGGATGGAATTTGCTTTAAAAATGCTGTATTACCACTATCATTAATCTTACATAACTTGTCCTTCTTGTTACCTTTTACTGGTACTAGTTTTAGTGAGTGGAGTGAATTCTTCGGGTGAACAGAGCATCAGAGAACTGTTCTGGTTAAAGAGTGACTTGACTAAAAGGCTAATTTTCACATGACTTCATTCCTTAAACAGCAGCGCTGAGTGAAATAAGATTAAGAGATATAACCTTAGAACTGTAAAGATATTTTTATTAAAGTAAAACATATTTTGTAATGAACTCTAGAATGAAATCAATCTTGCTTATGCTGACACTCATGAATCATTTATTTCCTGCTCAAAATGTCTATTTCCAGAACAGACTGTGGACAGAAGTAGTAAATGAAGATTGAATTTTCCTTTCAATTTTATAAATTCACTAAAAATATGATTCAGTTTCTGAAGGTTCCCATTCCTGAGTAACTATTCAGAAAAGCAATATAGAAGGTTTTTCTCAACTCCTACTTGTGGAACTGAGGAATTTCTTCAAGAACTTTTTATGTGAAATGTAGACCAGTGTTGATCCCCTAGACAGATTACTCAGTTTCTTCAGCCTTCCCACTTGGCTTCCTACATTCTCCCACAGTATGCAAATAGAGACATAACACATCTCAACAAAATATTGCATCTTTCTGTGCTATGCCAATCTGCTCAGGTACTCAAGATCTCCCAGGCCTCTGCGATCAGAGGCAAGGTTCAGGGAGAAGAACTACCAGCGGTGAATAGAATGAGGGTTGAGTCAGGGATTACTTGAAAGAATTCGATCCATACAAGACCACAGGATGAACCTGAGGGTGCTGCAATTGCTTTTTGGTGCCACTGGAAGGCTTATTTCTCTCATCTTTAAAAGACTAAAGAAACTGGGGAGGGGTCTCAATAAACTGTGGAAAGGCAAGTGTTCCACAACCTTCAAAACAGGCCAAAGGATGAGCCATGGAGTTGCAGGCTAGTGCTCCTAGCTTCGGTCCCCGGAAATATTGTAGGGTGAGTCTTTTTGGAACCCATTTCTGTGTATGTCAATGACAAGAGGATGATTGGGCACAGTCAGCATGGATTTATCAAGGATAAATCATGCCTGACTTTGTTGCCTTCTGTGATAAAAAGTCTGGATTTGTGGATGAGGAAGGAGCAGTGGATATAATTTAGCTTGCCTTTAGTAAGGCTTCCATTGCTGTCTCCCACATTGTTCTTGTCATTCTAGTTAGAATGCAAAGGTCTAAGTGGTTGGGCAGCCAGATGGGTAAAAAACTGGTTGCACCATCAGGCTCGGAGGGTAGCTATTAATGGGTTAATTGGTACCCAGTTGCCTGTAACAAGTTGAGTCCTGTTTGACATCTTTGTCAGTGACCTGGATGGAGGCGATGTGGTCCACATTCATTCAGATGGCACCGAACTCAGGGGACCAGTTGGTATGTTCAAGGGCAGAGCTGCCTTGCAAAGGGATATAGTCTGCAGGAATAAGCAGGTAGGAGATTGATGAGATTCAGTAAGGATGAATGGGAGTAAAGACCCCCTCAGAAAGATAGAGGCTAAGGTCTGACTGGTTGAGGAGCAGCTCTGCAGAAGAGGATTTGGGGGGCCTAGTGGACAGCAAGTTGAACGTGAGCCAGGGTTGCAACCTGGCAGTGAAGTTTATTGTGAAGTGATTGTCTCCTTCTCCTTCAGTGTTAAATAACATGTTGAATACTCTATCCAGCTTTTGGCTGCCCAATACAAAAAAAGACATTGATAAGTAAGCAAGTTCCTTGGAGGGCTACCAGAGTGGCTAGTGCGCTGAAGCACAGGCCCTGTGAGAAGAGTCTGAGAGAATGAGCGTTGTTTAGCTTGGAAAAGAGGAGGCTTTGGGGGGACCTAACAGCAACCTTCCCATACTATGAGGCAGTTATTGAGAAAAGGAACCACGCTTTTTGCATGTGGCATGATAGAAGGATGAGAAATAATGGATATAAATAGAAATGAGAGGGTCTGATTGAATGTAAGAAAACCCTTGGAGGTTTCAAGATCTGACTGGATAAAGCCCTGACCAAGTTTGTTTAATCTCATAGATGACTGTACGTTGAGTAGGTTAAACTAGATTACCTTCTGCTGTCCTTTCCAACCTGAATTATTTTATCATAATTCTGTTTTGAAACACTGATTGGCATAACATATTATCTGCGCTTAGGTCTCTAACCTAAATCTCGACCTAAGTTTTCCAGTTGTCTGAGCCATGATAGTAAACCAAGATCTTTTGTTCTTCCATAGTCACTGGGCTTCTCATGTACGTTTAGCTGCAAAAACACTGCATAAAATATAGTAGAACTGAGTGGACTTTCAGACAACCAAAGCATCACACCCCACAACTATATTTAGTACATTGGCAGTGCCAAAACTGGAACCTATCTGCTTTTGTCTCCAATATTACCGATATGTTCTTGATGGACATACCAGTGCTGAGAAGGTATCAGCTGCTTTCATGCTTTCTGCATGTCAGCGACTTAGGCTGTTCTCTTCTGGCCTGACAGTCAAGGGCATTAATGCTCACCTTGTCTGTCAAAACTAAAATGAAAGTGTGTCAGGTGTGGCGATTGCTATTGTACTGTTGCTAGCACTGTGTTAATTTTCTTCATCGAGCATTCAGGCTTTCCAGGGAGGAGTCGTACTCTAGATGCTTTAGATCCAGATTGACTTCAAGGTTTATAATTTGAAGGCTTACATTGGGCAGTATTCCCACAAATCCAAGGATATTTATATAACTGTTATCTTTCCAAATCCTAGGTTCAGGACATAGATCTTTTTGGTTTGTGTCCCACCTTTTCACTAGCTTTGATTCTATTGCAGTTTTGTTTTTAAATGTTGATTAGTTTCTTTACTAGGTGCATTTTTTTCAAATTCTTTATAATTTTAATGTTAACACCTATGTACAGAGTTTTTGTGTTTCAAAGCAATGAACTAATGCTCATGACTATCATTTATTTTTAAATAGGTCTCCGAGGGAGGAAATTATTATGTTACAGATGGTAACGGTACATTTAAAATATTAATCAACATGTAGGCATATCTGTATGAGAGTTTGTGGGGAGCCTTATGTTGTCACTTGATCTTTTTTTAACTTCAAGAAGAGTGTTCAGTCTGCATGACAGTTCTGTAGCTGCTCTGCCTTTGGCTCACTCTTCAGTTTCAATTCAGGTCAGCCCATTTTCATGTTAGCTTTTTCAATAGTCTTGCTATCCAAGTTTCCTGAGGGTTTTCTCTAGTCTTACAGTTCAATTTTTCAGAGTGTAGTTAGCCATTTTATTTTGATCTACACTTTGTAGTTCTTCATGCACTGTCTGTTTAATCAATTCATAAAATGCATGCCTATGGTCAGATTTTAAAAGTTAAAGACCTGATTTTTTAAAAATATTTTTTATGTTGGATATAAATCTTATAAGCTAAAAAAGACATTACATCTTCGTAAAAATCTAAATTTTAACTCTTTTTAATTTTTTTTTATTTTGTAGTAAACTGATTTTGCTGAGTTATTGCTACATTCTTTCTAGACAATGGAAAATAAATCTTCCTCAGCGTCTCTGAATGCACACAATGCGTCAAAGATTATTGCTTGTCCAATGCCACAATCAATAGTCTTTGGACTTATTTTTGTCTAAATGATCTAATTTTAACACTTATTTTCAGCAAATTTTATTTCCTCCTTTCTAATTTTACAGCTTTCCCATTCCACTCTTTGCCATCTTCATCATATTTTGCTGTCTCTGGGCAGCGTGGAAGATAGGAACTGTGTTTAACTTGTAGCAAATGGGAAAAACCACACTAAGCCTGACTCGCCTTTAAGTTCTAATCAGTTTTCTCGTTTTATCCCGATACTACTAGAACAATCATAGTGAAAAAAAGCTCTTTTTTCACAACCTCTTGTGGTGGGCTGACCTTGGTCAGCTGCCAGATGCTTACCAAACTGCTTTCTTGTTCTCCCTCCTCAACAGGACAGGAGGGAGAAAATAAGATAAAAAAGCTTGTGGTTGAGATAAAGACAGGGAAGTCGCTTGCCAGTTACTGTCATGGGTATACTAGACTTAACTTGGGGAAAATTAATTTCATTTTTTGCCAATTGAAAATAGAGTAGACTGGTGAAACAAAGACAAAACTAAAAAAAAACCTTCCTGCCCCCCTTCTTCCCAGACTTTACTTCACTCCTTCCTGACTTTTCTATCTGTCTGATATGGGTGCAATTCCTGATCTCCTCTCACAGAGGCCACCCCTGCAGCCCCCCACTACTAAAATCTCATCATGTAAACCCAGTACATGTATGCATACCTGAGAGTGAGTGCTGTCATTGACTTTTCAGTATTCAAGTTTATTACAGAAGTCTTGTGCATTAATAGATCGTTACAGATTTCAGCAGTCTCTCATTACTTTCCAGATAATTACTCATGCTATCATAAACACTTTCAAAGTTTATAAAGTAAATATACAGCAAGTAAGCACATTTTTTTTTTCATCTTTCACCACTAATTTGGAGTCCCCATTGATTCAGTTTCTTTATGACGATCTTGTAAGATTTAAGTATTATACCTTTCCTGATTTTATGCTGTGAAAGATCTTTATTTGGTCGCTCAACCTTCATTTATTTACATGAATATCTTAAGCTTCCCAAATCTAGCATTCAGCTGGATTTGGAAATCCTGGTGTTGATCAGGAACTGCTGTCTTGATAATCTTTTTTTTTTTTCCCTCCTGTCTTATTTTTAGGCTTTAAAGGCATTTGCTGTTACATTCTAACTTTCTTTTTGAGTCTGACTCTCAAACTTTGTCTTTGGAGTGTGTCAGAACATTCTTTTCTGTTTATTTTTTACTAAATATGTTTATGTGTGTGTATATCCATATGTGTATATATAAAATACCCTACATTTATTTTAAATACTTTAAGTCTATTTAGCATGTCTTTGTTAAAGTTGTATGTTTTCCTTGCTATCTGACTTGTTCATTTTGGATTTTCTCCTTTGTAGTTCCACTGTATGATATTGGTTTGTAGGTAAGCGGTTTCAGATCTTTTATTTGGCTTCTTCATACAAGTTCTGTTATTCTTGCTTGTATGTCTGAATTCCCTTTGCATTCATAGTCTTTAATTTGTTCAAGCGATAGTTCGTTTTTGTGTTATTGATAGTTGGGTACAAACACACTGTTGCAGTTGCACCCTCCACTCTGTGTATTGCCCATACCTGTCTACACCTGCTTAAATAGTTATGTTTCTGAGATCCTCTCAACAGTTCAGCTTAGTGAATCTGTTCAAAGAGCCTTTTCTCCCTTCCCTTCAGTACTGAGATCATACTGGGTTTTGACTCTGAGGAACTTTGCTTTTTTCTGCTAAGAATTTAATTTTTAGTGCTAGAGATTCTAATGGTGGAAATGCTTGGTCTTCTAAGATTTTTGTATTAAAGCAGCAGGTTTGATTTATCCAAGAGGCACAATTCCTTCTTTCTCTCTCCTCCCTCCCTTCCTCCCCGCCCCCATCCCCCAGTTATAATCCCTATTTAGGAAAGAGGCTTTTGTTTCAAGAAATTAGACCATTTCTGTAAAGAATTTACTCAGTAGAGAGTGTGTATTTTTAAGTATTTGAAGTTACTCTGTAGTTTCATACCCTTAAGTTGTCTATCCACAGGGACTTTTCTCAAGGGATGAGATCAAAAGTCACTGACATAAGATCAGTAGTCTTCTGAAGAGCCCACTATGCATATCATTTATGCTTGAGTACTACTGTGTGCAGACTTATATGATGTTAGACATAGACACCACTGCCACCATGTTTTATTGTAACAAATAAAGTCTGGAATCCCAATCTCCCTTATGAAGGGAAAATCAATATTGGAACTAGTGCTTCTGACATTATATTTGAAAGTCAGACATCTGTCTGCCAAGACTTCTGAGTGTCTTATCTGATGTATATTGTTCTAGAAGTGCTAAAGAAAGACACTGGTGAATATTTTGACATTGATACTTGTTTAATCAGTGTGAATCTGTGTGGGCTATCATTCAAAGCAGAAAAGAGATTCACTCATCTGTAAGTCGATAGTGTGTATGTAGACATTAGCTTCCCTTCCATCTTGGTTCGGGACCTTAAAATTCTGAAATTTGGAATTAAGGAGTACATGGTATGTTGTACCCTATACCGCTTCCTAAATAATCTGTATCTTATTTGCATACCTGAATTCTATCCAACAGTATCCTATCTTGTTATCACCTTTTTTGCAGTTTGAAACGAATGAGGGAGGTGACTGGAACTGTCTGGTAACTGGAAAGAAGCAAATATCGTGCCCCTCTTCAAGGTGGGCAAGAAAGAGGATGCAGGGAACTAGAGGTCAGTTAGCGTAATCTCAGTCTGTGGAAGAGTTATGTAGCAGATTCTTGTGGAGGCCATGTACAAGCATGTGAAGGGCAAGAAGGTGATTTGGAGCACCCTGAATAGTTTTACTAAGGGCGAATCATGCCTGACCAACCCGATGACCTCTATTATGAGGTGACTGGCCTAGTGGATGAAAGGACTCCAGTGGCTGTCTACCTGGACTTTAGTGAGGTCTTTGACATGGTTTCTCATAGAATCCTTATCATCAAATTGGCAAAATATGCACCAGATAAGTGCACTTGTATGGCTGAGCTGCCAGGCTCAAAGGGTGATCATCAGCACAAAATGTAATTGATATTTGGTTACTAGCAGTGTGTTCTTCATGGCCCATACTTGGGACAGTATTGTTCAATATCTATATTAATGACCTGGATAATAGGACGGAGTGCACTTTCAGCAGATTTGCAGGTATCACAGCTGATACGCTTTAGGGCAGGATGGCTATTCGTAGGGACCTCAACAGGCTGGAAAAATGGGATGATGGTTACCTCACAAAGTCCTGCGCATAAAATGGGAAAACCCCATCCACTCAGGCTGGGATTGACTGGCTACAAAGCTTTCCAATAAGGGGTCCTGGTAGACACCAAAGCAAACATTGATGAGCAGTGTGCCCTTGTGGTGAAGAAGGCCAACTGTGTACTGTTCTGTATTAGCAAGAGTATAGTCAGCTGATTAAGGGGAGCGATTTGTTCCTTTCGTTCCTTCTGTTGAGACTGCATCCAGAGTACCATATCCAGTTTTCGGCTTTGCAGTACAAGATAGATACTGATGTTGTGGAGTGAGTCTAGCCAAGATGGTGAGGGGACTGGAGCATAAGGCATACAAGGAGAGGCTGAAATAACTGATTTTGCTTAGTCTGGAGAAAGGCTCAGGGCATCTTATTGTGGTCTTCAGCTACCTCCTAGGAAGGTGCGAAGTGACAACCTGACGCTTAAAGAAGTGACACTGGAGTTTGCTAGAATTTTGCTCTGGTGTAGCTATGGCTTTGCATTTCACATACCATAAACCTATTAAAGAAAATTTAGAAACAAGGTGCTTGTATGTTTATGTCACTGGTTCAAGTGATGCCAAATTGGCGGAAACGTAAAACTGCCCAATTACTGTATGTTATTTATGCTACCCAGTCAGTTTAGACTAGTGAACAGATTTAGTTCACTAGTCAAAAGGTGTCTTGAATGATTATTGGAGGTGTTTGTTGTAGGCACTTTTCCACATGCGTATCTCTTCTGTGCAGCTTATGCTCTGTGTTTACTGTGAAGAAATTAGAATTTAAATGTTCAGGCCCTTGGAGTCATGGCTCAGGGAAATAAAGATTCCATACTCAGTGAGTACAAGCATGCCTCATTATCTGGTATTCAGTTTCCCCACTGAAAAATATCTCATCTTTAATGGCGATACTTTTGTTAATAAATTAACACAATTTTAAAGGTTAGTAAGTTTCACCCATGTGAAAATCGGGTGAAATATAACAATGTTACTGTTACATTTTACAGTTATAGTGTCCCTGTGGTGGGTTGGCCCTGGTTAGCAGCCAGGCACCCACCCACACAGCTGCTCCCTTGGTCCTTGCCCCCCCCGTCCCAGCGGGATGGGGAACAAATAGGGACAATAGTGGCAAGAAAGCTCCAGGGTTGAAATAAAGACAGGGAAGTCACTAACCAATTACTGTCATGGGTAAAACAGGCTTGACTTGGGGAATATAACTTAATTTATTGCAAATTAACATAAATATTTAATTACCGGGAAACAAAAAAAAGGCAAACATTAAAGCACTTAGGGAAAATCATCCCTCCTCCTTTCCCAGGCTTTACTCCAGACGCCTTTGCTCCCGCCTTGTTACCACCACGGGGTACACTCAGTCTCTTCAGCAACTTAAATAGCGGTGCAGGGGTTTGGAGTCAGGGCATAGTAGTTTTTCTGCTGCTCCTTGATTCTCACTTTTCCTTTGCTGTGACACGGGTACTCTGCAGGCTATTATCCCTTTGGCAGTGTACCTGCTCCAGCATGGAGCATCTTCTCTTCCTCTGAGCTTATTATTCTCTCATCCCCGCTATTGTTCCCTCCTCTTCTGGTGTCTTCTGCCCTTTCTTAAATATGTTTTCACTAATGCACTCCACCCGTGGCTGATGGGTTCAACTGTGTCCTGTGGTGGGTCTGTTGTGGAGCTGCTGGATCTGGGTGTCTGGCATGGGGCTGCCCTTGGCCTCCTGCCACAGAGACCTTCTGCAGCCCCCCACTGCTAACACCTGGGCACCTGTACCCTATACAGTTATGACTGGAACTTCATGTATTGCTCATTAGTTAATAATATTCTGGAAATGTGGAGAAGAAAGTACTGTGCTAAATGTTCCCACTAACTGATGATGAATACTTTACTATCAGAAGCTAGTGTTGCCTTCTGCTTCCTTGCAATTCTGTGTAATGCTGGATTGCTTACTCAATCTAATGCCACTACTTAGTGGCTGAACTTGTACAGATTCTATTTGTAAAATACTTTTAATGCTGTTTGTCTGCCTGACTCGGGTTACATAGGAGGGATTTCATTGCAAACA
Organism: Numenius arquata; assembly: GCF_964106895.1. Lineage (NCBI taxonomy): Eukaryota > Metazoa > Chordata > Aves > Charadriiformes > Scolopacidae > Numenius > Numenius arquata. The sequence continues at coordinate 65,634,668 of NC_133577.1, read as the reverse complement.
ATACTTGGTGATGAAGTCATGGAATAAGGTGATATGATCAAGCAAATGTGAAAAGTCAGAATTTGGAACTGTATTAAGAATAAAAAATTGGTCTCTGAAAAGCAGCTCAGTACATCCGTGCCCAGGAAAATGAGCTAGTAATTAATTTAATTGTTATCAATGAATGTAATGGAAATTTTTTTTAAATAAATACATTAAAATAAGATGGAAATAAGTAATGTTAAGCCTGATCTGATTTCTTTGTACCTTTCATGTTTTTGCTTAATGAAAACTTCAATACTTTAGTAAGAAACTAAATATTTGGTTTCTGATTTAACAAATAATATTATTCCTCTTTTTGTGCTAATGTCTTCTTTACTTGATTTTAGAAATGGCCGTATCCGAACAGCAGAAATGCATTTAACGGCTGTCATCATTAGTTGTCTTCTTCTAGTATGCTGTTAAACATTCAGTTGATTCGTTATGAACTTTAAAAAAAATAAAAAAAGCCTTAGATAATCAGGCTAGAAGATACTATCTGTGTAGTGGAGTTAGAAGCTCTTGTGTTCCTATTACTTATGTAACTTATTATTCTTACAGCTCTGTTGTTACCCTGGCAATAGATAGAAATGTTTATATGTAGCTTAAAAGGGCTACCCATTTTATGTTCATTTTGTATGTTTTGTGTTTAGGTAGATATTGCTGTTACTGGTTGTCATGAAAGGATTTAGGCAAGTTTCTGGTGTTATCTTGTGACACCATAGTTTTTATTTCACCTGATTCGGTATTTTTTGTAACCTACTAGGTAATAATTTTATACAATGTTTGTTGATTCTTTTATTACAAAAAACAATTAATTGCTGCTCTCCATTCATCTCTTCCTTGCCATTTGTGATTTTATTGAGCTCATAAAGAAACAGGAAAAGATTTGAAAAGCAGTTGCAGAATCTAGTTGATAAATTAATGTTAACCAGAAGTAAAACATTTACTTTGTGAGCAGTTAACTGACCAGTCTGTAACTGAGCACAATTAAGCATTTTCTAAGGGAAAGCACATCTGTACTGAGAAACTGCTCTACAGTATCTTGTGATCTGGATGTTATATTTTAGAGCATTAGTGACTTTACTGTAGTTACTTTAATTTTTGACAGTTTACCAGTATAAATCTTGTTGTATCCACCTGGAGTACTACATCCAGCTCTGGGGCCCCTAGCATAAGAAGGACATGGACCTGTTGGAGCGAGTCCAGAGGAGGGTCATGAATATGATCAGAGGGCTGGAGCACCTCTCCTATGAAGACAGGCTGAGAGAGTTGGGGTTGTTCAGCCTGGAGAAAAGAAGGCTCCGGGGGAGACCTTATAGCAGCCTTCCAGTACCTAACGGGGGCCTACAGGAGAGATGGGGAGGGACTTCTTATCAGGGAATGAAGTGATAGGATGAAGGGTAGTGGTTTTAAACTGAGAGTAGATTTAGAGTAGATATTAGGAAGAAATTCTTTGCTCTGACGGTGTCCCATCCCTGGAAGTGTTCAAGGCCAGGTTGGATGGGGCTTTGAACAACCTGGTGTAGTGGAAGGTGTTCCCGCCCATGGCAGGGGGGGTTGGAACGAGATGATCATTAAGGTCCCTTCTAACTCTAACTATCCTATGATATTTAGCTAGACTGGGCAGCTTTGTGATTTTAATTCGGAGAGACATCTGAAATTTAAAAAAAAAAAGATCTTGGTACAAAGTGACCAACCTGAAAATAAACAGTATACTAGTGAATATTTCTTTGGATCTTTAAAATTATCATAGAATCATAGAATATCAGGTTGGAAGGGATCTCAGGTGTCATCTGGTCCAACCTTTCTTGACAAAAGCACAGTTTAGACAAGATGGCCCAGCATCCTGTCCAGCTGAATCTTAAAAGTGTCCAATATTGGGGAATCCATCACTCCCCTGGAGAGATTATTCCAATGGCTGATTGTTCTCATTGTGAAAAATTTTTCTCTTGTGTCCAATCAGAATCTCCTCTGGAGTAACTTGTACCCATCACCCCTCGCCTTTTCCATGTGACTCTTTGTAAAAGGGAGTCTCCATCTTCTTTGTAGCCACCCTTTAAATACTGGAATGTGGTGATAAGATTTCCCCTAAGCCTTCTTTTCTCCAGGCTGAACAAACCATTTCTATCAGCCTTTCCTCATATGGCAGGCTTCCCAGTCCTTTGATCATCTTGGTGGCCCTTCTCTGGACCCTCTCCACCCTGTCCACATGTTTTTGTATAGTGGGGACCAAAACTGAACACAGTGTTCCAGGTATGGCCTGAAAAGCACCGAGTAGAATGGGATAATGACTTCTTTATCTCTGCTGCTGCTGCCCTTGGAGATGCAGCCCAGCATCCTGTTGGCTTGCTTTGCTGCAGCAGCACACTGTTCACTCATGTTGACCTGCTTGTCCACCGGGACCCCCAGGTCCCCTTCCACAGAGCTGCTCCCCAAATGGGTAGATCCCAGCCTGTGTTGCACTCCTGGGTTCTGTTTTCCCAGGTGCAAGAACTTGCACTTGTCCTTGAACTTCTTTTTAGCCCACTGTTCCACCCTACCCTGCAGGGTGACTCTCCCTTCCAACTTCATCAGGGTGCTCTTGATGTCATCATCCAGATCATTTATGAAGACGTGCCACCACCCTCTGGATGCAGCCTGTCAGCTTCCCCACCCACTGCACAGAGCACTTGTCTAGACTATAATGCAATGTCATTTTCTCATGTGTTTTTCATGCCTCAGGCTTTGATGTCTTCCTTTCTTGTTCCCTAGAACTTCTGATAGAAGTGTTCATTTTTCCTTTTCTATCTTTTTTAGAAAAAGCTGAGAAATTTTCATGATGAAATCCAGATCAGCTTTAAGAGTCTTGTTTTTCAGTTTCACTTACAAATTTCGCCCTCACCTATGTTCATGAGAAATTTCTGTAGAGAGCATTTGACTCAGTCAATAGCATCGAGCTGAAACTAATCAAGGCCTGAACTGTCAGACTTAAATTTGGACTTGTACTCTCCTCAGAGCTGGAAGGGTACTAATGTTTCTTTCAGGCAAACGTGTTAAATGCTAAAACTTGACAGCTTCCACTAAATTCTGCTTTGAATTTGGAGATGTATTTTGAAAGCAAAGCTTATAATGCTTAAAGCCTATATTTTTCTGAAGTGCAGGCCTTACCCCAGCTGACCATTAAATTCTTAGAAGTAGCTAACTTGAAGGTCATATTGCAAGAAGAAAACCTTATTTAGCAAATAGTTTTCAGATATTATTTTAAGCCTCAAGTGTATGGAGAACTTAATTCTTTGTTTAATCTCACCAGAGGCATATAGGAGCACTTAAAAAATAAGTGACATCTTATTTACTAAATATTTCACAGCATTCAAGATACTGATTAAAAATTTCATGCTAAAAGTATATTCTCTGCTCTATTATATTTTGAATATTATTCAGATACCTCTAAGGAGATAAATCAGAGGCAACTTTGTGAATATACATTTCACTTTGTCTAGCTCCCACTGACATTAATTCTGTATTTCTTTAGTTTTACATATGAGTTTTACTGTTCAAGACTTCTAAAAATTAAACATCTTGTATGTTAGGTTTATCAGTAATGAAAAATTTCTGACCTGTGTGTCTCACTTTATTGTATACAGACATCAACCTTGAAGAGGTAAAATATTGTGGTAATTAATACTCAAAGGCAGAAAAAGTAGATGTGTGAGCTTCAAATACCATTAAGTGTTTACCAAGTTTACCAAGTAAATTCACAAAGCAACGGTGAAAACTCCATGACTACATAGTAAGAGCAGAGGCTTTTCTAAGAATATTTGTTCATTACAGTCTAGAAAATGGATTGATCTGTTAGCCTGATGCTAGTATTAAATTGAAAATGAGTGCTTCTTTCAGCAGTTGCCTCCATAATTACACTTCATTGCTGTCAAATAATGCTGCACACTGAAGCTCGATTTGAATTTTTAGTAGACACCCTTTTGCCCTTATGTATGTCTTCCTCTGGGAGGAACTCACGGTGGTAGAGTGGTAGAATGTAAGTTCTCATAACAACTTAATCAAAGTGTGTTCCACAGATACAGGTGAGTCAGAGTGCTCTTCAGCTCTTGATAAATCTAAGTACCCACTGGAAATGGACTGATGCACACCATTATGTCTTACCCGTGTTTCAGGGTCCTAACTGTGTTATTTTCACTTAGTGTTCATACCATTACTTTTAACTGCTAAATATGACTGAGTGACCTAAAAATTAATGTTTCTTCCATGTTAACCTTGCTCTACCAACTTGGTAGAAAATTAGAAGAGACATGCTTGTGAACAGCAGTAATTGACAAAAAACATCAAAAAATTAACGGACCTGTAGGTAGTTATAGCTGTTGATACTGGGGCCTAGATTTCACGTGCTAGATACGGCTTTATAAATTATACAGATTTCAGAATATCCTTGTGAATTTTAAATAAATATACAATTTAATTAGTGATGTGACACTTCAATTCCTATTACAGAATTAAACATTAAACAAAATGCACAAACTTTTCAGCTGTTTCTTTCTCTGGTAAGTTAGAGATAAACTGACCACACGTTAAAGATTAGCTGCTAATGGGCAAGGGATCAAAAGCTTTCCTTCCTATCCTGACTTGTGTGTCTCTAACCCAGTTAGACAACAGAAGAGAAATAGAGATATGTGTTGAGTTGTGTGGCTTTTGAATGAGGTCTTTAGGGCATGTGATCCCCCTGATTTGTGTGATTTGGCTGTGAATGGCATTTTTAATTCATTAACAAATTAAATTTTGTTCTGCTTTTAATGTAGAGGCATTTTCCTAGTTTACCACTAAGTGGTTGTCTGAGTGGTAGGCTTTTCAGCTGGCACCTGCAATCCCAGGCAGCCTCAGCAACTGTACATTTCAGAACATCTATATGCAAAGAAACTGATAATGTCCTTTTTTTTGCGTTTGTAGGTGGGGAGTATGCAGCTGTTGAAATTCAGGCTCTAGCTTGCTGGGGTTAGAATTGAAGCTATGAAGTTTTTTTTTTTAAAACATAAAAATTAATAATAAAAAAAATCCCGTCAGCCAAGTGCTTAATCTCACAGAATCAGCTTGGCTCAAAAATACTGCAGGCAGTAATTCTAAGTTAGTGCTTATAAGCAAACGAATCCCAGCAAAGTCCTCTTGTCATTTCTGTTGGTGGAAAAATGGAATATTTCTTTTAACTGCTACTTCCTTTGCATAAGCTGTAGAAGAAATAAAGCTTCATGCCTCATGCACGAGGTTAGGAGAAATTAAGGTTTTCAATTTCTGTCTCAGCTTAGAAAAAATGCCTGAGGTATACCTGTCTAATAGAAGGACTGAAAATTTACCATGATTTGGAACATAATTTTCTTAGAAATAAAATTTCTCGAACAATGTTGTTAATCTGAGTACTTCTTATTTTTATTTTTTATTCGTGTATATGTGAGTTTTCTTCTTATATATATGTGTGAGAAACAGTGAAGAGTTAAAGACCTCTTAAAGGGATAGATAGGAAAAGCAATAGATGATGTAAAAAGGCTAAGGAAGCAGTAACAAATGTACATGGCATTACTCATAGCCGTTACTGCTATGAATGTGCATTCACTGGATAGATCAGCTTCCTTGGGTACAAAGTGTCTCAGAAGAAATGTTCTGAACTTTTAAAAAGCAGTGTTTTTCTTCAGGGTCACGGTGATGGTGGGAGTCAGACCCTTCTCAGGATGCACCAATATTTTGTATGTGTTTTTAATTGCTTATTGCTTACTAATTAACTAACTTCTTCCTCATAGGATTTATGCAGAGGGAATATTCATCTTTGATTATTAAGCAGCTGCCTTGAGACCATAGATTCATAGATTGGTCCAGGCCGGAAGGGACCTCCAAAGGTCATCTAGTCTGACCTTCCCGCAGTTAACAGGGACACCCCCAACTAGATGAGGTTGCCCAGGGCCTCATCGAACTTCACCTTGAATATCTCAAGGGAGGGGGCCTCAACCACCTCCCTGGGCAACCTGTTCCAGTGTTCCACCACCCTCATAGTAAAGAACTTGTTCCTAATATCCAATCTAAATCTTCCCTTCTCCAACTTAAAACCATTGCCCCTCGTCCTGTCACTGCAGGCCTTTGTAAACAGACTCTTCCCAGCCTTCCTGTAGGCCCCCCTCAGGTACCAGTTTCATCCCATTTGCACTCTTAGTCTAGGCTGCCAGATTTTTTAAAAAGCTAGTGGTATGAATTATGCTGCCCTCAGTAGCTGCTGTAAATAGCTGTGTGTAGCCTGGCCTGCTAAATTTCATTTAAGTTAGTCTGCTGTGCCACAGTACAAACTCAAATTGGTTCACTTGCCATATGAAAACATTTACTGAAAAGCAGTTTTGGGAGGAGAGAGAGCAGCAGGGCTTTAGGCACATTATATTAATTTGTAACAGGAAGCCGTAAATTGTTAGTTGAAGGAAAGCAAAGTTCTCTTCTGTTTTTGTTTTAAAATTATTTGTCTCTCAGTATTGAAGCTTGTATAACTTCCCTTTTGCACTCCCTTGTTTATGGACACATGCATTCCTGCAAATCCCAACATTGCTGATCATTATTCTAGTGAACTAATGATTTTTGGTTGTTTTGGTTTTTTTCTTCCTTTCAGCTGTTGCCTGTTAGGTTGGTTAAACCTGTCTTTTGCTAAGCCAGTTTCTGTTTTCCATTGCATAGAAGTTGGCTGGTGTTCTGAACAGATAGAGAGGGAAGGAAATGAGTTTGCCTGAGGGAGTGCAGAGGCCTTTGCGAAAGTAGGAGATGGTGCATTGAAAGATGTGGTGCTATTGATCTTTGGTGAAAAGTGCAGCACTGTTGTGGTCTAGAAAGCATAAATTGTTATTAGCTGATTTTTTTTCTAGTTTTTTTGGACTTAGATAATGCTGTTGCTAGAATTTCATGAACATTTTTACATGTAGCATTTTTGCTTCTTTTTCTTGCATTGGTTTACTTTGATTCAAGACAAATTGTTAAAAACACCAAGGTAGAAAGTAACTGAATCTGAATACTTGGTATTCTAAAATTTTCCTACTTCCATACTCTTCATGATCTGTGAGAATTCTTGGTGGTTTCTAAGATGGAGGCATTCCTGCTGTGTTATGATAATGTTATAGTATATTGTAATACAGGTCTGTAGGTTAAAACTTTAATTTATTACAATTACCTTGAATAGTAATTATTGAACAGAAATAAGCTCTGGTTAATATTATTACATATATGCAGTTCATACAGGATTTGGAATTCTAGCTTGAATTAATGCGTGTGTGTATAAGCAAGACAGAATTTTTTGTCTATCTTTGCACAAATGCCATACAATTTATTTTCTATTTAAACAAACTAGAAGGAAAATTCTATTCTTCTCGTCAAAGCGAGAATTATGTTTGAAGTTGCTAATTCTCAGGTTATGGCACAAGATATTAATAGAGCTAAATATTTAGGAGGAGCTGCCCTGATCTAGTGTTGTTACTAGTGCTGCTTTAAGTGGGAGGTTGGGATAGGTTCCGACCAAAGTTTTATAGATCTGTAAAGTGTAAAAGAAATAGGTAGTGCATCTCTGAAGCACACAGCTGAAATAATTAACTTTAGTGGCATGGGGCTGAGCAACAGCTTGTCTTGCATAGACTTTGCTTTTATGCCTTTTAGCTGGTTTTAAGTCATTCTTTCTCTTTGTTTCCTTTCATGTGCCTGTCTCATTTCCTGAAGCTGACATGTTTTAAATGGCATCCATTATGCCCTTGCCCAGCAGGAGTGCCGAACACTTATGTTTTTTTGAAGGACCAAATCCCTGAGGAAATGTTTGGTTTACAAAGGCTTCAAGTCTAATGCTTTTCAAGGAAAAGAGGAGAGACTACTTAATTATTTGCTGGATGCATCCATCAGCTTTGGCTTTGAATCAGAGTGTTCTTGAATGTTGGAGATCTACATGCAACCCTGATTGCTCCTCCAACCCATAGACAACAAGTCTATCATGAAGTTAGTCCTTTGACAGTCTCTCCATACCATCTTGTTCCCAAGACTTGCTCGCTTCCAGGGCATCAAGAGAAGATCCCTTCCACCTTGAAGGACTTCAGCTCCATTTATGGCTGCTACAGAGAAGGGATGATAGAAAGTACAAAGCTGTTACTTTTGTCAAATAGCAGCTTCTCATTGCATGTAAGCTGCTTTTAATTTCTAGACTCCTCTGCTCTGGAGCACTGGGGTTTTTCTTTCACAAAAGACATAGATATTTCACCCAAGTCCCTTATTATCTTTTTGCATCTTGTCTTCCAGTCATCTTGAATGAAGTGATACAGGTGTTGTGCAGGTAGAAAAAGACTTTGTCTTTATAGGGCTCTACAAATGGCTGAACCTTCTCCAGTTCTGTTCTTGATGCTTTGGGCAGTGAGCTTGCTGCTTCAGCCATAAGTCTTTTTGAAGTTTGAAAACCTTCATGTCTCTTCCTATACAAAAGCAAACCCAAGAGGTGGATCACAGAATATTACTCTGTGTCATCTTATTCCTACCTGAGTTGATGACCTTATTAAATGATAAAGACTTTTTTTTGTGTATGTGTCCTGGACTTGGGGGATTCTCATACCCTCTATCAGCAGTCTTTATAGAGTACTAACAGTTTTGTTGTGGCAAGCGGTCAGTGGACTCTAGTTACATCAAAGTCTGCGCAGAAACCTGCCTTCTGCTCCCTCCATAGTGTGCTAACCTATTAGGCACATTTTCTTTAAATTGTGACCTTTACCAGACAATGCTGAAACTGATTTTTCCCCTGTGGAATATTCCTGCTTCCATATGGCCCTGCGTTGATCAATGTATTTAAATCTTGACACTGAAGAAAAATCTATTTTTTCATATCTGTCCTTGAATTATTTTGTTGTAGTGGTGAAATTAAAGGGAGTTCACTAGGTTTACAAGTCTTGCCAGTATGGATCATAAAAGATGTGACGTGTTAGGGGTGGAGGGGGAACCCTCTCTTCTAGCATTTTCCTGTGTAGGATTGTAAAACATACGAAGCTCTTCAGACCTTTTTCTACTTACTGTCAATTGGATCAGTTCAAAGCGCTCCTGGATGATTCATCTGCTTAGAAAGCTCCTCATAAATAAGCTCAAGCGGAAGGCTTGCTCTCATGAAGTGGTTTTATTTGTGGCAGATATTGCTATGCAGCCGATTGCCAACCTTGTCTCCTACTTTATAAATGTTGGGCCGACATCGCAGTGTACCTAAATGTCATCTTTTGATGCTCTTTATATTCAGGCTACAACTCAGACACTTGCTCAGTTTGTGTTCTGTCATTGGCATGTTTAGAGTGTTTGCTGAGAAGCATATGACTAATTTTGCCTCAATCTCTGTCCCTCTTCAGTAGTCACTTTTTGTTAGTCATGTGTCTGGTTGAAATGCCTTGTCTTGGATTCCTGTTTGCTGGATACTGAGAGTCATGTATATAACATCCTGCTTCTTTCTTGCCCTCCCTTTTAATGGACCCCTCCTATCAGTCTACAGAAGTACCATACAGTCTGAATCATGTTGTACATCCCATGAAAGGATACTACTTTTTACTGGTGTTAAACAGGCAATTTGACCTCCTGCCAGGTCAGGTCATATTACTTGGGACTTTTGGTCTGCTAAAGATGCTTGCCTTGAATAAATGTGCTCAAGGCAAAAGGAATTTGGAAAGCATGCCATGGGTTTCTCTCTGTCCGAAGGCATCAGTTGCAGGTGATGACTTAAGATGACTAAAACAGTTTCAGTAAATAAAGAAGATTAAAATTCCCCCTCTTACAGCATTTGGAGGTTCACTAGTTTCTGACATACTTGTAATTGGAAGTAGTGGTTGGCAATCTGCTTGCAGGGAACACTGCCTAGCCTAGCTGTGTGATAAGACGTTTTAAGTGACACATCATGACTGAGGCATTCAGGATGCTATTACTGGGTGGCTTTTTTTTTTTTTTCCCATTTGGCATCTAGGGAGGACCTGAGATCAGCCTCTTTGAGATCTAGGAGAATAATGTCGATTTTTCTGTTCCATGGCAAGTCTATTTCCAGGATTGTCTGGAGTTTATCTGTTCTGTGGGTTTAACTGGCCAGTGTGTCTATATTGTGCAGGACCCTAGGGTGTTACAGAAGCTAATGTGGGTTGTGTCTGATGCGATTTCAGCTGTATTGGCATGACTGAGGTACTCCTGGATTTGAAACCATCATCTTTTCATGCAGATGTCTCTTATGTACAGCTTTTGTGGACAGCTTTTCGTTTCAGGAATTTGGAGTGCAGGAAGGTGGAACATCTACATCTCATAGTGTGTTTACTCAACATTATAGTAGATTGTCTCAAAATTCCAGAGAGGCTTCTTCTTTATGAATGATAGGAAAGCATACATATGTTAGTGGTAACATGAAGCAGTAAGGTGTTTTATGGGTTTCTGGGTAGGTCTGTTGGTCAGAAAGTGCTTCTCTTTATGATTTTAAAACCAATTTTGAGAACATTGGCCGTTAGCTTGTTCCAAGTTCTTTCAGCAGCCATTTTAGGACTTTAGTTTTCTTTCATTCTTGTGTAAAGATGTTCTTTCACAGTCTTTCTGACCAGCTCTCAGGAAATGTCAGTGTCTGTTTAGGCAAGTTCTTCAGTACTGTGTTGCATGCTGGAGAACCATCATTGTTGTCATTGCTCATTGGAAGATGTTTCTTCCAGCTCTCAGTCTAGTCTATGCATGTTCTGTAAGAGTGTGTAGTTGTCATTTGGATGCTCAGAGCAGCGTGCTAAGGGCTGAACACTACTTAAATTCCTATATAAAACAGTGTTCTGTTTACCAATTTGTTACAGCCTTAAAGCAAGGAATGATCTGTAACTAAGCTACCTCTAAGACACACTTAAAAAATGCTTTGTTAAAAGTTGAATAAATGTTGTGAATAAATAAGAAAAACCATTATAAATGGCTTACGAAAGGCCAACACCCAGAATTAGAAGAGAAGCCTTCTTAATCTGTTTATTCTAAAGCTGAATCTCAAGGTTTTCCACCCCACATCTTCACGAAGACATCCAGCTGGTACATTGAAGACCTACCTCTTGGTGAGATGTGCTTTATTGGGTAGTTTGTCTCTGCGTACCTGATGCCTCAGTTTGCATTAAGGAGAAATTTATCTTGGTGTAGTGTTAGTTTTTATAATTGATTGCCTTTTTGAAGTTTTCTGTGCTGTCCAGACAGATTGAAATTTTCCCTTTGCTGATTCTTTCATTCAGAAATTTATTTAGAACTTCTAAAGAAGTCTGCTGCTCTAACTAAAATAAGCACCATTCATTTTCTTGAGGGTGTAAGTGTTGCTTTTTAGACCAGATGTTGTCTCTTGTTCTGGATTGGTTGATCAACTGATTGACTCAGTAAGAGGTACTCCTCCTGACGTGTAATTTGGAGATTTAGCACCAGGTCTCCATGCTCTGAACTTTTTTTTTTTAAATTCAATCTATTAATTAGCAAATGTAGTTGATACAAATATCTAAATAGTGCTAAATGAATGTAGCTGATTACTCACTTTTGATTACCATCCAGATGGAACTCAGCTATGAAATAACAGTAGGCTTGGAGTAAATAAATAACCTTTGATACTTTTCTTCTGAAGAAGTTGTTGTCTTGGGCTATTCATTTGAGGATAGCACAAGTCAGTGACACAAACCCAAAATGGATCATGAAGTGAGGATTAACAATAGACTAACCATTTGAGGCTACGGTATTCTTCTCTTAATCTGTCCACAGAAGTGGATGTCTTAATAGCTGTTATCTCAGCAGACAGGACTGTAGAAATTCATGCACTTGAGAATTGATCCTCTTTTCCCCACTGCCTCGTTCCTTCAGTATACAGTTGAACTTTGTACATATCTGAAGCCTGTAGCCCGTGTGGTTTGAATTGCATTTTTTGTGGTGGTTTATCCTTTACCTGTTTTCAAAATATCCCATTCATCCTTACCAAAGATGGCATTATAGAAGCTACCTTCTAAAGAGCTTCATCATCTTATATATAAATAACTTGGCCTTTTTGAAAACATGCCTTTTTTTGGTTGTTTTTTTCCCTGATGGGAAGGTTCTGTGTTTGACAGCTTCTCCTCAGAGTCTGTTCTTCTGGGTCACTATTTTAGGACATGTTGTAACAGAGCAGAGGGGAAAATTTCTAGTTTGGGGACAAACTATCTCTGTAGCACTTCAGAAAAATTATCCTTTGGGAGATACACAGAGCTGCAAGTGGACTTCCATTCATACATTTGTTAAGCATGACACTAATTGGAGTGTCCAGCCAACACAAAAGCTTTTAACTATCCCAAATCTTTGGGTTCTGTGATAATCCATTCAATAGGCAGGTACTGTATGCAGTCACCTGTAGTATGATGATACATATGGACAGTCATTTAAAGAAAACAGGAATGATATGAATGGAGATTATTTAAAATGTTCAGTCTGTATTTATGTTCACCTCCTCTATGTCTTACCTACGTTTATGGAGCCCTTATCTTATTTTTACAGTATCGCTTTAAAATAGCATATCCATGCAGTTGAGGAGAAGGTGGTGGCTGGGAGGTGCAAGAAATTGCTAATAGTGATTAGTCATCTCTTAAACTTTACATGCAAAGCTGTGTTGGCAAGGAGCATAAGAAAGTTTCCACTAGTAAAAGACTTAGCTATTAAATAAAATTTTTAGTGTTGATACAGTTCTCCAGGCAAGGAGTGGCAGGGTATTTTAGCCCTTACCTCTTCCCTGACAAAACAGATTCAGGCAGAGGAATCTTGAACTCTTTTTGTCTTTATATTCATCAGACACTCAATTGGGGTTTCAGCTTTGAGAATTATGACGTTTCTTCTCTGAAACCGCCAATAGGCAGTTTTCTGGGATCATTCTTCTGTAAATAGATGGTAACATATGATCTGGCTGTCTCTGGTCTTAATGACCACATTGTGTAGTCACTAAACTCATTGTAAGTGAAGGAGGGGTTACTGAAATCTCCCATGCAAGAGTAGTAGGGACTAAGTTGAGGAGATTTCTTCAGGGAAGCTTCTACACCAGCCAGAATTGGGAAGTCCAGTGTGAAGGTAACGTTTCTTGTTGATTTTCCAGTAGAATCAAGCTCCTTGAAAAAAGAGGTAAGTTTGTTGGAAATACTGTTTTTATCCTTTCTGGACCTACATGGGAACTTCTTTCAGTACTTCCCATAAGAGCTTTATCTATGGTTTCAAGAATTGATTTTTTGATACTAAAATCAAGAAACTGGCTTCTAAACCTTTGGCTTTTTCTGTACTCTCTTGTTCCTTTGAGTTATAGCCAGTCTTGCCACTGAGGAGTGTTACTTATACATGGACAATGTGGTTATATTACAAATACTTCTAAAATAAATGATGGGGCTGAAGCATGTGTATGTAGGACCTTATATCTTAAAATTTGGTAGGTAAACAGGAACTGAGAGGATATTGTACTACCTTTTTGTATGTAAGACAGCTGCTTCTGGAGTTTCACATTTTTGTCAAAAGCATCTTTCAATTTTTTAAATTTTTTTAAAGTTTTTTTTTTTACTAATCATTCTTTACCAGTGTATTTGTGCTAGACTTATAGAAAATTTATTTATTTTTAAGCTATTTCTGGTTTTATTATTTGTATCTTTGGAAAGGAAAAGCTTCATAAATTTTAGTGTTGCCTTCTGAACTCTGCTACGGAAGTGAATAAATGGATTCAGTGGATCAATGGAGTCATTGGTTTAGCTTTGGACTCATTACTCAACTGTTATCTATTTATTTTACATAATTAAATCAACCATCTGTTGGTTGTGAGGGATCAAGGTTGTTGTGTTACTCTTCCTTAAGAAATAAAGGGAATTTTTCTGTCAGACTAATTTTGGATAGTTGTATTTTTTTTCTCCTAAAATCACTTATCAAGAATATTTACTTTTTCATTTAAGATGCTGTAGCAGCATAGTTGTTTATTTTTAGTGACTTATTGTTCATGATATGTTCTTATCACTGAACATGTCTTTAGAGCAGACAAACCAATAAAAAGTTGAAACTCCATGAAACTTTGCTTTGAAAACCTTAAGTGCAGTTGGTTAAGACAAGCGTTTATCTTTTGAACTATGGTCCCTCATGCAGGTTTTGCTATGGGGAAGGAGAGAAATAAGAGAATCCATAAATGTCTTAGTCTTTTTAGATATTTGAATCACATTTTTCATTTATTTTAGTGGCATTAGTATGTAGCCAAAGCTTTTATTTGGGTTGAATAAATATATAGTTGCTTTTATGTAATTGAGGCAAGATACGGGGCATCATCTTTATTACCTGGCTGTGGATGCTGGATGTGTGAATCGGAGAGGGTAAGCAAGGCTGCTGAAGAAGTGGTGCACACAGAAGTCTGCATCACAGGAAATCTTGGCCTGAGTGAAGTTGCTGGTGAGTCACTGCCAGTCCTAGCAGTTGAGAAGCACAGGAAGGTTATTGTATCATGCCACTGCCTGGTGTCAACAGTGAGTCATGGATACTTCTGCTGCAAGGAGAATGATGCAAATAGGTTTTGAGGGTTAAATTCTTCCTCAAAATAAATTATAAAATGTTCCAGTAAGGCTATCGGGCTGTCTTCTGGGAAAATTAAGGTTTGTTTAGTGTCTAGGTGCTATATGCCTAAATGTTACTTCATTATTATATCAGTAATACACAGATTTGTTTCAAGGAAATTTTTTATTTTTCCTAAGAGAACTCAGTAAGAAACCTCATATTAGCAACAGCCTTGAACTATTTTATTTCCTTTAAAATAGATACTAGAGATTGTAATAAAGTTGTACTGCTCATGTCTGTGTTACTGTAGTACAACTTTTTTGGAGTACAATAGAATATTCTGATGATCTGTATGACGGTACCTTCCCCTTTTTTGAGGGGAAAAAACATCTCCAAAGAGAGGCTGATTACCACAACAAGGCTCGTAGAGAAATAAAACATTTTTCTAGATTAAATGATGTAGCCAAGAGAAGAGCAAACAAACTCTTGGACTCAAAACCTCTTTTTATGGGAGGAAAAGGGACAGAAAGAACAACTTTCAAGTTGAGAACAAATTGAGAAATTTTGCGCTGAGTAATACTGCTTAGTTTCTGTAGAAAAAAATCTGGCTGGTAGCTGTAGATAAGGAGGGGGATATTACAGAGGGAGTTCATTATAGTAACTGACTCTGAGAGAATTGTCTGTGGGATACTGTGAGGAGATAGCTGTGGACATGACATGGGAAAAAAATATAACATGCAGTAAACCAATACTGAATTCTGGAAATCATAGACTAAATAAAATATGGGTTTTAAAATACATAATCAAGATTAATTCACTGTATTTGTTATTTGCTTCTATATAGTTTCAAAGATTTAACGCAAAACCAGCAAAGCCTAAAGAAGGACTAGTATGCTGAAAGCTGGTTTTTGTTTATCAGCTGGTAGAGTTATCACCTCTCCATACAAATCTTGTGCTCAGACCTTTAGACCATGAGAACGGTAATGCTTCCATGAAAGCCTTTATTCATTCATTACTTATCACTTTCAATCCTTTTCTGCTTTAACAGTTTGATTGACTATTTATGTTGTGGTTGTATTTAAGGGTTGGTGTTGTGTTATTCTGGTTGTTAACACCAGCACATTCAACATCAAAATGATAGTTGCTGCCTGAGGGATTGATAATCTAGGTTCGAGGAAAGCAAGGGTGGGAAAGTGGTGGGAAAGTGATCAAGATTTTGGACTAAAAGAAATGTGATTGCATCATTTTCTTAGCTGTCCTCCAGAGCTTTTTAAAAAATAATTTTATTTTAATCTTGATTAAGGAAAGGTTACATTTGTATGGTTTTAGTCCCGTGTTATATGTGTTTCATTCTTCTGACAGTAGCTGTGGTTTGAGTTTAAAATCATTCTTCACTAGTTCAAGTAGTGATTTTTTTTTAAAAAGCTTTTTTTCACCTGTTCTGCGTAATATACCATTTGAAGGCATTTAATAACTGGCTATTTTTTCAACTGATGTCACTTAAATGAAAACAGTTAAACTGCCACTGATTTTTATTTTTTTTTAGCGTGAATTGTTCATGGTAGGTTAATCAAGAGGAGCCGCTCTGTCCTTTCCTTGTAAAACTAATCAAATAATGTGGTTTTATTTTTAGGGTAGTATATCATAGCATGCATTTACAATTATTGAATGTTGTATATCAGGATTTCTAATGAGATTTTTTTCAGAAAACAAAATCAGAATAAAAAAATGAAAAAATTACTAACTGACCAAAAAACCCCAACGCTAAAACCATGACTGCAATGGAATGCTGAACTTCAAAAGTGTCTTTTATTTTGTGATGTAGGGATGCAGATGAGTTAAAAAGAATAATATGACTAAGGTGGGTAATGTTTGAAATTTAAAGTACAGAGAAAAAAGGTGTTCTTTGATGAAAATGGGATAAATTGAAATAAATGCTAGAAAAAGATAAAATTGTAGAAACCTTTTGCGTGCATAGCTAGAAACAGAGTGACAGATTTGGGGGCATGATGGATTCCTGCTTTCCATTTGTTGGACTAGTGTGTAGTTCAACAATTTGGGGCACTTCATTTTGGTCCTGAGTTTGTAAATTGTGTCTGCTGACAATCTCCATAGCAAAAGTATGTCAAAGCAGTGTTACCAACAGACTGTTTTAATGATGAGTAAAACATGTGTTAATGTTAGGTGAAATCGAAAAGGAATGCAAGGATTAAGAAATTCAGGGTTGTGGGGTGGTTTCTCTAGTAATATGTTCAGGGTTTCTGTGTTGATTAGGTGTACAAGCCTTCTCTCTAATAAAGCTCATCTAGGTATCTGTTTGAGTGAAAAAAGAACTAAACTCTGCTGCACTTTTATTTAACTTTTGGTCTGTTTCTTGACTAATAAGTACTTTCTGCAAAGGCTACAAGGAAGGGGTGTGGGGAGAGGGGGGCATGTGGGATTATTTCTGAGGAAAAGCATAGCAAGTTGAAGTGTGCCTTAAACTTTGCATTTAGATAAGTATTGCCATTGGCCCCTCGGCCTTGCACTGAGATGGATTAGAAAGAGGGCATCCCAGAACATACCCAACAGATGAGGAGAATTTGGGGCTTCAGAAGCCACCTTCTTCTTTTTCCCTGAAATAAAACGTGTAACCCTAGACAAATGAGTTTTCCAGCTTTTCAATGCTACAAGCCCTTTTCATTTTTTTTTTTTTTGAGTTCTGAACTAACAGACTCTTACAAAACATGTAGCTCTGAAATTAATATCTGTGTTAAGACACTCGTGCCATGCGTAAGCTCTTGCTAGAGTTGGTGGGTTGATGTCTTGAACTCACAACAGGGAATTCCATTCTCTTTTGTGTCTTGACAGTTGTTCATACAGATATATCAACAGATTAAGGTGCTTCTCTGAATAATTTTTAAATGCAGAGCACTTGGTTACAAGTTGATTTGCATATATGCAATGTGAAGCTTTTATATCCATTTTATCTATATTTTTGCAGATCTTGAACAGTTATGTACTCTCAGTCTGGTATATAAAGAAGTAAGGGCGTGTAGTCGTTGCTCTGCAAGAAGCCTAACAGCATGATATACTGCTTGAATGGCCATGTAGTAATGATTCATGAGTATGTAGTTCCTGAAAAGATTTATTAAGAGCCAATATTCATTCAGTGAGAGATTTATACTAAAAGATTTTACCAACACAGTCTATACCAACTGTCCATTTTGATCCATGGGCAATGCAAGACTATTCTGTGTTAGATAGTTTTATATTTATTACAATGAACTCCGCTCTCTTTCATGCTCTTCTGTCTATTCCCTTGTTTCCTAGGGTGATGTGCAAGGTTAGACAGGATGGTATTAAAGATTTTCAGTGACAAAAGTCATTCTAGCTGTCAGCCCTATTGCAGATACCCATTTTAGCTTGTCTGATTCACATTCTGATCAGATGCATTTCTGATGTATACTAAGAACCCAACTTACTGCACCTGATGGCTTGAGTGCTGGGTGGCTGAGCACTGCTGCCAGAGGGAATTGCCTCTTGCTTTGAAAATTCTCGTACCTAGCAGAAAAATGTCTGCAGGGGAGATCCACTCTTATGAATGGAAACACTTTTCTGTTTGGACATTTTCATCACATTCTAGGATCCAGTAAAGATTTTCATAATGAAAATCCTTGACTTTGTACTTCCAAAGCAGCATGTGAGCCTAGCATCTATCACACTGTCATGGTACATCTAGCAGAAATTTGAATGCCTCCCATTCAGTTAGGTTGTGCTAAGCCTCCTTATTTACAGAGCTATCTGAGTTCTTCTTCATGCTTTCCTGTCACTTATCTTTTGAACTCCCTCAAGGGAGAGTATTGTGTTGCCTCATAAAGGTCACAGAAAGCTCCTTTAAAACTTATGTTCTGTGTTCTGCTTTGCTGTTAAAGGTGCTGCTGTCATTTCAGCATGAGGGTAAGTGCCAGAACATTTTGATCAGAGGCTTTTTATATGTTCTTTCACAGGACAGTGATTACTGCAGCCATATTCTAAATTTATACTGAAATTCCAGTAACGCATTTGATCTGCCTGTCTTCCCAAAACTATACTCAGCATAAGAGACTTGATGTATCCATAAAAAAGCATTTTCAAGTCTGTTCCTTTGTGATTGTAGCCAGTATTTCATGGCAGAGAGCTGAGAAGATAACACGTATCATGTCAAAAAGCCACAGGTTTGAAAAGACTTGGTGGAGTCTCACTCTTGGTTGCTGCTATTGTAAGTTTTGTTAAAAATTGATTTCTATTTTCTTCCTCCTTACATTTCAAAGAAAATAAGAAAAGTTATGAAGATGTAAGGGATTCATGTCTTCCATTTGGCAAGAACTTGACTTTTTCCTTGCAAGGTTACCATCTAATCAGCACAAGGAAAATTAAAAGCAGGCTGGCAAAGCCCCACTCTACACGTGATCTATGCAGATTTTGCTGTTGGTTAGCTCTCTACCTTGGTTGAACATTGTGCAATGACTCCATTGGCAAGAATGTTCCATGTATCACAGCACAGCCATATGTTGTTTATGAAGATCCTGAATGTCATGGGTTCTATTATTTGACAGGGTCAAGTCCTTCGTGCAGTCTTCTCACATTTATAGCCATATCTGGTCAACTAATGCTTTTCTTGCTCAAGAAAATGTCTTAAAGCCAACAAACAAAATGCCAGTAAATGTCAGTGCTTTCAGATTGCTGGTGAGCCACTGTCCAGGTTTTATAGTTGAGTCTGATGAGGCTAGCAAATAATTCATTTATTGAGCTGAGCAGCTGACTATTGGGCTCTTGATATCTTATCTGGACAGTAACTCAATTTCTGGATGCACAAGTTTGGAAAGAACACTTACTACTGTGGTCATCAATCCATAGTCTCTGAGCATTGGGTAGCTCATGAGATCTACGGCTGTTGCTTGCAGGTGAAGGATGCTGCTACACTGCATTCCAGATTGACAGGAAGAACAAAATATTGTATTGCTGTGGGCAAGCAGAAGTTGAAAATCTTACTTACTGTTTTATATTAAAACTATTATTTGAAATATTACCAATTTATTTATCACAGCCTACTTCGTAATTGTTTCTTAAGTCCTCAGCAGTCACAACCTTGAAGTGTTTTAAAAGCTTTAAAAATCAGGCCTACTCCATATTTTATACCCTTACATGAGAGGTGTAGGGTTTACGCATACAGATGCAGTTATTCAAACTGTTTCGGTCAAAATATTCTCGTGGGACCCATGCATATGTGCATTGAGATTTGTACTGTAATCTCTCCAAATCAACTAGTGTAGAAGAAGGTTTACATTGGGGAGGGTGGGCTGGTTGTGGCAACGGGAGGGTGATGTGAATAAGGTAGTCAACAGCTGTATTGTGCATCGATTTTTCATATAGTACTCTTTCATTATCAATCATCAGCTATTTTTCCTGTTTTGAATGTAGTGTTAATGTATGCTTATATCTTGGAAAATACTGAACACGAGATCAAAGGTTGTGTAGCAGAGCACCTCTTATCTTGGATTGATTCCTTCTATTAGCTAATGGAAAGTTACATTTGCTGACCTCCCTAATAGAGGTGACTAATAAGAATATGTTTTTGCAGAAAAGATCCTAATCTATTAACAAAATGAGTCGTGTTTCATATACGTGCTATTAGTTTGAAAACATTAGACATTAATGCATATGTAAATGTTAAAGTTCTCCTTCCCTCAAGTACCATAATAATTTCTAATTACTTTCATGGGATGAGAGGTTCACAAAAGCCAAATTTGGCACTTATGCAGCTATGCCACAAATGCAACGTTTATAAGTTATCCATACTGTGTATGAAATTGGGTGTGTTGTATACACATGCAAAATCACGTAAGATTGAATTCTACAATTTCTATCATGGCTGGCCTGAACATAGATCAATCTGAAGTTTGTGTGTTGGCTTTTTTTTACCGAAACCTCTTATATGAGGATTCATTTTATCAACACAGTTTGTGACAAAACAAGTGTGTTTTTGACAGACAGGGGAGACAGAATTATCTTACTGCAATGTGTGAAACTGCATATATGCAAGGACTCTTGTTTCTTTAGCAGCATAAGAGCAAATAATCAAAGCTCATATTTATATGTAAATAAAACATGATATTTAATAGTGTAACACTAACCCAATTTGGAAAGCCTAGCAGGAAATAGAGGTTAAAATCAGTATGGAAATTGTTGATTCTGGTGAGAAATTCTAAACATTTGCCCTAATCTCAAAATGCCCGTTCTCAAGAAAGATGAGGGGCGCTTAAAAGAATCCAGTTTCTGCACTCCAGCATCATAGCATGTTGACACTCAAAGCGTGTGACGTGTAGATGCTAGGAAGATTTGCATGAGAAAAAGCTTTTGAAGCATGCTAAACGACTAATGTAGATGTCCCTTTGGAGATTTAGACACATGGTAGCTGGGACTAACTGGTATGACTTCAGAAATAATTTTCCTTTGTCTTCTATGCCTACTAGATCATTTGTGATGCCTGCCATAGAGCTCAAATTGGTTCACCCCTTAGGAAGCCCGAAAACTCTCAGAATTATATTCGTAGTTCAAAAAACAGACAGATAAACTGATGCTTTTCAGAAGTTTGCTAGGTTTGCCTGTGCTTAATCAGAATTTTTATTCTTATCACACAGGTAACTGCACAAATTTCTTCAGAATAAGAATGTTTTTACTGTTCATCAGGTATTCTATGGAAACTGCCCATATACATGCTTCATTTTTTTCTTTGTAAGATAAGCTGCTTCATGTAGGTAAAATTTTTCATGTGGATGTTCACCACTGAATAACTGGTGTGCTGCATTTATTTTGTTTTACCTTGCAGCCCTTTTTATGGGTGTACCTGTACATTTAGTATGAGGTGATTGCATTGCAGTTTTGGTTCTTCTGTGGCTACAGGTTTATTAGATTTCTGATTTGCTTACTTTAGGAGTTAAAATTCCTTCTGGGTTGCTTCTGGGTGTTGTTTGGGGTTTTTTTTTGTACAGACAGGGGTGAAGGTATTAGTCTACTGCACACTGCCCCCTTAAACCAAATGAGTCATTTTGTGTGAGTCTAGTTCAGCTGACAAATGTGTTACTGACAACTTAAGCTCTTTATCTACAGTGCTTTTTTACCATCTTGCCCTTCTGCTGTCTCAGAGATAACGCAATGTATGGTTGTCTTTAAAATACAGGTCTCTTTCTTGGACTCTCACAAATTAAATCCTATTAAAATCATAGCTGTATTTTCTATCTAAGCTAAACATTATAAAAATCACCCAATCATTTCCATTTAAATAAGGGTTTTGAAGCTCCTGATCCATCTTACAGTGAATACGTAGCATTTCTGGAATCAGCAAGTTCTGCTTCATCACAACCCTGCTGGACACCTGACATTAGCCCTTTTTTCAGTTTCTTTGCGTGGGCTGCAGCTGAATGTCAGCAGGGACTCCCTCAGACAGCCAGGCCTTTGCTTCTGCGGTACATTCAGCAGAATCTATTTCCCAGAAACGCTGCCAAAACATTAACTCTTTGAGAATGGGAGAGAATGATTTCCTATAGCGACCAAATCCTATTCTAGCATTTGACATCTCTTTTGAGCTTAATGTGGTTCATCCTGTTACAAATGTTTGAAACACTTCCAATATGAAGATTGTGAGATAAGTCGTTGTAATGAAGAAGTTTGTGAATGTGCATGCAGATTTGCTGGCAAAAAAAGCACCTGTAAGTTCTGTTGTTTTCTGGTACTCTACATTTGAGTGTAGACCTTACTGAATTATCCTTCTGACATAAAATATATAATAATTATTGTATTTTTTCTTTCCAGAGTAGTAGCATTGCAGTCATAGTAATCTAAAGACGAAAGTAAGGCAGTGTTTGTAGGTACCGTAAATACCTCTATTTCAGACCTGGAAGGGCTTTTGTAGCTGAAAGCTTGTCTCTTTTTTCCAACTTTAAAAATAGTTGGTTTAATAAGAGATTAGCTGTAAACTGGCATCTTCAGAAATCTAGTTTCTGGTCAATTAACACATTACATCTGTCTCTTTTTATTTTTTTATTTTTTTATTTTTCCCTGTGTTGGATCCTCAAAAATAAATACAGAAATATGTGTTATGTTATAAAAAATGCAAACCAGTCCTATGTCTTTCCAAGCACTTACTGTTTTCTACATGAAGAACAGCTTGATCGCTGAGTACATTTGCAGAAAACTGCCAAATACGTATATATTATAAAGCTGTCATTCAGTACAGGATGTACTGGTGTTGTGGGTTAACAGTAGAAGTAATCAGGAAATTCTCAGTAGCTAAGTTTGTCAATAATATTTTTTAAGAAACTTTTATTGAATCTGCTGATTTCAGCCAAACTTTTGTTAGGAAAAAATTTCTTCCCTCTGGAGTGGAATTTCTGATTAAAAATTAGAGAAGAGTCTGAGCAGGAAATAGACTTGGTAAGGGATGCTCACAGGGAGATGCTAAGGGGCCTCTTAGCTAATCCAGACAAAGACGTTGAGCCGAGATTCATCTTCCCTTTATGGCACTGAGATGTGAGAGATGTGGGTTTAAATTCCTAAGTCAGTCACTTTTCAGATATTTATACAATGCAGAATCTCTCTCAGTCCCTTTCGTAAGAATATCTTGTTAGAGATCCACCCAAGAACCGCTTATTGTCTACCGACTGGAGCCTCATTTGAGCTGTATGAAGGTGATAAGTAAGAGCTTGAACCTTTATCTCCCAGGCTGAAGCTCTTCTAACACACCACTGTGTATTCTAGTAGGACCTCTCTTTTTCTCCCTGTCTTTTCCATCACCCCATATTCTCTTACTCATGAATATGAGAGTCTTCAGTGTTCTCCCAGTGTAAAAGGAGAATTTTTTTTAAAGTCGTTGAGTTTTGCATAATACAACAATGCTTCCCACCTCTTTGTGGCATGGTGTCATATAATTGCATGTTATGTTTTCCCTAGTTGCTGAGTTCTTCTCTTCCTTTTTGCTGATTGTTGACAGGCATCTCTTGAACATACTGAATTTTTTCTTGGTATTCCAAAAATTAATTTTCCTGGTTTACCTACTTAGAATTTAAATCCAGGAGATTAAGAATTTAAATCCAGGAGATTAAGGAGAACTTGACTACAGAAGTGTTCTGTGCCCAGGTGCCTTGCCTCTGTTGCAGAGCCCACAGTTCTAATTTAGGCATTTAGACTTCCTGAATAAAGTATGGGATGAGTTATGTATCTGATTACGGTAGTTGCAAAGACTGTATCTGCTGTGTGAATAGCCAAAACAGCAAACAAAAAAAAAACCGGACAAATGTGTATTGGTATCATAAACGCTGTAGCTTGGTAGGTCGACCTCTGCCTTGCAAAGATGAGTGTGGAAATCGTTTCTTTAAAAAGAATGTCACAATTTAATCCTTTCTTTCAAAGTCATGCTAGTAGCAATGGCTTCCTCCTTTTGATCTAAAATGTAGGGTTAGAATACAGGCCTTGGCTGTAGAGTATCAATTAAATTCCTTTTTCTGTCTGAGTATGTTAAATTGCACATCCCCCACTTCCTTTGGAATGGTAAAATGATAAACATTTAAGTTAATTGGAACTACTGCTATTCAGGTCTTTCTGTTCTTATGTGTTCTACCAATTAGAACAAGAAGCTCTCCTCTCTTCAGTATTTTCTGTCAGGCCTACTGAATCTTTAAATATTTCATGCAAAATGGAAAAGCTTCATCAGGAAGAGATGAAAAGAGCTGCCTGCAGCAAGGTTCCCAAACTCACCAGTATAGCAATAGGTACGTTGCATTATCCTGAGAATGCAACAACAGGACTGCTTTGTGAACCAAATATAAGGAACTTCTCTATCATTGGCTGTAGTGATACTGTAGGTTGGAAACTCATCTAACCAATCTGCCAAGGTACGGGAAATGTGAATTTGAATCCTGTTACATAGAGGCGAAGATTGAATCATGTTCTCCTAATTACAGATGTAAATTTCGTGCTGCTGGCTGAGAGGCAAACTCTGTCCCTGTGTAGAGCCCAGTTAACAAGCTTTAAGTTGCCTCACGGAATTAATACAGGCAGAGGAACACCTGGTAAGAGGTTGTGTTCGCACCTTGCCCTTCTAGGATTTACATTTGAGGTGGGCCTGAAGGGGTTGAGCTTTGTCAAGAGAAAAGTACATTAGGCATAAGGAGCAAGAGACTAGCTAGAGAACTGTGCTCACAAAAATATCTTTGTGGTTTGCAGGTGTAGTTATAATGTGTAGTGATGCTTAAAGACCAATTTTCATTACTTAAGAAAACAGGGAATCCTCAAGGTCTGAGGATTAAGCAATAAGCTTCAAGCGAAGTACAGGTTCCACATAATTGCTTTGACTTTAATTATGTTACCTTTATTAAGCTATTTAAGAAAAACATGATTGGTACTTAATCAACAGAGTATGATGTAATGCTCAGTGGCATTAAAAGTACTTTTACTTGTTTATTTCTAGATAAGACAATTTCAGTATTTTTCAAGTTTGATTGAGGTCTCTAGTCAGGTCCTAGGAATAGGATTAAGCATCAGTGGCTAGTATCGCATGAACTTGAAAAATATTTTGCCTTCGTGGGATAGTCACTGACTTAAAAGTAAAGTCGAAGAAATGGATGAGAAGCTAGTAAGACTTGCCTGCTCCTCCAGAGGAAAAAGGATGTTTTCTTTGAAATGGTATAGAAGAAGAGCTATGTTAACTGAAAAAGTAGTTTATTTATGATGCCAGTTAAAGAAGGTATTGTTCCATTATTCTGAAAATCATAAAAATTTTTTGGAAAGCAGAGCAAAGAACTCAGTCTGCATACATCTTGCATGTTGGAAAGGAGTGGGTGTCACAAGCATAGAATAATTTTCTATGGTGTATTTTCCAGTTACCTTGCATGTAATGCACTTTATTCTCAGCTGAGTGGTTCAAAGAACAGTGTTAGTAATTCATAAGCTCAGTCCTAGCCCTTCCTCTAGTCCCACCTCTTAATTTTTCCTGGGAAACTGAATTCAAAGCAGTTGCTGACTATTTATGTTACTGGTACTAAATTTTATCACATACCATGTTTCTGAATCATGTAATAGATTTTGGTTCTTTCACCCAAAAGTTGCATGGGGGCTTTTCCAACTTTGGAGGAGATAATTTCTGTGGGTCTGAGACAATTTTTGCCTATGTAACCTGAATTGAGATTTCACAGCAGATCAAATGGTAAAAATGTGGGAGTTTGGTTGTGGTGATTTAGTCCATTGATGTTTATAAATAACCCAAGTTTGATTCTGAGACAACACTGAGTAGAGGAAGTAATTTCATTTAGTAGATGATGTGGTGGTTCAGAAGAAGCTCTTTTCTCGCCTGAGAGAAAGGAAATGCTGAAGTGGCAGTATGTGGAGAGGCAGGTGGAAGCATGTGGGAATTTGTTTGTTAGCTGGAGGAACAACATACAGCTGGGCTGTGGAAAAGTAGGGCTTCTCAAATACAAACGGAATTAACTCATTTGTGGAATTGTAAAGTTATATCTAGTGAGGTTATTGTTTAATTTTAATGAAATATAAGGATATTCTCTCACTATTGCTGTTGTAGTCCTTCTTACTTTATTGGTATTATGTAGGTACAGGTGAGGCAAACCTTTTCATGACTGCAGTGGGTTTTCTCTTACAGCTTGGTCAGTGTACGTTAATTGAACAGATGTAGTAGTTCTGATTGCCTACCTGCACACTGGCATGTTTGTGGTAGTGCCTTAGTTTTAAGGCTTGGAGGTTGTCTGACATACTCATTTTGACTGTTGTTTGAAGAAATGACAATAAATGAAAATTGAACACTTCAATTAAAAGAAAAAGAAAAACCAGTGATTTCTAAAAACGTTTTTGAAATCCATATTGATTTCCTTGATTTCCTTTCTTCTCTTATATTACTAAATGCTGACTTGAAAATAAATCTGAACATCCCCCAGTATATAAACACAAGGTACATTTTAGAACAGAGTAATTAATCATCCCTTCAGCTAGTATACCTGTGCTATGTTATCACACAGATTCTATAACCTATAACCTAAAGTGTAGTTTTAGATTAACAGAATTAGTAACTACCAAGTATTGTGTTCTTGAAATGGAAGAAAAGACAGTTACAGCATCTTAAATCAATTGTGAATCTATACACTTAAGTTTATTTCAGTTTATGGTGATTTAAGTTGATTTCTGTTTATACTGATACTGTAAAGGATGGTTTCGTTTCCTTCTCCACCAGCTCCTTGACTGCACGTTCCCACCCCTACTTTGCCCCACAATCAGCACTGGTGTAGTCACACCATCAACTGGATCAGAGATCTGGCTGGAGAAATGTTTTGTTTGGTTTTGTTGGGGCAGATTTTCAGCCAGGTGAAATTTTGATCCAGTTGTTAGTGCCAGCCACCTAAGGACGAAGAGCTGGCCTGTTCCTTTTAGTGGCAGTGGGGACTGAGGTGACCTGATTGTGAAATACCACCTTTAGTTTTGAAAAGCTCTTCTTAGGCCAGAAGACAGAAGGTGGGGCAGTACTCAGTCTAAAGTACTGACCTTTGTAAAGAAAATGGTATTGAACTGCTTTTATGTACCATTCTATACAACCAAACTAACTGTTAATGTTTCTAAAACAGGTTAAAGGTAGGTAACTGCTGCAAATACTATCTTCTCTCTATTTTCTTTTCATAGAATCACAGGATGGTTGGAAGAGACCTCTGGAGGTCAGCTGATCCAAACCCCCTGCTTAAGCAGGGCCACATAGAGCCAGTTACCTAGGACCATTTCCAGACAGTTTTTGAGTATCTCCAAGGAATTTTACATAAGAATTGTGATAAATATATTCTTGAATTAATACTTAAACCCAAATCTTTTTACATCTCCTCTTTTCACAGATATTTATGAATTTATACAGATACTTGGATTTATGTCAAACATTAATTTGGCACCATCTTTACATTATAGACCTTAACAGTGTGTCTCTTGTGTCAAGCTTGATAACAGATTATAACTAATACTAACTAGCTAGTATTTTAGTCCTAGTGAACACTGGAAGTAGCTGTATTGCAGACACTGATTTTTTTGTAATAAAAAGGTAGACCCCAGAGATCAGTCCATCTGACTTGTTCCCATTCAGACTAAGTTGTAACCACATCTGCTGCTCTTAAGGGAGTAGAGATGTGTCACTCAGTGTGTATCTCATCCCTGGTAATCAGATCTTTGTTCAGTGTTTTAGTACTTCGCCATTATTATCTTAATACTTCTGTCTTGCAGAGAAGAAAACAAATGTTTATCTAAATACGAAGTGAGGATGTTTTTCTAGGCAAACTGTGCTTCTCCTGTGTTAACCCACTGTATTCACAATCATTGGGACAGGATTTTTTGTCTTGTACAAGCACAAATTACTGCTGATCATTTGCTTGACTTCACATTCCTCTTTGTAAGGTGGTCATTTCTGTTCTAAATACTGTTCTGTACTAAAATCCTCATGCATAAAATCTATCGTGTAATCCTTCTCCCCAGTCACCATATATTCTATAGTTGTAGTTCTTCATGACATGGTGAAGTTTCTTCTGTAAGTCAACTGGGAAATCTGTTTTATGTATAGTGTTAGTACTGAAGACCTTGGGAGCCTTCATGGCTGATTACTTTTTATTACATGGTGTGTAAATTCTAATATGTCCCTCTGCATTGTCAATATAGTAATTCTAGTCTAGGACTTATTATGCAGAATTCTTCTATATGGTAGACAAACATTTGGGAAAAAAATGTTAAGCTCTCAGCTTACTGACGAATGCCTACTAACATTTTCCCATTTGAAATAGTGACTCACTCAAGTTGGTGGGAGTGAGAGTGTCACCCGAGTAAGAGGTTTCTAGTTTAAAGCAACCTCTACGAGGCATAGAAGGAGGGTCTTGAAATTTCTGTGGTATAACCCAGTTCCACCTAAATTCTGCTTTCAGAAAAACATTGTTGGTCTGTTGGTGTTGTGGTTTCTTCTTAGTTGGTAGTTCAGGAGGACTGATGTGACATATACTGTTCTCTTTATTTCTCCATTGGAGGCAATCCTCTGATTTTGTTTATTTATTTTTTTAGCATATGCAGATGACTATCCAGGCTCTCCAAGATGAGCTTCGGATCCAGCGGGACCTGAACCAGCTGTTCCAGCAGGACAGCAGCACTAGAACCAGTGAGCCCTTTGTGGCAGAGCTGACAGAGGAAAACTTCCAACGACTCCATGCAGAGCACGAACGCCAGGCCAAGGAGCTCTTCCTGTTACGTAAAACCTTAGAAGAGATGGAACTGCGTATTGAGACACAGAAACAGACCTTAAATGCACGTGATGAGTCCATCAAAAAGCTGCTGGAGATGCTGCAGAGTAAAGGTCTCTCAGCAAAAGCCACTGAGGAAGATCATGAGCGAACAAGACGGTTGGCTGAGGCAGAGATGCACGTGCACCACTTGGAGAGCCTTCTCGAACAGAAGGAAAAAGAAAACAACATGCTGAGAGAGGTAAGTGATCAAGCTCTGGGTTCATCTCCAATGTTAAACTCTTCTGTCTTCTCTCCATTTCACAGCTGTAAGGAAAGAATCTTCCATCCTCTCTTATAAACTGTATTTTACGTTGCAGACTTGACAGAATTTGTCCCTGTTTTAAAACTTCTTAATGGCTTCCTTGTGTGTGCTTTCTGGGGTTTTGTGCTTTAGACCCCACTTTCCCTGTAGTCTTCATATGAAGCTCTGGAGGTGAATTTTCACACAGACTAAAATTCATTCTTCCGTTCTATTTTAGTTTGAGAGAAAGTAGCTACCTGTATTTAGGAGAGAGCTGAGAGAAATCTTTGCAGGAGTAATGGATGATTGCTCTACGGTTTCCATGGAAACAGTCGTCTTGCTGTGAAGGGTATTTGATAAAACTATTAGCTGCCCTGGATGCACAGCCAAAAAAAAGATTACTTAAAGGGACATTGCTGCACATATAGTAACCCCTTGCAGCCCATCCCTCTGAAAACAGAAAAGATAAACCATTGTTGTATTTGTATTGCACCTTAGAGGAGCACAATGGTGGGCTTTCTTCACTATGAATTATCCTAAACTAATTATAATAAAATATAGGCTACGTGTAAGTATCTTAGAAAAATAAAGGAAAACAGGTGAGTTGTTGTGTAGCCAGTGTCCTTAAATTTCTTTATATTGTTAAATGCATTTCCTCTTGTCAATCAGCTTCCTAAAGTATTCTAATATTAACTTCTAAAAGGCTAGTAATTCAGCATGTGTTGTGTACATGCACAGGTCTGTGTGTATATGCATGTATTCACTAATGATAAGATTTTCTGTAAAGATTATTTTACATGCATGTTTAGATTTAATGCATGAATTGATAGCTATACATGTATGTGTAATATGTGTGGGTAAATCTAATGACCTGTTTTGGGCATTGCATCTCTACTTTGTGGTTCAGCATTTTTTTGAAAGCCTGATGCATACACAAGACTTAAGCCCCCTCTCTTAATAAGCCAAGGAAGCAAGGTCTGGCACAGAGGTTTTTGAGATGACTGTTTGCAGCAAATAAATACTTCTTAATACCTCTTATTCATATGTTTTCCATGGTCTGACCCATTGTACTTGTGCTCTTGCAAGCATTTATATAAGAAAGCTAGAGCCCATTGCATTTCTGAGCCAGATTTAGGCCAGATTTATTTTTTTAGAGCAGTAATCTCTTGAGTGTCTGGAGTGAAGATAATATGATTCCAGAGTTTCTACACTACAGTTTTTCCTTTATTTAGCAACCAATGATAATTCTGTTCCAATTCTTGTATCTATTTCAGGAAGAGAGCCCCAAATGGCTTCCATTTGTTTGTGCTTTAAGTCCAGCCACATAAATGAAAAGCTGGCAGGAGCTGTGTAATTTTTTAGGAATGCAGTTACTTTTGTTTCTGCTACTGATGAGTAGATGTTGAGAGATAGGAATTCTTGTTTCATTCACACATATCTGGAAGTCATTCATCATTTAAATCCTATCCTAGCTTTTATGGTAAAAGATTTCCTGGAGAAGGTAGAGATGACTTACTGACTTTGAAAGTGCAAATGCTGTTTATCCAACATGTTAAAATTAATTACTCCTTGCTGCTCATCCAGCTCTAATGCAATGAGAAGGGTAAGCTGCGTATACTGTAATTTGTCACTCAGGACACGGATATGGTGTGGGATCCAGCCTTGAAGCTGAGCACCCTAGTAGCCTTGGAAACATGGTGCCATGTGCAGAGATGCCAAATTATTTCTTTCTGGAACTGGCTGTCATCAGGAAGGGTTTTGTTAGTACCTGTGTGTTGTCCTGGAGCTCTGAGCTAACTGAACTCAGGCATGTCTGCATGAAACTCAGGTCTCATGCTTGGGGCTCCAAGGGGCTGGAGAAAAACAGGGGATGTTGCCGAATTGTAGCTGATGGCACCTGTCACACCTGGAAATTGTCTCTGTGTAGAACCTCTTAGGTGTGTCTGCATCACCATCCTCAACTAATCGTCTGTTTTGTGTTTATCTGTATTTTCGTAGTTTGAGGCTATTTTAGCCCTTTGCTACCCTAGATAGGGAGTATGGAATTTTTGAGCCGCCTTGAAGAAATCCGTCTACTTTCTTGATGGTTCTATATCTAGCATTCCCAGTATCTGGAAAGGCATGTGAAGCTCTTCTTTAAATATGGCTCTTAAAGGAAGCATCAGTATCTCAAAGGGATTTGTACGTGCTTGGGAGCTCAGCATTTATACTTCATGTCCTAACACATTAGAAAAGCTGAGAAAAACTTTAGTAGCAGTTTTGACCGTCTTAGCTAAAGCAAATTCTGAGATGTCAGAATCCACTAGTACTGTTTCTGACTTATAAGTGTGTTAGACTTCTGGTAAAGATCTTTGCTGGGAATAATAATAAAGATCTGCATCTTGAAGCAAAAAGGTATCCCTCTATTTTTCAACTTTGAAGCCTGCATGTAATTCAAAGCATGATGTTGAGAATGAGGGTCATCAGATGGTTTCTTGACAGACAGTACAAGTGCAGTCGCCAGCAGTCTGACGTTGAAAATTAAATATGAATTCATTGATTTCTTCAGCTATTGCTACTACTGTGATTGTACTAAAGTTTGCACTAATTTCCTAAGGAAAGGAAATTCTTAGGGAGCCCAGACTTACAGTTCTGATAAGATCATAGCCAAGGAATACCTGTACTGGTTCAGGCCAACGATCCCTTTAGTCCAGCATTGTGTTTCACATGATGGCCATATGTGGACACCCAGGAAAGGGTAAGAACAAGGCAAACGTGATACTTTTCTGTAATGTTGTCCCATCTTTCCAGCTGTTTACAGATGAAGGTTTTCTCGAACTTTTTGTGAGTACATGGTCAGTATCTTCTTCAGCCCCTGTAAACTTTCGCAGCTGTAGCATCATTTGGTAAGTGGTTCTAGAGGCTTGTTCTCTGTTGCAGAAGGAACCTGCCTCATTTCTTTTGAGTTTGAACCTGTCTCCCAGTAGCTTCCTCGACAGCCTCTTGTTCTTGTACTGAAAGACATGGTGAACGGGTGATCACTACTGAGACTCTGTGCCACTCAGTTTCAGATTTGTCATATCCCTTCCAAGTTCTCTCTTTTTCTAGGCTGAAAAGTCCAGTGCTACTTAATTGTTCCTCATATAGAAGATATTGCGTATAATTGATCATCTCCCAGAGCGCTGTCTCGGACTCCCCTATCAGACTCTCCCCTACAGATGGAGAGAGGTATCTCCATAAGCAATTTGACTCTCTCAAGCTTTTCACAAATGTCCTCAATTTCAGGGAACTCAAGCAATCTTTCCATACAAGTTCATAGGAAATATCCTTTATCCAGCATAGGATGTATTTGGCAACTCACTGATACAGAGGATAGGCTCTCATTAACACAAAATAATGAAATAGTAAATGTCTCACTGAACATCTCAACACAGACATGGATCTGGATACCCTAACTTCAGCAGATGACAGTGTGACTGCATCACATTCCTCTACCCTAGAAAACAAGCTTGAGATTCATAGTTTATAAAAAGCGGGCTTCTATTTTGAATACTCCTTCTTAAGTCTTAGTGAAAATTATTCATATTATTGTTGGTATTCTAGACTTAACTTTCAGAAACAAGATTATTATCATACCAGCAAGAAATACTTGATGAAATCCAGCAGCTGGACTACAGCTTCCAGAATAGCTCCCAAGTTACATTAACTGCCACCTCACTGTTTCAGACTCACCTGTTGTAGAATTATCAGTGATGGCAGTGACAGCACATAGCTCTAAAGATAATGAAGCTTGCTGTGCTCTTTTTGACTACCTCCCTGCTCCCCCACCCCCGAAATGCTAGGTGCACTGAGTAGAAATATGTTTTTCTCAGCTACACAGAGTAATAGATGCACCAAATGTTAGTACAACTTACGGCAGAATAGAATGTGATTGTATCTCCATCTGGTGTTCTAGACACTTGGAGTACTTCAGGCAGACTGTCATTCATAAGGGCCGTCCAGCATCATTACACCAACTTGGTTAAACCTTTCTCTTTTGAATTTTTCATTACTCTCTGTCTTTAGGAATATATTTATGAAGGAAGAACTTAAATGATACACTTCTAGCATCGCAGTCATTAAAGAGGTAGCTTCTTGTGAGTTTTTGGAGAAAAAAGTTTAGGCTGAATTTCTCATCTGCCTAGAAGAAAGGATAAAAACAAAACTGCCTGCATTGGTTCTACCCAGAGGAACAAAAAGAAGCTGCTCATTGGGTATTATTGTCAGATATTTGCCAAACAACTTTGGCAGTGTTGTCCCATTTTCTTACTCCTTCACGAGGAATAGCAGCAGAGACTTTACAACAGTAGTTAATCTGATGACCTGTTTATCTCTGAGTTGCTACTGGATGTACGTACTCTGCAAGCCGAATACATCTCTCTTCACAACAGTGCTGTGGCTTATACTAATTGGAGTTTCCGGGATATTACTGGATATCATATATCACTGCATTTCTCCTGCTCAGGTAGGGACACTGATATCTTAAATTGTAAGAACTAAGGAGGATGTATGAAGGCAAATTTCCAAATGTATCTTCTTTTCATTGGCCAGTGGGCTTATTGGTATCTACCAGATAAATATATGAAGCCGTCAATCCCATCATAACCTATATAACATATATTCAGAGTCCTGATAATATATATAGCCATAACCACTGGCTTTTCCTGAACAGATGCAGCAGAAGTCATGCACAGTGCTAGTTCTTCTTCCTTCATAACAGTTTTACCACATATTTATAATGAAGGATGTGTAAGTCCTGCAGGTGACTTGTGATGGGCTGTATGTGGCTGTTTGCAATATCTTCAGCAAGAGGGCAAAATCAAGTTAAACTGTGATCTTATAGCTATAGCATTCTGCTGGGAAAAGCAAGTGGTTGGCTCAAACTTTGAGGCTAAGCAGGTATTGGGGTGACGTGTTCATTGAAATAACAGTATAGTAGAATGGCAGCATAGTTCATCAGAAAGTATGAAACAGCCATTTGATTTGATAGACAAAAATTAGACAGTTGTTCCCCGAACTGTGAATCCAGGTCTGGGACAGATGGCTGACTACAGCCTTTTATTGGGAAACAGAAAGACTCTATCTAGAAGCTTTCTTCAGGAGTCAGTTCTAGTTTCAAGGTTTATATGTTACAGTGGTATGGAACAAGGAAAGAACCAACAGTAGCTTTGCACTTTGTGTCACAAAAACTGTATTTGGTAGTAAATAACATTTTGGGGGGAGGAGTGTGTGGGGATTGTTTTTGATTTGTTTTGTTGGTTTTTTTAATAATTGGGCCCATTCAAACAAGATGTAATTTTAATACAACCGAGTGCAAAACTGAATTAAGGAGTCAGGGATGTAGTGCTTAACAAAAAAAGGGTGGTTTTGTATGTAAAGCAGTCACTGAAATGGGTCATTCGTAAGGGCAGTCATTTACAATGAACTTAAGGAAAGAGGCTATGGCAGAACAAGCTATTATTTCTTTTCATCTTCAGTGTTTGTTGAAATGGCAACCCCACAAAGTCCTGTTTGTGAACTGTATTACGGTTATCTAGTATGGCCTTATTACAAGAACTGATCCCTGTTTGTAGCTATTTTGAATCGAACAGTGCTCACATTATTCTGGGAACTAACACTGAATTTCAGTGAGCGCTCTTTTATTATGTCTCCACTTAGGGTAGATGTCTGTCAGAGCAGTGAGCAGGTGCACTAGGCTATAACATACATATACTTGTCTTAGCTTTAGATCATCAAACTTGATACTGTGAAGGCCAAAGAGCAGCAGCAAGGAGCTGAGTGAGAAAGGGTGGATGGGCTATATAGACATAGCATCAGAGCGCTGCTGAACAATGCCCAGTGAAGAGAAAGGTTGTTTGCCTTATCTGACTAGATTTTAATTAACTATGACAAGTTTTGCAAAGAACTTCTTTTTCCATGCATGTGTTAAAATTCTTACCCTTTTCTGCTCCAGGCTCAGAAAAGGATTTAGAAATTTTAATTGGAGCAATTAGAGTTATATCAAAGAACACTTTTGTCCTGTTCCAAGATTTTGCAACATAAATGACACAGTTTTAGAGAGAATTTTTGGTTTGCTGGAGTAGAGAGATTGATTCAGTAACTGGAACTCTTACTACCATCATACTAGGGGATGTCTTTTTGATGAGTTAAAAAAATTAAGTTGCTGCTGCTGCTGCTTCATTCTTTTGACCTTTCAGAAGAGGGTAGCAGGAAGAAGTGATTTAAATCAAGATAATTTAAGTGTTTATGTCTTTTTTAGACTCACTTGATTTTTCTAGAAGTAGTTTTAAAACATGTAGAGCTTTTGTAGAACAAAATTTGAGATATTGGGATATTGCAACTTCAGAGCACAGATAATTTACTCTTTATACATTTTGCTTTTGTAAATACCATTGTAATTTGGAAACTCTTATGTGTCACGTCATAAAAGAATGACAGTCAAAAATGTACAAACATAGATAGAAATTATTTTCATCTTTCCTCAGTTCAGAGGTTGGTAGCTTGATAGTTCTTAGAAAATGGAAAAATTGGGGTGAAAAAAACCCTATTTTTGTTTCATGTTTTTCCAGACTGCAAAGAAATCATAAACAACTTCTAATTTTGTATAGCAAATTTCTGATTTTTATATAACCATTTAATAATTTGTAGAAATTAAATGAATTGAAAAAATCAGAGCAGCAGTCATCTGTCAGTGTGTTTTCTCTGTATTACAGTTATGATCTCATCAAAGTGAAATAATCCATAAAGTTTCAGTGGGTTTATTCATATGCTTTTTCTAGCATAGGCGGATAAAATTATAGAGATTTAATTTTTTACACTTATTTTAAACAAGTTTTTTCTTCATGAATGAGCTTAGTATTCAATGAGATTGCTTTTTCTTTTTATTCACACAAAGCAAAATTTCTAACTAGTTCAATTTAGCACCTCCATCCCCTTTAGCTGGGATTTTTAAAACTACGTGAAACAATTTAGAAATGCACAAATCTGGCTGAGGATTAGAGGTTTAAAATATGTAAATGTTAATGTCTTTTGATGTCTTATTATATTTGTGTATATATTACATGATTTACTTTGTTTATAAATTAGAACTTAGGTATGCTTTCCTTGGAGACGTTAGTATTATCCTACACTTTTCTTCAGCAGAGATGAAATTTGTGGAATTTTGTTTCTGGAAGTGTGAAACTTTGTAGTAAAAGAAAAAAAAAAATTGAATATACATTAAAAAGTTGACAGCTAATTAAGTAATAAAAATATATGCTTTTGCATTTTCAATATGAGGGAAGAAAGGAAAAATGAAGAACTAGTAGCACATGTAAATAAATTTCTAAATTATTAAGATTTTTATTTTGAATGACTTTAGCTTTTGAATTCACACTTCTGTAGTCAGATTTCAACACAATGACTTGCTACTTAAAAGTAATAGGATGTTTTGAATTGGTGTGTCTCATCTTCATCTTGCTTTTACACTAATGCTGAAATTTTGAGGGATTTTGCTTTTGTTTCTTGCTGATTGGAATACTGAGATGAACTGGAAGCTGTGGAGTTTAATTTTCGCTTTGGATGATGCCTTTTTTTAACAAATGTATGTGTCCTAATATCTGAGGTTTTGGTTGGATTTAGAAATCACCATCTGAATGAATTCATAAAATTGCAAAACACAGAGGTGAGTTTCTTTAGCCAGGGGTAACTGAGCTTCAAAGCAACTGGCACCCTCCCTTATTGATACGTGTGCAATTTTCAGCACATCTTTCAAAGTTATGCTCTTTATTAATAGGATAATAATTTATTTTTTCGGGGAATTATGTTGATTGTGTTTGCAAAAGCAGGAGATGACAAATGGAAAAATACAGAAATGATTTCTGAAGGATTTATCCTGAGTATTGGCTTCAAGCTTGTATACCTATATCTTTTTAGTAGCAAAACTCTAACAGTAATGAGATAAATTATACAGGACTCTTATACATTCTTTTTTCAGTTCAGTTTTGTATGTTGCTGGAATAGAAGTTAAAAATGCTCATGTCTAGCACTTTCTGAAAAATGCTCTTAGAAATCCTGAAATAAAACCATTGTAATTCTATCCAGTCACCTTCTGGTCCCAGTTAGTAAAGATATTTATATAAATGAGCCATGCAGGTTGAAGAGCTCTCCCAGAGGTCATTTCACGTAACCTCCTGCTCAAATCGGCAATTTCAAGTGATGGGGATTCCACAGCCTCTCTGGGTACCTGGTCCAGTGTTTGGGTAAAATCTTTTCCATATTAACAAGTCAGAATTTTCTGTGCTACAACTTTTCCCCGTTGCCTAGCATACTTCCACTGTGCACTTCTGAAAAGACTTTTGTCTCCATCATCTCTACAGTTTCCAATTAGATAGTTCTAGAGAGCATCAAGGACCTCCCCAAGCCTTTTCTTTTTAGCTGAACAAACCCAGTTCTCTCATCCTCTCCTCTTAACACGGTACGTTCCAGCCCCAGCCATCTCGGTGGCCGCCTGCTGGACTCTCTTCAGCTTTTCAATGTCTTTCTTGTACTGGGGAGCCCAAAATTGGGCACAGTACTCCAGCAGTGGTCTCGCAAATGCTGCATAGAGAGAAATAACTGCTTCCCTTCTCCTGGTTGTGTACTCTTGATAATATAGCCCAGGGTGCTATAAAAAAAAAATATTATTTTTTTCCACTTTTTTCCTTTTTTTTTTTTTTTTTTTTTTTTTACAGCAAGGGCACACTCCTTTCTCCAAATACATATCTTCCCCAAATTTCATAAAATCTTCAAACTTGCTGAGAGTGCCGTCTATCCCATCATTGAGATCATTAATAACGACACCGAATAATATCAGCCACAGTATCAGCCTCTGAGGATTATTGATAGTAAGCTGCTACCCATTAGACTTCATGCTGCTGATCACCAGGCTATTAGCCTGACAATCCAGCTAATTTTCTACCCACCTTGTTAACCACTTATCCAGTCTGTATTTGGATCACCGATTTGGCTACAAGGATCTTTGGAGGCCACGTTGAAGTCTTTTAAGTAAAGACATGCAACACCCACTGCTCATCACTTACCCACACCGCCAGTTACATCACTGCAGAATAAAATCAGATTAGCCAGGTACTATTTGTCCTACAAAATTACAGATCTATTTGATCTCAGAATCTATTGAATAACTTTTAAAATTAACAATGATAGTTAATACTGAACTGATGGATACTTGTGAAATTTTCCTTCGGTTGTAACATTTGCATTTAATTGCAATTAATTGGAACTGGGTTGCTAAAATCTTTCAAAGGTTTAGACATGAAAGGTTGACAGAAAAGCCACCTGGGAAACTAAACTTTTAGTACAAAAGGTATAACATTCCCTTAGCAAGGCCTGGACTACATGTTGGAGAAAAAAAACAAATATTTTTTTAGTTAACTAAAACTATTGAGTCTACTGAGTGATGCAAAGATCCTGCACAGAACATCATATTTGATCTTATGAAGACAGGGGCAGGAAAGTTAAGATTTAAAAAGTCAGAATTCAGCTATGTTTTTAGTTTCACATCCTAATATTTTTCATTTTTAAAAAAAAAAAAAAGTTCATGTATGAAAGAGCATATTTTTCTTGTTCTCTGTGATACGTGCTACCCAACTGTGTAGGTTCTGCAGGAAATGGGAGGCATGTCTGGTTTTGCTTTGGAAAGTGCTTATCTCCTGGTGCTACTGAAAGATAAGTTGCTGTAATTTTAAGCATACAGCCTATTGCGCTATAAAAACATCATCTCTTAAAAGTGCACCTTCATGTTTCTTCCAAATCCCATGCAAAATCGGAGGCAGAAGTAACTGAGGGAGTAACAATGGCCAGGTTTATGAAGGAAGAAAAGGTTCTGATTAAATTCCTCCCTTCATTATTATGCATGTGTATAGTTTATTAATATTTTTAAGACATAGTGCAGATACTTTTCAGTATTGATGACTCCTTCAATTCTTAACTATTTTCTCTAATTTTCAATTATTTTGGCATTTCTTGGTCAAGAAAAAGATCACAGAATTTGTCATTCTTTATGATGCATTGAAATTACTTTATCACAGCTATTATACACATATCCAATATTCTCAGTACATTTGATCAGCTGTTCTACGTAATTACGCTGACCAGAAAATTACAGTATAGTTTCCCATAGGGGTGCTGCACTACCTTGCAGACCTACTTGGCAGATGTAATATGATGCACACCTTTAGCGGTTTTCTGGGATTTTATTTGAAGTAGATTTTTTAAAAAGGAAAATAGCTATTCTTAATTAAAAATTTGGCAGTGATGAAGTACCAACCCCAGCTCTGGTTAAGGTGGCCACACTGTTTAAAACTTCTGACTTCCAATTATTGAATCTTAAAGTTTTTTGGACAGAAGAATTTTTGTTGTCCATGAAGGTACTTTAAAGTTGTAATCAATTTGCACCATAATTTTTGTTTTGATTTTTTTTTTTTTTCTAAAGACAGATTATGCTCTTGCAGTCATTCTTTGACTTGATATTCTCTTCAATATATCAATGTTGTTTTTAAATTGTAGATAGAAAGCGGACATGGTATACGTGTAGTGGTAGCACTAGTGCCAAACAGGTAGTAAGGTGGCTCTCTTATGTCAAAGAATTGTAGAAACTGTAATAGCTTGTAATAATGGAGTATTAAAAAACTTGCAACAGAAATTGGATAATAGAGCACTCTTCAATTTCTTGGTTATGTTGTTGATATCTGGTGGCTAGAAGTTCCCACTAGCTAAACTGAAAAAGAAATGTGGTGCATATTTTTAATAGTAATAATAATTAACAATGAAAAACGTGTGTTGCATATAACTCAAGAACAAGTAGCTTTTTTCCCTTTTTGCTATCTTTTTTTAAAATAAATAAATCATTGAACATATAAAAACATTAAAAACGTACTTGAACCATCCCTTATTATGGGATTTAAGTTGCATACAAAGGTAGGAATATGCTGAAGTTTATTAATCTGTTATTGAACAATATCAGTTACACGTGAAGGTTCTTTCTGTGTGAAAGTAGAGCAAAGGAATAATGTATTATTACCTTATCAGAATGGATAACTTGCAAGGAATGAAGAATTAGTCTTGTACTTTTCTGATCCTGGTATCTGTGTGTGGCCCTATGCTTTTAATTATTGTGCAAAGTCCTGTTTTGAAGATGAAAATATTAATTTTCATTCATCTATGTAGTGGGCATCCACAGTATAATCTGAATACATCAGAGATATGATACATTAATATTTCTCCATTCTGCCACTGAAAGATAAGCAGATAACCTGTATTTCACAATTAAGAAGGATATCTATGCACCACCTTCCTTCAGCAGCCACACTTAAATCTGTGTTCTAGGGAGGTTCAGTCTGCCTGTAGCCCTGTTTTCAGGCTCTTCAGAATCACAGGCATGTTGCCAAAATTAAGTCCTTACTATTGAGTCAAGAGGTGGGAGGTGTTGTTTTTCAGCAGGTTATGTCATCCAAATCACAGTGGAATTACTTAAGATGATAGAAGTAGGACATTTCCTTTGCTGAAGTGCAAAGCATCGTTTCAGACAGTGGAGATACAGAAATTTCTAAAGAAAAAGCTTAGAAGAATTTTCTGTTCGGGAAAACGCTGTGCGATGTGAAAAGCAGACACTGTTGTGTCAGCATCCCGTTAGTGACATGCTGTTCCCCTACGGTGTATTCCACCTATTCCATTTCCATAGTAGTAGCTGCTTTTATGTTCTCAGGTCAGAGACCATGTCTCTGCACAAGTGGAAATTATCTAGTATGTAATTACACTACTAAAATAAAAATAATATATTGTTCAAAACACTTTTTGCATATTACTTTTTGAGCTTATCTTTTGCTTTCTCAGTTTCCAAAAGTTCACAAGAGTTTCTTTAATTTCTTTTCTGTTACCAAGCTGTTTCATTTTATTCTACAACAACAGTCCTTGGATGATTGTACAACTGATGTGACAGGAAAAGCTGGAGTTATAACTTTCTGCATTTAGCGAAAGCTCGTGCAATTCAGAATAGGATACTTTTGACTCTTGCATCTTCACCTTTTTAAGCTTAAAGAATCATCTTCAGAATTGTTCACTTTTTCCCATACATGAGTTTTGAAGCAAGGAAAAGCAAGTTTTTTTAATTCTGAAATTTGGGGGATTTGAACGCTCTTCTCTTCCTGTCCCATAACTTTTTTAAGTGGACATGAATTTGAATATGCTGCCAAGATGTGACTGGGATGTCTTCAACTGTGGACTGCTTTTACTAGTTTCCTCTCAAACGAGTTAAGTGACATTCTTGGAGTTGTGTTGTTTATATGTGTATTCTTAGTAGGTATTCTCATAGCTAAGCAGAGATGACAGAGTAATTTGGTATCACAGCAATACAGGATGCGTGCTACAATGAGCGTTCTGAAATACCACCTCACTTAACGTTCGCACACATGAATTTACGAAAAGGACAGTGTGTGTCTTAACCTCTTGGTTTCCTGCAGTTCTCTCCTCTCAGCCTGGGAATCGCAGGGAGAGCCTTGAGAATTCTGAGGTGGGACTGGAAGATGAGGGGCATGTTTGAGCCTCTCCAGAGGGAGAGTCAGAAGTCATGCTTCTTTCTTATTCAAATGTTTGTATACTTGTACAAACAGTGCTGTTCACTTCAACTAAATAGATACAGGCCTGCCACTCCAGTAAAGTATCTGGATGCTTCTCCAGCATTATGCTGCTTGGTGAATGCATGAATGGAGTCCCCAGTGTCCACTCTGCAAACTTTAGATCTGGAGGTTTTTCAGGAGGAAGCCACTCCTATCACTTGAGTTGTACAAAAGCACCCTTTGAAAATTTATGAAGACTCCAGTCTAGCTACAGTCATACGTGCTAAGACGCTGAAAAAGGTGTTTGTAGAAACTTTGTTCCAGTGGCAAGACAGAAAATCAGTCTATCCAGAACTCATGATAAGGACCAACAGCACAGTATCTTGGAATCGTGGTGCAATTCTTGAATCAATATGTTAAAGCTGGCTGAGGTGGAAACAGGGAGAAATATACCACGCTACATTAAGGAAGGCAGCTGAGATCATTCCCTATGGAGGAAGACGAAGGACACTCAAGAAGTCATGTTTTTCATGGCAGGTACTAGTAAGGGCACTGAGAAACAGGTGGACGGTGCTGGATCTGCTCCCCATCATACTTCTAAATGCTCAAGCTGGTCTTGAGCCTTAGAAGCTCATCATAGCTTATTCCTAATAAGGCAATATGTAGCATATGATTTTTGTCTTTGATCCTTCATTGAGGGTAGTAAGATAAGCCCCGAGTTTGTTATGGGTAGAGTACGTAGCGGACTGTCCTATGCTTAGTTGAAATGACATTTTTAAAGCAAATTCAGCTTCACGATGAGCTTCTTTTCTAATGTTATGTATAGCAGCATAACCAAATGAATCTCTAAAATATTACCTCTGAAGAAGTGGCAACTGGAATAGTAAGTAGCGGAGGCAGACTGGAAAAGTAGTTTCACTGATGTGTCTCAAGAAAAATGCTGAGGATGGAGTAGGTAATAAAAGTGACATGAGGATGTTGGTGCACCTTGTACTGATGATATCCTGTGTGCTGACAGCTGCTTTTTATTTCTTTTGAGACTGGGCACAAGAAATGGCAGAAAAAGGTTCAGTTGGTTGGGCTGACTGCTGGCTGCTTTGAAAAAGCTCGCAGCTCTGCTAAGGAGATGATCCCAGGGATAATGCCTATAGTCTTTAGATGGCCCCTTGATCAACCCCCTGGAAAGAGCATCTCAGTGTAGTATGTTCCCCTCCTTAGATTTAGCATGAACATTCAAGATTAAGTGGCTGCCTCACTTGATTTAAAACCTGTTAAATAGGTACAAGCCATATCTGTTTAACTGTAGACAAAAGAAGATGCTTCTAATCCTGTAGGCAGATGGAAGTGTTGGAAGAATGCTAGAGGCCAACAGTTCGGAAAGCCGGTAATGAGAAATTACTGATTATGCTGTGCTTTGGGCATCAGTTGGGAAGAATAGCAGAGAGGAATGCACACTGCCTTTTCTTTGGGCATGCACATTACAGGCAGGCAGAGGACATCTTGGGCCAAAAGAACAGTGTGGCTAGACTGTTTAGATTTGAGTAAATCCATTATGTGAATGCAGGTACAGGCAAGTAGAAGAATAATAGTGGTATTGCTCCATTCTGGTCTATATGGTGTCAGTGATACAGGACCGGAGGCTCCCAAGTTATCTGTTGTTTATGGGAGAAACAAATATATTTAGAGGAGCTCTTTGGTTTATTTTTTCAGGAGGTATTTTTCTCAGAAAATGCTACCCTATGCTGCAAACATACTTGTAAAAATAGCTTCTCAGGAAATACACAACTGTAGTATTTAAAGACAGACAAACCTACTGGACTTTCTTGTAATTACCATTCACAGACATCAACTTGTGCCAGACATGCAAAATTCTTCTTGTGGCTCTTGTCATATCACTGCACATTTCTATCTTGCTCACTTCACAGCTATGTAAGAACACTTGACAATCTTACAAGAATAAATAGTTTTCAGTATTTTGAAAAGCACTATACAACGCTACCATTCTCATTCAAATAATTAATCACATGGAGCAAGTTGCACATATGACTGCCAGGTAAAGTGTCATCTTGTCACCATGTCTGTTGAAAATATGAGTTTGTGGATGGTTTTTTGGATTTGTCTTTTAGGTGTTTGAGGGGAGTGGGTGGCTAAACCATGCATGTGATCATATGTACAATTTGTTGTTATGTTAACTGGTATCACAGTTCATGGGCACCATTTTTAAGTCACATAATATTAACATTCTAACAGTATTCACATTCCTACATTTAACATTGGTGTGTAGTGTAAGGACAATACTATTTTAAGACAAATAATGCGAAAGTGGAATAGATACTATATTGTTTCTACAGTTTGCCCACTTATTGGTTTGAAACCTCTAACTACTTTATACGGTAGAACAAGTTTCAGCTTTCTATCA
Source organism: Numenius arquata (assembly GCF_964106895.1). Classification (NCBI taxonomy): domain Eukaryota; kingdom Metazoa; phylum Chordata; class Aves; order Charadriiformes; family Scolopacidae; genus Numenius; species Numenius arquata. The sequence goes on along the minus strand of NC_133577.1, from coordinate 65,590,529 downwards.
TTTTATTCCTTAGTGAGCAGTCTGAAGCATGCTAGTTCTGTGAATTTACATCAACAGAAATATCACATGGACTTTTGTATCTTCCTGTCTGCGTGCTTGGAGCTTCTAGAGCAATGTGTTATCCAGTCATGTAGTTTCAGCTATGTTCAAGGCCCAGCGGAGAAAGATTTGCATTATGCATAACTAAACATTGCTACTCTGGGGTAAAAAAGTTGGAAAAAGAGAGTTTTCAACACAGCTGCACCCTATAACTTATTGAAACAAAGCCCACAGCATTATTGTTTTCAGTTAGCATCTAGTCAAATAAATTATGTGTCTTTCATGAGAAACTGGTAGTAATTTAGATTAGCACACAGGTGATGGGGGGTTTTTAGTAAATTTGTCTGTCATTTCAACAGTGTATTTTGAGTAGGTAGGTAGTCAAAGATGTTTCTGTTGTGCCTTTTTAACTGAGCCTGTGATTCTGTTGAATGAGCATTCACCTATCCTTTTATTGATATGAGAAATGATAAAATATATGAACTGGTAACATCAGAAAGCAGCACTGAATTGTGCTATGTATTAGAAAGAGTAACTTCTAGTAATTTTGTTTGTATTTGATAAGTGGGACAAAGTGTGATTACACTAACTCTTGCTTTCTTTTCTGCTGATACAGGAGATCCATCGTCGATTTGAAAATGCTCCTGACACAGCCAAGACAAAGGCTCTGCAAACTGTTATTGAGATGAAGGTAAGTGATTGCATACAGGCAGCAGTAGAGTTTGTTCTCTGGAAAATGTGTTTTCATATGAAAGGTGACTGTGCTAAATACCATATACTTCTGTCAGTCTTCTAATTTAAAGTAAGTACATTTATTTTATATTATTTTATTATCTGTTATAATTTTATTTTTAATTATTGATCAATGAAGAGACAGAGCTGCTTCACCACACAATAGAAACCTGCCTTCTGTCTGCCTGCAGCAGCGTCTACAGATTTCGTTCCGTTAACCAAGAGTTCATTGTATTACAAGGATGGGAATGATGGATTAGTAGGTTTTTATGATGATGTGGGTCATTTTCTTTTTATGCTACCAACATTTGAAATACTGCTTTGCATTCTATGTGTCAACAAAGTTAGCAATTTGCAGACTTAAAACCCACATAAAGACTGGGTCATATAGCTAGAAAGACGCCTGTATGTAATCATAAACCTAACTTTTGTAGGGTATTTGTGATTGAATTCTTAAACCATTAACTCAAGTATCTAATGGAATGATGGCCATTTGCCAAGAGCTCAGGAGCCACAAGTGGAGTATGTGGTTTACACGGCTTTATACAATCATATTTCATATTATATGGTCCATAAATTGCATCAGACAGGGTTTGAACAAATACAGTTAAAAAATTGGAAACTGTCTTTGCAAACTATTCTCTTCCATTTTCTTATTGTCCCTTTCTCCCTCCTTCTTTATCTGTGCCTCTTTCTTTTATTTTCCTTCTTTTTTTCCCCTTCCAATTCTTTCCATTCCATCTCAGTGTTTTCCATAGTAATTTCCCATCTTTCTACTCTGGAGCCTTTCACTTACTGTCTTTCTTTTATTGGTCTTTGTGGTCCGTAGTAATGAAAACTAATTGACCATCTGATAACAATAAGCTGTCTTTACTATCAGAAGAGGAACACCATTATTTCTGGGAAATGATGTGAAAGCTGAAACTAAATACTGTTGTAAATTACAGCATACCACTTGACCTTACTACCTCTCTAATTTTTTATTGCAAAAGTCCGCTTTACTGATTTTAAGTTAAACATCAAAAATTAAGCAGGAGATCTGGCTAGATCTTCGTAATGGTCCTTTAGAAAAATCTTATCTCATGAATGAAAACATATATATGAAAATATTTCACACTATTTTTCAGCTGTGATTTGATTATCAGACAAAAGAAATTATGAAGGATTTATTGGTCTATGAAAGAATGGACGATAGCTTCAAATCCTACCTGTATTTCAGGAAAGACAGAATATTTTGGAGAAATGAAATAAAAACAAATAGACTTCTTTAAGAAATTATAGGTCATAAATACATATCTGTGTTCATAAGAATGCTTGAAGCCCTGTGTGCTGTATGAATCTATTCTTGCTGTTCCTAACACATAAGACTTCTATAGAAACAGTAAACCAAGTAGATTGAAAACCTCTGTCCTATAAAACAATGAGGATAATGGTAGATTAACTGTTTTATTTTTCCAGATGTATGTATTTTTAACCATGGAAATGTTTTATATGTTGTAGATATATAGAGGCAGAATACTTGAAGAATCCTCCACTGCTTTATCCACTCAAAACTAGATTGTCCACTTAAAACTAGATCGTTGCATCTTTTCCTTGCTTATGGCACTCTTTATGTTCTCTATTTTTGATCCCACTTAAATTACTAGTAGCACAAACCCATTTTTTTGCCATTCTTGCAATCACATTTTGCTGTTCATTCAATTAGAATTAAATTTCTACCCGTGTTTTCTTTCAGTACTAAACCCTTGCTTTCTTTGAAAGGTATAAAAAATTGAAAAATGAGTACTTGAGCATTCGGTCTATACTCAGAGGTGTAGACTGATTTCCGCAGGAACTTAAGGAGTAAATTTCAAGGGCAGGTACATGTCCAACAAATTATTTGTTTGTTTGTTTGTTTTTTTTACTCCAGTGGTATGTTAACTTTGTATCTAACTTTGTTTATTTATCTGTCTCTTCTAATCATTTTCAGGATTCAAAAATTTCTTCCATGGAGCGCGGCCTCCGGGATTTAGAAGAAGAGATTCAGATGTTGAAGTCAAACGGAGCTCTGAGCACAGAGGAACGTGAAGAGGAAATGAAGCAAATGGAGGTGTACCGTAGTCATTCCAAATTCATGAAAAATAAGGTATTGAGAAAACAAATGACAGTAGTAAGATAAACTGAGCTTAGCAAACAGATGAGAGAAATATTCATACTTCAGTAAGGAATTACAGTCTGGGTTCCCATTTAAGTGCTGGGAAACAGAATTTGTTTGAATTCTGCCGTGAAGCCACTAAAATTACTTAAAAATATCTAAGAGAACTTTAAATTCAAATTTGAAAATATTATAATGGTAAAGTCAGTGATCCTGCTTTTACTGTCACATCTAACTTTCTTTTATGTCAGAAGGATTTTGTGTTTATCTTTAGACCATTGCTAATCCATTATTCCAGTATAGTTTTATGGGTTTTTTGGTCTAAAGACTTTTCAAATGTAGTCTGTTGAAAAAAAGAGTGTTTCTTTTTGCAACTGTTGTACTATAATTAGTAAGTCTTTTTATTATGTAAGGGCTGAAAAGAGCATGAACTGTCACTATAATGGCTTTCCATTATACTCTCCTTCCAGTAGTGGAGTCAGAATGAGAGTAGATTCTACAACAGTAGTGGTGCCAACACTAATTTATGCTGTTGGGAATACAGGACAAATACAGCAGTGAGACATGTTGATCCTGAGGCAGGAAGATGGACACCGACTACTGAATTGTCTGTAGCCGAAAGTCAATTCAGTCTTTGTTTCTCCCAAAGAAGTGTTTTAGTGGTCCCTAACATTTTCTTATAAAGATTCAGGCCACCTCATACAGTAAATTCCAAGCATATTGTGAGCAGTCCTGCTTTTCTTAGTTAGCTTTTGTGTACTCCCTGCAAGCAGTGTACAGCAGTGTACAGATCCCTGGAACAGGGGTTGAAAATCGCTCTACTAGGTCCTGAACGATTGTAACCTACTGCATTTGATCTGCTTGAAATTATTTGTCAAAAAAAGAATGCTGGAGGAAGTTTCTTGGAGAAGTGTTACTTACCCTAAAGTAGAAATGTGTATAAGTTTGTGTTTCTTCTACTTCCCTCACACCAGCTCACCGATTTACCTCAAGATGACCACACCTGTTCTTTTATACTTTTGTCCCTTATCCTACTGAGTTGTTTCCAGGAACTGAAGGATACCCGCTTCAAATTAGGAACGGAGAGACGATTTTAGCAGCTCTTCCTACCATCCTTTCTTCTTTCCTTCTTTCTTTCTTCCCTTGCTAGCAACTCTTCAATTTCCCCTTCTTCTCACCCTCTGTGGGCCTACAGACCTGTTCAGCTACTCAGTTTCTAGATCTCTTCCGTCTGCTGTGTCTGCTCATTTATTTTCCTGCAGAAAATGTGTTCCTTTCTGATAACTATCCACTCATGACTCGTAGCCAGCTCCAATCTTGATATCTTGCTGTAATTGCACAACATTTATTTTTTTCAGTAGTGTTGTATAGTCATCTGCGGCTGTATCTTGACAATTAACTTTATTTCTCTTAAACTGAAAAATGTCCCTTTTCCTGTCCTAATTTCCTCATGAATTCCAGTTTCAAAATTATTGGGTGAAGTGCCCCATACTTCGCATATATAAACATAACCATAACTATACATCTTTTTTTCATAATCAAATTCTTGTCTGGCAGCCTATATGAAATTACAGAGACCGTAAACTTGAGAAGACCTAACAACGAACGGAGGAGAAAATGAGTGACCAGTGTTGATCCTTCTGTTCAGTTCTTTGTCACTTTTAGTTACTTGGATTGAAACAGGCTAACTAGAAGTTGACAAATGATAAATATTTTAAAAGCATAACAATGTCGTGACAGGTAGAGCAACTGAAGGAAGAGCTAAGTGCCAAAGAGGCTCAAGGGGAGGACCTGAAAAAAAGAGTGGCTGGTCTCCAGGCCGAGGTCTCTGCAGTAAGATTTATCTTTTGTGTGCAGTGGCCATTCACTGGGGCTTGCTAGCTCTCTGGCCTTCGGGGTAGCTTTTCTTCTCTTAACTTCTTTATGACTTGATATAACAGTAGAACTAACAGCCTGCTCAGCCTTGTAACTGCCTTTTCGTTCATATGTTTTTGGTGTCCGTAACATCACTCTTCAACTGAACATCTATATTTGTTTTGTTACTATTTCTTTAATGGTATGAGCTGTTTTAACAGTAACATATTCTTCTCTATCGAAGCAGATTTTCAAAAGTATTCAGCACCCATTTTGGGGCCAGACTTTCAAGGAGATTTACGTTCCTCAGTATAACAAAAATAACTTGAAAACCTGTGCTGAACTCTCTTAACGTTGTTTCACAAAAAATAACCAAAGCTGGATGCTGAACGCTTTTTAAAACTGATTGTTTAATTTTACCAGCATGAATTTAGGTTATTCGTTTGCTGTGAAATTAGTGCATTTGCTGTAATTGATCATAGTGTCTCACGGAGAAGAGAGATGTGAGCACTTAATGATGCCTTAACTTCCCTTGCAACTTGGAATGGTATGCGCTGCGTTCTTCCTAAAGAGCTTTAGCACATTGACAGTGTGGGTTTACAGCTCTGAAATGGGGATTTCCAGAGAGAATGATCTTAGAGTGCTACTTGGGAATTTTAATGTAATTGAAATGTGATTGTGTTTAGAGGAGAGCCAAATACTTGCCAAAATGCAAGTATTTAGGGTAAACATCTCTTCTGAGATGACCCCCAAAAGAATTTGTCTTTTCAAAGAAAGACCAAACTGGTTTGAGAAAGTTTTACTGTAATTCAGGCTACCTACTAGTTGAAAAAGTTTGTGTCATCAAGAATTTTTAAGGAGGCTTTTCTGTTTAGATACTCCAGAAAACATAACTACCAGTAAATAGTTCATCTCTTCCCAGCTATTCTGCTGTGCCTAGCAGTATTGTGCAACTGGTTGTATTGGCCAGTAGTTAACAGCAGAAATAGTGCTACTAACATCAATACTTTTGTGTCTAACTTAAATAGGTGGTGAAATCATTCTGTGGACATGTTTGGTTTTACTAAAAATATGAAAAAAAAAGCCTAGTATGATTGAATTAAGTGAGCTATAAACTATTGAATAGTTCTGTAAATGAAATTCTTCTCATACTCCTTCCCTTTATTCCATTTAAAAAAATTGGTTTGTGTGAGGTTTTTTGAGATACGTGTCCTCCTTTTTCTGCTCCCCTTCTTCTTTATCTCATCATGTATGCTGTTTCGTGCTGGAACACAGGAGTTCTTGATGACATCTTTTCATGCTATTTTAATATTCTTCGGTAGAGAGTTTTATTTCTTTAATTGCCCATTATTGAAAGGTGTTGTCAAGACAAAACCACATTTACCCAAGTTTTTCCTCTCAGTTATTTCTACTAGTATGTGCGTTTATTCTAATTAAGAATTAAAAAATTAAAAATTATAGTTTATATCAATTTGACTTTGTTCTTGACACATTCCTGAAAATGGAAGATCACCTGGACATTTTTTTTTAGTGTGCAATGTCCTCTAATTTCTCTTTTGAAGCGTTGGAAAACATACTTTTAGGACTACGGGATTTTATTTTAATGTCACAAACAAAATCGTTCAAGTTAAAAAAGGGAAAACAGTTCTTGAGATATGTCCACCTTTGCTATGTAATATGTAAAAGTAAAATATTGCTATTTTATTTTGTGAGATGACTTGGAGACAAACCAGAAAGTTGGTTATAAACTTGGGCATAAGTCTACATTTAGACTTCCCTGTTCTCTCTAATTAATTGGTTTTTTCTTCAGATTTACATCAAAATTGTCCCGAGTGATGATTGCATTTTAGAATGAGATTTCATCTCATTTCAGTGCTTAACTTTTAACATTTCTTACTGTTTGTCTTTTAAAATGATAATCTAGCTTACATTTGTTAAAATAAATTGGCATTTCCATACCGATTTAATTCACTAAATTAAATCTAGGAAATTACTCTCAACAAAGTGCAACTCCACAAACAGTTTTCATGTTTGCATCTGCTTTAAGAAGCTTCCATAAATTAAAAGGTATAAATTAGAAGACTGAAATGCTGGTTTTTTAAATAGTCGGAAAAAGTAAAGGTGTCTTTATGTAATCTGTAAGCATGAGGCTGGATGAAGAGATGGATGGGAACTCGCTGGTTTGACATTTTAAAGCAAACATCAGGTTTCTGAGAGAGACTTGTAGGTATCTCATCTTTTCTGATATTACAGGGAAGGGTACTTTCTCATAACAGTTCTGCTCTATCTTCATTAAAAACTTAGCAGGGATAAGTAGCTGGTTTTGGTCAGTTCTTTGAAAGATGACTAAGAGCAGGCTGACTCTGTTAAAAAGAACCTCTCCTGAAAAATTGTGCTATTGCTCCCCCCTCTTTTTTCTTGTATCTTTTGCTCATGACACAAATTTTTGATGGCCTTTCACTCAAGATAACTGAAGTCTTCACAGTTCCTTGGGAAAAGTTTAAAGTATCATACTCTTTGTTGGTAGTTATGTGATTTTATAGTTATTTTTTTAAGGAAGGTATAAATTATTTTTTCCTTTGCCTATCTTTTCTTTCTTTTTCAGATTGGTCAGGTAAAACAGGAGCTGTCCCGCAAAGACACTGAGCTGCTGGCCTTGCAGACAAAGCTGGAGACCCTCACAAATCAGTTCTCTGACAGCAAGCAGCATATTGAAGTTCTGAAAGAGTCTCTTACAGCTAAAGAGCAAAGAGCTGCCATCCTGCAGACAGAGGTGAAATGGGCAATTTTGTACTTATTGACTTTTCATAGAGAAAGAGATACAAAGCATTATTTCTTTTCTTCTTGCTTAGGTTATACAGTTCTGTAGCTATTCAATACTGCTTGTTCTGAGCAGGTTGTATCTTTGATTATATGTTTGACATGTTTTGATCAAGCCAGGGCTTGATCATAAAGACAGATACGTGAGTGTAAGTGTACACATATTCCTGTGGGTGAACACACGCTTGTATGACACGCTCCACTAATGTGCAGTCATTAATACTATTATTCCTAGCACAGCTAAATTGGAAGTTGCAATACCTGGGCTGGAGGGAGATTTATATTCAATTATCTTCTAGCTAAAAGAGAGCAGAGAAAGGAAGAGCGTTCCAGTAGTATATAACTCGCTGAGGCTTTACTACTACTGTCAGCATGTACAGGAACTCTTGCATGTAAGCCTGTGCTTACACCTGAAATATGCGCTTTCATGTTTTATGATGCATATTCCAAGATAAAGGAAAAGTATTTTCAAATCTGTGTTTTGATAACAAATGCGTAATAAATTCTCATATTCTGTAAGACACAAGTGTATATCTGAACATCAAATGGATAATAAGTATAGGATAAACTTATTGCTTCTGGGCGTTCTTGAAGAACGAGCATGAAATGTTGTGCAAAGACAACATTTTAATCCCCTGGCTTGGAAAATTGCAGTGTTAGTAGAAGTCCAAAAGATGGCAGTCATGCATTAAAAAATATTTGTGGTGTTACAGCTAAAACAGTGAAAAGCTTAAGGAGTTGTGAAGTAGGCATGCAGAAAATTTCCATATTACATATTCCATTGCATATTCCATGCAGAAAGATTCCATATTACAAGAGGATAAGAGAATTTATTTGAACTTTTTACGCTTGTGTAGCTTTTCTATAGCCATGTTCAGTGAATGTATGGATGCATATGGCCTTGTTCACCTGCAGAAGTCAAGTTAACTAGCAAATATCTCCTGATGTTCCAAGATGGCTTTTCTGATTATTCTCAGATTTATGTAGAAGTTGAAATTGCATTATTCAGTATTCATATATTGTGAAATATGCGTCATTGCATATTGTGAAAGTGTGCTAGTTTACTAATTTCATATTACTAATTCCTAGTAATTCCAATACTAATTTCAATTACTAATTACATAAATTTCTCGTTAAATTTGGGGGTTTTTTTTTGGTTTTTTTTGTTTTTTTTCTAGTCAGGAATGTACCCTAGATTCACACGTTGTTTTTTTTTTTAAATATTTACATTTCAAAATATCATTGAAAGTACGTATTAGGTAAATAAACATTTTGAAAAAAGTAACTTGCAGGTTTTGATCTGTTACAGTGATTGAAAAGAATATAGATATATTAAGTCACTGTGCAGTATTGTGACAAAGCTACAAAGGTGGAAACACATATCTCTTCTTTCTTTTAAATAATAAAAAGCAGCTTTTTTCTGCCCATGAGAGATGAAGTTCTTGAAAAAATGCACTTTATTAACAAGTTAAAAGACTTCAGTAGATGGTTATAATTTCAGTTGTTATGGTAGGTAAACATTTTTACTCAAGTGAAATGTACAGAACTTAAACAAAATATTTAAAAACAAAAAGCCTTGGTTATATACCATTGATAGATACTCTTGATGATTATTCAGAACAGGTTGATTTTATTTTAGCTGAAGGCCAAAGTAGTTTTTTAATATAGAAAATTATTCTACTCTCTAAATTGCAATATTAGTAAATCATCATTGGGAATATCTGTTCTTCACTGGGTTCTCCCAAATGAGATTCTCATAGCACCACAATACAAATCCAAATTGGATTCTTCCTCCAAAATGTGCAATCTCTTTTTTACTAATAAAAAGTGGCTGAAAGGAGGGGAAGGGGGGTGGGTGGGGAAGAGAGAGACATATTTTCTACTTACTGCTTTTAAGTTATTGACATAATTTGCTTCCAGATGTCGTAAGTGAAACATAACAACCACAGTAACAGCAAAAGATTTTTTTCTGCTGTCTTTCAGTAAGGACTTGCTGTGGAGCTAAAACATTAACCATACTGTTTTAGAATGATATTTTTATGATAGATTTAATGGATTCAGTACACAGTAAGATGTAGCAATCTGGTATGGATTTAACACATATGAAGTGTTGTTGATTATCAGGCTATTCCATTGTATCAGAGCAGATATTTAGAATGATCCATTTATGTTCCTGAGAATTTGCCTGTAATGGCAAGAAGATATTTATACTTTTTGAAAGAGAATCACATCTTTTTCATCCTTGCTGCTGTTCTTGACAGAAAGTTCAACAATTAAGTCATCATATGTAGTTACCTTGCTTCTGTCTTCACAAGCTTATCCTCTCAAGTATGATACTGAAACAGGTTAATAAAATACAGTGTTGAGATGTTTGTCATTGTATCCTGCAATGTATTTTGGTTTTTTAAGGAAAAGGTATCTTTCTATACAAGAGTTTTCACTGGGAATAAGGTAGGAATGTGAGATCCTGCCTGGCCTGACTTATTGACAGCACTGTTCAATGTTAAAACATGACTAGCTTCTCTCAAGACACCTAGAGAGAGTTGTGAGGAGGAAAAGAGGTGCATTTTCTGTCATATATTGGCAGATATCTTAGTAGGGGATTGGTATTTTAAAGTCATATTTAAATAAACATTGTGAGAGAAAAGAGCATACCTTCATAAGCCTCTGACTTTTAGTCTTCTGTTAAAGAAAACTGCAGGTAAGTGGGGAAAAGATGTTGGTATAATATCTCAAAAATGGATTTGTCACCTGCCACACTAGAACTACAAAGAACAGTGAGTTGTTTGTGGGGTGTTTATCTTGAGGGCTATTAGGTGGGGAGGATATTGTGGTTAACTTTTCAATTTGTGAAGAAACCTTTAAAAATAGCTCTAAAAATGTGCAATCTCTTTGTAAACAAAACAAAAAATAAATCAATATTTATTTTGGAATTAAGACTTTATCCATATAAAGTTTGCGTTTTACCCAATGGACCCTTTAGCTTAGGTCAGTGCCAGAAGGTGTGTGGCTTCAGTGGGAGGTTAAATTAATCAGTAAGAACTTTCCCCTTTATTTTTGTATACTACTTAAGCGGGCATGGTTGCATAATTGGTCTGTTCGATATGGTAAATTCAGATTAATATTCAGTAGAAAAATGAATCCAGTCCTCTGGAAGTATTTTTATTTGCTCTGAATGTCTCAGCTCTAAGGGTCTGTCTTTATTGGAGCTTACACTGGCATTTTGAAACTATAGTAGACCCTCCCAAATTAGAGACAGTTAGGGAGTGGATCACGTTTAGTGAGGAGTGTGTGAACGGGAGCTGGGTGTCTCTAACAAGACTTGTTGGCACCAGCTACATGAAGATCTATGCTGACACCTGCAAACATTAAGCTCAGCTCACAGAACTGAGTAGGTGTGTTTAGGTATTTAATACCTTGTGCTAGAGATTGTGGACGAACAGTTGAACTAATTTCTGACCTGAGCAGGCCCTGGAAGCAGTACATTTGTCCTGCATTGAATTTATAATCCTAGCAGAACCAAACAGGTTCTGCACAAAGCTAGGTATATGCGCCTCTGCTCTGTGGCATGGTCATGTAATCTAAGTTGTCCAGATAACTGGGAGCTATATGTTCATAAAGAATTCACTCTCAGTTCTTCTACAGACCCTACTGGCTATTGCCGCATATTGTATAAGAAGGTGGAGAGTCAGCTCAAATGTAATTAATAAGAAATATCAGTATCAAAATAGGGAGTTAAGCCTTGTGAAGCACTGGATTCAAAGTCAGTCAGTAAATATAGCTTTTAAGTCTTAATTACAGACTATGCTACCAGGAAAGCAGCTAAACTTTATTGTCTTTATATGATGTGTTTGCAAGAGGGTAATAGAATGTCACAAAACTGATCCTTTTTAAAATGTACTCATTTCAGGTACTTGGAGACTTCACGTAGCAGTATCTACAGTAGGATAAAAGCAACATTTCACCTTGCATACCAAATATAATTTTTTGTCCTCCTCTGTGCATTTCTCAATTATCTTTGAATTCTGAGTGCTGACACAGACAGAATTACTTCAACATCTACTTTAAAAAGTAGCTGGCTCTTGTTAGAAACCATAGCAAGCTCTAAATACGTATTTCAGGATTGATATTCTGGCTGTTCCTTTTGCTGCCATTAATGTGGTCATACCAACAGAGGATAAAAGTTTTGAATTTTGCCATTGCAGAGAAATCAGGGCTTGGATATAACATATGGGAGACTGTACCTTCTGATATAACTGAATGGAGTATGGCTTGGTCCGCTGATCTAAATCAATAGTTCAGCCATGGTTTGAACAGGTGGCAGGTAGATGGCAAAAATCACTCAGTCTCAGAAAAAGAGTAAAGCACTGTTTTTTCTAGGCATCACTGACATCTTCCTAAACCTGAGTGGGAATCACTAGTGTCATAATACCCTGATAGCTAATGTGCAGTCGACATGATGGTAAAAATGAGAAAAAACATGTGTGCAACCTAAGTCCTATTGACTGAAGCTTCTGAGTCAGTTCTGAAACTCACTGCGGACTTTTGAAATGTTAGTGATTTCCCTAAGCTATAAATTGGGAATATTCTTAATGCTAAGACTTCAATTACAGAATCCAAGATTTTAAAAAAGGCTTAAGAATAAATTTAAATTAAATATTATGTCATTTATTGTGCTTATTCTAGTAGTCATTGGAACTCCTGATGTTCTGTTTTTCCTTCAAAATTTGGAATTCTACTTGCTTAATGAATGGCTATACATATTAGGAACAGAGCCATAGAGTAGTATTTACTGCTAATGGAAAATTCTATGAAGACGGATCAATAGTTCCCAACACAGCTTTTCAGTTCTTACGGTGAAGAAATTTAAGTCTTACGTATGGTACCCAGCTGGAAAGAGGTACCTGTTGTACCTGCACGTAGGAAGGCTATTGTGTTGAAGGTGGCAATAAATGTGCTTATTTTGCTAGAGCTTCTCGGGAAATTGGATGGTACGTGCAGGTCAAGTTAGCAAGCCCATTGTTGCATGAAGGACTAGCAGTTGCCTGAGCTGTACTGTAAGATTTTACTTGCTATGCATAATTAAAGACATGGCAGTCTATTACTGTGAAAGCAGTTAGGTTAACCCAGGGTTAAGACAACACCATCCAAGACGCAGAAGTCAGGAGAAGGGGCGTCAGCACCTCTGTAGCTGTTTGCCTAGTCGTTTCCATGTGCAGAGAAAATCTTAAGCTGACTTTGTTGAAGTTGGCATCACCTGACTCCCACAGACCTCAATTCTTGTCACTGTGGGAGGATGCCATACATAAACTGAGCTGACATGAATAAACAAGTGCAGTGTTCTGCCAGGAATAGTGCTAAGGTGATGATTGTGTGTCCTGCCAGCCTTTGAAAATATTCTTGAAAGTGTTTTCTGTGGTTTCCTAGGCAGGGACCTCACACAAATAAAACCAGGAATGCAATTTACCCAAAACCGTAAGCTAATATAGAGTTCAAAGCGAATAATCAATCAGAAAATGGAAAGCATTCTGTGGATAAATTTCTGTTTGCAGATGTTCTCTTTTCACTTAATACTGGGCTGTAGGCATCTGGACTGTCTCAAATATTTTGTAACAAACACAACTGTTGGGAGTCTGTGGATTTGCTTGTGAGGCAGATTGTCAGTTTTCCTTCAAGAATGAATGAAAGTGACTCTTAGCTTTAATATTAGAGATATCCAGAGAAGAACATACCTAATCAATCTGTAAATCTGTGTATTTTTAAAAAGAAGACAAAACCTGATCCACCTGCTAAACTTTTCATTGCAAATACTAGCAATTCTATAAATCATATTTGGGTAGTACCTGGTACTCTAATATCACTCCAGAATATACTCTATGCCCCACTTGCTGGGTGAGAGGTCAGGAATGTGATTTTAATAACGTATGTGTAAGTGAGAAGGCTCCAGACGTAGAGGTGGCAGCGGGATTGCAGCGCTGATGGGGAGAGCAGGGCAGTTCTTTTCCCCGCTGGCAAGTGCTTATTGCTCTGTGTAAAAGGAATCAGACAAAACAGCAAAGGATTTTGTGGGCGTAACATACTGTAAATGTAGAGCCTTAGAGGCAACTTTTCCATTAGCAAATCGAAATAGGGTGGAATTAGAATAACACATTAAAACTAAATGTTGCTCAAAGTACCATAAGCATAGTGACTACCTAAATTCTTTCTTTAGCTGGAGTTGTCCAAGTCATCTTTTCACATCTCTGCTAGCCTATGCTGTGCAAAAGGACCAAGAAATTCATTGATCACCCTGTTTATTCTGTGTGACTGATGTCCTGTAATGGATTCAGCTAACAGGAACCAAATCTGATACTGTCAAATAAGATTAGCAGCCAAGCTGGCAGATTTGAGCTCTGTCTGAATGCTGAGTGGATAGGGGTCAGTGGGTTTCTTTGGTATCTTGGGCAGGTTGGTGGTGTTGGATTTTGTATTCCACAATGGTCTTTGAGATTAGCCTGTGCTCTGTAGCGACCTTTTTCTGCTCATCAAATTTATATTCAGATAGCTCTGATTCCTTCTCCCATTTCTTTTGTCTTGTGAGCTCTGTATTTCATTCATGTGAGAGAAATGCAGAAGGAAAAGTAAAAGCTTCTCAACATGCAGTTTTCTAGTTTGAGGATACCATAGAATTATCAGAGTGCGTTTCTAAATTTACTGAGGCCATGGGAGCTCTAAGTACCTTTACGTGTCCAAATTTCACCCACAGCACCCTGCACTGTGTCATTTGTTCCACTTTATCTTTAATATAAAACTGCATCCTGCTGAAAATGCATGTTACATTTAAACTATTATGTTGCTATTTAAGCCAAAATATTCTTAGCCATCCTAAGGTAACCCTGTTTCTACGTTTTGATCTGCAGTGACCACAAAAACCTCTGCTTTCATTACCTCCAGGCTGATCTAATACTCTGATTAAAACCTAAGATACAGAGTGACTGGTACTAAGAGTCTAAATTGCTGAACATTACTAATATTTCAAATAAAGGGTTAGTTTTCCTACATACAAGAGAACTTCTCAACAACACACTGTGTTGACTTCTACTTTGATGAAAAAAAATCCAGATTGTATCGTACAAGACTGAGTTATGTTAGAAGTATGATTTTAGATTTTCCAAGAAAGAACTTTAGGCTCATATAATTTGGGAATAAAACATTTGAGTATTTTTACTGTTTAGTCTCCTACCACTTGTGATAACTGTTTTATCATGAGCTTATTTATATTGATGTCTTAAAGTAAGGGATGTTAGTTTTCTGAATCTATTTGCAGTTTTACAGCACTCACTGTCTTGTGGAAGCATATTTTAACTTTTCTAAAATTTCTCTCCTTCAGTGCTAAACAAACCCTGTTTCTGCATGTCTGAATCTAGGTGGATGCATTACGATTACGTCTGGAAGAGAAGGAGACTATGCTAAATAAGAAGACAAAGCAGATTCAGGAGATGGCAGAGGAGAAGGGGACTCAAGCAGGAGAGATCCATGACCTCAAGGACATGTTAGAGGTGAAGGAGCGCAAAGTTAATGTTCTTCAGAAGAAGGTAAGATTGTAGAGGTCTGAGTCAGATACACATCTTGGATGCGTCTCAATTTCTAAGTCTGTCAAAAAGACGGAACTAGAATTTACATTTTGGAGATTAATGATTGATTTCATTCATGTAATGGAAAAATGGTGAATGATGAATTTCAGTTTGAAGTTTTGAAGAAAAAAGTAGAAAGAATTCAGTGCAGAGGCTGTTCCCTTTCAGTGGTTGCATGTGCTGCTTCTGCTTCTGTTTCATCAGTAACAATGACTGAAGTATTTGTAGGAGGGCACATAATCCGAAAAATCAACCCTTTCACACCCACTACCTTAACGAAGCCACGCTGATTTGAAGCACAGGGCACTGGGTGAGTACGACTTCAGTATGTGACTAAGTGAATGAGGGGTTGTATCAGTAGAAGCAGTTAGGATGATTCCTCTGTAACTTACTGAGAAAAGTTCAGGAAGAACTTCGTATAACTTTGATTAGAAATGCTGTTTTATTTTACATAATATTTCTTGAGAACTGCTAGAATAGGATAATCAGGGTTCAGACTATCCTGCATATCTTTCTGGATAAGAAAATGTGGACCTTATCAGTGAAATGGAGGAGGTCTGGATAAGAAAAATTAGATGCTGTCAGAGAAATTAGAGAAGTTTCCCAAAGGGCATTGAGTCCTGGGGCAATGAATGTTTGATTGTTTGCAAATTGCGCACTATATATTCCAAATTGCTGCTACACATGGTAAAAAGAGACAAATGCATGTATCACAATAAATTTTAATTTGCAGAATAGTTTTTTCCTCCATATCTTCAGAGAAGCTGCTCTTGGAGCTCATATCCAATGTATTAGGCTGTAAATGTGGGTGTTTTTCCCCAGACCTTTAAGCAATTCTATGGAATTCTTGTGATTTTAATAGTTCAGAATACTGATTAATTTCTGACGCCCGGCCAATGCCTTTTCTTCTAGTATGTAGTTATGAATCATGAGGGTTTAGGTCATGTTCAGTTTTGTTACAGCAAACTTCATGCAGGAATGGAAGTTCAAGCATGGAGTTTAGCCATTAATGAGTCATTAATAATTCTAGAACAGAGCCCTAATTCCCAGTCTTCATGGTCTCATTTTTTGACTGTTCATCTTTTTAGAGGTGCTTACAGATTTCTTATTTTTGTGCTGTGCTTTCTCTTTGTTTTCAAAATTGGTCATGCACGCTCCAAGCATTGATTGAGATCCCAGCTGAATGTTTAACCAAGAAGTGGGGAATCTGACATTTACATAAATGTTAAATGTCAGTGAGGTTGTTTTACTTCCACTTACTCTTACACTATTTTTTCACGTTTTCTTATTTGCTCTACTTAACTCTTTAGGATGATCTTTCATTGGTTCATTTATAGGCAGTACGAAAGGTTCTTTTTTTACTCCAAAGTTTTTAAATCCAAAGATGATTTTTTTAGTTTCAGTTTTTGAGTTTCTAGCAAAGCTGTAATATTTTTTTTTATGGAGAATCTAGCTTTTATTTGATGTTCGTGGTGCAATATCTGATTTTTCTTATTTTTTGTATGGCCCAGGGTAAATGAGCACAAATTCAATCCTTTAAATATTAGGATTGATACCTTTAACTGAATTTTTTAATTGCTTCTGCAAAGCTGGAATCTAAGACTAGGTTTGGGATTTCCTCTAGATTGGGCTTTGTGTTTTCTTGTTCTCTTCAGTGTTTTCCCACAGAAAAGCAGAGCTTGAGAAAATTACCTAAGGAAGGATAGGTCTGATTTTCTCTATATACTGTGGAAGTCATGAGAACTTGCATAAAATCTGTTTCAGGTGCTAGAAAAAATTCTTAATTCTCATTTTTATCTGATATATATATATGTATATATATGTGCACATCCTTTTTTGACTGGACAGATAGCTATTTTTGCCCTCTGCCTGGAACTTTAGAAGCCTGTAGCCCCTCTCACGTACATGCTTTTCTTTTAAAGCTTTTAAACTCTTACCTACTTGCACACATTGTTATTAAAGTACACAGCCTGTTTTCTGCTTTATCCAAGTGCTGTCTTTCAAACCTTCCGGGACAGTTCAGAATTTTATTTTCTTTTTAAAAATAAAAAAAGTGCAGCCTTTAAACTTTTGCCTCCATGGACAATAGTCTTTTTATTCCTCCCTCTGATTATAAACTGGCATGTTCAGACAGATCAGGTCTTAATCTGTGTATTCTAATTGAAGATCTGGATGTTTAAAGTATCTTCAGAGGTCATAGATAGTAGTATTTATTTTTTTTACTGGTTATCTGATATTAAATGCTTGTTTTAAGTTTACCGACATGATTTAAGTGGTACTTAGGCATTTCAATTGAATACAGTGAAAGACTATGAAGGAAGCGGTGGGAAGAAAGCTTCTCCTCTTGTGTAGTGTTAGGAAATGTTTGGAAGCAGCCACAGCAGCAACATCTAACTGCGGCTTGCAGTTATGAAGATGCATGGGGTAGAGATGTTGGCATGTTGGAGGAATTTAACTGCATTAAGAATTATATTAATAGATACTACTCAGTCAGTTTTTACCAAGTTCTCTTCTCTAAGCCTATATTCAGATTTGAGGATATTTTTGAAGTGGGTACTCTAATGAACAAAATTTTGAACACTAATATTTTTGTAATGCTAGGTAAAACCCAAGTTTGTAACAAAAGCCAAAATCATAAAGATGTTGAAAATAAAACAATTTATTGAAAAATCATTAACTTACGTAACTTACCCATTTAGGAAAAGTTGTTTACTTTCTTTTGAAATTTAGAGAGATTGCCTCTACTAGTAATATAGCCACAGCCAAATGATACATGGGGCCTATGGGGAATTTGGACTTCTGTTAATTTTTTATTTTATTTTATTTTCTCTGGCCGTTTCAGATGTATAATCATCTATTCTGATAACACTGACAAGAAATTGTTTGATGTGGTGCCCCAAACCGTGCTATACTAAATTTCTGTTGTTGAAACAAAAATTATTTAAAACGCATCTTTTATTTTTGGGTCTCTGTTTGGATTCATTGATGCAAGCCACTGCATAGTTTGTTTTATGAACTATTAATATCATTGTTGTATTGATTAAAGGTGGTGAACTAGAAAGTATGCTTTCTGGTCACTCTAAAATCCAGATGAAGCAAGCAATGAAAATTTACTGGCCAATTAGAGATCAAATAAAAGACACAGAAGAAGATTATGAGCAACAAAGATCTGAAAAATTTACGTGACAATTGGCATCACTACTGACACCCAGTAGGCACCAAAATACATGTTCCAGGTTGCTGAGGAAACCACATGCTTCACATTTTAAATTCTGGAATGTTTCCAGTTCTAAGTTCCTACAGTGATTCTGCTTGGTAGCACCTTTATTTGAGACAATAGAAATAGGGCAAATGCTAGAAATTTGGAGACTACAGAAATAAGTTTTAGCTTTATGTCTGAATATTTGATGCAAAAACTTAGTTTCATTGAGCTTCAGGATTTTCTTTTCTCATTTCATTGAGAGTAAATCTTGCATAAAATCTCATTTTAAGTTGTTAGAACTCCAGGCAAGGGGACAATGTCAGAAAATAAATAGGGACCATGCTGGGCAAATCTGAAATTTGAACCTGAAAAACATTAAATTGTGCTTCATTATTCTCTTTGCCACATCTGTCTATCTGTGCTGGTAGGCTGGGATGAAAAGGAGTAGGAAAAAAAAATAAAAATCAATACCTTGCAATCAAAGCATTTGAGAGAAATAGCACTTGGGACAAATGATAAGTAACAGTTACTCTGAAAGAAAAAAAAAAAAAAACACGAACAGAACAGGAGTGAATCAATCAAATCACCCCATGCTTTGGGGGGAGGCCATGTTTTGTCTTGGGGAGGGGCGGTTAACACTCCCTTCATTGTGCAATGCAGCTGCAGGCAAAGAAAATGCAAGTTTTAGTGTCTGAACACAGCAGTGTGTTTTGACAGCTCCCCCTGCACTGTGTGATGGTTGACCTGTGATGAAGTAAAGGAAGAATACAGGGTTGAGGGTTTTTTTGTGCTTGTTTGTTTGTTTTTGTTGTTTGGGGGGTTTTTTGTTTGTTTATTTGTGTGTGACTGTGCTGATGTTAGTTGTTCAGCTTGTATTTGGAAAGACTCCAAATGCAGTTTTCCTCCTCTTTTGGATAAGAAGCATTGCCTTTCTCCGGAGGAAATAAATGCGCTCTGCTTTTCACAAAACTTAGAAATAAAAAAAAAAAAAATCTTATGCTTAATGGTAACAGTATGTGGCAATAGTATGTGGCAAAGGAAGGGGACTGCAAATAGAATTTCTAACTCAGTTGTTTAAAATCAGTAGTGATCATAGTTACCATAACAGCAGTGTTGGGTTAGTATTAATCACTTTTAAATTTCAGCATTTGTACTTTTAAAGGTTATTTTCTTTCCATTTCCTCATCTGTGAAGTATATTTACCTCCTCAGGCAGCTCTTCTTTTCCAACCCTGAAGAGATGAGAGAGCACAGAGAAAGAACTGCATTTTCAAACATTTTATTCAGTTTATGGTAGTTTCATCTTCCCCGGTGCGACCTTGAACTTGCCTACCAGATGAATGAATATATGGTTTTCTAAGAATTAATAGAATGCAAGATGGACTTGTAGATATCCCTTTGAGACTCTCTATGATGGCATTTAGTGCTTAAAAATCCTGTAGTGTTACCACTGTAGGCAATGGCCCGTTCAAACCTGCAGCGGGTGTCTGAGTCTCTGGTTGTGCAAACTGTACAGAAAAGAACAAAGTAAGACTGCCCCAACAAAGATGGTCCATGCGTACATTTACAAAGTGAGTGAGCATGTGCCCTCTTATTTAAGAATGGATAATTCTTTCTTCTGTAATATACCTGTGGGCAAGCTTGTTCTCTGTTTTTCACGTGCTCAATTTATGAATGTTTAAGGAGAAGCTCCAGGATCAGACGAGTCTGCTCATCAGCCCAGCTTCTGCAGGGAGGTAGAAGGAAGATATGCTGGGCTTTCTGCTCAGCTAGGACTGATGAAATAGCTACTTTTCTTGAGGAACTCTGTGGCTTAACAAGCAGTGCAAATACAAGAGTATTTCTGTAAATATCTCTCTCTGGCAGAAAAAGCCCTACTTCTGCTCCTTTTACTCCAGGTCTCAAGGCATGCCACTGAACCGGTTCCAAAGACAGTTCAGAGATTTCAAACACCACAGAAGAGACCTAAAGTCCCCACAGGCTTGTGCCAGCTTCTTTATTATAGCTGACAGATGTGACCTCAAAGATGTGTCCTGGAGGGTCATGGGGGACTGTCTCTCTGTGTCCCTGAAGGGATATCAGACCTCTTCTGCTGCTGCTTTTTCTTTCATTCAAGCCTTTCTGTTACAGGCTTGCTGACTACCACTGAACAAAACAATGAAGGTGAAATTTGTGGCTCTTAGAAATTTCCAGAAGCTGTTCTGTCTAATTTGTTACCCTGTGTCCCCAAGATTCTAGAGTCCCTTGTCTTTTCAGGAATATCCTCTCAGAATTGCTCTACCATGTGGGATGGGATTATTAAATAGAGGTATAATCTTCAGTTAGACTAATAATAGGAAAAATTAGAAAAACTTCATCCCTAAAATCTTGTGGTAGCAATGAAAGTGCCAAAGAAGACTGGAGAGCCTTCATTATTTGAGTTCAAATTCAGCATAATTATCCTGTGAGATTTTTTTCATTTCTGCCTTTCAGGAAGGAGCCTAGTTGTTTAATTTATACATGGGAAATGAGGACACAACACAGAATTTTTTTAGTTTTACAGTGAGCCATGATGGCTTTGAAATTAGGAACCTTACCCTTCTGTTTTGACTTCCCACTTCTCTGAGAATCCATTGAGACTTTTTAGAGCTATTGCAGCCCAGCTCAGATGGCATGGTGTGTCTTTTTTTCCTTCTATGAATGTGTGGCTAATAAGACATTATTAGGGCAGGGGAATACCTCAGTTTCTTCATACCACTTTTCAACGCTTTGCTAATTTAGTTTTAAAGGTGACTGATTACTATACAGATCTTAGAGTTTATTACAGCAACTTCAAGTTCAGTGTTGGCAAGATCCCCTCCTTCTCAGGAGAGGCTTTAGCTTGTGAGATTTGATCTTTTTTGATTCTTTCTGAGCCATATAATAACATACATTTTTCTAATTTGGAATACGGGTCCTAAAAGGTCCACAAGCTTAGCTTCAGACAGTATTTTCAATGGCAGAGAGTCCCTAGTTTACAGGTGCTGGTAGAGGTGACAGTGTGTTCTCCAGGGACTGACCCAAGGAATATATTTTTGATGATCTTGCCTAATCCAG
Organism: Numenius arquata; assembly: GCF_964106895.1. Lineage (NCBI taxonomy): Eukaryota > Metazoa > Chordata > Aves > Charadriiformes > Scolopacidae > Numenius > Numenius arquata. Next base: position 65,569,061 of record NC_133577.1, on the reverse strand, counting down.
ATCAGTCATGGCAGATGCCTTGTAGCTAGAAGCGAACCCCAGTATTCTCATTGGAAGGGCTTTTGATTTCCAAAGGAGCACGCATTTCACAGCTCTTAAGTTGGGTGCTGTTATGGCCCTCACCGGTGAGTTCATAGCCTATAGATACAGGTATCTTGTTTAGATTATAATAAACAGGACATAATCACTTGTACTAATTTGTGAAATTCCCTTTTTTTCTCTTGGATACTTCGTACTTAGTTATTGAAAACAATTAATTGCCTGCTGGGCATTCTTGGCACTGTAGTGAAGAGTTTGAATTGTTTTATGTCATTAAGCCAGAAGTCAGAGACTTAGTACAGTTGTCCTAAGCGCAGACTTCTGCTGAAGAACATTATAAGATCTTTTTGCATTGAACATCAATAGAAGAAACATGAGACTTTCTATTCCTAAGGGTCTTTGTTCAGCGCATTTGTAGTTTTATGGCAAATTGTCTTCACGGACTCATGGAACAGTTGAGGTTGGAAGACAACTCTGGAGGTCATCTTGTCCACCCCCTCTACTCAAGCAGGGCTACCCAGAGTCAGTTGCCTAGGACTATGCCCAGACAGGTTTTGAATAGGGTTGCATAAGAAGCAATTTTATTAAACTTCAGAGCAGTGAAATCTGTGAGTGAATTTACTCATAGGTGCCTAACATGCACCTGAAGATTGTTTAGTAAATTATGTGGGACATCTAAATAGTGGAAGAGACAAAAGTTAAATTTGAAAAATTGATTTTACAGGAAACAAATTTTATGCCATAACAGTAATTTTTAGTACACAGTTATTGTTACCAATGCAGCAGCTGTGTTAGAGGAACTTACTTCATTCAAAAGAAATCTTTATGTCTGCCTATATTATAAATTAGAATTTGTAAATGGACAATATACTGCTTTATTTTTATTTATCACCATTTTGTGATACCACAATAAAAATAAAAACATCTGGATCATATGTAGCATATGTACCTATATTCCCAGATGTATTGTAATATTCTTTTAAAAAAATCAAATGTTGTTCTGATGTGTGCGAAAGATAGCAAGCCAGTTTCTTACGTTTAGATCTAATAATGTAAAGAACATTCTCTCAATTTATATTGATTTATTTAAGGAATCTTGCCTGTTACCTTTAGTAACTAAAATACTTGATTATTTTTTTTTCCTGAAGTAATGAATATCCGCTCCTCCTTTTAGATAAGTAGGTTCAAATGAAGAAGGAAAACAGGACTGTGAGGTTAACGATGTTAGTTCTGTCGTTCAGCTATTGTAGCTGGCTAATGTAGGGTTTTAAACTGATACATATTGCTGTAATTGTGTCACATAAGATTGATAGCAATAGGGAAGTTACAAGAAAACTCCATTGGAGTTTCTGGTATTATCTGTGCTCCAGTGTTGCAAAAAACTGAAATCATAATTCAGCAAATCTGTCATATACGGCAGGAATTTTTTTTTTTTTTTTTTTTAAGTATCCCTCAAAGAGGAGCAGTCATTTTAATATTATGTCCTCCTTGTGCCTTGAGATAACCTCTTGATTGGCAAGATGGAACATTACTCATAGGTAGCGGGACTGACAGACTCTGGTTTCTTGAAGGGATCTGGGAAAACAGCCAACTGTGGGGCCTCTTGGCTTCATTATAAACTATATGTGTAGTTTTTCTGGCAAGATAAAGCTAATAAGCTTTGTTGGTGTATTCACTGTCATACTAAACAAATACAAAGTTGCCTATGATTGAAGAGGCAGGAAAAGCAAGGGCGTATGCCACTTTTGAGGTTGCTTACATCAGTCTTCCTCACATGGCTTTTCATTGCTCTCTGGGTTGCAAGACTTCACAATTTCCAATGCTTTGGTCACCAGGCGTCCAGGCGTTTTCTGCCCCTGGGGGAATTGTCTGAGCTGTGTCTGGAACAGACATTAGTGATTGCATTAGCCAACTTAGGGATCTTCACTAGAACAAGAAAGGAGTAATTTTTCAGTTTAAATCGATAATTTCCTGGATTCAAGAGTGAATTTTGAATCAGCTAGACCAGACAGTCTTCTAAGCTGGGTCTCTGCACAATATTTATACAGTCATTAGGACTGTCATAAGGCATAAATATATAAATAGCTTTCAAGTCTGTGATTTCACTTATCCAAAGGATAAGAAAACTGGACAGTATAGAGTAGTGTCACCAGGAAAAACTAAGATCACCTTGTCCCAGAATAGCAGGCATTTGATAATTAGGATGCTCCTCTGTGTGATGAAGGGCTTACATACCTTCCGGCAAAGATGGGTGGAGGACAGTTTTAAATACAGAACTTCTAGATAAAGGAGGCCACTCTCTGTCCCATCCAGCTTTTATTTTCGGTAGAGATTGGAGTGTTGATTTCCCTAAAGCAATCTGTGGTATAAAATGGGAAAAATATAACCAAATTATGTAGTAACTTAATATATTGGGTTCTTAAATTTCTTAAACTCTTCTTTTTTTTTTTTTTTTTTTTTTTTTGAGCACAGGCCAGGAAATAATTTTATTTGAGAGTTTGCCATTTTGTCACCTATCACTGTGTGTTCTGAAGTAATACTGTAAGAGCAGTGATAGCTAGTTGCTGAAGAATACGCACACACACACTTGTGTTTAGTATTTACAGTATGACTTCCTAATCCCTTCCTATTCATCACTCCATATCCTTTCTAGGAGAATGAAACGGGACAATCACAGCTGACTGGGCATGTTTTACACTGAGATTAGAAGCATCCCTCCTTTCCAGAGCTGTCCCCTCTGGTTTAGGGCAGTTTTACCTTACAGTATTTCTTTGATCACTTTAATAAATCAATGATTTGGACAAAGTAATTCAGTGTCTGAATCCAAATCTCATTTACAATCTTTGTTCAATTTGTACAGCCTTCTGCTTGAGTGATCCTAAATGATAATGTAAATGGAGTTTAGTTTGCGGTGAGGATTTCCTTTATTGTCAGCATTAAATCCCATGTTCCTATCCTATCCATTGGTCTGCCTCAATGTTTGGTCTTTTCTGCTCCCTCATTTCCATTCTTGGGTATTGCAGTGCTGCGATGAGTTAAGCCTTTCCTTTCTTCGTGTCTTTTCGTGTCATCCTTTTTTCTGGAATGAGAGTGTGATACATAGCTCTGTTCTGGGTATGTGTCTGAGCAGGAATGTGTCAGTAGTTATAGCATCCTTAGTCTGTGTAGAATCAAAATAAAAATCTAAAGCAAGTCAGGAAAATAGCATCAGTATTCCTGAGTATATGAGATCAAGTTCCCATAGAATGAAGAATATTTGTTTCACAATAATAGTCAATGGAACACTGCACTCGGTTTATGCAAGTAAAGAAGTGTGATTCATAATATGGTAGTTTTTTCACTTGACACTTTTAAAACGTTATATAACCTCGTGAAGCTTGAGCTATTCTAAAAGCGATGTCACAACTTCTTTGTTTTCTTTCAGATCTAAGTTAGCACTTACTAGTTCCAATTTTTTCCCTTGTTTTATCTGTTTTCCACAGTGAGGTAGTTTTGGTTTTTCTTATTTTAAAAATTTTGGGAACCATCAATATGAAAATACTCCAAATTTATAGTATTTGTATTTTTTCTGTCATGAACTTTCCTAAATCAAATTTGTGCACATTTACTGTCAAATTCTTTACTGGGACTTGGAACAGGAGTGAGAAAATGTCCCCAAAATAGTTAGTTTTTTTAACCCATTTGTATTTGGTAGGTAGGTCTTAGGAGTAAAACTTTAGGAAGCATAGTCACAGAGATTGCTTCATAGTGTCAGGACACACCTGACAGGAGAATTAGCATGATGTTATTCTGCGTGATTAGGCCAGGATTTCAACAGAATTGATGTTATCCATAATTAGATTGTGAAATAAATTACCAGATTACTTCAATTGTGGTTCTCCGTATAACTGACATTTTAACATATATGAAATAAACGGGTAATCTATAAACTTAGTGTTTCACTGAAGAGGAGACTCTAACCAGATTTTTTTTTTTTTGCTGCTTATGATAGCAATATTCTGAGTTACTTGGGTGAGTTGAAAGTATTGCACTCAAGTTGGAGCCAACAAATTGTTTTAACAAACAACCCAGGTTATATCTTGTTGTTGGTGGATAATGGATGCATTCTTTTAGCTGATGAATACTACCAAAAACAAAGGGTCACCCAGTGAAGCTTTAAGATAAACCAGTGACAGTTTTTTCGTGGATTATGTAATTAAACATATGTACTTAACCAACTGGCTCACACACTGCCAAAACCAGGCTCTTATGAACAGCTTTTATAGTTTTGTTATTTGATTTGCATTTCACATAAAGTATTGTTCGTTGATATTAAAACCTGTATGCTTTGAGATATGAGCGGTATCAGTGTGTTGGAAAGAGTGCCTACCCCTGTTCCGCTCGCTTTAAACCACTTTCTTGTATTGGCCAGTGTCCATGATAGGATTTTATAATTCAAAGACTCTGCTTTTGACTAGGTTAGGCTATTGATATCATTGAACCTCCTCAGAATTTAGCAGTTTCTTAACTAAATTTAACTGGTTTACAGCTGTCTAAGGATGTGAGTCATTGCTAATACATAATTTTTTCTGGGCAAATGCTTTGGAACTGAGACAGTGCTTAAGAACGTATACATTGGCTCCTCTGAATATGTGGATTTCAGGTCATTTACCAACTCAAAAATCTTTAGTCTTGGGGTCTTAATTTTTTTTTTTTCCTTTGTGGGGGTTTTTTGGGTTTTTTTTTGCCCCTGACTTGAATTATGCTGGAGTCTCCTTAGAAGATTGTCAGGAAAATGCCTCTCAGTAACACTTTTCAGAAACAGCAAACTTCAGCAGTAGGATTGTGTTAGAGGGTTTGAAGGAAATTCAGGCTATTTACTAGCAGGACAGAAGGATTGCAAACGTGATAGTAATGTTCTGAGAATATGATTTGAAGCATCTGGTTTAAATATTTTTTGTTATAGGGAATACGACAGTACAGAAAAAATTCTTTACTCTTTGAGAGATACTGTAATTACAATTCAGTTTATGGTGACTGTCTTTCATTGCAGTCAGCAGACTAGTGCTACCAGAGAATGATTAGGTATGCAAGGGAAAGGAGGACAAAAGGAAACAAAGGGATGGAAATGTCCTTAGAGATTATTTATGTAAACATAGCTGAACTATTTTTCTGGCTCATATAAATCTACTTACAAAGCAACTTTGTATGAAAAAGCTCTGGAAAGAGAATAGTCTTTTGGATCAGTGTCAATTGTTTGTTGCTCCTTCAGCAAAGGTACAAAATAATTAACTGTCTATACAGGTTAAGTCATTTTTTGCTGTAGCAGCACTTCTCCCTGCATACCGCTCTTTTCTCAAGTCAACCGTATTGCCTAAGTGTTTGTGTGAAGGTAGGTCAAGAATAAAGCATTAATTGCATTCGGTGTCCAGCAATTCCTAGGTATTTTTTTTTTTAAGCTTTGTTTTCTCTGTGTGTGAGTTTCTTCCTTTTGAAGCAGGAGCAATGTGCCTGTCTGTGGTGCATACATTTACTTGATAATTAAGGTTTTATTTTAAGAAGAAATCACAAAAATAAATTCTTCGTGCTTTCAAAGTTGCATAGCAACAAAATGTTTTATTTGTAAAACTAAACACAGTAGAATTTCGTGCTAATTTCAAAGGCCTTTTTGCAGATTGGACATCATGAGAGTGAAAGTGACAAAAAGATTTTATCTTCTGAAAAAGCAGGCCACTTTTTTTTTTTTTAAGTGGGGGCTATTCTGAATTTTAACTGGACCTGATTAGTAGTAGATAAGTATGACTGTGTAAGATGTACCACTATGCTGGAGTTTCCCCATCTCAAATTCTCTATTTGCCTTGTCCTTCTCGATGCTCTCCCCACTCCCTCTAGCCTGGTTCTCTTTCTTAAGCCACCAGTGTGTTCGTCTGTAGCCCAAGGCCACTGAAAGAGTCCCCTGGTATAAGATTCTCCATACCAGTTAAAGGTGTTACAGAATCCCACTATGTTAGGTTCAGCAACATCAGAACATTTCCAAAGTGCACAATAATATTCCAATGTGATATTTCAAAGGCAGTTATGTTCTGACAGTTATGTTATGGTAAGCATTGAAGTAGAGCAGCAGTAAAAAGAAGAAAACTTTTTTGGGAGGAAAATAAAAGTTAATCCTGTCTTCACTGGGTAGCAAAATTAGTGTCAACTGAACAAATGTTTACTGCTTAACTGAACAGTTCACCATCTCTGCACTGAAGTGTTAACTGAGACTCGACAATTTAAAGTTCTTTAAGAAGAGAAGGAGAGACCACCACTGGTATCTTGCATTTTATAGTGACTTTAACTTACTTTACGCTTAACAAACTTTACCAAATTAACTGATATGCAAATGACTTGAAGATGATTTTAAGTATGATAATTCAAGAACAAGATTCTCTGAATGTGACTTGACAAGCGTTTTAACCATGTTTATATCAATTGATCGGATCATAAAGTAAAAAGAGCATAATGAAAGCAGCTGAACTTTGGAAGGAAGTGACTTGTGTTTGCCAAAATGTTACTGAAAAAAGGGAAATTGGTTTGATCTATACTGAACTTCAAAACAACTTAAAAATCTCACCCTTGCAGCAAGACATGGTATGCCTGGAGCTTCAGCATTCATTCAGCTTCAGTACATTGCCACTAGTCTTAGGAATTTAACTTTTAAAATTGATAGCAAGAGCACTGCTTTTAGTCTAATTGATTCAATACAGTAATATGATATTCACTCGTGTGACAGACCTTATTTCACTGGGGACTTTCAAAGCAACACCTGATATTGGAGGTTTAAATGGAGCCAACACATACCAAACGATCACATTTTGCTTCTATCCATGCAATGCTGGGCTGTACTTCCCCCTTCCCACCTTCCACCCAACCCCGGAATTTGCTAACACTAGACTAAATGTAGATTTTTGCAATTCATGGAGGACTGCTGCAGTGGTACTTTTGAAAGATTTGCAATAGAAAGACAGTTATAATGATGAGGTCTTCAGTGTGACATTTATAAAACTGGAGCTTAATCTTATAAACTGACCAGTAGTATCTACTTAGAGGCCTTCATTATGATCTCCAAAATATGACTTTCAGAAACACAGTAATATTTACAAACCCAGTAGTATAGCTTTCTTGAACAGTCTCTCAGGACTTAAGGTGACTTTTCATTAATATGTTTTAGGAACAAAATTTCTTGATTTCGGATCCATTTCAATTTTTTAGAGTAATCATCTTACCCCTTCTTCTGAAGCAACAATTTTTTTATGATGTCAGATACAACAACATGATCGTGTCATTTGTAACTATTACATTCTCATGCTGATTTTGATGCAAGCCCACCTTTCTCAGCTTCTCAAATGCTGTGAGATTCTAGCAAAATGAAGTATTCCTGCAGAATATTTATCATGGAATTAGTATTCTTACATTGAAGGGAGTGGCATGTCTCCAACTAGACAGAATTGTAGCTGCTCTGTCATCACATACCTTCTTACTCGCCCACTCTCTCTTCCGCAATGGTTTTTTTTGTCCTCATGTTAATATTCCCGACACGGACAAAATCATTCTGTGAGAATCCATCATCGCCTTGTAGTCATTGACCCTGGAGCTGACGTGACCAATAGTGCCTTTACAAAACTAAGGAAGAGCTGTTTGGAAAGCTCACAGCTTCTGTGAAGTTTTTGTTTATTTGGATGGCTATGCCATAGGAATAGAACAGAAAACATCCCAACCCATCTGATTATTTAGATCCTTTTTACAGTACTGCTCCCACCAGATGAAAGCTTGGATTGAAAAAGTGGGAGGCTTAGCAGTACCCTGAGATACTCTTTTATACATCTGCTCTGTAATACAATTAAGGGATACTATCAAGTGTTAAGTTGCTTATCTTCTGTATATTCAGTCTATATTGTGATGAAGATGTCTTCTTACCAATCAAAACAATCTCTTTGAGGAGCTGCACTGGGAGAGCCATGTGCAGAGCATAAGTATTGTCACCTGTTTGTAGGAAAATGTACAGGGAAATATTTGTCTGCAGGTAAGTAATACAACTAGTTAACTACATACCGGAGATATAGACAAACAGTGGAATATGCAGTGAACTTTCTCTAGTTGGAAAACATTTTGAATTAAAATAGATATTTTGCATTTTTAAAATATTTCCAAACTTTATTGCATCTTCATATTTCTAACAGGGTTGTTTCACTTTTTTCTTATTGTCTCATAATGAACTAAGTTAAAGGGCTTTTACCACTTTGAATTTTTTTCTTTCACCACTTTATTCCTTTAAGAAGTTGAACACTAGCAAGAAGAAAATTGAAAGTGGAAAATGAAATATAAATGGAGTTAACTCTGTTACAATCCAGGTGATGAAAAAAGTTATCATTGCAAAGTGTCGATCTTTGATTAAAAACATATATTTTGAAGGAGAAAAAGAATTTCTTTTCAAGTTACAGTTGGGGGGAGGAGGGGAATACAGATTGAACGACCGGTTCACAAAGCCACTTCATTTATTCTAATTCAGGAGTCACTGGTGCAACAGAAATTGCTTTCCAAGTGTTCAATTTACACATACCTTACGGTTAACAATGGTTCTACAGAAGGATTTCTTCGTTGAAGCATGACACAAAGGATCTTCTAGTAACTTCTAACTAGAAGAATTTGGGAATCTAGTGGCCTTGATAGGTATTAAAGTAGATGTGTCTTGTTTAAATCCATGGGCTGTTTTTAATTGGAATTTGCTTGGGGTTTTCAGTGAGATTTGTACTTGCAGAAAGTAGAATGCTTCTTTGCCTTTGGAACAGAATGCCAGAGGAAACTTCTCTTGCCTCTTCTCCTGTGCTTCAGGGCTGGAAGGCAAAATAATTAGTTCCACACAACTAGGAATAAATCATCCAGGTTGAAACATGATAGTGCCTGACAACTGGTAAAAGATTTCAGTAAATCGTTATTGATGAGGAAATTGGTATGCAGACCAGATGATTCCAGTGTATGTATGTGTACCTTTACAGTAAGGTTAGTGTTGCTAACTTTTCCATAGATTGCTGTCTTTACTCTTCAAAATAAGTATTTATGGCAAGAATAAAGATTGTTAATAATCTGATAATAGTATATATTTTTTATTTTTCCTTTCTAGAAATTTTGTACAGTAATTTATATTCCTTAGGTTGGTAGAACATTTTTAGAGGAAATGTGTCATTTTCTAGACATTTGAAGACTAAACAGTGCTGATTCAATCCTTGTCCCTTTATGTTTTCCAGAGGGCTTGGAGATTCCATTGCAATTTATTTCATCTTTTGCTGGGGAGAAAAGCAAGACCCTGTTTGGTTATCTGTTTTATTTCTATCCATTAGTTAAGAATTTGTTCAGAATTACTTTCTTTATGGAGTTGGGTAGGAAAAAAAGATGGTAAAACAAATACGACACATTATGTATTCTTTTTGAAAAGGTTTCTTAAACTACTTGCAAGGGACATAATAGCAAAATTCTTCATTAAATAATTATATGGCAAAGTATAGATTAGTTTTTGCTTTCTTCTTCAGATTACATAATTTTGGGCAACCTGTAGTTTAGTTATTATTTGTCACAGTAGTGCAGGTTTGGGAGAAAAATGGAATAAAAGCAATTATTTTATTGTTGATCGTGATTTCTTAAGGGAATTTTGCATCTGTTATTATACAAATGTTTCAATTTTGACACATTGTACCAGTTCCAGTTTTATGTAGTTTAAAGGCATGTCTTTGTTTGGGGACTATCAGTTATCTGACCCTGCAAAAGGCACAGCTTTGGGTACTTTTGGGTGGTTTTTTTTTTTGTAGTTCCTTGCAATTAGTGTGACTTCGAACATTTCAATGTACTTGCTGCTTCCTGGAGGATAACGAAAATAATCATTCATGACTCCATACTGTAAAGCATGCATGTAGACTGAAAGAATAGATAGGTTCATGCTTTTTATCCACTACTTTTTTTTTATTTTATATACAGCAGGGTGCAGTTGTAATGGGAAGATGCAGCAGTCGTACATAGTACTGTCGTGCAGCTGTCATCTTACTCTGGTCACAGTAAACAGTGTTACTGAAACATGAAAATGCACGCTGCGCTTGTGCAAATGCTTGTGCTGCCTTGACAAGCATCTTAATAGATGCTGAAGCTGAAGTATTTAGCTGTCTCTTGTGTACGGTTTGCTCACAGCAGAAAGTCACCCTGCACTATCCCCTCTTCAGCCAGCTGGAGCCTTTGCGAGAGCATTTCGCCTCCAGAAGTAAACACGAGTCTAAGAATAGCTCAGACTTCTTTGTAGTATATTTTCATGGTCGGCTGTCTAAACAGCCAGCCTGTCTAGACAGCTGACAACACTGAAAGCTCCTAAGGTCAAAAGCAGCCACGTAGGCTGTTCTTGGGGATTTTACCTCCTCGGGAGCTGTACATGTGAGCGCCAGGAGAACTTTGCAGTCAGAACTAGTAGGGTTCTTTCTGAAGCTCCATGGGCTACAAGCATATGCTAATAAGGCATTAAATAAGAGAGTATAAAGAAGGGATTTTCAGTTCTTACAGTTATTTCTAACTCGCGTGATATGTCACCAGTTATGGTCTTTTGATGCTCTTTAAAACTTGTTTTGCAGTGTCATTTGTGTTGTGCTCAGATTTGAATTTTAAGCATAATTTGGAGGCCTAATACTTTTTTGTAGTAGAAATTAATGACAAAGATAAGCCAGACCCAATTTTGGTCCATTCCTTAAATAAACAACAACAAAAAACCTCAACACAGTTCTTCTGCTATCACTAGCACATAGGTTGTGTACAAAGGTGGATCATAAGTTTACATGTGCTTGCTTAAGAGAAATAAAAAAAAATGATATGGAGAATCTTATACCAGGAGACTACTTCCATGGCCTTCGGTTATGGAGGAACATTAGCAAGGGATATCCTGAATTAGGCTGTTCTTCCTCCTAGCTTCCATTTGTAACACATCTAACATTGTTTGTGACTAATGCTCAGCCTCCTGCAACACCGTTTACATTTATCATTACGAATCTAGACCATTTTCTAAAACTATGTTCCAGAGGTAATTTTAATAGAGATAGCAAAATAGTTGTGGATGTGCCAACTAGGCATTTGCTCTGGAATCACAGCAGCTCACTTCTTCCAGGGTTGAAGAGTAAAACCTGGGGATAGTTGCTGTATTTCTGCTAAGCGAGGAGCTGCTAACTGCAGTTTGACAGGTGAAGCAAAAAGGCTAATAATGGTTTCAGAAAGTTTACTAAATACTGGACTGGATAGCCTTTGGGGTTGTCTTGTTAAGTTATATCTTACAAATGTCTTTTAAAAGAATATCTTGCTACAAGTGTTTTGAGCTGGGTACCTTACATGCCACATGTTGTTCACCAGTTTATGATGTACGTTTGCTGATGCAAGAAGAGCTTGTCAGAAGCAACAGCAAAAAGGAAGCAACTGAGAAATCTTTACCCAGTTTAATCCTTTGCTGATAAATTTGTTTTCAATGGGTTGTCATAATGATAATGTGTCCGTTCCTTATGATGTGTATGTTTGCATAAAATGGGTTTAGCATTAGGTCTTCTCAGTCTGTCAAAAGATGTATTCAGAACTCATAAATTGATCAAATTCTACAACTGCAGAAAAGAAGGCTGGTGTATTTTCTGCCCAGGGAATGACGCTTTGTGTTAGTCCATCATGTAACAAAGCACCATGTAAGATGAAGAAGCAACGTGCCAGTACAGTAAAGAATATGACAGTACCAAAGGAAATACTTAAAATAATACTTCTTCACAACTTCTTAATTATCAAGGGCCTTTTTGGTTTACATATGCAGTAATGTTTTTCTCGGCTTTTTTCCTTTCATATTGTTAATACATCGATTGTCCTTCGGTCATACAGTGCCCAGCATCCTCGGAAATTAGGAATAATACCCTTTCTTTATGTTGATCTTGTAAATATTATTTAGACTTTATTGGTCTGAATTCTTTCATGATCATTGGAAAGGTTACTGATTCCTTGTTAATGTTTGATGGTTTTGGTTGCATTGCTTGATGTTTTGGTGTAGGATGTAGGTGCTTTCTTCCTTTGCTTTAAGAATATTTTAAAGAGTTTGATATACTCCTGAGATGATTTTTGGATGGGTTTGCTTGCTATTTTCTTAAAATGTACTGCTTTTCTTTAAGATTGAAAATCTTCAAGAACAGTTAAGAGACAAGGAGAAGCAAATGAGCAGCTTAAAGGATCGAGTGAAATCCTTGCAGGCTGACACCACAAATACTGACACTGCCTTGACCACGCTGGAAGAAGCACTGGCAGAAAAAGTGAGTATGGAAAACCGAAGTCCCTTCCTTCGAAAGGCCCTTCTACTAAAGTCGGTTTTTCCGTGTGTTTCCTGGGCTCTGCCTACAAGACGTCTTTAACGCGATGCCGGAATGACATCCTTTGTCCCCGGCAGCTGAGGAGGGATGAGGGGAGCGGGGGTCGCTGCCGAGCCGCGTCCCTCGCTAGAGGGCGCCGGAGGATGCGCGGAGCGCAGCCGGACTGGCTCCCGGAGCCAGCGGAGGGCACCGCCGCTGCGCACTGGGGAAGGAGGGCATGAGATAAGACCCTGAGCCACAAGCTCTAGTCATTGTCGTCTCTTCACATGGTGCATTTTTGGTATGATTGTGGGATGCCTTATAATTTCAGCGTGGATTCTTCTGCCTTTTTTTTTTTTCTTTTAAGTCTGTCTAATATCTTATTCTGTTTTATCATCTCTGCTCGGATACTTTAATAAGAAATTTATAAATTTATTTTTAAAGTTTTGCTGCATGAAGTTGAGTTTTAGTTCCCAATATTAGAATTAAAATGAATAATTGTCCTGATATAGCTGTATATCAGTCTCACTTTATTTGCAGCTTTATTGTTCTCATTGTATTTTTTTAATGCTTGCCCAATTCTCAGGATATAGCAGACCGAGGGAACAGCCTTGTCTATTTTTTTTTGGTTGGACAACTTTTTGGAATTACTGTGTATTTTTTCTTGATTTCTGGAGAACCAAGGTTCCAGCTCCTTTAGTCTGTCAGATTCTATAAATATAAAGTTATGGTAAAGCTTTCTCTGAGGTTGGGGAATTCGCTTGCATCCCTTCAGCTTCCAAGATAACCAAAGCTCCATTGATATCTGGTGTACAGAAAAGTTGTTGTGTTTTCTTCCTGCACATTGATCTTGGTGTCACATAGGCATTACACCCCTTCCTCTCTGAAGGGAACTTAACTGTACATTTTGTAAAAATAAGGTTTAAATAAGGAAGTAATATGTAAAGTGTCCTGGTCTTGGTTAATTTTTATTATCAGAACCAGTAAAATTGTGTTGCATTGTAACAGTGGTGTGAACTTTCAGAGATACAGAAAGCCTGGTATTTCTTAGCAATGAATCCATAGATTTCTCAAGTTTCCTCCTTCTTGAGGACCTGTTTTACAACCGTAAAGAAAAGAAAATGGCAATATCCTACAGTCCTCCTCCTTTTTGTCTTCAGTGTGTAAGAAGTGTTATGATAAGAAGTCTCAGAAGTTGAACTAAGAGGGATTTTCTTCACAGAGTGCTTTCTTTTGTCAGGAAAGGACCATTGAGCGCTTAAAGGAGACACGTGACAGAGATGAACGAGAAAAACAGGAAGAGATCGACAACTATAAAAAAGACATTAAGGACCTGAAAGAGAAAGTCAGCATTTTGCAAGGAGATCTCACAGAGAAAGAGGTTGACCAGCAGAATGAACCTGTTGTGTTCGAATTTTGTTTGCTGTATTTGTATGTGTTATATTTTAGACAAAGAGAACTGTTCCTTCATAGTAATGGTCCTTTGACAAGTTTCTCTAGGAAAATATACCGTTTGAGAATTTTTCAAGGCATAAATATTTTGGAACCCCCTTTTCACGGAAAGCACACAGTCCCCCTATTTGCAGCAGTTAATCGTGTTAGTAGGGAATGACCAATAGTCAATGACAGCATTTACTGGAGCTGTGCCTATAGACAACTGAAGGCAGAGGACAAGCTTGTTCCTCTCTAAACATAGGGAGGAAAGGACAGAGGTTGATCAAAGCTGTGGGTGCCAAAAGCAGGCGGGTAATGTTTATTCTTTTATGCAAACAATACAGCTAGTTCTTTTGACTCTGAAGAGTCCTTTTTTGATAATGAAGTTGGTTGTTGGTAATGAACCAGTTGGCTAGACAAAATAACCTAATTATGTTAGAGAAATATAGATGTTCTCTTTTCTTCTCTTGGAATTGTAACATTTAAGTCTACTTACAATCTTTTTTCAAAACTCAAAGTAAAACAATACAAAAAATACGCATCCAGGAAGTGCTAAGATTTTGTCTGTGTGGAAGTCAACATTTGACAGGAAAAAACCCAACCCAAAAGTTGAGATATCTTTTGGAGATAGGTAGCATGAATCGGTTTCACCTCATAGCAGCTGTGTACAGAAAAGCTTTGAACACTATTGGTTTTAGATACCATGACCAAACCTGCTAATCACATATGATTTTTAAATATTATTTTAATTAAAACTATTTTTTCTTAAACATGACTGTCACTGAAGCAATAGTTCCAGTTAACAGAATCTTCCATCTTTAAAAATTATTTTAAAATTAACTTAAACAAGGTTTTATTTTGATCCTGAAAACCTGAATTAAATCAAGCTGTCTTAAGTCAGTGACATGAACATCCTGACACAATATGTTTTTCTAAGTTGGATCCTGAACATAGTGTGAAGTGGTAGGAAGAAAATAAAGACAAAAAAGAAACTAGCTATTTCACATAAAGAGCACTTACTTGATAATTATTTTACATCTTTTATTTTAGACGTCCTTACTGGATCTGAAGGAACATGCTTCATCCTTAGCTTCGTCAGGATTGAAGAAAGATTCAAGACTCAAGACGCTGGAAATTGCATTGGAACAGAAAAAGGAAGAATGTTTGAAGATGGAAACTCAATTGAAGAAGGTAATCTTACTTCATAGTTAATATATGTGGTGTAAACATTCAGCATTAGACAAATTGGCCATGCCTACACAGAAGACTTTGGGTCTTAAGTTTTACTTCTATGAATTGCTTTTCAGTAAGTACTGTGAAGTTGTGTCTGTGTAAACCATATTATAAGCTAAGCGCATCAGAAAGTGACTTTCAGACACTGAAGTCCAAATTTTGGACTTCATTTACATGTAATAACAGTGCTGTTGATTTTTTGATTTTTTGATATTTTTTTTTAAAAGAACAGGTACTAGGAATTAAGGATTTAGTCTGCTTTGGTACAGTTTGCAGCAGTAATTGTACCATTAAACTGGTGTAACACCTAAACATTTCACATATCAATTATCAATGCACGTAGGTGTTAGTGTGATAAATTCAGATGCATGATTGGCCTGGCCCATCAGAATGCATAGACACAAATGAAAAGAATATATCACCAGTGAAGTGTGTGATCTTTTCTTTTAATCTCATTGCCAGTCACAGCTGATACGTTGGTAGGAGTTCGCTGTTCAGAAGAATATTCTATTACAAGCAAGCTAATTAATTTGAACAGAATCTTTGGGTTATGTTTGCATTGCAAGCCTTCTTTATTTCAGCTGTGAATAGCATAAATACTGCACTGTTTAGAGAAACTGATTTGATTTTAACTTTTTTATTTTAAAAAAAGCAGGTGATGAAGAAGCACAAAACACACTAACTGAAATAGTGATAACACTTCTATTTTTAAAATTAGAACAAGACAAAAGGCAACACAGTTTTTTTAAGACATTTAAGTCTTGGGTTATGGATTTCTAGCTGTTTCTTTACATCTACGCAGGAAAAGGAGTGTCTGTGCTATAGTTTGGAACTCTGTCCTAGTTCCTCAAATGAACGTGAGATTGAATTTTGAGTCATCAGCTAAGACTCATTTAAGATTTCTGTTGTGTGGATGTTAATGCACATGAAAATTCTGTGTAAGTGAAACTCCACATATGCATATATAGACCCATGTTTGCCCTTTTTAATTCTGTTGCACAAAATAAACAGTTCTGTTATTCAGCATCAACAAAGCGCAATATCAGGAAAAGATAGTTGTGCACATTTAATCAGTGTCACAGGCTGTTTTCAGTGTACCACACAGTGGGTATTTCAGAAGTCCTGAAGGACCCTTTCATTTGAATTCTCTGTCATGAATTGCAATTTCACCCTTTGTCAGTGTGTTACTGATAATGAGTTGAGGGATATATTGTAGCTAAGATTTGCCAGAGATTTTTTTAGCAATTGGATGATGGTATTAGTTTGTAGGTAGACAGCTGCAGTGGACAACGTTGATACAATTACTTAAAAAAAAAAAAAAGTAATTACTTGGGAGAGCGCATAACAAATAGTTGAAAAAACAGTTTTGGAAATTCAATTATTTAGGGAATATGTCTGTATATTTAGCATGTGTAAATGTACCGCTTTTCACTGCTTCCCCTGAGATTGCTTTCCTCACTATAAGCAGTGAGCATATCAGTAATATAAGCAGGTGTGGAGGTCAACCAAATCTGATGAAGCACTGCTAGCTAAAAGGTGAACATGCACTTAATTTGCACTGTGATGACAGCTCTTTGTTATAATTCCTTTAGGCCTACCTCTGCTCATTCCGTTTTAGAGAGGATTGCGCTTAATAGCTGGCATCCAGGAACATTACATAAGGGCACTGAGCCAGTTCATAAGACCATATATTTTTATAATCTAATCTCTTTTTTTTTTTTTACCCCAGTAAATAATTAAGAGGGTGAATTATTCTCCTGTGATCCTTCTCCTGAGGGTTAAAATGGGAAAATAGCTCAAATGTAAAGAGCACTATTAACTGTACAGAATAGTTATTGGACAAATAACTGTATTCTTAATTTGGTTCTGAGAAAAATAAAGAATATAAAATCATTGTATTGTAAACACAAACAGATCTGCATCTTCCCATCCAAAGAAGCTACCTAACCTCATACAGTCAGGATGGTTTCAGTTCTACAAGCAAAAAAAATTGAGAGTCTGCCATTACCTACGTACACTATAAAGCCCTTTCATGATACTGTGGAAATCTGCTCCTCTGCTTCAGGCATTATTGCTTACTTAGGGCATTTGGACAATTGTTTCAGAGACCCTAAAGTACCCTCTCAAAAGTCCTACTGAGACAAAACCATCAATACCTTGTTCCTTTTCTAAATACTGTGTCATGTTGGGCTACTGCATTCTTCTTATTCAGGGGAAAATTCAAATTCAATGGAAAGATTTTTTTGGTGATAAGAAGTCAGTCCACAACAGTTTTTTTATAAAGGAATCAAAGCTCTAGGACCCAACTATGCTTTCATGTCATCAGCCGTGCATTTGCTTTCCTTAAGCTGTATGAGAGCCCACTTCTACCACTGAGCCTCCTTGCTTTCTAGAACCAAGTTACAGTTGCTCTTAGTCACTCAAGAAAATATAGTTAGTGACCACTTGAGTATATTTTATACTTACGAGTAAGTTTAGATATTTCTTTAATAACCTTTTCTCCAGCAGTTTTTAATTTGCCAATATTTTTTTATCGCTTGCGGAAAAGTAGAAAAATGTATTTTTAAAAGCCTTTCTCTCTTTAAATTCATTGCATATTTATTCAGGCAGTTTGACATTTTCAAGGTGGATTAGTTTCTTGTCATCCTTGAAACAACCTCCACTCTGTGGTGAGACCCCACCTGGTCGGGAGAGTCTGTGTTCAGCTCTGGGGCCCCCACCATAAGAAGGACATGGACCCGTTGGTGCAAGTCTAGAGGAGGACGACAAAACGATCAGAGAGGGCTGGAGCACCTCTCTCATGAAGACAGGCTGAGAGAGTTGGGGTTGTTCAGCCTGGAGAAGAGAAGGCTTTGGGAGATCTTGTTATGGCCTTTCAGTACTTAAAAGGGGCTTATAAGAAAGCTAGGGACAAACTTTTTAGCAGGGCCTGTTGTGATAGACAAAGGGTAATGGTTTTAAACTAAAAGAGAGTAGATTTAGGCTAGATATAAGGAAGAAAATTTTTACAGTGACGGTGGTGAAACACTGGACCGGGCTGCCCAGACAGTTGGTAGGTGCCCCTTCACTGGAAACATTCACAGTCAGGTTGGACGGGGCTCTGAGCAACCTGATCTAGTTGAAGATGTCCTTGTTTATTGCAGGTGGGTTGGACTAGATGACCTTTAAAGGTTGTTTCTAACCCAAACTCTTCTATGATTCTATGATTAATTATGATAGATAATCCGGCTCCAATTTGAAGCTTCTAAAAACTCAGTTTACACATCTGCATTGTTAACTGCTGCAAATAACTGTCACAATTAGCCTTAAAACTAATGGCTATGTAAGAGCATTCATTAAAAATTAATTAGATGTTTATTATGTTGAGTTCTATTACATTATCTTAGTGCTGTTTTGCATAAGACACATGCAGGATGAACTTTTTTGTGTAACTCTTAACAGCAAACAGCAAAAACCTTTTCCTTTTAGGTCATTTCCCTTATGGTTTGAGCAGAGATGTGTCTAACTTCAATCTTGTTTCCCTTGCCTCTTATTTCCACTGAGCAGTTTGAGTACTTTCATTTAAATCTATTAGCCTTCGAAGTTAAGAAGCTGACAAAAGAGACTGAATTGGACTATGTTAAGCCATTAGATTAGAAGGATTTGGGCAGTCCTTGGGAAAAAACTCTTGCTAATCTCTAGACAGTGAGCCTTTGAGAAATCACAAACAGTGCGAGCTTCCACTTTTCCTGTAAAAGGTATTTAACTTTACACTTAAATGAAATCTTATTAACCAAGTGGAGTGCAGAGGTGCTGAAAAGTTGCTGATATTATTTTTCTTTCCATGTAAGCAGCCTCCAGTGTCTGACTCTGGGTGTCCACTCCTCATTGTTACTGTTCCTTTTCTTGCTAAAGACTGTTTTATATTGATCCCTGTCTCAGCAAATAGAGCTGCAGTGTTTTTCGTGTTAGGCGTTTTGTTTTTTTAATAATGATATGATGGTTATGCAAATCTATATGCTTAATGTTCTCATTATTCTGCTGTCATCGCTTCTATGCTCAATTGTCAGCCTGCTGCCAGCAGGAGATACAATGGGAGATTCCGAATGCTGAAAGTAAGCCATAAATCCATGTTGAGTTTGCATGGCCCGGTGTCCTGCCTTAAATAGTCTCTTTTTTTGCTGAGATGGAATCATTAGAGGGAAATCACACACAGGGGGTTCTCTCTCCGTTTTCTGTGAAGTGGTTTTATGCTCTGTGGCTTTTTTTTTTTTTCCTTAGGAAAATCTTTTTTCTTCAAACTTCTATTTTAATGTAATAGTTTTATAGTGAAAAACTTTTCTTCTAGTTGTTTTTCTTCAGGACACACTCTTCCTAGCTTTTCCTGTCTTGTCTTTCCCAAACAATATGCTTCATTTCATTTTGTTTTTCTAATCTGGGAGAGACCAACTAATATCAGAATTTGTTCCAGCAAAGATGAGTGGATATTTGTCTGTCTTCATTTCCAGCACATAGTTTTTCTCCCTGTAGATATTTTCCTTATTTGAAAGGGATCAAGGTTAGAGAAAAGAAAGAGTCCAAAACCGTATGTTAACAAACTTCCCCTTGGTGCAGTTCTAGGAACTTTTCATCATAGAATGTTAGCAGTGATTCCCTGCCAGGAAAATACCGCTAGATTCAACAAGCTCGCTCAGAGGATGCTTTTTTTCTGCTGTGGTGTTCTTCTTTCAAGTTCAGGAGGATAGTGGCTTTCAAAAGACAGAAAAAAAAAAAAAAAAAAAAAAAAAAAAGACTGAATGAAGTGTTGATCCAAACTGTTTCCCAAGATCTAGCTCGGTTAGTGTAATACAAGCTCTGGTGCTTTTTATTTTTGTGAACATGGATTTCCTGCCACAACTGAAAATATTACCAGTAATATTGGTAGATGCGATAGAAATACATTTTTTTTTTTTGTTCTCAGCTGATGATTTGTTTTTTCAAAGAAGTGACGATAAATGATGTATTCAGCATAGCAACTGTTTTGGTTTAATCCCAGCCAGCACCTAGAACCACACAGCCGCTCACTCACACCACTTGCGATGGGGGAGAGAATCAGAAGAGTAAAAGTGAGGACAAATTCATGAGTTGAGATAAAGACAGTTTAATAGGTAAAGCAAAAGCCTCACATGCAAACAAAGCAAAACAAGGAATTCATTCGCTGCTTCCCATCGGCAGGCAGGTGTTCAGCCATCTCCAAGAAAAACAGGGCTCCATCTGCATAACGGTAACTTGGGAAGATAAACGCTATCACTCTGAATGCCCCCCCTTCCTTCTTCCCACAGCTTTATATGCTGAACCATATATCCTATGCTATGGAGTCTTCCTTTGGTCGGTTGGGGTCAGCTGTCCCGACTGTGTCCCCTCCCAGCTTCTTGTGCACACCCAACCTACTTGCTGGCTCAGTGATAGGAAGAGCAGAAAAGTCTTTGACTGCCTAGCAACAACTAAAAACATCATGCACTATCAAAAGTATTTCTCATCCCAAATCCAAAAACGTAGCACTACACCAATTGCTAGTAAAAGAGTTAACTCTATCCCAAATGAAACCACAACATCAACCTAGGAAGAAAAATGATACCAGGGAAATCGGGATGTCTTGTAAAAATAAAAGTAAAAAGCCAGCAATTGTGTTCAGCATTCAGATAGTGCCTGTCACTGAATTAGTTTTCTGTACCATTTAGCTGTCTAGTAATTAATATAAGTGAAGCACTAGAAGTCCTCCTCAAACTGTAAAACTGTCACGTGTAAACCCAAACACAGGGCTATGTTAAGTATTTAAGGACTGGACAAAACTGTTAAACTGAGAAATCAAGTTTGGAACTTGCACGAGGGTAACTCTCCATGTTTCTTATGTTTCAAAAGCTCGTTAGTAGTATATGGTAAAACCACAAATTAAGTTCTGTCATCTTAGTAAATTAATGTTGCAGCTATTATTTTAATTTCTTTTCTTGTTGCATCTTTTCTTTTTCTCTCCCACACTGTTCCTATCCCAAATTTTCCCCATCTTGTCTTATCTCCTTTCTCCCTTTAGCATCCTGAAGTTTTATTGAGTCATCCATCCAGGCCAGTAAGTTCCCCTGGCAAACTGAGAGGCTATTGCCAACCCCATTTAACTTTCTGTGTTGCATGTGTATTCACCCGTGCTTTTATATTTGGGCCAACACAGAGTATATTGGTGAATTACTTTGGTATAGTAATATACTTAAGTATATTAAGTATATGGTACTTAAATACCATCTATACTAGGTATAGATGGTATGGATACAAACAAAAAGCTGTAGTATGTCCTACCAGTCATGCTCAAAAAAAGCCTTCTAAGATGCTTTTACTTTTTGGCTGCGTTGGTCTAACTTGGTTTTTGTTTGGACAGCTTAATATTGTGCCAATATTTTTGTTTCCCTGTGCTTCAGTTGCTTGAAGTGTCCTGTAGCTTTCCTTTCATCTCCATTGTCCGTACATTTTCAGAGCAAGAATGTAGAATTTCCATGCAAATCAAGCTTCTTGTGTGAAAGTATTCTGTAACACCATGCACAGCAGCACATTAGAAATAATAATTAAGTTACAGCAAGTAAAAGATGGCTTAAAAACTTACGTAACCATTAAGCTCACTGGTACTATGTCAGTTTAATTTTGGATCCTATTACTAGCCTTCTGTTTGATGTCAAAGTGCACTCATTTCAAGGAGTGTTTGTATAATAACATCTTGATACCGTAAATTATGTAATCCAAAGTGTTTTTCATCAGAGATTTTTGTGACTGTGTGCATCAAAAATCGTGTTACGAAACTTTCAGAAGTCTGGTGTCTGCGTTACTCTCAACAATGTTCAGAGGAAATGTAGCTGTGTATCCTGACAATCATTGTCTGAAGGTCAGAGAGTTCCTGGTCCTTTTATACTTCAGTTTTTGCGACATCCTGTATTATAAATTAGTTTAACAGAGCAGATAATACAATGCATTTATGGGACTAGATTTGGGGAAAGAGTTGTACATTGGAACAGGCTGACCAGGGAAGTGGTGGAATCGGCATCCCTGGAGGTATTTAAAAGATGGGTAGATGTGGTGCTTAGCGACATGGTTTAGTGGTGGTTTTGGCAGTGCCAAGTTAATGGTTGGACTCAGTGATCTTAAAGGTCTCTTCCAACCTAGACAATTCTATGATTCTATGCGCAATAGGAAAAAGTATTTTGTTAAGACTATCAGAAATAACAATGAATAGTCAACTAAGGCATAAAAACTCCTACACTGCATTTTGAGTTTTTTATTATATGTAAAAGCAGTCATTAATAAATATTCTCAAGTATTTGGTGCACAAAGATTAGGGAAAAACTACATGTTTTTCTTAAAGGATGAAAGATTAGTGGATATGGAATTTACAGGATTTCATTATTTAGCATTTCATGATAAATATTTTATCCCCAAAGGTATTTTGTTTTCAGGTATGAAAAGGAGACTCAAGACTTTTCTGGTGAATTGATACATTCCTCCACTTTAAAATAATTTGCCAGCCTCCTATCCCATAGATTACACTGGTACAGTCTGTTACTAAGCTATAATTAGATTCTTTTATCACTTGTTTATGGTTTTGCCAAACTTTTAAAGTCTTTTAGCTGAAGTTTCTTATGTTGTTTGATTGAGTCTGAGATTTTGTTTGGTTTTTTGTCTTTTGGAAAGAAACTCTCAGCCATAACAGCTCACTGTTTTCAAAAACAAAATATAGAAATGTAGAAATATGTTAGTTTTAGTTGTTTTTTAACACTAGTGATTTGTTATTAAAAGATATTGTCTGTGTAACAGATATTTTTGATGCCCCTGTTTAAATCAATCTAAATCAGCTAATGGTTAAATGCATTGTCTATTTGCTCAGGAGAGATTTAGGAATGAAACTTCCCAAAGATTCCACCTGCACTGGTTATACCCCATCCTGGAGAGTGAGGA
The DNA here is from genome assembly GCF_964106895.1 of Numenius arquata. Taxonomy (NCBI): domain Eukaryota; kingdom Metazoa; phylum Chordata; class Aves; order Charadriiformes; family Scolopacidae; genus Numenius; species Numenius arquata. Next base: position 65,546,046 of record NC_133577.1, on the reverse strand, counting down.
AGACCTGGGAAGGTCCCGAATGATGAATGACCTCTTCTAGGTCTGGTCATTTGAGCCGGCAGTAGCAATGCCAATGTGGTGGGTTGACCTTGGCTTGGACCTGGCCCACCAGGCCACTCTATCACTCCTCTCCTCAGCTGGACAGGGGAGAGAAAAGTACAGTGAAAGGCTTGTGGGTCGAGATAAGGAAGGGAGATCACTCAGCAATTACTGTCATGGGCAAAACACTCGACTTGGGAAAATTAATCTAGTTTATTATCAATCAAATCAGAGCAGGGTAATGAGAATTAAAAAACAAATCTTAAAATATCTTTCCCCCGTCCTCCCTTCTTCCTGGGCTCAACCTCACTCCTGATTTCTCTGCCTCCTTCCCTGAGCAGTGCAGGGGGATGGGGAATGGGAGTTGTGGTCAGTTCATCACATGTTGTCTCTTCCAGTCCTTCCTCTTCACAGTCTTCCCCTGCTCCAGTGTGGGGTCCCTCCCACAGGAGACAGTCCTCCCTGAACTTCTCCAACACGGGTCTTTCCCACAGGCTGCAGTTCTTCATGAACTGCTCCAGCGTGGGTCCCTTCCACAGGGTGCAGTCCTTCAAGAACAGACTGCTCCAGCACGGGTCGCCCATGGCATCACAAGTCCTGCCAGAAAACCTGCTCCAGTGTGGGCTTCTCTCTCCACGGGTCATAGGTCCTGCCAGGAGCCTTCTCCAGTGCAGACTCTCCATGGGGTCACAACCTCCTTTGGGCACATCCACTTGCTCCGGTGTGGCATCCTCCGTAGGCTGCAGGTGGGTATCTCTTCCACCATTAACCTCCATGGGCTGCAGGAGGACAGCCTGCCTCGCTATGGTCTTCACCACAGGCTGCAGAGGAATCTCTACTCCGGCACCTGGAGCACCTCCTCTCCCTTCTCCTTCAGTGACCTTCATGTCTGCAGAGTTGTTGCTCTCACATATTCTCACTCTTCTCCTCTGGCTGCTGTTGTGCGGCAGTTTTTCCCCTTCTTAAATATGTTCTCGCAGAGGTGCTACCACCGTTGCTGATGGACTCAGCTTTGGCCAGCAGTGGGTCTGTCTTGGAGCCAGCTGGCATTGGTTATATTGGACATGGAAGAAGCTTCTGGCATCTTACAGAAGCCACCCCTGTTAGCCCCCCCTCCACAAAACCTTGCCACGCAAACCCAGTACAGCTAAGTAGACTATTCACCAGATATCATGCTGGTTCCAGGCAGCTCCTTGATACAAATCCAGCAGAAGCAAGAATCAGTGTCTTGGTGTGCAGAACAGATCAGGACAAATAATCTGTTCGGACTGGAAGCTGGTACTGAAAGTTAGTCACTGGGAGGAGAAAAACAGATTGGATTTTGCTGCGGGAATGAGTAGATAGGATTACTACAAAAATTGTTCTGAGCCTTGGACTCGGGGAAGACATGGTATGAGGAGACAGTTGCATATGAGCAGAAGACATGGGACTACAGGTGCTGTTGGATAGAACTAACTGTGCAAAAAGAACACCCAAACCTGAAAAAAAAGTCATAGGTAAAGGATGAAGAGAAGTGGTAGATCAGTGCAATCTGCCTGGGTAAGAGGAGTGGAATTTGAACCTAAATAATGTTGATAAAAAGTTGGGGAAATGAGATTTAATACAAAAGGATTGTATTTGGTGCAAATAGGCAGGAGAATTTGTGTCTAGGAGAGTGTGTTCTCTACAAAACCTTTAATAGCATGCAAAATTTCTGAGACTCCCCATTACTCTTAAGTCAGAAAATATGAAATCTGCGAACAAATGGTGTGTTTTATTCCCCAGTATGATATAGCCAACACAGAGAATAAGGCACAAGAGGCTGTGGTTGCTTTTAAAGTTCCAGTCCTGTTGATGGTTTATGACAATGTCTGCATCAACTCATACAGTGAAAAGTTGGAGTGTTTTTCCCCCTGATTTTCTTATACCTAGAAAATTAAACTTACCTACTCTACCCATTCCAGAAACTTTGTTAAGATTCATTTTGAATTCCTAACATTCATTTTGAAAACTTAAATATCCACACACTAGGAGATGGCCAATACGCCATTGCATGGCCTTTCTCGTTTTTCACTGTGAGGTTGTCGTTAATAATATTCTATAACTAAGTTATTGTCTGCCAGACTCTTGCAGTCTTCAGTATTGTGTGAAAAACGCTCAAAGAATGAGCCAAAGTTATATTAGGAAGATGATAATCATCTAGAGAAGTTAGATGATAAATTATTTTTTATAATAGTAGGAAAGCGTTAAGAGAATAAGGCAGAATATTTTTGCATCTCAGTTTTTCACCTGCACAACAGGTATAGTGATGCATCCTCATTTCCCACTGGTGACGTTGAGAAGTGAAGTTAGTTACTGTTTGCCAAGAAATAGCCTACAGTCATGTTTAGTATGATAGAAAAAAAATCAGAATATTTTTTTTTTAGTGTCATTTGTATAATTTAGAGTAAATAAGGCATAGAGCGATACCTGAATATCAAAGAACAAATACCGAATATCTGCACATTACTTGAGTCATTCCCTTCTGTGCATTTAATGAAGCGCTGTTTCTGTAAAATAGTAACCTGTGGCCGGGTGAGTAAATTTTGGTTCAGATGAGGCGTGGGTAAGGGGGCTGAAGTACACTTACAAAGACAGCCGTCATCTGGCCATTTCCTTTCTGTCTTTGTACACATTTTGTGCTTGTGTGAATTCCAAGGAGAGCAAATTGTTAATGTTTAATAACAACAATGGGAACTCATATCTTTCTGAAGTCACCATTTTTTTCAGCAATGGATTTTCTCAAGGCATCTTTCTCTAACTATTTAGACTTTCAGCCTTCTTTAGTAAATGATTCCAACAAAATGCTTGCTTATTCAGTGTCAAAAATTTACAGTCACATTAACAGAGTTTAGCCGTTTAAAAGATCTTGTCAATAATAAGTTAACAAACAAGTCTTTGTGACAGACTCAAGTTTTTCTGGTACATAGTATATGAGAATTCTCTGAGCCTCTGACTTCCAGTACAGACTTCTTGAAAAGCTGTTACAACCCATGGTGTTTAGAGTGTTGGAACTAAAGGAGGAGCAAGTCTGGTTGTTTTTCAAATTTATAACTTTGTTGAAACTAATAAAGACATGATAGAAGGCAGCGCACACGTTTTATCACTTGAATTGCTGCCTTCATAATAGGAAGAATAAAGAAAATGGTTATATGTGTTTATCTTTTGCAGTAAATAGTCATAATATGTTTTTGTAATTGTGTGTGCATTTACTATTTTTGGAGATGTGAGGCACACTTGGAGGTAGGAGGGTGGATTAAAATGGGATTTCAGATTCTTGGGAACTTTTGCTTTGTGGCCAAAAGTTCTTGGCAACATTTGTACGTTAAATGTTAAACTGAATTTGCTGTCTCAATTCATAGGTAAAAGTAGAAAGTGTTTGCTGTGAATTATTTGCTGTTTGATTTAGTTAATCTTTTAGGAATATTGATTTGGAATTTTAGTCATAATGTTTAGAATTTTTACTTACATTTTAGAACTTTTAAAGCAGATTTGTGCTATTGTTTTCTTCCCTGCCTCTGGCAAACTTTAAGTTGTGTAAGATCACCTTTCCTCTTAGTAAAGATTTTTTTGGCACAAGAAATACCAACTTAGAAAATTCTTTTAAATGTGTTTTGTCGTCTTCTCCTTTCCATCTGTAAAGAGTGGTTATTTCTGTGAAACATTGGTCATCTTTGTTTTAGTTGTAGAAGTTGGCTTTGTCAGCTGATTCTGTGGAAGCAATAGAAGCTATAGTACATTTATTTGCGGAACAATCACTCTTTCTTTCATTCTTTAGGTACCTGAAGCACTCACCCCATCACTTACCACATTCCAGATGGGAAATGATGGCTAAGAGCAGAAAAGCAGAAAGATGTTAAACCACCTCTTAGTTTATAGACACTTTTAAGAACTTTAAGAGCATATCCAGAGTAGTAAGCTTAAACTATTTTTGGTCCTGAACCACTTAGAATATGAAATTAATTTCACACTGGCAAAGATTGATACTGACTAAATGAGCTTTGCTAATAAAAACATAGCTTAAGAAGGTGCTGCTTTCTAGCTAAAATGTGACTGTGTTTCTTATGCAGAATCAAAGATGCAAGTTTGATTGTGCCCTTGAAAGTAGCTTAAATTCACTTGTTTGACTCCACGCTGGAACAGACGTGGAGAGCTAATGACAGGGTCAGTAGTAACAGTTAAGAGGTTTAAAGTAGCCTCTGATTAGGTAAACTCAATGGCCTGTGTAGACATACATTTTCCTATTTGCCATTTGTCAGAGGAGAAAGTGCAATGTTCCCTTCACCCTAGACAAGCTGCTTTTTCAATTTATTTATCATACTTTTATATATTTTTGTATTTGTTTGTAACTATGCTAAGAAGTTGCAGATTTAGAAATACTGTCTCAGGCGGAGCTGAAAGTTGAACCTATTGAAGTGCACTTCTTGTAGTCTCTTAATACAGCAGAAACTGTCTTAGTACATTTGTCACTTTATATGTCCATTCTGTTTTGAAAATGAAATTACTGCCTTATTTTGGAATTTTTGTACACCTTTGGTGGGCAGGGGAAGTTGTATGTGATGGTTTTGGTTTGGTGTTTTTTGGGTTTTTTTTTTTTATTGTGAATATAGGAATTCATTATTTGTGTTTAACTTTCTTTTTGGTTAAAAAAAATAATACTGCTGAATTATTTCGCACAATGTTGCATTGGGAAGGTAGCCAATTTCTTCTGTTTCAAATCTTGATGTGAGTTTGTGGGAAACCTCTAAATGCATTGGTTTTCTTTTCTATACAATAAATGAATCCAGTAGGATTTTAGATATGGTCATGTAACACGTATTTTGTACATAACCCACAAAATGGACCAAAGTCACTCAGTCAGTAATTCACAACTCAGGAAGTGGTCTCCAGTTTACACCATATCACATAACGTTCTCTTTGTGTTAGGTGAAAGTATCCATACTTATGTGCATTATATACAAATAACATGTGTTATGTGTCTTAACTAATAATTTATGTCGTGTAAATAGCCCTTTCCTTCTATAAGAACCAGACACACTGACTTGTTGGCTAATTTTCTAAAAAAGAAAATTGATTTCCTCTTCTCAGTAGTGTCTCTTGGGTTGTTGCGGAGATGCTTTTATTAGCACAGAGTAATATAAATCAGGACTGTCCTGACAGTAGCATTGCATTAGGTCTTATAACTTATTTTGAATTAGAGAGTTTAGTAATCCAGGCTAGCAGCATAGCTGTGCTTTTTAAAAAGAAGTCTCTTGATTATCTGATTATGTATTTTGGATGACTTTAAAGAGCCTGGAGGAGTATTTGTTAAAACAAACAATTTGAGATGTTGGAAACCTACCTAAATCCAGTAGAGAAGAATTCAGGCTCTGTGTCTGGTGAAAACCAAACTTGACTCTATACATAGTGTCTCTTAGGAGAATATAAATACCCCCCAGCAGATTTATAGATGCTCCAAAAAAACCAGATTCCCAGTTCCTGCAAAACAGTATTTGGGAGGGGAGGATGGAGGTTTTGTTTGAAGTTTAGGTGTAGGTGAAAATAAATTTATTAAAATCAAATATTTCAGATTTCTTGCACGTTTGAAATCCCAATAAGGCATTTCAGGAACAGCCACCAACACTCTCCTTCAAAAGCAGAGCATGTTCCCTGATACTTGCGGCTGTTCATAGAACCAACACGCTTAACAGTCCCATTGCTGTGGTGTCCTCCTGGAGTCTGCATCATCTTGGCAACACATTATTTAGACTTCCACTTGCCTTAGAGAGTCCTTTCTACAGGTTCATAATTCGAAGTGCTTATGGGGCAGTAAGGAATCTGGAAGCATACTCAGCCCTACCTCCAAAAGGCTTCTCAAAGCTTCCAGGCTCACCAGGGATGCAAGTGCAGCTGAGTCTCAGTCAGAAGCTCAGAAGCAGGATTTTCACATTTTACAGATCAGTGACAGAGGAGCAGCAGGGCTTGACTTGAAAGCCTCTCAGAAGTGTGGAGCCTTTTGAGTCTTCCTTAGCACAATACCTCAGGAAGGGGTTCTGTTCTTCTGTGGTCATTGGGAACTGCTGTTGAGACCTGCCCAGGAGACCAGGGGATCTCATTCTAGGATAAAATTCCAGATTTCTGGAATTCCTGTTAAAAAAAACAAACAAACAACAAAACCAAAACAGTTTAGCATCAACCCTCAGGCAGGCTGCTGCAGGGCCAAGACCCTGGGATATGAAGCGTTCCAGTATTTGAACAACCAAGATCCATCCCAAGGTCATAGTCCCAGTAAAGACAGGCATCAAGGCATTCTACTGTCCTAGAATATTCTGCTCAATGCGGCTTTGGTTTTAACGGAGCTAATTAAAAACACGAAACTTCAAGGCAAAAATGTTGGGGTCAATGAACTTATATTTTCCACCAGTCTTATTTTACTGAATAACTAAACAGATTTAGCCAAATGTATTTTTTGCTGTTATCTGGTTTTTTGGAAGCAGCAGCTTCTAACCCAGAGGTTTATGCTGCTGCAGTTCTGTCCAATTACCTTTAAAGGCAACAGAGTCCTATCCTATTGGATTTAGACTTACTGTGCTTTGGAGCAGAACATTGGCAGCTTGTAAAACGTCTTTCCACAGCTGCACACAAAGAGGCAGGAAAATCCTGCAGTCTTATTTTCTGTTTTAGGTTTGTTTCAGAGAAGAGGAAGGCCTTGAGTTTGCAGGCAATCTTGGTTCCACCAAGCCTGCTATTCACAAAAGCAAATGTAAGCAATTTCAAAAGAGCTTTAATTGATATCAAATAGCAGTTCAAGATCCAAGAGCAGAGGGACAGGGGGAGAATGAAAAGATAGTCCTTAGTCTGCTGGTTTAAACTCCAGCATAAATATTACCTTTTCTTTGTCTTTAATATGCTTGGGAACTGTTGAATAAATTTTACTAATAAATTAACAAAACAAGCTGTTTAAATAAATAAATAAAGTTCTTAACTGGGTTGATTTTTTTCCTCAGTCCTCTGATGCTTTTTGTCCTCATAGCCTGATTTTAGAAGAAAACTTACTTCCTAGATAGCTAGGTGAAGATATTTTCAGTAGGTAGCCATACTCATTTTAGTCCTAGTCCTTACAGCCCAGATAACTAGCAAAGACTTCAGTACATCAGCACCATCTGTGCAAATCTATCTAACGCTTTGCACGCTGATGTCGTTCTTGAAAGCTATTAACCTGTTATTAGTTTTTCTAGATTATTTAGGTTAAAAGTACCTCAGATAACTTATTCTACAGTCATATTACTGTTCTAGAAGTGTATTTGAGGAATTTTTATGCAACTCACCCTTTGCTTTTTCTTTACTTTCAAAGGAGTTTATCTTTTTTCATATTTTTACTTCTTTCTTATGTCAATTCTGTTTCAGATCAAAAAATCACTTAATTTTTTTAGACCAAATTAAAAAAATTAGATTGTTTTCTGAATTTTACTTTCCTAGAAAGTATCACTCCATACTTAAAAGGTTCCATATACACTGTATATTTATTTCTGTGTAATAATTAATCTTGCAATTTTGAAAGAGATATCTAGGTACCATTTTTCCAGATTGCAGATGCAATGCAGACATGCATGACAATGCAGACAATGCAGACATCCAGATGTCTGATGCACAGACATCATGGTATCTGTAAAATATATATATCTGTGTGAATTAAGTGCTTTTTCTTGAACCTTTTTCTCACAGGCTCATGAGGCAACACTGGAGGCTAGGGCCAGCCCGGAACTGAGTGATCGTATGCAGCAGCTGGAAAGGGAGGTAACACGGTATCGGGAAGAATCTAGCAAGGCTCAAGCTGAAGTGGATCGTCTTCTTGAAATCTTGAAAGAGATGGAAAATGAGAAGAATGATAAGGATAAGAAGATAGCAGAATTGGAAAGGTGAGAATGGTATAAAGTTACTAGAGGAGCAAAAGAGCTGATTAAAGTTAGAGATAACTTAGTCCATTTTTCTTGTCTTAAAAACCTTAGAGTGCCTATTTTGGTAAATTGTAAGTGAAAAGATGTCTTACTGTGTGCTTTCATTACCTGGCTGCTCAAAAATAGTGCTGATATAGATAGAACTAGAAGGGTAGATAGACCTGTAAAGGAATGGAGACGGTAGGAAAAGTTTCCAACACTGTGGTGTGTTTGGAGATCAATTTGTTCTCTTGATTTAATAAATTCCTCAGGCATGGTTTTCCAAAAAACCAAGAAAAATTACTTTTAAGCGCTTGTGATGCTAGTTACTCAGGTTCTGTGGACAAGTGGCATTTAAACTCTTTGTACTGGTAGGGACACAGGTAAACTTTGGCTCATGCGAAGCCGAATGAGCAGATTTGCTTTTATCTAAATGAAATGTGATTCAGCACTTCTCAGCATTTTCCATCTTTTTGTTGGAGCCAGGGTGCTTGGATATTTTTCCTAGACTTCAGTATCCCAAACAAAAATTATAATTTATTATGGTTCCGTGACATTTGTATCACAATTATAAATAGTAGATCTTGAGAAAAATCTGAAACAGTTTGTTTTCTGTCATTTTTCTCACCTTACAGTGGGTCAAAAGGGAGTTTCTAAGCAGTAATACCTGTTGGGGGGGTTGTTTTTTATTTTTTTTACTTTACATTTCACAGTGAAGAATCACTAAGTTGGAACTGCAAAACAGAAATTTGATTATTCCCATTTGCCTTGTGCCACAATAGTCTTTCTGATTTCTATCCTGTCACTATTTAATTGCTCTGCATTTAGTGTTAGGAAGATTAGATGAACTGAGTAGAAGACCCTTCAGATTCTACATGATGGAAATTGTTACTGTTCTTTGGCTTGATGATAGTCAAATTATGGGCCCCTCTGAATAATTTGAAAAACTCCTTTCGAAGAAGTCCATTCTTTTTGCTTGAATGTGAGAGAGCTCTGAAACAGTTCAACTTGTCAGTTGGGTTTCTTCTCTCTTTGTAATGGTATCCTGTTAGCTTTCTTTAAGACGTTATGATGTTATTTAACCAAAATTCTCTATACTTATCGTGTAAGCTCAAATATCCAAAAGTGAAAGTATGTCCTTTTTAACTGTCTTCCCTTTTTTTTCTAAGTGATATAATATGATGTATTCAGCAGATCATTCAGGTAATAGGTTGATAGAGTAGGTGCATTAAGTATAGAACATGAAAAAGTTAAATAGCAGTTATAAGTCATATTTATCTGTGTGATTTTTTCAGTCCCTTAGAGGTGCCCACCTTGGGTGTTAAGTTCACCATGTCATCATCATAGGGCATCCAAGTTGACTAGGGATCAGGGTATAAGCAATAAAATTCTAATACAAGTAAGGTAAGGTATGGGGAAGAAATACATTCCTAGTGCCTTAATTATTTCTGTGTGCAGAAGTAATTATTGTTTAGGAAAAGCAAGTCAGAAATATTTATTATTCCTCAGCCTTATTCGTAGAGGAGATTGAAATGGCAGGAAGAGGATTTTCTTATGCACTTTTAATGGAATTCTGATTTTTTTTATTACATTAGCATTCAGAAACTCTAATCAAGATTGGGATTTGCAGTGTCAAACACTGAATAAAGACTTATAAGTAGCCCATAGTCAAAGAGTTTATAGTCTACAAAGCAAAAATAACAAAAGAAATGAAGATGGGCCTCCTTTTCTTTTACAGATAAAAGCATTGGCACGCAGTCTTCAAAGACTTAGGAACTTTTTATTTGAAAAGATGCGGTTCCAGAAATCTGCAAACCAATTATTGCTTTTCATGTTACAGTGTTACTTTCTTGCTGTTTCAGTCACAGACCAAACTCTTACTCTATCAATGAAAGCGTAAAATCCCCAAATGACTGGACGTCATTTCGTAACAATTTGGTGAATACCTTGGCTATTCGGTGCTATCCATTCCTTCTTACTACCTGGTCTTTGCTGTTATAAAAAAAATGGAGTGGTCCTCTTCTCTTTTTAACTTGTCATCTTTTTCACTAGCACTGAGGTAAAATAGAATATGTCTTCTTTTATTTCTAGTGATTAGAGTAGCTATTTGAGCTATGTCAAATAAAAAACTACTTTTGTTATCATGTGATTCCCAGTAACTGTGTAAATCAAGGGAAAAAAAAAATCTAAGAATATTTGTGTTCTCTAACTACGGCAAGTGGAAATGGAAAAGGTCTTCAAGATCTAGAGATCTAAGGTGTGTACTGTTAGTGTGGTGAATTAGTGAAGCATCAACACCTGAAATGATTTTTCGGGTGGAACTGTAATGTAATCACAGCACTGGAGAAAAAGGTACAAGGTTTTAGATACTTTGTAGTAAGGTCTTGACTAGTAATTTCTTTCTTTCTGAATAATTGTTGAACTTTTTATTTGGCCTTAGTTGTTTTCAGCTGCTACCCCAACCCCCTGTTCTCTGGAACCCTGCTTTCTCCTTGTGGGTTTTTACACAAAGCAGAGTTTTTTAACATGCCTATTAAACATATAGGTTGGTCCTAGTTTTGTCTGCTATGCTTGTTTATAAAGTATTCTTTCATGGCTGAACTGCTATATCTGGGCATGTTACATGGAATTTTTTTTTTAGAGCTAGAATCTTGGTTTCCTGAACAGAATAGGTAATTTTAGCTTGTAGAAGTCCTTCCTAAACTGTGGTCTATGCAGAGCAAGCTAAAAATTATCTTGACTTCTAATGCTTCTACAGCTGTTCAAACTCTGCTGTGCAAAGAAGAACCCTAGTGCTTGCAGAAGCGTTTGTCAGCAAGCAAAAAAGGGAATATTACTGTGCCTATCAGAAATGGTTATTTTTCTACGTAGAGAAAGATGAGAAGAAATAAGTCACATTCAGAGAATAACTATACTAACAAAAATGGGATTTTTTCAGAAGAGAGAGTTTCTCCCTGGAGTTTTTCCTTATGCTAGTTACATGTCTTGACTAGACATCGTCAGGAGAAGAGAAACAGTAACATGGTTTCATCCATAGAACAGATGAAATGAGTCACCTATTAGGGAGGTATGTATAAGGGAATAGAGAAGGAGAAAAGACAGGAGGAGAGGAAGATGAAATAAAAAGCAGGAAACTGTTCTCTTAAGCCTTTTCAATGATGGCAAATCTGCCTTCACTTCAAATTAAAATAAAGAGGAAAATGCTTCCACTCTTCAGTAACTGTTGCAATTAAAGGGTGGGGGACATTGTTTTTCAGCCATGAATGGGAGGAAAGGTACCAAAAAATACTGTATTAAATATGGTGCATGCAATGCAAAAGTTTGAAAAATACTCTAGAGATAACATGAGATTGAAAGCACAACTTCATTAATTTGTATTCTCTGTGGGCAGGATTTTGCTTCTTCTTACAGGAAGGTGGGCCATAAGTCCGCATTTCTTCTGTGGGTGAACAGCCCTATAAGTTTTGTTTCCGTCCCCAGATTGTGGTGGTGTAGAGGTTGTCGCAGCCGTCTGGTTATTCACTTTCTTTATAACTAACTGTTTGCTTTTTGTATTGCCATTCCACAATCTCCTGTCTCTCTGTAACTTTTCATTTTGTGTTCTGTTTCCTTCCTCGCTTTTTCTTTCCGTTTATACTGTCACGTCCTGGTTTCCACGAGTTGTTTTGTTTTGTACGTGCGGGGGTTTTTTTTGACTATGCCTTTTCTCAGAAAGCACGCCTCCCGCAAATTGCACCCTCCCTACCAGGTGTCAGTCCCTGCACCGCAACACGTAGGGGGGTTTGTGTGGGACTTCCTGGGAAAGTGAGTGCTCTGTAAGGCTTCTGTTTCCTACGGGGTGGAATGTCACTGCTGGCTGCCCGGCTGCTGCTGCTGCTGCTCTTTGGATCTGTTGCAATTATGCTTTTTTTTTTTTTTTCCTGAGGTCAAACAGGAACTAGTTATGTCAAGTACAAGCTCTAACAGTCTCTGCATTCAACTCATGTCACAGTGGTTCTGACCACAGTCCAAAGGAAGTTTGCTGCTATTCTTCCTGATTTAAACTCGACGGAAGCTGTTGCTTTTTATTCTAATTCTCTTGCTGTGTTTTCCCTCTGGTTCTAATCTCTGCTATCAATTCTGCCTTAACCAGCTAAAACTCAAGTGTTCTAAAATCTGTCATTGAGAGAGGTCAGAATTGCTTTATTCTTAGCTTTATTGTGATTATTATCCTGTAATAAAAAAAAGAAAAAAGAGAAAAGAACAAAAAATTATGCTAATCATCTCAGACATGGCCACCACAGCCTTCAGATGGTCATTTACACACAGAGATATTTGTGTGCATATATTCTGCAAATAAGAACTGATTCCTTAGGTACTTGAGAGGTGGCAGTAAATACATGTGTATGTGTTGCTTCAGAGGTAAGCACTGAGTGACTGTATATAGAAGTCCTGGTTCCAGTCACAGACTTGAAATTGATTTTAAATTGCCATGCTCGCTATGTATGATCGGTAGTCCTTGTAAGGACATAGGCCACCACTATTTTTTTCCTGAAGGAAACTTGACTTTGATTTGGGAACCAGTGAGACAGTGCCTGGCTTTGGAATACCAGCAGTCCCATTAAGGACAGACGAAAATGCTGGCTATTTTGAAAGAGAGATTTTCGGGGGGGGTTTCTGAATAGAATTTAAGAATGCCTTGTTCAAGAAGAAACCTTCAAACTTCTGATGTGTAGCAGCCAAAAGATACTTCTCATCTTAAATATTTCTTCTCAACAGTAAATAGAAATAAAAGATTAAAAAACATAGGGTCATCTAGAAGGAGCATTAAAATATGTGGATAGTAGAAAGAAGTATCTTACCCAGTATGTCCATAGGATGGTGATATGTTTGTGTAGTGATCTGTGAAGGATAGATGGAGGGAGAAATTAACTGCGTGTTCCATCAGCTTTATGGTTTCCTAGAACAGTGTAAAGGAAACTATACTAGTAAATTATGCCCTAAGCTTAAGTCAACAATCTGAAGTTGAAATACATATTTCAAACCACTTGTAATATCTTATAATATATTATATATAGATACTATATAGAGAGAGTATCTTATAATAATTGTCCTTGGTTTTTAAGTTGGTTGTTTCTGTGAATTTATAAGTAATTTTTTTAGAGAATTCCTAAACAAGAACCGCATCAGGGCATATAAGTAATTCAAAGTAAAAGAGACATTGTCAAATTAAAGAACAAGAGGTGTTTCTAAAGTCATAATCAGCGCCATTAAAGTTAGCCTTGACAGATGGTATGACTATAGCTCTGTATTACCATAGCTCATTAAAGTCCTCCAAAAAAAAAAAATTGAACTCTGATTCAGGCATAGGAAAAATTGAAATAATTAAATATCACTTTAAAACACTATAATCCATTTTGGTACCGTAAATCGTAAAAGCAAATCAAATATGTTTATGTCATGGTTGCATGGTATTATTACAAGGCAGAATTTTTTATTGTTGTTTCTCATCTACTTCCCTCAAAAATCCCTACTTTAAATGAATATTAAGATTCTAAGGTTAATAACCCAAAATTTAGGATTATCCAAAATGAAGATTGCAGTGTCATTTTAATTCACCTCTTCTGTGAGCTTATGTATCACAGTAAAGTGATACAGACTTTAACCATATGAACCAATTTTTTTCCACAAGAATGCTGTCCTTGGTGTGTGAAGGACGTAGCTTAAATTTACCCCCCAAAAATCCCGGGTGAGGCTGACACCTGTCATGGAAAATTACAACAGAATTTATTAATATTTGGCAAGCAACTGAAGACAAGGTCTTGTAATGGAAAGAAGTGGTCAGGCCCATAGCTAGTCCAGCTCCACCTCTGAGCACATGGATCTATTGAATATTAAGATTTTTGTCATTTTCAAGCCAAGAAATACTTCATCATTTCCAAGTTAAGTAATTTCTTTCTTCTCAGTCTTGCTTTATCTTCATACAAAATGAACATTAGGCCTGAAATCCCACATCAAGTTTCATAGAGGAAAAAATACATTTTATATCAACCTAACTACTCTAAACAGATAAGAATATAACATGCAGGCACTTTTACTTACAGGTACTTAACTTCAGGCATTTGAAAGTATGCCAATTTTCAGAAGGCAAGTGTCTGCCCTCTGGAAGTCAACCTTTGTTAAAGTGCCTTAAGATCAACACTCAGGCTCACTAATCGCTTTTGAAACCTGCATCTAAGAAAAGAAAAGAGAGAGAGAGAGATGCTGCCAGTAATTGCAAATCCATCTGTAGAGACCACCAAATAAAAAAGCCATCATAGTGATTTTACGGTGACTCCACAATCCATCCTCACCTTTTTCTTATATTGGGACATCCTTTTTCCATTTGTTCTTTTTTTTAGCTGTCCTTTATTTCCCATTCTCTCTCTTTTTCTGTATTTTGGGAGAAACTGAAACTTTGTTATATTGCAGAAACAGCTGTTTTAAAAACCAAGGTCAAAGAACCCCAATTAGTACAGCCAGTGAGATGGTCAGGGCTAGTACAGGCTTTGGCTGAATGAACTTGCAGCGTTATCCCATCATTGAACTACCTAAGCCTAGTACTTGCCCTAGTATTATTTCCGTGTTCAGTCTGGTAGGACTGACACTGTTAAACAGAGTGAGTCATCTCTAAAGACCTGAGTACAGAACATCTCCTCTGTTAAATTCAGCAATGGGCTGGAAGCATTGGTTAATCTACAATTCCAAGGCCAAGGATCTGGTCTTGAATCCTCCAAGAAGGACTTTACATTAGAGAAGTGCTTAGCAGCGTTGAAAAGCTCTGCTTGTGAACTTTTCTGAAAGCATCTTTTCCTGCCAAATTTCCTGTAGTGTTTAAGTCCTATTTGGTTTTGTCATTAAGTCGAGGTGGTTATCAAGCATTCCCTCTCACGCCTAAGTCCATTATCTGTAATGAATATAGGAGTTGTCATCTGATGATTTATACTATGCCTGAATTGTAGCAATTGTGGGTTTTATTTAGTAAATATCCCCCAATCCAACTGCTAGATCAGTAGAATGTTAAGAGCCATGATATAATTAAAGTAATTATAAAATGAGAGGAGAAAGAAAATGCTGTAAATAATGAGCCTAGTCTGCATATCAGAGTTTCGGTGTTACCTGTCTTGATTACGTCTCTTCAAAAGCTGTCTTGTAGCTTTGTTTCAGTCATAACGAAAAAAACCCTTTTATGCAACTGATACAGTAAAAATAAAAGTGGGAGATCCTTACGTAGTCTTGGACTACAGTAAGAACTAAAGGAAAATCCAGTAATCACCAAGTAAGCCAGTGAAATAGCAACATTAATTCTCCGTGGCCATCTGTGGTCATGTTTGTGCTCTTAGATCAGTGCATGGATGCACACACAAACCTTCCCTTTCTCCATCTCTTCTCTTTCCCTATAAATACCAACTAAAAAGAAACGAGAAGACCAGTCCTCATTCTTTTTACTAAAAAAAGGTGTCAAAAGTGGTAAACCTAAATAGCCTTTCTGCTTTGACCGATACAAGGAAGATCAAGTGCGTATTAATCCCTGTCAGACTACTTTGAAGGAATGACAAAGTGGTAAATATGCACAATCACTCACTGGCAAGCAAGCAGAATTCAAAGGTTGACTAGAAATCAATACATAAACTTGTCCCTAAGTACATCTGAGACTGATGTAGCGTACAAGTATGTGGAAAAAATTATACCTGGAATAATCAAGAGCTTTTCAAATATGTATATATATTCCTTAATTGAAATACTAAAGTGTTCACATCTCACCAACGATCGGATTTAAGTCGGCTACATCTTTAAATTAATGAGATGGCGTTTTAAAAGCTAATGGATTTCTCCAAGACCACCATTTGGTGTTACAATTGTATTGTCTCCCTGTGTGACTGTTGCATCGGAGTACACAGTTAATGGGGCTGGGCAGAAGCGCTGCTGCTGGATCTTGTAAGGAATGCTGCAAGTGTGTGTTCTTGCTCGAAGGGAAATGGTGCAAACTAAAAATTGTTATTTTGCTCTGTAATGGGCATGTCTCAGTACGTATCTGATCCTGCTTGCTTGAGGCTGCTTCGTGGGGCAGGTGCTTGCTGCGCTCCTCTGCTCAATTTCACTGATGTAGCCCCGTGCACTGAGGCTTCACCACCAGTCTGTAGCAGATCTCCATTGACTTCCTAATAGCTGGCAGTTTCAGGTATCTGTCTCAGTTTGAGTGATAGCATGGTTCCAGATTTTTTCTGATTTTAATGTGCTTTCAAAGGCAGCTGACATATTTCTCATCTCTGCTTGGATAAATATTAAGATTATCCTAAAATCCATGTTTTAAAAAAATATTTTGAGCTCCTGTAAAAAAAAAAAATGGAAAAAGGGGCTAGCAATTACACAAAATATATTTTTCTTTGGAAGAAATAATTTATTCCATAAGAAAATGAAGATGTAGCAATAGTTATTCTGCATTCAAATCCTGTACAGCTGGTTAAATAATACTTCTGTAGCATACAGAAAATTGCGTGTGACCTCAGCATAGCATTTCAGGTATTGTTTTGCTTTCATCTTGTGCCAGCAAAAGATGCTACCTTTAATAGCAGTTGAAAGAACAGTTATGGTTCATTCAAATTCTACAGGGCTATCCGGAATTCTAGCCTGTATTTTTTTTCACTGTTAAATTGAAGAAACAGTATCACAACATCATTAAAACGGAACCAGTAACTACAGAGGGTCTCTGAAACACAAAATGAGAAGTCTTAAACTTTCATCATCTGGATTCAATAACAGTAATAAAAAAAAAGACAAGCTTTTTCCCCCTTTATTTATTCCCATATCTAATCAAGCGTTTATTTTCATTTTTTGGTTCCCTTTTGTTAAATTTGTTTGACTAGTCGTAGTTCTGCAGCTCAGCTAGAGAGCATACTCTTGGATTTCAGTCAGAATTGTTATACATTTTTCGATGTGAATTAACTGAGGCTTTTGGAACATTATAACTTACTTCAAGATCAAACACTGAGATGTGGTATTTGGCATTTTGCAAGTCTCAGCTTTCCCGAAATCCCCAAATAACACAGCCTTTACAACAGCTGTCCTTGAAGAACTTGATTTGAAGAACGTTAGTTTATAAGCCAAAGAAAAGTATCTTCACACTAGTGTATCTGTTACAGACCAACAATAAACTTCTCGGCCATACCTTGCTCTGAAACTGCTGCTTGTACAAATTCAATATCCTATTGTTGCTTGTAAAATTTAGACCAGAAATAAGGAATTCAGATCTCATTTACATGGTTCCATACACCAAGAGTAATAAAGCATATAGCAATTAGCCTATCCTATAGAAATATTTTTCTCCAGACCATATCCTTCCTTTTTAGAGTGAAATTTTGCCATGGGAGAAGTACAATAAATGTCGTAGAAGCCAAATTGCCACTTTGGACAGCAGGACATTTACTTCTCCTCTCTTCTATTGACTGAAAAAGAATAAAGTTTAAAATCAGATGAAAAAGATCTGTATTTATGGCTCCTCCTTGACTTACCTTGCTGTTATCAGTGAAATTGACAGCAGATGCCTATGAAAAAATACTGGACATATTTGGGGGGTGGAGGGGAAGGAAAGCAATAATGAACATATGGGACCTCATGATATACAGGGAACTCCAGCATTTTGTCTTTGTCAATCCTGCTGTTGAACAATGTTGGAGAGAACTGTCGAATATATGCCTGTTTGGTCATTATTGTTTTTAGATTGCACCTTATATGGGAAAATTAAGACAGCAACACTGCAGGAAGAAGAGGCAGATGATTTCTGTACTTGCTTTTGGAAGAGCGACTTCAATGTCAAAATTAAGATGTACTTTCAGCTTTAACAAGTCTTCAGGACTTGAAGACTTTACTCCATGGTTGGGGTTTTTCTCCCTTCTATTCCCTTTTGACAAGTTTGGGTCATCTGCAGAAAAAGTGGAAAAAAAAATTGTGTGTCTTGCTCATGGAGAAAAAGTAAGCCCCTAGAAGATGGCATAAAGGGACGCATTATGGTTCATCTCAGATAGTCAAATTCCACATTTTCAAAATGTTTGTTAGAATTCTGGGAGAAGGATACTTGCTAGTGAGGTGATGTAAATCCAGAGTTTTCTACAGTTGGCTTATTTCCTTTTCCCAAAAACTGTTACATTTTTGAGACTATTTTCTCTACAGAAAGTTGCCTCTAAGTGAAATGGTGTAATCTAATATAAATGTTCTTTATTTTTGTTGTTTTGGTTTGTTTTTTTTTTTTAAATTACATGTCTATAAAACATGCAGCTCTTTGTGTTCGTGAAGGATTGTGTGTCTGTGTGTCATTACCTGATTTAGATCTGCTTGTTTTGTCCTGTATTCTTGAACTGCCTTATCTCTGGACACTGTTTTCACAAACTTTAACTCTTTTTCTTTCGCATCTCCTTCCTGGATTTGCTGCTTCCTTCAGCCTCACCTCAAGGTCAGTATTTACTTTTAATAAGGGTGTTTATAAGACTATATAAGACTATTCAGCTAAAACTAAGATCTCGCAGAAGATTGCACATCAAATTACATGATCCACAAAATAAAAGATTTGGTTAAGTCTGTGTAGGAGGATGGGTTGGATTTAGGGTGCACATTTAGAAGAAACTTATACATGAAGGAAAGAATTTATGTCAAACCACTGTAAATCAATGTTGTAGCAGACTGGGAAGAAGGGGGAAGACTTACGACTGAAACCTTTCAGGGGAAAAAGCTACAGGAACAGGAAGCTGAAGCAAGACAGTTTAAATATTACTGGGTTTACCTGTCACTTCAAGAAGAAAAAAGATTGACTATTAACCATAATCTCTGATGTATGCTGTTGAGTACAAACCAGTTAATTTAAAATACTAGTCATCCATACTTTAACTGCTGGATTTCTGTCATTGCAATTGTATCTGAAACCTTGCAGTGGTGTTGCAGAACTAGTTTTGGTGCAGTTTGAGTGTGTTGTGCTGTCAGAAAGAACCAAGGGTTGAGGGTTAAAGATAAGTAAATTAGCAAGAGGATAAATTTCTTGAAGGCACAAAGTGATAAACTGCTGAAAAAAACATCCCGAGAGACTACATTTTGAAGGCTTTCTGCCATGGCTCAATTTTTTATTTTCATATTTTAATAGAAGTTGCTAAACATAGATTTTGGGATTCCAGTAGAATAGCTAGGAGTGAACTACTCTGGCCTTCATAATACAAGTCAGAATACATTATCTGGTGACCCCCAGTTGCCTTTAAAAGGCTCTGAAATCATTTCGGATTCTAGTCTTTGCTGATAAAGTCTGTTTGGTAGAAAGCATCTGTGACTCCTGACGAAGGAATGATTATAATTGTTTCAGGCAGTGTCTTTGCCCAGAAAGCCACTACTTAATGACTAAAGTTCTGAGTTATCGACCAACATCCGGCTTTTCTATTCCTGATTAACACTGCGAAAAATGTGGTGGTGAGTGGAATCCCACGATGCTGCGATGCTGCTGACGCCTTTAAATTGTGTCGGCGTTCTGATCTTGGTTTGGCACAGACATTGCACTTGTGGCCTTGGCTGCATATTTTCCTTCCTCCCACAAACTGGAAAAAGATTGGAAGTTAATCATGTTGTTGTCCATCAATACCTTCTGTATTCAGTGTGTTGTACTGGCATACTTGTAATCGTTGGGGAGAGGAGAGCTGTCCTTGAATGACCCTCTTTTTTCTGATCCCAAAGAACAGAACTGCCAGGAAGCTTTTCTGCCCTGTGAGCATTCTCCTCTGAAACGCACACCGTGTCTTTTCTTGCATGAACAGGACTTCTGTTGGGTAGTCTGTATTTGCTGGTTGCTACCATTAGTGGCGTTTGTGCTTTGTTTGGCAGATATAGTCCTAAACGTTGTAGAATCCATCCGTCAAAGATATTTCTGCTTCAGTCCAGATGGCTATAGGTTTTTATCAATACCTGCACCTATGCTGGAATTTGTGATGATCAAGAGGGGGAACTATTTTTAGGGTGTGGTTTGGATGGGTTTTTTTCTGAGACCTGGCATGATTTCTCTATCCCCAAACAGTGTAACCATAACTTTCATTTTTCTCATTTAGAGCCTATTGTAAAATTTGGCTAGAGAAGATATGACTGCAGTTTGAGGTGACCAAGTGTTAGGATCTTTGAAGAGTTTTCTGATAAGACATTGAAGAGATTGTCCATTCTGTCCTTATAGTTTATTAGTGCTTTTACTGATATTTTTTTCTTCATTTTTTAAAATTGATTGCTATGATGTCTAGTTGCTGCAGTTTTAATATATTTCTTAAAATAAATCAAGGAAATCAAGGGAATAGGTGGAATGACTGCTTTTGGAACTACAAAATCCCTTCTGGACAGAAACACAATGAAAAGATTCTCCTAAGGACAAGCAGGAAAATTACAGGGGTTGCAGGAGCACTTGTCTTCTTTCCTGTACATTTCAGTGATTGCCTAATTACTGTTAACTGCAACATATGAAAAAATAGCCATTCTGGGATGTTACATTCTACATTGGAAGCTACTAGGGGAACCATAACTTTATTTTCCTCTTAATGGTGTAAAGCATTTATTTTGTTCAGGCATCAAAGCAAATTTGTCTTCCTGCAAAAGAACTGAATGTGTGAAAACACGTGTTGGATATGTCTGTTTTCTAGAAACAGGAAGAAATACTCTGAATTATATCTGTTCTCATCAAGAACAGCTTTGCTTACTGTAATCAGTGCAAAACCTCTGAATTTTCTGATCTATTAAGCTTTCATCATCTCTCTTCTGTTGATAAAACTCAGTGAACCAGAACGTAATAGTGTAATCCGCATCACTGTTGCTGTTATGATGTACTTACTGCTCAGAAGTCTAAGGGCCTAGAGTGGATGTCACACTGATTCAGAGTAAATAAAATAGACTTGGAAGGCTTGGAGATTAAAGCAGTTTTCCATAAGGGGTTTTTGCCAGGCATCTCTGTTGATGACAGCTTTACATAAAGAACTATCCAATGCTGAGTTCAAGAGTAACAAGCCCAATAATACTATTCTGCTGTCATTACATGCAGCAGTGGAAAAAATAGGAAAATACCATGTCATATGCTATAGTTCTTTTAAGTGGTTCTTATCTATACATGTGACAAAAGTTGAGATGGAAAAGATAACAAGATGAAAAAATCAGGTGCTGTAGAGAGCAACTGCATACTTTTCAATGAAAGAATGAGCTATATTGGTAAAGCAAAAGCAAGATTTCTAGCTTCAAATTGGGTAATAAACGGCTTAACTGCATTGTTGGTTTTTGGTTGGTTTTTTTTGCATTTAGCTTTAATTTATCACCGTTATTTATATCTTGTCTGCTGAATAACGTTGAACATGCTATTTATCAACCATTTATCTTTGTAGTGTGACACTGGAATGGAAAAATAGCTGGAATTGCAGGACAGGAGGCTTGTCTTCTAGTGTCCTGCTTTGTACTGGCAAACTGTCTATTAGTTCACATCACATGGTTAATTGTACTGACTGTCATATTTTGAAGCAAGTAATCTAGATCTTAAGAAAAACAAGTTTTCTGGATTTTTTGCTATACCAAAGAAAATTTGATGCAACAGGAAGTAATAAAAAAAATACTGTAAACCTTATTTCCACATAGCAAAGTGGCTTGGTGATTAGATGAGGGCAGGCTGGTGGCATGAATCCAAATAAAAGTCTCTGCTGTGAGTGTCCATATAAAATTAAATGTCAGTGTAGCAACTCAAGTGTGGCCTTATGAAATGAAAGTAAAAACAAAATACTAAATCTGAGGGGATTATTTCAGTCCTTTTTCCAGAGTCCTAAATTTATGTTAAACAGAACACATCTAACCACCAAAGACATATTTAAAACACATCATTCTTCTATAAGGAAATGACAGATGATACCGCATAGAAAGTTAACCAAATAGAGGAAGCTTGGGATTCTATTCAATAATTACAAAAAAAAAAAAAAAAAAAAAGAAGCAGTTAGTTACAGGCTATAGTTTGGTACCTGTGGGTTTTTCATTGTGATGGAAATAACTTTGTACACTGCGCCATATGCTGTATCTTCAGGAAGCTGTGTATCTGAGTACTGAGAAAACATCTGGGCTGTCAGGAGGAATATCACTGGTAGTGTGGCTGGCTCTTTAGTTTCATACCTTCAGGAGAGTCTGGTCTTCATTCTGCCACCACGCTGATCATTAAACACATGAGGAAATGGTAAAAATTTTAAGCATTTCCAGTCAGCAATGGTTAGTTTTAGCTCAGCAAAGTCAGATACATTGTGTACAAAGAAGTTTCCACTGGAATTTCCTTGGTCATCTGAAAATGACAACCTCTAGTAGTTGTTTACTGCTTAATAGATTTTTTTTCTTTAATTCTACTTAGAGCAAAACCAGCTTTATGGAATTCTTTACATTAAAAGGTACTCTGCTTGTAAGAGTTGTCTATTCCTTGTGAGTGAGAAGTAAGGCATCCGCAGGATGATAGCGGGGAAAGGAAGAAATGAAGGTGTCAGACTTGCTGTCTGTGAAGCTTGGGTGGTGAAGACCAGGGCATAAAATAGAGCTGTAGTTTTCCTTAAAACAGGTCAGTGCCATAACCTTTTGAATTTGCTTTAGGTATAGTGATTATCAGAGCTTTCTTCCTCCGTTTGAAGTGGAATCTGTAGCTTTTCTGTCAAAGGTCCTCTTTTCTTGCCTCATTTCAGTGCATCTTAACAAAGCCAAATTATTCACAGCTGCACATCATCTCAGAATTCTCTCACTTTTCTGCAGTCTCGCATCATCTGATTTCTTTCCTGTTACCTGCTGAAATTAATTTAATTATATGAGACACTGATGAGTTGTTTTTCTTTTTGTGTTACTGCTCTAATTTCAGTACATGTATTCATAAAGCATGCAGCTTTCCTGTGGGAATTAGAACTGAGGTAGCATTAAGAAGACACGTGACTGGATATGGCACTAGGGGGGATGTTTGTATGTCAACAGTATGCTATGAATTCTGAAGAGCTCTGAGTCGAATGCTCTGAGAGATGAGAGGAATCCCTCACAATTTGCTTTTTTCGGATATAACAAAAAAGATAGCTTTTTACCATACTATTTGAAACATCAAAATACAACATTATTTAGAATACATTTTAAAACATCTCATTATGTTATTATATCTCAAGTTAACAAATCATCTAGCACATCATCATCAGAAGATTAACTGAAATTATCATTCAAACTTCATGCAACATTAAACATTTTGACTAACCCATATGTGTCACATCACATTAGTCAAAGGAATAAAATCTGAAGGTTATTTTTCTTCCTTAATGCCTAACTTCTAACTTCTGTGCAAAAATTTATTCCCCCAAATGGCTAAATTCATTTCTATTCAAAATCTAAAAGCCAGGTAAGTATATGGACAGACTGTGAATTTATGCGTTTATGGTAAAATAGTCTCGGTGCAAGTGTTTCCATAACTGACAGTACCAGAGCTTTAACAGGCCTTGGACTCAGCAATAATATGGTAGTTACAGAGAACTCAGTTGATCAGGAGACCTTTTTAAAATATCACTGAAAAGGATGAGGAGCTCAGTAGCTTCTTTTCCTCCTTTTTTTCTGATAAGGTCTCCTTTCAGACCCCTGAGCATAGTGGTGGAGTCTGTGGGAGTGAAGCATTACCCACAGAAGTGGAAGACCAACTTACAGACCATTTAAACAAATTAGAAATATGCACATTGATGGAATCAGATCAGATATATACGAGGTTGCTGAGGGAGCCAGCTGATGTCATAACATGGACTCTTTCTATCATCTTCAAAACTCAAGGCTGTTAGGGAAGGATCCTCATGACTGGAAAACATCACGCTCACCTTCAAGAATGATGAGAACGGTGATCCAAGGAATTGCAGGCCAGTCAGTATAACTTCAGCTGATGGGAAGTTTTTTGTAGCAGATCCTCCTGAAAGCCATCTTCAAGCACTTGAAGGACATGAAGGTGATAGGGAACAGCCAGTATGGATTTACAACGGCAAATCATGCCTGACCAACCTGATTGCCTTCAGTGATGAGATGACTGTCTCAGAAGGGAATCAGCACTGTTTAATGTCTTTTTAATGATGTGGATGATGAGACACAATACACCTTCAAAAATTTCATGGATGGTAGCAAACTGAGCGGAGTCGTTATGGGGAGTATATGCTGGAGGGCAGGGCTCCTGTTTAGGGTGACCTTGACAGGCTGGTTCTATTTGCATCCCTTTTTGTCACATTGCTTCTCTCGCTCAGGTTGTGGGCAAATACAATAGATCATACTTGATTCCGCATCTATTCAGCTCTGTTGAGACAGAGCATTTTTCTGCTGTGAGATTTTCAGCTGGCTAGGAAGTTACTCTTCATGTGTTTAGTCTGTGCCTGTGACTAAATCAAAATGCTACCTTTTGTTCTTGTGTTACTTGTGAAGATCAAGTTCCATTTTGGACCTGCACACAAGGTGACTTCACAGCCTCAGATGAGGGCATTGGAACCCTTTTGTTTCAGATGTGCCTTTCAGTACTTTACTTATCATTTGAAAGCATTGCTTATTACTGCTGGTCACTAGCTAATATTTTTCATCCTGATTCCTGGGAAACCAGCTTTCCTAACTGGCCTGTACATCTTGCAAGTAATTTCTCATCTTTTGGATGAAAAATATGATAAGCATGGAGACTTATTACAGTCATACAGTTTATAAATTTGATGCACGATTCTGTTGCTATCACTCAATTAATTTGAAGTCACTCTTAATGATGTTACTGTAAAATTAAAATAAAATTGCTTATTCATAAAATCCCAAGTAGGCTATTACAGATATTGCAAAATAGAAACATGCTTAACATTCTTACGCTAAGATTAAGTTGGTAAGCTCTTTTTTTCTCCTTTTTCCTTTATTTTCTATGGCTCTCTTCCATTTCATTGTCCTGACGAGGTTGTGTAGTCAAGTATTCCCTCCTTCTGCATAACATGTTCTTCATTTGCAAACAGTCGAGTGCCCCTTTCATGCTGGAATATTTCAGCTTTTCTAACCAGTCTTCTTCTTGAAGTACTCCAGGTAATTCAGACAGATTCAATCATGCTCTCAGAAACTTACTTCATTTCCTTCTTATCCAGTACATAGGCCGTCCTTCTTAATTAAAAGAAATATTTTTTCACTTCCTTGGAGAACAAAATATTTCCAGTTGTCACTTTCTGTTTATAACTGACTAATTAACTCCTAGCTCTTAGGTGTAAAGTGCCACCTATCCCTTTAGTGACTCAGCATACTCAGTGCCAAGTACAGTGTTTTGACACGGAACATTACTATGTGTCTATTTACAATACTGAACAAATTTGATAGAAATTGGGATCAGGCATGATGGTAGTTTTGGGGTGATAGTGGGGTTGGGGTGATTAAGTTCCAGCGTCCTTCTTTCAAGCATTCTGGAATGAACTTCATCATTACAAGTAACTTATCTCATTTTTGAAAAAACAAGAGTGAGAAAGAGTTAGAAATTTGAGTTGCAAAATATTCTCTGTAGATAGACCAGAAGAGCTTCATTTGGCCCTGGAAATTACAGCTGCCAACAACTGGTAGTTGCCAAGCCGGCGTGCTCAGTGCCAGCCTTAACAAGAGATCACAAAAGATGCCAAGCCAACAGAAAACTGAGGCTGCTTTCCTACTAGTTCCTACTCCCTTGTGTTGCTCAGCTCCCTCCTAGCATGTAAACTTCCAACTTCTCAAAGCCATGGATTTACTGTAGCTCACCAGATGGTAGCTCTGAAAACCGTACGTTGTCTTCCTTAACTTTTCAGCATCAGTCCAGCTTTTAGCTTTATCAGTCCCACTGACCAGATTGTTTCCATCCTGAATGCTGGCAAAACTCCGATTGTCTGCAAACTTCCCCTTGCTGTTTTAATGGGTTGAGTTGTTCATGCCGTGTTTGATGAAGGGCTGCATGCTGGGAACTAAGAGACGTGACATAATGCAACTTTACCCTACAAGTATATGTAAAGGTGAAGAATCTTAGCCGGCAGGCTTTAGTGGGGATGCTGTATCTTTGCAAATACATTTCTTTTGGGGGCATTCTCTTGTCATACATTTTCTCTTTTACCAATATTGTGTTCAGTGTTGCTTGGTTCTTTCTCTAGGCTCGCCTTACTCCATAATAATCTGCATTATATGCTCACTTAGTTCCTTTAGTCTGCAATGTTTTAAAAAAAAGTGTATTCTGTTTAATTTTTGAATTTTCAGCTGGTAGGATTGTTGGTTTTGCTGGATGTGCCTGAATTCCTCAGGTAATTGTACCAAATAAGTAACAGCACTAATATTAACTTATAACCAGCTACTAGATAGATATACACATTCACTTCATTTTTCAGTGTGTGATTTTTCACTTTGTGTAAATAATACCAGCAGAATGTGTTAGCAATGTCACATAGAGACCTGAATAAACAGTTTAGAAATAAATTATTATTATTATTACTACTACTAACTCCTTCTAGCAATATGTATAAAGGTTGTAAGAGCAAACACTTCTGAATTTGACAGATCAACATATTTTAAAGGATTGGTACCTTGTTAATCAACATAAGGTGTCTTTTCTTTTGGCATTGCTTGCTTGCTCCCTGTTCTCTTGCACCTTGCGCAGAAAATCTTTTTTTTCTTTTTCATTATTTAGTTTTAGGCCATCTTTTATGAAAAAAACTGGGAGAGAATATTAAATGAAGTCACTAGTGAAAACTTTATTAAGCTACTGCAAAATGACACTTTATACTGCAAAAGTGGCTACCGACTTGGAACACGAAAAAATGGATTTTTCTGGTGCATTTGGAGTAAAACACTTATGTAATAAGTGCAACATTTTGTGTAATTTCTTCTTAAAGGGAATCCTTCATGATCATATTTCCGAGGAAATATGAAAGGGAAAGGGAAGAAGATACATCGTCTTCTGTTTTTTCTTGCTTTCATCAAAGATTTCACGTTTTAATAGGGAATGTGCAGATGTCTGCTCAAAGAGATGGGGCATGGCACACAGCTTTTGACAGTTTTTTTTTTCCTTTGCTTATTTCCATGTTCTTTTTGAGTGTTCTCAGATCACATGAACAAATGACAGCTGAAATGTAGCTAAAGGAGTCTGCTTTGTATTTTTTCATGCTTAAAGCTTCAAATATTATTGTAACTTGGGCAAAAGTCTTACAGTGTGAACAAAAGCCAAATATTTGGAAGATAATTTTAAAGTATTACCGTGTTGGCTAATGTTAAATAGAAGGGGTAAGTATATGCTATTCCCAACTTATTCTAATTTTTCTCCTGAATTATGTTGTGAGGCTTCTGATAGCATCATCTGTTTTGGTTAAATTTCCCACCCTTAATTCTGCAGGTAAATCACACTCTTGTTGAATGCATTAATGTTTCCTAAAAATTACTTCTTTTCTGTGCCTGTAAAAAAACATCAGATCCCCAAACTCAGAACCATTCTCACTATCACATTTAAGTTTATTCTCCTCAGAACAGCCACCTGCTGAGGCAAAAAAAAAATAGTAGTTGTGGTTCAAATCCCATCCAAACCAGACTGCTGCTGTCCTTCAGTCCCCTCATTGCACCCTGATCAGAACCAACGATTTCTTCAGTGCCTCTAAACTGCAACTTAGCACCACCAGCGAAGGTGTCTTGATGTTCTTCTGCCCTTGTTTTGGGAAGTCCAGAAGGAGACTTGGGTGTCAGTGCTGCATAACCTATAAAACTACAGCAATTCATGCCACTTGCTGGTCTCAGTAGCATGTCTTGTGCATAGTTTTCCAAAGCTTAAGGCTTTATTCCAGAGTAAGTTGGATGTTTTGCTAGTGCGTGTGGCTCTGCTTTTTGAATTATAGGTAGAGAAATTTTATTTCAAAGTACTGGAACTCTACTCTTTTCTTTATGTATCCTGTTTTGACCATAGCATCAGGAATTCTTTATTAAATTTTCAACATTGCTTTAATCTCTCAACCTGCAATGTATGTCTTCATATAAAAAGAAAGAAAATTTATAGAAAATACATGAGATTATGTTAGGAATATCTTTCTTGACAGCAAAGGTTGTTATTTTGTTGATCTTTCCTAATGATTATGAGTGTTCCCCAACTACTTGGAAGATTAATTCATTGAAGGGAGATTGAAAATGTCTGTGATAGGCTATATCAAGGCAATTGCCCTGATTAGAGGCTCAATTAAAATCTTAATTTTGTCTCATTTGTCTCAAGGTCACCAAATATAAAATATTTCACTGGAGTAGTGTAATTGTCTAGATAAAGCATTTATCTTCCTCAGTAGATACTCCAAACTAGAGATAATTTAATTGATGAACTTCGTGATCATTGAAGGTATCAGTGAGAGTATATTTCAGGTGTCTGAAACATGGAGCGTCTTGTCACCAGATTATTATATTTTTCCTGTGTTCCTTCAGAATATGTTAAAAAAGAATGTATTTATTCAAAACACTCATGGGCATACTTAATGCTTCTGTAGCAGGTCCACTTACTGTGAAATGGTAGAAATCCCTCCTCAAATCCTCAAGCCAGTAACCTTGTCCGTGCACATTACCAGGCTATTACAGAAACCTCTGATGAAGAGATACTCCTAAATGTCACTTGCAACGCTCACTGAGTTCTCCAGAAACCCAGTGGCATTTGCTCAACTTGCAAAGTATTCCTAGCTGGATTCTGGAGTCCTACAACTGACAAACTGAGAAGACGGTGTTACAGCTATATCGGAGAAGGAGGAAGTAAGCCATCTGCACTATTTAGATAGGCTGTTCAGCCCTGCATGGGGTATATTTGTTACAAATAATGCTGCTATCCCTCATTTTGCAGGCAGCCAAAAGTGTGTAACAAATCATCTCAGTAGGCACTCTTCGTATTGACCTGATGTGAGCTGTCAGAACCAGTGTGTGGAATGTATTTCCTAAGAGGAGATACCTCTTAATAAATCTGTTTGCTAAGCACCCGAGAGAAATATGCCAAACATGCCATTCTGAGAGACACGGTGGTCTGCATTCATTACCAGAAATTGGTCTCATCCAGTGGATACCAAACTAGACCTGTATACTTCCCATCCCAGATTCTCATGATAATCAAGTTTGATGAGCGTGATAACATTGCTTTTCAATCAACCCCATCCTTTTCCATACTTTTCCCGGTATAGTCTCTGGGAATGGCCAACTTTGGATCACATTTTGTACAGCTTCTTTATAGCTAACAGGGTAAACACTTTTCCATTCATGTCTATAGAGAGAATCTGTTTGAGAGATTCTTCTTGAAAAAAATTTTGGTTTTAAGGAGATAAGGTAAATTATATAAGATTTTTATTTGGGCATCTCAGTGACATAAAATCATCAGGCTTTTGGCCCTGAAATGGACAGATTTACATTTTTTCGGAGTAGTCCTCCTGGCACCACTGTCATCACATCCTTTTCTTAGAGCAAGTCTCTGAATGTTCTTATGCATATTTTACTTTTATATCAGAAATCCTGTTCCACTATGTTGGTATGTTCACTGTGCTTCCTTTTTTGTCTTTGGCAACTGCTCGGTTTAAGACCTTGTGCTGCAGACTGGATTTTCAGTAGCTGTCAACGTGAAAGTGTAAGATGTTTCTTGATTCTTTAGCACACACGATTTCAAAATGACAGGATAATATTCAACTGTTATCCCAAATTTCTGCAAATTTTTAGAAGAGGACTTTTCTGTCTTGATAACTTGTTGAGTATATGCTGTAAGGCAAATATAAGCTACTCTAGCATAGTTCTTAAATGCTTTGCTTCTAAAATTTTGTTCTCCTTACATTATATTTAATTTCAGGGTTTGTTTCAATGGCTGATTTTTACATTGGATTTTTCTTTTAATTATTGGTTTTATCAGGTATTATTCTAGAAAGAATGAAACGATCGTATACCCATATGAGAGAAAACAACTGCTGTATTGTGATTTGTTTTCTTTTCTGGCTAGTGGGACTGCAGTTAAGAGACATGTGTGATCTTAGATCACAAAAATACTCTCTGAAACCTCAATAAAATGCCATTCATAAGGAAGATTTTATTGCTGTTTAGAAAATACTTTTTTCAGCCAAATCTCTTGAGCAGAGGGTGACTGGCTGTGTGTGATCTGTTCACAGGGCAGTTGCCCTGGGCACTAGAGTTAAAGGTAAAAAGAACAGCACCTTTGGGACTTCTTCCCACACTGTTAGGGCCAAATTCAACTAACTCAGCATGTTGCAGGGAGAAGGAATCCACATTAAGGCCTAATCAGCCATTTTATAAATGTCATTTTTGGCTTTGCGTCTGTTTGCTCAATTAACAAAAGCAGAAGAAAAAATAAAACAGACCAAACTTATTTGTTGGACTACTGAATGTTTTTATTAAGGTACTTAAAGCATTAATATTTTTCTTAACAAAGGAACGTCCATATCATTATCTTACAGATTTATTTCAGAGTTCCTCTTGAGTTTGTACTTCTAATGCTCTTAGCTTCAGTAGAAACTACAGGTTGCAAGGTTTTAAGGTTAAAGGTTTATTTTCTAGTTCAGTTGCCATCAGCTTTCAAAAGTAATTGTAGAACTTGACATATAATTAGTTTGATATTTAGTCTCTGAGGCCTGATTTTGAATTTGACATGAATTTTGAAATTATGGTAATGTATTCATTATTTTCATCATAAAACTTGCTTCCTAGTAAATAGATGCAGAGAATTTAAATAGTTGGGAAGCTGCACATTAGTTTTATTAGGTTTTTTGCAGCTGCACGTAAATTGGGTGAATAGATGTAGTGGATTATATCTACTAAACTGGAATTACAGATTAGTGAAAATATGAGATGCTTACCTGAAGTTTTTAGAGCTTGTTGGTTTTAATGTGCTCTGTCTGTCCCTGTCTGAAGACGAACCTTTGGTTTGCTTAATTTTATGGCGACTCATTGCACTAAAACAAAGACAATTCTGTTAATCTCTGGTGTTAATCCTTCAATTTTAGCTAGTTGTTGGGTTGGTCTTTTCTTCCAATTATTTTGGGAATAGAAAGACACAGCGTTAGACTTCACCATTGTTTGTGTGTAATTGGGCTACTGGCTCATGACTGAAGGGTAGCCTGGTTTATTCTGGTTTTGTTCAGTCAAGCAATGGAAGGAAAAGATAAGTTTATTTTCCTTGAAATAGATTAGTTTGATACTGCTTAAAGCATGCATCTGAGACATGTGCCTCTCATCCTTAGATTTCTCTTTCCTCTAATGTATTTATTATATACTTTTCTCTAAATTCACTAACTTCATCATTTCACTCTATCATAAGGAAAATTGCTTCCATATATGCATGTTGCCTACTGATCGGTGAGAAATAACTTTTCTCAGTAAAGCACTGGAAGTACCTGTAGCATTCAGGTTTACCGTGTGTCATTTTGTTTAAATTTCTTGGTCAAATTAGAGAGATTAATACAAAAAGAGAAAAAAAATTTAAAAAATATTGTATTAACCTATAATTACATGTTGTATGGCCAAATATGGGAGGTTGTGTTTGAAAGGTGACTGTTTTACCTCAGAGAAGCTTAGGCCCAAGTTTGAAGGCCTTTAGTAAATTCTAACAGATTTTAACAGAGCAGATGATTCTTAACAATGAGGAAAGAGGACAACCAGTGTAGAGTTGAGATCTGCTTCTAGCCTTTGACTTGACACCTCTTGATTCAGGCACTATTAGGCTCCTGTTCATAAAATTTAAGGGCAAGCTGGTTTCCAGTAGCCTTTCTAGTCTTCATGCCTTGCCCCCTCCAGTGCTGATATGAACACACACTTTGTTTTTAAAAATCAAAGTTTCCTAGCTTCAGGAAATGAAGTCCACCCTCCCCATCTCTTAAAGCCACTGTGGGACTTCTTGACTCACATAGAGCAGACCAGTTAAATTTTCAGAGTCTGTTAATATTTTCATTGGCATATATTACCTTGTCATATAAACGGCACAGAACAGCGAGGAACAGTGTAACAAAACGATGAGAGATTGTGAGAGGAGAGACTCACAAGCAGAGGAGGTAATTTAGTGCTCGAGTTTGCGAGCTGTGCATCCGAACAAGAGCAACTCATTGAAAGTATGATGGTTGGTCTTTTAATTGGAATGCAATGTGCAACGGAGGCAGTAATATTAAACCAAGCTGTTTGAAAAGCATAATGAAATTATTCTTTCTTTTACTTAGTAACTTAATGCACTCTTTTTTGACAGTATAATGTTGAAGAATAGTGACAAGCTACTTAAGAAGCTGTAATTTCAAGGTGCAGCCCAATGAAGCAAAGGAAGAACCCCAGATAAAAAAAATAAATCCATCCATACTAAATTCCATGTAGATCTTCAGCAGTGTGTAACTTCCCTGATCCTAATTTTTCAGTGCGTAAGATAGGGAATTTTGTTCAGCCTTTGGCAACTTTCCTTTGACTGTCAATCACACACCGAGTTGTGGTGATGGGACTGTGTGATGTGGTCAGTTCTGTTTCCTTCATCACTTATTTAGCTTCCTTTCATCACTTTCTTTTTCTTGAGGTTAAGCAATTTGGCTTTCCAAACACTGCCATTATTCTCTGTGGTTTGGTGATCAACCACTGGTTAGGTAAAGTGAGTTTTGAGCAACCAACAGCTAAAGCAAAACCTTTCAAAACAGGGGTTTTTTTCTTATTTTCAAAACAAAGTAGCATTTTTGGGAAGAGTTTTTCCTTGGCTTCTTACTACTGTACTTCCCAGAATGTAAATGTTTTTATTTGTGTACCAAAACTACAAAAAAAAAAAAAACCCAAACCCAACAATTTAGCTATGTCACTGTGTTTATGATCTTTTAAATTCATAAATTGAGGTTAAGGGTATGGCCAGCTAAAATATTTGTTAGGGCAGACCTAAAAAACAAAGAAGTGATAAAGGAAATGATGGGGATAATGTAATAAGTTGGACACTTTCCTGTGATTTTTAAATCAGTCCAACTCAGATTGCTAGCATCCCATTTTGTTGATGTTGATTTTTTTGCAGTAAAAATTTCCTTTTTATTCACCCATGTAATCGTTAATGAACAGGACTACTAATAAAGGTCTGGGCAACTTAGCTGAATGTTTCCTGCCTTCCAGCACTTACTTCCAGAGTTTTTCCCCATTGGTAGTGTGTTTTGCGCTCTGACCTAAATCTCTGTAGTGTTACGGTCTTTCAGATGGCTGCTCCATTTCATTCCGCGAGTGAATGAATACACTCTCCTGTGTCTTTTAGGACTACAAAGTGCTTTTGAGGAGGTGCTGATCTCCTCTCTCTGGTGAGAGAAAATGGAATGAAGCTGCATCAGGGGAAGTTCAGGTTGGACATTAGGAAAAGGTTCTTCACTGAGGGGGTGGTTGGTCACTGGAACAGGCACCCCAGGGGAGTGGTCATGGCACCAAGCCTGTCAGAGCTCAAGGAGCATCTGGACAACACTCTTAGTCATATGGTTTAGTTTTAGATAGTCCTGCGAGGAGCAGGGAGTTGGACTCGATGATCTTTATGGGTCCCTTCCAACTTGAGATATTCCATGATTTTATGATTCTATATTATACACTGTAGAATCTAATATTTCATAATACAAGGCACATTGGCAATTTTAAACTAAGTAATATAGTGCTTCATTGCATACACTTTTCTTTGCAGTTTTTTTCAGTAATGTTAACTATTGCATCAATTTAAATTATGTTGAAGAGCAAAGTGTGCTTTAAAGCAAATGAAATTCATATGTCCATCAGGATTACTAGCTGCAGCAGCAGTGGACTGTCCTGTGGGTGGTGGTAATGCTACGTCAATGAAGGCTCGAGCTAAACCATCTTTCTGACATGGCTGACTGACACACAGAAATATTTTCTGAGTGCCTAAGTCAGATGAATAAAACAGGCTGTTTCTATAGCTGCGCACAAGATCTGTATATTTTTTCTTGGTGCATGTATTCACTAGGTGGAATATAGCATGTGTGTATACATTTTATCTGGAAGGTAAGCTTCTGTGGTGGTTCGAATGCATTGTAAATGTATATTTATACTTGGGTTATTATGAAAACACGGTTGTGTGTTAGGTGCATAACTGTGAAGGAAAAATATTTTAAAATATGATTATAAAATTCAAATTAACTTAAGTATATTTTCAGTTAACATTTTGTCACCTTTTATTTTACAAGAAGAACATTTGAAATTACGCCAGAAAAAATAACCAGATGAGGATAATCGCTTACGTTACATTAACATGCAGCATGAAAATCCATATGAGGAAAGAATTAACAGCTACATATGCTGATGTGCATTCCAGTATAAGATAATGAGATTAGTATTAAATGCAAAAAATATCCACATTAGTACAGAAAAAAAATGATTTCATAAAAGCCTTAATAAATAATAGGGCCTATAAAGCAATTAATCTCATTAGGGAGGGAGACTCTTCAAAAGGACTCACAGGTAATAAAGTGACCTGTCAATCACTTTTCAGGAGTGACTGACGGTCTACTGGTTTTCTATTGCTTATGTGCATCTTCCTGTTTTAAAATTATTTTAAAATGTGAAATCTACTAATTTGAAAATTTTTATTGCTTATTGTGATTACTTTAATTCATCCCCTCATGGTGTTCGGCTATACCTCATACTGGAAATTCAAGAACTTTGTAGAGAAGTGGAGAGGTGTACCTTTTTAAAATTAATTAATTAATAGAAATTAATAGTTATTTTCAGTGTCCAGATTGAGAAATTTTACCTTTTTTTTTAAGCAGGCATATGGCTTGAATTAGGCACTCAAGATGAAAGGATGTGAAATGATTAACTCTGAAAATCTTGGTCTGTCTTTAGTTGAAAGACTCTGGGGTTTATTTTTGTAAATCAGAAGCCTGATTCTGATTCTACTTCCCTTCCTCTAATATATTTCATTTTAACAGTATTTGCATAACATATTGTGAAATGAAGAAAGATTTTAAGCAATGGAAAAGATTTTTCACTTTTGAGTGCCATATTTTTTAGGAGCTGTACCTCAAAAAAATAATTATTTGAAAATTTCTATTAAAAAAACCAAAATAAATTATTTCCAAAATGAGTGTAATTGACTGTAATTCAACATAATAAACATTCTCATTTGATTTTTCTTCTTTTATATGACTAGAACATTTTTTATTATTGATTTGAGGGTGAGTCCGAGAATAAATGTCTTCTGAGATGAGGTAGTTTTGCTTTTGTTAGTTTTGTTATTGTTTCTGTTGGTTCCAGTGATATCCTTCTTTAAAGCTTTATCTCATTGAACGTGAACTGGCTCTCCAGTTTTTATTAGAATCACTGGCATTCTTTCTCTCTCTGTAGTCCCATTTTAAAAAGAAGTTCCAGTAGAAATATATAGCTATAGTAATATTCAGTGCTCTGATCTCTCAGAAATACATGTGCTCTCATCATTTTATGATAATTACACATGCGCATTGCAGCTTGGTGTTTGCTCAGTTGCTGCACATGCTAACGCTAATACTTCCTAGAAAACACTCATAAGTCTCTAAGCTGTTGCCATCATTGTAATGAAATAATTCTCTTTTTGCTACCTTTAATCTTGTGCCATTTTTTCAGTTTTAATAAAAATACTCTTACAGAGGAAGGATTTCTTTAAAAATTTACTTTCCCTTTGACAGGGTTGTGTGCCTTATATGTGTGTAATCGCATTCAAAAAAGTTAAAAGAACATTAAATTTACAAAATGAAGATCTCAAACTGAGGGAGTTCCAGAGCTTTGATTCTTTCTGCAGTCCTAATTAACTTCCTTGTGCACATATATTATGGCAAATCTTTCTTTTCCTCTTGACTGTCTCCACATAGAACGTACCAGTTGCAGTCTGCTCGCTTAAGACTCATACTTTGTGTATTTTATTTTATTGTTCCAGTTCAGTATGTGGTCCATTTTTCAGTGGAGATGAGAAGATGGAATTGTTCTATAACAATCATCAGTAGTATTTCAGTGTTCAAAATAGCAACAGAACTGTCTTATTGAGCAGTGAATTGGGTGATTCCTATTAATCAAGCTTTTGAGGTCTGATATTAAAATTATGTGTGTGTGTATCTTTATTTTTTAAATATTGTTTGTATATATAAAAACATGATTCTCTGACTTTGGCTTTCAAGACTGAAAGTTATCTGACAGAAGAAAGAGGATTCTTTACAGAATCACAGTATGGACTCTTTACAAAAGTTTCGCAGAACTTTCATGGTGCAAATGTTCAAGGCTTGTATATGCTAAACCTTTTGCACGATTGTATGCATGGAGTATTGTAAAAGCGAGAATTATCATTTGGTACTGTGGGCATTGATATAAGATAAGATGTGTTCTCGTGCATCAAATGACTGCAAGTCTTTTAGATTTATATATTTCTAGTTCCACGTGACCATTTCAGTTATATAGTTAGGTAGTTGGGGAAATTCTAGGTAATGCCATAGATACCTGTATCATTTCAAGGGTTTATTGCCCAACTTTGGTTACTTTTTGACATTAAAGATATAGAGTGATAGCTGTGCCCTGCACAGGAATTCAAGTTTCCAAACAGTAGGACAGTTATGAGGATTGATCTGAGTATTACAAGCACTAGGTAATTTTAAGACTTCCATCTTTTAAACTGCTTTAGGAAAGCTTGAGTTTGTCTCAAAATATCTAACTACTATGTTAGAAAGACATTAATTTTGGCTCAAACATGAGAAGGTGGATGTCAGTAGTATATATCCTTGTAATTACTCCTTTCTTTGAAATACATATTTTGTTTAAGAACATTTTGGACCATGGAGAGATTATCTACTTCAGACACATTTTGATGAGGGTTGTGGCTTTACTAATATTGTTTTCTCTTCTCTAACCAGTAGATTACAGTAATACAGACCAGTTTTCTAACAAGTGAATCTAGGTTTGCAAGTTTTTAAAAAAAATAATTAACTCCTCTAATTTTAATTTAGAAGTTGAATAAGAATTCTCATATGGAATTGAATGTGTTGGCCTTACATATTTTCAGTTTTGGCATTGACTTAGCTCTACTCTCTATGTTTATTTTATTGGACAGATAGAACCGTGTATTGTACAAGCTGAGTTGTTGCCAACATAATATTTCCAATAACTTGTTTAATCACTGAACAAGTCTGCTTTCAAACTGGGCAATGCGCCCATTGCCAGTGTGCAGCACTGGGTTAGAATAACTTAACAATTATATTGGTTGTGTTTAAAAAGCATCCTGACTCAAATCAGCTGTAAGTGTTGGACAAGGTAGTTAAGTATTACCAATAATTTTTTAACTTCATCAGAAAAGGACTGATCAGAAAAAGGACTTCATCAGAAAAGATACCTTCCTGATTGTACTTTTGTTATGAGTTCTGAAGAAAATATTAAAGCAGAGTTGTTTGTGATCTGTTCTAAAAGTATTTCTGAAATACAGTAGAAACATTCTTCCCTCTCTGCTTGGATAACATACCAGATAGGAAGCTAGTATATCATTCTGCTTTCTAAACAGTAAATTAAAGAGCCCTCTCTACTACTTGCATGATGTTTGGGGAAATCTTACGACCGAAGAATTTGTCTTTTATTCCAAAATCCAAGCTCCAGATATAATTATGGAGAAAAGGGCTGAGGAAGCAAAGCTAGCCTGTTTTGTTTTGATTGGACTAAGAGTTTAGACTTAAGTTCTCTGTGGTCAGGAGGCTGAGATTAAAGGGTCTGTAATTAGATTCAATACTCCATGTGTCTTAATGCCCAGAAAGGCCAAACCCTGTCTGCAGGCAATGGTAGTTGCCAGGATCATCAAAAATAATTCATAGATGCAAGTGAAAAGGAAATTATGCATGTTTTCTGAAATAGTTTGTTCTTACTTGCTCTGTCTTGTGTCTGTAAAAAGAAAGGATAGGAAATCCTTCAAAATATCTAGTAAACAAGTAGGACATGAGGTTGAAAAGAAGTAATTTTACTTCTGGAAACAGATTGCCTAATTCTTGTAGGTAGTCCTCTATATTCAAGTCGTGTTTCATTAATTTTCCCTTTTGATCCTCCTATTTTCCTTACATTAGATATAGTGGTATCCAAAGCAAAATAGGCTATTAGATGTCTGTGGTTTTTTGTATGTACGTGTGTGTATGAACAGAGAAAACGTTTCTATGTAGCACGTACCACATAGTCACAAGAGGGAAGGTGCATCTTTTGATTAATAGTTTATATTAAATAATAGTTAAGGGTTTTGTTTCAGAAATTTTCCCATTTAGGTTAATGGTAGTTAGCAGAACAATCCATTCTTTTGGCTGAATTAACAGCTGAGGGTAACACTTGAGGATGAGTTTGCTGCTGGTGACCTTCTGCAAATGAAAGTGATGGTACTTGAGGGTTCCACTCGTGCCCAGTCCACCTGCCCAGCACTGGGGCTGACAGGAAGCATGCTCTGGATGGTGCTCTGAGTGCTCTTCTCTTTTGCAGGCAAGTTAAAGATCAAAATAAGAAAGTAGCAAATCTGAAGCACAAAGAGCAAGTGGAGAAAAAGAAGAGTGCACAGATGCTGGAGGAGGCCAGGAGACGAGAGGATAACCTTAATGACAGCTCCCAACAACTTCAGGTAACATGGGAATTGAATTACCTAAGTAATTCAATTTACCTAAGAAATTTGTTACTGAAAGAAAGCAGCCTCTCTGTCGCCTTCGTAGCTTACTCTGTTTTCATAAGAGGGAAAATTAGTTTTAACTGTCAATTCGGTTATGAAGTGCATTGTTGCAATAATTTTATCATTTCGGTACTGAGATTGGAGTGGCGTTTCCTTCTTCGCTGCTCTTCTAACAGCCTTTTTCTTTAGCTGTTTTGTGTATTTTCCCTGATTTTACCCTATATTGATGTTTTTTCTTCACTAAATGAAAGATAACCAACTAAGTATTCTTATAGTAAATTGAAATTATTGTGGGGTAACTGGAGGACCATGTTTTCTGTGTTTACTCATCTTTGACAGTGAAATCCTGCTCTACCTCATGAATTCTTGGTATGCTTGCTAGTCAGTTTGCTTTATTTCTGAAATAAAAGTGTGGTGCTGCCCCACAGAATTATATGGTTAGCTCAAATCTACTGAGGCATATGAAAGTCACTCGTATGAAAGCAAGTCAAAATATATGTTGATATTAGGTGTAGGTAGTTTATCAAAAGGTAAGTTTTCAAGTACCGTCATAAAAATGTTAAATAAAGCAAAGGTACCATGATGCTAAGTGAGGAGATAATAGATATTTCCCTGTGATTTCTTTAATTTACAAAAATAACTTTCCTTTTGGTGAGTGAAAATAAACATGGATACAGTAATCTACCCTTGAGGTCTTTTAGGATTATTTTTTAAATCTTTAGAGAGCAAGCCTTCTCATACCTGTTTTACTTTGTCATTCTATA
Organism: Numenius arquata; assembly: GCF_964106895.1. Taxonomy (NCBI): domain Eukaryota; kingdom Metazoa; phylum Chordata; class Aves; order Charadriiformes; family Scolopacidae; genus Numenius; species Numenius arquata. The sequence goes on along the minus strand of NC_133577.1, from coordinate 65,506,651 downwards.
TTATCCTGTTTCTTTTTACCAGCTACATATCTTAATACATCTACAATGAAGACACAGAATAAATCCTAATAGTTCACTAGCAAAGATAAATCCCCTCCTTAATTTAAGCAGATACTTCTTTACTCTGTTCTGTGGAATTCCAGGGGGATAGTTTCAACTCCTTAAGAACTTTTGAAGGAACCACAAAAACATGTGTCCATGTGGAATGCTCTCAGATGCACTGCTTTGTGGTCTCCCCACCTCAATCCCAGTCCTGTGTGTGCAGGGCACTGAAATAGTTAAGTTCCAAGCGTATGAAAATGATTTCGTAACTGCAAACTTTTATAAAAGGCTGGGATGTGGGATTTCTACATCTGCTAATGGGTTTTGTGGTGGCAATGCTATGGCAATCCACAAGGCTCTCGTTATGTGGCAGCTTAAGTTCGAATAACACAATCCTCCTTGTATTAGTGAAATGTCTTTAAAAATTCATAAAACTAATACAATATTTGGTTAGATTTGTAATTTTCATTTGAGTAAATCTAGATTCTTTAGTCTGAGAAGATAAGTGATATTTGACGATTGCCTTGCAATTATGTGCATTATGTGTATTTATGAAATGATACTATTCCACAAGATCATCCTTTTTGGTTTCATGTAGCACTTTCAGATTTTGAAAGGTGTGACTTTCTTTTCTGGCTTCCCCATCTTCTCTCCCCTATTATTCTTTCCCTTTTACGGAAATTAAATGCATTGGGAAAAACCTGAAATTTGTTTTCTCTCAGCTCCTATTTGCATATGAAAATTGCTCTTTTTTTTTTTTTCCTTTTTTTTTTAAAGAAACAGTAAGTTATGTAATCCATTTGTGCAACTCCGCATAGGAATGGACAGACAATGATATTGTGGTTACTGATAACTTCAATTCCTGTTAAAACTACTTAACCAGTCTCTGATACTTCAAAGAGATTGTACAGCTTTGGTGGCAGCAGTGAGGTAGCTTTTGCTCAGAAATTAGGTGGCAAAAAATTATGCTGCTTTGTGGCAGGGTTCTTTTAGAATGTATAGCTGTCCTTACAATGTACTATCCAATTCTTTCCTTATAAAGTGTTTTAGCCGGAGAGAGATTGTACATGTAAAACCGAGTAGCATAAGTGTGCAAGAAACAAATAACCAATTGTCTCTTTTGAGGAAGCCAAGTTTGATATTTTTCTCTTTGTCTCTAGTGCTACTTTGTTGTAGGTTGGTGGTGTAGTACGCAAGCTAAAGTTTTGAGAACAAAGATGTCAAAGTGTATAATTTTATAATCTTTACCATTTTACGTTCAGGTTTTCCAATTAGAGATGTCTATACTGCAGTACATACTTTTTTCCACTTTGCTTATGTTGTGGTTTATTCTGCACTGGTGTCTGTTGCTTTCTATATAATTGTATGCAAGTATTTCTTAGATTAAAAATAAACATTGCTAAATGCATATAAGAATTTAAGATTGAAGTAAGATGTGATAGTCAAGAATGAAATGTTTAAATATCATAGTATTAACATTACTTGATTTTCCCTAGTGCCTTTCCTGCTTTTGTGAACCTAATTGTCCTGTTTGGGTGGGCTCGATTTTAGAGAGTCTTTCCCCATATTCAACACAAGGCTGAAGGGAATGCTTTCATTCACAGATGAAAAAGGTCTGTATGCTCTAATGAAAATATCAGGCTAAGGTAAAATATGGGGTGTTTAATGACAAGTGACAGGTTCAATAAAAACTCCTTCCTTTAGAAGAGCCCTCTGCTTATAGCCTCCCTCTCTCAAGGACTGCGACATTTTGGTTTCCTGGAAGTAAAATTTACCCGGGACCACATTTCAATTTGTTAGTTATGGAACCTGTCTTCTCCATAGACTCTAAAGGGCACTGCCTTCTAATCGATTAAAAAAAAATTAAACCTGAGAGGAACATAATTTTTTTTAATTTTTTTTTTGCAGCCATTGTTGGCTTTGGGGTCAGGACACACAAGCACCAATTTCAGATAATTTTGGTCGTGGTGGTTTTGGCTGGAATTAATAATAAGACATTATGAAATGCTTAAAAATATATGATCTGCATGTTCTTCGGTTGACCGTCTGCAATCCAGTCAAATAAACACGCTCCCAAGCACATACTCCACTCCTCCTCTCTCTGTCCCTAACAGGCATGTGGTTTCTTTCTTCCTGAGTCCAGTAACAAAATGTTCGTTTATTCAGAGAGCTCTGATGATGGAAATTTGGTATTTTGGGGAGTGGGGGAAGAATGAAAACCATAATGTCTCAATTCTAGTGAGATGGATAAATAGCTTTCCAAATTTGTCTTTTCCTCCTGGGTTCCCTTAAACCGCAACTCTCCAGAGATCTGAGAGGTTAACGAGTGTCTGGTCTGTAAGCAGGATAAAAAAACCAAGCTGTTGGGCTGGAGTAGAAAATTTTTGCTTCAAGTAACTGAAGCTTGGCTATTGTGAAAAGGACTTGATACACTGTCTTGTCCTAGAGAGGTAATGTTTACTGAAATTTCAACATCTTTGAATGGGTACTTCGAACTGACCTCTGGAAGGGAGTATGCCTATTTTCTTGTCCTATCACTCCAGCATCTTCCAGAGTTTTTAGGAGGACTTTTCAGAATATCTTGTGGCGCAGAGTTGTGTACTATTGGATCTGTATTGCAGCAGCTATCCATCAGTCTCTAATTGCTGCTGAAAAACTATATGTCCAAAAGCTGTGTAGAATATATTTGAATGCTTTAATGAACAACTGTAACACCAAGTAACTTTATTGATTTTTTTCTTGTTTTTGGACACCTAAGTTTTGATGATTTCAGGCATAATTCCTGATCTATGAACTGTGTATGCAAGTTTATGTTGTTTGCTCCTTGTGATTATATAATTCTTTTATCATATTGAGGATTAAATAGGGAAAATATCCTTCTGGTGGAAAGAACTGAATGTTCAATCTAAACAAATACACAATTTTATTGTTCAGTAATGCTTTTACTGGGATCCAAACAAAGCTCAATGAAATGGATAGGTAGCCAAATACCTTCTCATCAAATGAACCTTTTAAATTCATTAAATATTGGGAAGTATTTGGTTTGAGGCACCATAGCATGTACACACAGTCAATATCAACATTCAAAAATCTGAAAACCCAAGTGTAGCCCAGAACATCTGGTCTTAAATTATTGAAGAATTTCCTCTTAGCATGCTATGATTGGATTTTGACAGTAGGGTGGCTGAAGTTTTTTCATCTGATCTGTTGATGGTAATACTATGCTATGATGAAAATGACGGCTTGTCATCCTTCAGCTATTAGTAAAGAGAGATCGTGCTTCCCTAATTAATCTATGAAGTTGTTTTTGGACAGTGTGTGCAAAGCTTTTGAAGAAATGGTTAGATCTAAAGGAAGGTTTTCCGAACTTGAAGCCCAGAATTTCCTCCATAACTTTCTAGGCATCATCAGCTTTGAAGCAAATTGGTTATGCTAGTTAAATGGTGTTACATGTTTTCCTGGGATAAGTGAATTTCAAGTGCTGAGTTCCTGGCTAATTTCTCTTCCATATAGACCACTGCCATCTCAGATTCCAGCCTTGCCTGCCAGCTGAGTGGAGTGTACTTTATCCCTTGGATAGCACAGCTCAACATGTTAAGGCCCATGAAAATGTCAGCTACTGCATTTCAGCCTGGTAGAAATCCGTTCTTTAGTGCCATCTCGCATCTGCAGGATTTATTCCAGAGAACAGTCTGATGTATCAAACCTTTATTTTCTCATTGAGCTCAGATCCATCTTTGGGAATTACTCAGGTCAAAAATGTTCTTTCTCCCTTCCTCTCCCAGTACTTTTCAGACATGAATTACATCAGGGAGAAGTTTGGGCCTCCTTATCCCTGGATGATTCTCTGTGCTGTCCAGCCTTGGAGGTGTTAGTGTTCCTTGGGCCTGACTAGGTGCTGTTATCTCCTACGCAGGTGGCTATAATTTCACTAAATGGTATATTCAGTTCTCAGTCATCCTCCTTCAGTCCTCAAGGACAGAACTTATGACATAAAGTACTGAAAGGGTGTGAATTCACTTTGCAATTCAGTTTTTAAGAAATTTGTTAGCGTTTTTTGAATCGGTAGCTTTTTCTTGTTAGTCACATTAGATAATTCCAAGGTCACCATAAGGGATAAAACTTAGGATAAAACTTAACATTGTTACATGTTCTTGATAATTAAGCAAAAATATGATTCTGATTTCACAGAGGATGTGAATCCAAATTGTACTGTCTGTCTCTCAGTATTATGTAGAACCTTTGTTAATGAAAATGCATCAGGTATGAAGAAATACAGGCTCTAAAGAGCAATCATGCCTCATAAAAACCGAAGTGGAATAAATGTATGAAAATTATTCCTCCTTTTTCATTTGAGCTAGATGCAATGATAATCAGTAGGTGATTTGAGGATCAACTGACCCTTCCACCCTTTCTCAGCAATTCTGTGACAGCTGGCTATGCATTAGAAAACAGGATATACATATGCAGTAGAGACTTCAGTACGCATCCTGATTTGTTAGTGATGTAATATTCCAGTATCAGTTTTAATTTGCATCAGGTTTTGCATTATGTTACCGAAAATACAGTGTTCCACAAATGTTGCATTCTATACTTACTCTGAGGGTTGTGATTTTCAGCACAATGTGTGCAGTTACTATAGATGCAAGCAAATACTTAACCCTGGAAGATGCCTGGAGAAAAACTAGCTCTTGTTCTTATGTCATAACTCTCCATGTCAAGAGAGCTTTTCCTCACTTTCCTGGATGTCTGGGAGAAGTTCCAGAAATGATGTCCATAAAAAGCTAGGCTTTTTGTGACTTAAAGTGAGAGGAAGTTTCTCGGCAGGGATTAATTTGAATTTTAGCCCTTTTTGGGGAATTGAAAAATCATAATTAAGCATTCCTGTATACACCTACTTCTTTGCAGTAGGTAGCATATGAAGGATGAATAGAATGGATAATGATGAATAGTATGGATAATGAATGTCCATAGTAGTTATGGACAACACTCAGGTACTCTTCATTTGCAATGCTCTCTAATGGAAAAAAAGACTTAGGAGTTTTCACAATGTTACTACCTTAATGATTTTTATCATTTATTATCACGGGAGGAGGACTGGAAAGACATTCTAGTTCATTGAACAGTGGAGGAATACTGCACAGTACCAAAAAATAGTGCAGAATATGAAATAGGAATATCATGAAATTATGTTTTCATGTAAAAATTACACAGTTGGATTTCCATCTCAGCAAGAAAATAGTGCACATAAAAATGAGCTTCTAGCTAAAAAGGAAGGTTACTTCCCTTTTCTCTATTGAAGTCATAAAGTACAGCTATATTTCGAGGAAGGTCATGAAGACTTGCTAAAAGATTGCCAGAAAGTAAACACGACAAGATAGGAAAAATATCCTGACAAGTGAGAAAATGAAGTCAAGCCCTGCAGCATCTGCTCAGAGTAGGTCCTGTTCTGAGGAACAGTAGTACTTTTCATATCTTATCCTTTTGCATGTGGATCTGAGGGACTTTGCAAGACAGTAAATTCTCCATTTACTAAAAGGAATCTCATCAAGACAAACTTTTGTACACGTTAAGCCTTAAGAGTATTCACCTGGGTCTGTTTTTAGTACCAGGTTTCCATACAGAAATCTGATATCTGTATTTCTCCAAACAGCTGCATACAGGCACAGTATATAGTATCAGTGACCATTAAAAAGTGTTTTATCTCTCTCATTTCTTAATTTTCTTGGATTTATGAGACTGTGGTGTGTCTCCTATTTTAGTAAAGCCATTTTTTCTGGTGGATGTTTACAAGGTCTGAGTAACTTCATTGTTGCTTGTGTGTGAGGTTTTGCATGTGAAGCAACCACAAAAATAATATACTTTTGAACAGAATATGATTTATCTTAGCAACTGGTTTTTCTGTTGCTATATGAATTGTTTGATTGCCTTACTAAAGAAGGGAGATGCAGGTTTTTCCTCCATCTGCAATGTAATATACATTTCAGAATATCAAAATAAATATACGAGCATGTTCTTAGGTTTGATATGGCAGTTCTTATAGAGACAGAATCTATCATTTCTACATAATCAATGTTTATGATATTAAATACATTGTTAAGGAATTACCTTCCTCTGTGTCTGACCAGAGGAGAGCACTCCTTACAGAATACTTATTACCGTAACATTTACAGAAACTAAGCTCGAAGAGACTTGACATTTGCAATGGATAAGCATATCCCTGGATAGACACTTAGCCATCTGCTCTATTTGTTTTCACTTTATGGTTTAGTTTACCATACATTTATTATGTTCAGGGTAGATGTATTCACTGCATTCACATCTTTAAAAAAGATGAACCATTTGACTCCGTATTCTTACATAATGTAAAAATGCTCTGCAGTTTTGAACAGACAGCTGGAAAAATTTCATGAAAGTCACTATTTACAACCAGCATTAGGCAGTCTCCCAATTATCCCAGTATTTCCTTAACTGCAAATTGAGATTTGTAGTGAGAGAAAGCCATTATATGGCTTGAGAGTTTTTAATAGAGGAAAGAGGACGCCCTACATCCTAACGTTTCTCTGTGATCCGTCAGGAATATTATTCTCCAGACACAATTTCACCCAGTCTTTTCTGCAGAAACATTAGGTGTCAGTGGAAGATGAAACCTGCTATTTGTACTCTCTTGCCTGTTTGGCAAAGAGCAGGGTTGGTACCCTTTATGATATGCCAGAAACTAAGTACAGTGAAGACTGGACAGCTGAATGAGTGCCAACAAACTTAACCACTAGATGTTTTTTGCGAGGACTTTTTTTTTTTTTTTTTTTCCAAGATTAGTATCTGAGTTCAAACTCCTTTCCTAAAAACTGTCAGAGAGATTAATGGAACTGTTGACAACATGGTGTGGTTCCTGTGAGGAGGTCTCTCCTGAGAGTAGAAAACATTGAGAGCCAGATTTAAGCAAAACAATAGGAGTACATTCAAAGGGAAGAACAGCTCTCTTTTCATTTTGGTGTCCTATTTCATGAGCCTGAGAAATGGCAATAAATTTGCATTTTTTCCCTCTTCTAGTTCCCCCCCCCCTTAAGCTTTTTTTTAATACTTGCTGTTTTGAAAATTGTTTCTAACTCATCTGTCCCCAAGAATAAAAATGTCCAATTGCTGCAGCTCATTTTAAGTCTCATTGTTTAATAAAATTGCCATTCTGCCTTATTCTTGTTTTCCCCAATAGAAAAGGAAAGGAGATGGAGTGATGGCATAAAACCAAACAGAATTAAGAACTTATTTTTTAAAAAAAAATATTACACAGATTTCTTTTTAGTTCTATACCCGTGCAACAAATGTTTCAGTTGGTATCCTTTAAAAAATACCTCTAATTGATTTCAAGTAGTAATAAACTTCATTCACTTCATTCTAATTCAGTCATATTCCTTAATCTTGCTTACCAAACTACTCAAAGTGCCATCACCCCCAAACTACTCTTTTTTTCTATAGAAACAAGCTTATTCTGCTTTTAATTAGCACTTTCCCTATTAAATTTTACTCTTTGGCTAAAATGTACACACTCTTAACAACTACTCTTACTGTGATGTGCAAATATTAGCTGGCATTGAGGCTTAGTCTGTAAATTGTGTATTCATAACTGACAGAAAGTTGTAAAATACTAAAAGTCAGCTTTTAGTAGTTAGTTCTTTCAGCTGTTGAATTTTGTTTGAGGTACACTCATCTGAATGCAGGTGGTGGGAAAAACTAAATTGGTATCACTTAGCCTTTTACTGATGATTAAAGGAGGATTATCTCCTTAACATTCTATAAAATGTCTATAGTCAGTTAAAATTGATCAACAAATTCAGTTTAGGACATTGTGGTGTTTTTGTTGCTGATGTTTGAGTTCGACCTAAGTCTTGATATCTTTGAGAGCATCTGATTTTCCAAAGCAGGACATGAAAGGCAAGGGAATAAAAGCTAAAGGAATTCAGTGTTCCAACAACAGTTATCCATGCCTTTTTAGCGCACAGCTTTCTTCTCCATGCCACTCACCAGCCATGTACTTTTCTCTTCCTCTTTTTGAAGAACCATTGAGTATTCTTAAACTGTATATATTTTTTGCATTGTTAAGTGCATATGTCTCTATGACTTTATTATGAACAATTATTGCTTTATGTTGTGGTAACGGGTCTGGTTAAAAATGGCAAATATAATATTTGCAGTAAATGAGACTAAATTTCTCTGAATTATATTATATTTTCTCTAAATTTCTGAATTATATTTACTGATCTATTCAGGATATTTAAATGAAGGATAACCTATATAGCTCCACAAGTATCTCAGAACTCTAACTCATGGATAAAATAGCAGATGAAATTCAGTATGAGTATATATTGATATATGTAAGGAGAAACAATCTTAAACATGTGTACGCAACAAGGGCTTCTATCTAGCTATATTACCATATGTCAACAATCTTGGAATTAGAATAAATATTTTCATGAAAGCAGCATTAGTTAGCAGAACTATTAAAAAAACCCAAAATGCTGAGAAATATTAAAGGACAAACCAGAAAATACCATTATGGCACTATATACATCAGCAGCGCGTTCACCTCTTGAATAACGTGGGCCATCACCACAGAAAGGATATGGCGAAAGTAGAAAAGGAAGAAAGTAGTAAACTTAAGGACGAGCTTCTGTTCAAACAGATATTAAATAAATTTAAACACTTGAACATGGAAAAGGAATTAGCAAAGACAGGAGCCTAGGGAGTATTTTTTCCAGCTTTGCAGGCTGAGAACAATAGATGATCATTTTGGAATATTTAGGACTAAAGAAAAACAATAACTATTTTTCTCTTTCTTCTGAACTAGTTCAGGCTTTTATAGACACAATTGGAATTTCATACAAAGAAGCAAGAATCTTTCAGAATGGGAAGAGTTTCCACTTTCTCATCCTTTTGTTTTTGATGCCATTGAATTCAAATGGGAATTTTTCTGAGTGCTGTGGTGCCTTGTTGCCGGTTCAAAGGATATTATCAACATAACAGTGAAAATATGAGAATCTTTTCTTTTCAAGTACTTCATTTTAGTATTTTTAAACTCATGATTTTCTGATTATGTTAGTATCTAAAATTCCAATTTTTACATTTCTCTTTTCAGTATTCTGTTCTTATCAGTCATATCCAGTTGGTTTCATGTTCCATATGAATTGAGTGCTGCCACACACCTAAGTCATTCCTTTCTTCCTGAACTTTTTTTAAAGTTTCTGTTGTTGTATCCAAGTCATGTTTATTTCCTGTCTTCAAATGTATCCTTATATTTTCAGATACAGTGGTAAAGCGGATCTGTGCATTTACTGGTAAGGGTATTGAGGAGAACAGAAACCAGGTTTTAATATTTTAAGCAAAGCATTTCCCTAAATTAATACGTATATCTTTGATTAGTAGCTGAACCCAGGTTCTACCGAGACAGATCTTTTCCTTGAAATTAACTTCACTTGATGCATCTGGCTTCCAGGAGGATTGGGAGTTGGGCTGTTCCCAGATGGTGTGAGACCTGTTGATAATTTAATTCTGACGTGAAATTGTTTTGATGATCTCTAGTTTGAAGGTGGGGAGACAGGAAAAGATAAGAAGTAATCATGTTTGGGTTTTTTTTTCACATTAAGTGAAATAAATAGTGGTTGGTATTAGCATCTCACTAAATTTTTAGTCTTATCCAGGAACTGATGGCTCCTTTAAAGGAAGCAATTCCTAGCACAAATACAATAGCTACTCTGCTATGACGAAAATCAAGAACGAGGCATTAGAGACTTAAATAAAATGAATGTATGAGACTGAGGTGATTGCAGGAGTTCCTTTTCAAGTTGAGAGAGTGGGAGAGATTCAATGGAATCAGCTGCTGGGTAGGTTTCCTCAGTGGTGGTGTATCACTAGCAATTTTTGTCCAGTGTTCAGCTGTGAAAAAGAGGGAAGACAGAAGTGAACTTTTATAGCTGGCTGGCTGTACGTGCTGCTTCTGCTGCTCTGTTTTGCTGAATGATTCAAAATGAGCAAACAAAGGTAGGTCTCACAACTACTGTGATATATTAGTGTGAAGATGATGACAGGACTGACATTGGCAAGGAGAGTTCAGAGGAACAGCGCTGTATCAAGGGAATAATGTATGGGTTTGAGCTTCGTATTAATAGTGCAGTTAGTTAAAACTGTCACTGTTTTTAGCTGTAATCCCATATCAATTTAGGAGTCTTGAGTCATAGTATTGATTTATGTGTGAAGAAGAAAGGTTTTTACAGTAACATTTCCCCAATTAGCTTCTCAAAAAAAAAACCCCACCAAGCAAAACAAACAAACAAAAAAAAAACCCCAAAAAACCACCAAAAAAAATTTAAAAAAAACCCCAACCAAACAAAAAAACCCCACAAAACCCCATCTCAATTACAGATATGCATTGCTTTTGCTCACTTCAGAACATTTTCACAGCTGTATTGTCAGCTGTATTGTCGGTCTCGTTCCAATAGTCCATGCGGTGACCCACTGTCGTTAGATAGAAGCATAGCCCCTGTAGGTTTTAAAAAATACAAATGTGGTAATTTGCAACAGCTGAAGCAAAATGTTGAAGCTGTTGGCACCCTGCGTGAGCTGCTAAATGGTGAATCTGGTTGTTAGTGTTGGCAAGGTCCTTTAGCCTGGCTAGGTTGTTGCTAATGAGAGGTGCCTACACAAACCCGACACAGCTAACGGGTTGCTGTGGTGGGAGCGCCAGGCTTAGAGTAACAGGAAAGAAGTGTCAAAAGCACAGCAGCTATCGGGAAGAGACGTTGCCAGGTTCTCATAGGAATAATCAGTTCTGCCATTCCCTTTTAGGCCTGTGTAACAGTGTCTATAACTGTTTGTCCTTTTCTTCTCCTTCTGCTCTGTTCTCCTTCAAGAAAGATACTGGAATCACAGAGCTTTATGATGGACATAATTCAACTAGTATGGATTAGGACCCTTTCTTATTGTTACCGCGAGCTCTGTGTATTTCACGTTGCTCCTGATGTTGAACAAAACTGCTGTATAGTTTGGAAAAACTTTTTGAAAGCGACGCACCTGAGTAGTAACACATAAAATATCTTGGGGGAAAAAAAAGAATAATCGGCTGGAGTTGTTCACATGTTTTTGTAGACATATTGTATAACGTTCAGAAGCATTGTGCAGTGGATACAATGTATACAAATGTATACAGTACATTTGTAGCAATTTTCAGGCAATAATAGCAATATGCACAAGTTTTGTTAAAGACTTTATATGTGGTCAAGAAATAGACAATGTGAAAAATTAAGAATTTCTCTTTACTAAGCTTTGACTAAGATTTTTTTTTCTTCCCTTTCACTTCCCTTTCATTTAAGTTAGATCCATTAATAGTAATGTATATGTGCCTCGGAATTATCTGTCGTGGTCTATCTTTAGAGTTGATATATTTCTTTTCCAATTTTCATGGATCTGAGTGGTTTTTTCTCCTATAAAGATATTTGAGAGACAAATGCATGCATGTTTTGCCCTTAGGATTATACATGTGTCACATAAGGAACATTATTTACATCTTGGTATATCTCAAAATTATTCCTTTTAGTGGTAACTGTCATTCAGTGTTAATGCTGTTGTATATCGTTGTCATTTCCTCTCTATTTTTTGCTGCTTCTTTGACTTGTATGTTCAAGAAATGTGTTCACATAACTTCTAATGGATGAATTAGTTCTGTATTTATTTTTCTAGCATTTTGTTAGAGATACTTACCACTTCAGTCAGCTTCTACATAAAGTAATCTTGATAACAACTTATTTTCTGTCATAAATTTGTCATGATATTTTACAGACATATTTTTCTTTCTTTCTTACTGAGATAGGTAGCCATGAGGACTTTTTGTAGGGTAGAGCAGCTGCCAACCTATTTTCGTACTTGTGCATTTTTATTATCTTCTGTGGTTGAGCACATTTAATGATTTTCTTTCCAGTGATTGTCCACACATGTAACATTTAGAGTGTGCATCCTTCTCAGGTACACAAGAGCAGCTATTTTTGTCAGCAGCATCATTTATAGCCCTGCATCAATCGAGTGTCCTCCTGCTCTTCAAATACCACTGAATTTTCTACCTTTCTACTATTTCAAAAGAGGATTTTATAGAATTTAGAGTTTATTATAGAATGGTTCAGGTTGGAAGGGACCTTAAAGATCATCTAGTTCCAACCCCCCTGCCATGGGCAGGGACACCTCCCACTAGACCAAGTTGCTCAAAGCCCCATCCAGCTTGGCGTTAAACACTTCCAGGGACGGGGCATCCACAACTTCTCTGGGCAACCTGTTCCAGTGCCTCACCACCCTCACACTAAATAATTTCTTCCTGATATCTAATTTAAATCTCCCCCCTTTCAGTTTAAAACAGTTACCCTTCAGCCTATCACTCCACTCCCTGATAGAGTCCCTCCCCATCTCTCCTATAGGCCCCCTTTAGGTACTGGAAGGCTGTCTCCCCAGACCCTGCTCTTCTGCAGGCTGAACAACCCCAACTCTCTCAGCCTGTCTTCATAGGAGAGGTGCTCCAGCCCTCTGATCATCTTTGTGGCCCTCCACTGGACCCGTTGCAACAGGTCCATGTCCTTCCTGTGTTGCGGACTCCAGAGCTGGATGCAGTATTCCAGGTGGGGTCTCACGAGAGCAGGGTAGAGGTGCAGAATCACCTCCCTGGACCGGCTGGCCACACTTCATGAGAAATTGCCAGAATTCACTGGCTGTATCTCATAAACTATTGACCTTTTTTTCACTGTGCTAATTTTAATGCACTGGATCAATTATGTTTATCATGTCTGGAAATAATTTTCTCAATTGTTTCTTTTTACTATAGATAAATTTTTGTTCATTCTTCAACTGATGATCCACAAACACATGCATATTCTGGATGTACACGTCTTCTCTTCTTCCACTGTGGTACTCTTAGGAGAATGTACTCATCACCTTGGCCTGTGCCTTGTGTTTGCAATGTGTCATATGAAGTTCTGTGGCCAGCTTTCTCACATTTCCGTCTCAGCCACCAGTGGAATGAAATTCTTCTACTGCAATTTGTGTCCTGTAGTTATTTTTCTTAGTTATTTTTCTGCATTTATGCAACTTGTCAGGCTTGAATTCCAGTCCTTGTGTCTTATTTGGCAGATACAATTTTCCAGATGTTGACATATGTTGTCCTAATAAGATAGTCATCATGCATCTCAGGTCTGATCTTGCCAAAGATGAGGAAACTGGTTGAAGAGCTCCTGCTTGGCAGTTTCTGTCTCTTCAGCTCTCAGACTGTTTCTTTCTTTTAGGAGCTCTGATAATCATATGCTGTTGCTGTACTTACGGAAAACCCCTCTTCAGCTCAATCTGTGTGAAACAGAGACTTCATATAAACCTAATACTTGGATATACCCAGCTTCTGCCTGGACAGACAGAATTTTCCCCATCCCAGATAACCCTCAAAACTTCAACTCTTACCAATTGAAGGCATCGAGACAGCTGTATCCAACATTGATAATGCATACAGCTAACTAGCTGATAATGCAATGCTAACTAGCATTAGCATTTCTAGTTAATTCTAGAAACTTCACTGTTTGTTCATTCCCAGCGATATCTATGGCACATGGTAGTTTGCCTCTCACTTACTTTATTTTTTTTTCAGAATCTTTAGTATTGGATCTATGTTTATTTCTGGTTCATGCTACATCTTGTTATCAAGCTATGCACTACCCTAAAGGTATTTCCTTCTTCAGGAATTTATGAAGGCTTCTTTTGTTCCACTTTTCAAGACAGCATGCTTTTTTTCTTTTTTTTTTCTTTTTTTTTTCTTTTTTTTTCTTTTCTTTTTTTTCCTTTTTTTCCTTTTTCCTTTTTCCTTTTTCCTTTTTCCTTTTTCCTTTTTCCTTTTTCCTTTTTCCTTTTTCCTTTTTCCTTTTTCCTTTTTCCTTTTTCCTTTTTCCTTTTTCCTTCTTTCTCTCTTTTTCTTTTTTCTTTTTTCTTTTTTCTTTTTTCTTTTTTCTTTTTTCTTTTTTCTTTTTTCTTTTTTCTTTTTTCTTTTTTCTTTTTTCTTTTTTCTTTTTTCTTTTTTCTTTTTTCTTTTTTCTTTTTTCTTTTTTTTTTTTCTTTTTTTTTTTCTTTTTTCTTTTTTCTTTTTTCTTTTTTCTTTTTTCTTTTTTCTTTTTTCTTTTTTCTTTTTTCTTTTTTCTTTTTTCTTTTTTCTTTTTTCTTTTTTTTTTTCTTTTTTTTTTTCTTTTTTCTTTTTTCTTTTTTCTTTTTTCTTTTTTCTTTTTTTTTCTTTTTTCTTTTTTCTTTTTTCTTTTTTTCTTTTTTTCTTTTTTTCTTTTTTCTTTTTTTTCTTTTTTCTTTTTTCTTTTTTCTTTTTTTCTTTTTCCACACCATCCTCTTCAGCAAATGATAATGAATACAGAGAGAGAAACGAATCACAATGGGCATCTGCTTTGGATGAGTTGCAAAGGGATTCTAGACATTCTTCTTGAGCTGGATTCTATGATAACTACCATTTGGGTTATGTACCATGGTGTTCTGGCCTTCAACATTTGCCCTATATGTATTCTTGAAAATCCATTAAGTCAAAGTATTGTCTCACCAGTGTAAGAGGTATTTCTCTGTTTAAGAGACAATTTTGCCTGCTTTTCTTGTTCAAAAACTTCAAGTAGTTGATCAGCATGTGGAACCAAATGAAGGAGATCCACCATGCTTACCTGAGCTTTAAGGCCCTATGATTGTTTGCTTCTGAAATCAAATGAAACTGATAACACCTTTTGGTACCCCACCACATTTTATATGCCTTTAAAGCTTCAGTACTTTCTTAAAAAGTTCTGCAGGTTTTTACAGGTATTTTTCAGAGAAAAGCAGCAATTAATTAGCAAATTGATTTATTTTCATCAGTTGTCCTCTTCTAAAGAGTAGTCTTCCGATTTCAGCATAGCATCTTTCCTTCTGGGTGCAGCAGTTCAGCCAACACTGCAGAAAACCACCTTCCGTAATTTAGTGAGATTCTTTTGGAAACTTTTGGTACACTCCTGAGATGGCAGACCAGAAATCCTCAGTTAATGGGCTGACTACAGTAGAACCAATTTTTCATCTTCACATTTGGTACTGGTTATGGCCAAAAACAGGAAGCAAAGGAACTTTATGGGAGAAACTTAATAAGATTCCAATTTTTGAAAGAAATGCATATGAATCAACCAGCATGCACTTTAGAGTTGCAGTTAATAGGCCCTCATATTTTTAAGCTGTGAAAATGTCATAACGTTAGATGGGCTGCCTCCAAATTTTGGTGAAGAATTTGTTTTATCAATAACTAAATTATGGTTTGTATACAGGAGGAAGCTTTAAGTAGTACTTGAGGCAGCTGACAGTCCTTGAGTTCCCAGGTTCCGCTTATCTAGTGGAGTATTAGTTCACAAAGGGGGACTTTTCTTTCTAGGGAGAGTTTTATTCCATCTAGAATGGACTGAGATAATTATCATTAGGTTCTTTACCTAGGTTATGGCTTCTTGAGGAAATCCACATTAAGAAAGAGCAATAGTTCACAGGAATTAGTGCTTGTAACAATGTAATGATTTCACTGTTTAAGTAATAATTGATTCTGAGTTCAAAACATTTCCAGTACTGTGTTCTTCCCTTCTGGTCTATGAAAGCACACAGGCAAAATGCGCTATTACATTAATTACAGAGTTACATGAAAATTATCTTTCCCTGCCTACGTGATTTGCTAGTCCTAGAAATATTTTCACCAGTTAGAAGAAGCATTTAATTGTCTTCTCAAACTGCTAACTAATTTTTCCCAAGAGTTAACTAGAGAAATCCGTCTTAATTTCAAGAGTGAAATTAGGCCATAAAGACTTTTGTAGTCTAGTTCAGAACACAGTTATGAAGAAGTTTGGCAGGATACCTCAGATTTAATTGAACCTAAATGCCTCGGTGAAAACATATATCCTATTTCATTGCCTTTTCTAAAACTTCATGGCAGATTACACATCACATGAATGTGGAAGAGATTAAATTGATACATCCTTTTAACATGCATCACTTGGACATCCTACCACTTCCCTCCTGAAGTGAAAGAAAAAGCCCAGAAATGTGCGTCAGTCACACCTTTTCCTTTCAGGCTTTCAGACAGACATGTGTTGGAATGAGTTTTGCATACGAATCAGCTGCAGGATCATAGTATGGCTAGCAAAAATTTTTATTGTGCCTGAACTCTTGGCGTTCCTGAAGTGTAGAATGGGTTTTGCATTTTCTTTATGCTGCCACCACTGAGCATAAAAGCAGAGCTATCTCCTCTCTCCCAGTTTAATTCCACCTCTGCTGTGGAATCTTGTGCATGTGAGACTTGGGAGGGAGGGTCACATCTTGTAATGTGGAGGGGAGGGTCACATCTCTTGTAATACATCTTGAAGAATCCAATTACTGTACAGGTAAGTAATATTTTATTTTTTCTTTCTGAATAGTCATCTGTATAAGCTTCACAAAAGGAAACTGCCACTGTTTATCCTTCTGCAATTTTATCAAAACACAGGAAGATAAAATTGCCCTCAGTGTCATGTTTTAATGTACATATGAAGCAAGTCAAGCTGTACTCTAGTCCACTGCTGCAGAGGATCAGTCACTGCAGGAAAAAAGTTTTAACTGTAATTTTAATTAACAGAAGGTTTTCTCCAGAGTTTAATGCTTATCACAATAAAGATAGAATACTTCATGTAACTTAAAAGATTAAAGCATCACCAGCACAGGTTGAAGGTTAGCATGAGCCTGTCATGTTTCAGAGTTTAGAGCCAAACAATTGGAAAAACATGCTGGTAGGCTAAAAGGCAAATGCTCGTTCACTGTTATTTACTTTTTCTCTGTTACTATGTTTTGTTTTAAACAGCAACATTATTTTAAAAATAATAATTCAAATGCCAATCAATTAGTCATGAATCAAAGACCCAGAAACAAAATAATTATTTTAAAGTGTCTTGAAACTATTTTGCACTACTGGAGGTGTTCTCTGGGTAAGCAACAATCCGCTACTCCTGCCAGGCATTGGTGTGGTTTTGTAAGGTGTAAGTCAGCACTGAATTTTTTTAACTTGCAACCCTCAAGCGTATGTGTAAAAGTTTGCGTATTATTTTAGGAAAAGTAATTATATCTGAATGCAGACTTTTGAAGTGCAGATAATATGGCATTGTCTTGATCAGTTTTGGTACCATCACTTGCTCTTCCTCCTGCCCCTCAAGAATTCACCTGTCTGAATAGAGAACTATATGGTGTCAAGATTACTACAGTGTCAAATTCACCTCTTCAGTGTTTGCCTGGGATGAGGAGTGCATATACGTTTTGTGTTAGGAAGTTTTATTCTGCATTCTTATTTTAAAGCAGTTTCCATTTTACATGCAACTGTTCAAACTCGCCATTCCCACTTCTGTTGTTTGAAATGGAGAGAGACACTTCTATGCTTCCTTTGCTATCCATGAATAATATATCAAGAAGTACATAGAAGTTGATATTTATTGTGTAATGCAGATAGGCAAGTAAATATTTTTCATGTCTGGCAGGGTTAATATTCTGTGCTGAGTTTTTTGTAAACTTGCTATTCATCTTTTTGATGAGTCTTCGGTTCAGATAATCATAACCATAAAGTAGTTTTGGAAGATGATCAGAAAGATGCAAAAAGTATGAAAACACATTCTGCAACTCCTCTTTTTTAAATTAAGATCTCTTCATTTGTCTCGTTGGAAATCAGCAATTACTTGCCCTGTGAATCCACTTTGGAAAGTAATCATCAGCAGAAAGCTCCTCTGCCTGCAAAGCCTAACAAATACTGTTGCATGTGCTGGTGGTTTAATACTAGCCTTTCTCTGCACAAGGGCAGTGGTGCCAGAGGTCTTGCGCTGGTCTGATACAAAGCTTTGTATCTCTGCTGGAACACTCTCATTGAAAGTGGCAGGTTTGAGACTGCCAAAAATGGTGTTCGTACAACAAGTATCCTTGGTGATGTATCCCATGTCCTAGAAGGCAGGAATTAAGGAATGTCAGGTTCATTCTTTAAACTCCAGTGACTAATTTTTGCATTATGAAGGTTGCAAGGTCAAATTTTTTCCAAGTCAGTCATCTTTTTTCTTTACTCTTTATATGGTGTGAAACACTTTCAGAGAAACAGTGGAAAATTTCAGTCCTAAAAACAAAAGGACAGAAGACAAAGGGGTATATCTCGCAAAAAGCAAAGGCAAACATTTTTGGTTCTTCCACTGCTGCTGACATGGCTAAAAAGCCCATGTAGTAACTTAAGTGTGCATTAATATCTCATCTGAACCCTATGGTCTAAACCAATCTGCAAGACAAGAAATACAGAAGTCTTCCATCAAGCTGCTCATTTCTAATGGATTTGTTAAGCAGCCGTGGTCCAAGACATTCATACATACCTGTCAGGACAGCCTGCTTTGCAGTCTTTTGTCCAAGCTGCCACAGCAAAAGCAGGAGATAGACGTTCATTTTCCTATCAATATTAAAGTTAGGACGGTCTCTTTTACAAATAACAATACCATTATTTTTGTATATCATTTCTCTAAGTTATACTGCTTGTATAAACCAATGAAACAGTATATTTTCTGAAGAGCAATACGGTTTTCTTCAATGGTCTTTGAATATATATGGGACATCTGAACTTGCTATTGTGAAGATGCTCTTAATTGAAGAATAAATTTTAAGGGAGTCTTGATACTTGGATGTCTGAGATTCAGACAGCCCAGATGAACCCTTCATAATTCCTAGAGAGTTTTTGTTGAAAAACTTCCTTAAAGACCTAATCTGAACAATGGAAAACTCTGTTGGGTTGATGTTTGCTTTTCTCCCCCTTAATCTGGAAATGACAAATTCCAAACTGCAGTGCTATGTTTCCCTTCTTACCACGCCTGCTGATGAATGTGTGAGCAAATGGGCAACGCTGAATGCCTGCTACCTTCCCACCACTTCTGGCTTCTCTGCTTCTTTGGAACTGCTTACTAATCTTTCTTTACCAACAACCCTTGCTTATCTGTGCTGTATAATCTGACAGGACTATGGTATGTCCAACACGGAGGGCAAGCACTCTTGCTTTGAGGTCCTGCTTTGCTAGCTTTCTCCTTCTCTTTACTATAATCTTCCTCCTGCTCTTGCATCACTTCATCTTTCTTTCTTTTGTGTGAAGATAATTTGCGTGCAGTTGCACCTTGGGAGGGAGAAACGCATTTTGGTTGGCATAAAACTTGGTTGATTAAAAGGCTTTAGTTCCAAACATGTCATCTTCACCTAGTCTCCCGTCATTTTCCAGGACAATCTACGTAAAAAGGATGATCGGATTGAAGAATTGGAAGAGGCACTCAGAGAAAGTGTTCAGATAACTGCAGAGCGGGAAATGGTGCTAGCACAAGAGGAGTCAGCCAGGATCAATGCTGAGAAACAGGTCTGCAATCTTATAAAGTCACTGATAGTCCTCTTAGGAAAGTAACCAGACAATAAAGTACTATTTACCCTGCTTTGCTGTGAAACACAGCTGGTTTTGTTTGATGATTCTGTATCTCTGTTCCAACATTAGGTAACAGAACTCATAAAGTCTGCAAAGCCTTCATGATAAGTTGTATTTCATAGGTAAGATTTTCTTGAAATTAAAAAGAAATATAAGGTATCCTGAGCTTTAAAATATTATTTCAAGTAGTAACTCTTCTGATCTGTCTTGCCTGTCAAAGCTATCTTCCTATATGTAGGCATACATAGGCTCACCGTGTTGTTCATTGTATGTGTTTGAAGACAATGATTTTTATTAGCATAGTTGTGTTTATGAACCAAAGTCTCGTTACACTTGCAAAACAACTGACTAAAGAGACAGATCCCTTGACGTGAGCCCAGCACACACAAAGAAAATACACACTCGTGTGTTGAAGCCACAAGTATAAACTTATGCATTAATTGATTCTGTGCCACTGACAAGAGACTCTGAAGAATCATGTATGTGCCTGATTTTAACTCACGTAAGTAATCATCAAGAAAACATACCATAAATAGTGAACAAAATTCCATGAGATTTTGATAAAGGTTTTGAAGCGGAAACTTACTGTGCTTTTTGTGAGCCTCTTCAGTGTTTTTCACTGTTCCTTACTTGACCTCAATTAGCAAACAAGAGCATTTGGTTAGTTGCATTAAACCAGCATGATCTCTTTCTCTTTGTTATTTGGACATAAGAAGTTCTGACTAAATGCACTTTAAAACTTTTTAAGAGGTTTTTTCCAACATATATTCTTATATCACGCACTTTTAACTAAGAAGAAGATATAAATACCTTAGCGATAATCCAAGTTTTCAGGAAGAAAGCAACTGTTTATCTTTAGGCTAGAGTCAAGCTCAGCTGTTTGCTGATAGACATATCGAGGATAAATCTGGTGGCTGTACCCTAAGATAGTAGACAATGTTATAGGGAGTTCACTTTCAACAATGCCTTCTTTCTAAGCTTCTTGTAGCCTTTGAAAAAATCTGCATTAAATAGATCTGTTAACTATGTAGCGAATACCACATCAAAGATCAGATCCTCTTGAAAGGGAAATATCTATCTTACAAAGGAGCAGGTTCTATGCTGAGTCACAAAAGTAAACAAAGTAGTATGTGATTTGATGCCTAGGATGTGATAATGTTTTAATTTCGTTGTTACACAATGAAAGGGTCTACAAGCCTGTAGATCTTACCCTTTTGTGATGTCTGTGCTTGAAACGCAGAACAAGATACATGAGGCTTAGCAAATTTTTGGAGGCAAGATTTTGAAGAAGGTATAGAGTGTTAAGTTTGTAGGGGTTAGAGGCATCTGAAGTCAGGGAAGTAAGCATGAAGATGAACATTTACCAATTGTATGCATAATGTAGGCTTGCATTAGAGGATGATCAGAGGTCATCTCAGTATTGAAAGTGAAAAGTAGATGGAGTACAGTTTGCAAAGGATGAGCAGCTTACGTGTCATTCACTAGCAGAGGCATGCTAGTAGCATTAACATGATTAAAGCTACAGACAAGGAGGTTATTGCCCAAATGGGCATAACCTGCACAAGAAGTATTTTGCGTAGATTCAAACACAGAAGAAATCCTACAAAATAACTTGGTGAGATAGATTCTGTCAGAAAAGTCTTAAATTAGAGATATTCCATAAAAGAAATTCTGCAAGTTTTTAAAAATAACCTTTTAAAGGAGGTTTGAGTCAGAGATACTATCAAGATTAAGAAAAGTAGGAAAATTCTGTCCTAGATGAAAAGAAATGAAATAGTGAGGAGGATTTCAGTCACAGGGTGGAAAGGAGGATGCCTTTTTAGCCTATTGAGCATGAGCTCCTCATAGATGTCTGTCCACTGTGAGCTGTTAGCAGCAGGTTTATTCTGGAGAGAAGAGATAAGTCTGGGTTAGTAAAATAGGAAACTGTTGTCATAGAAGTGAAGTTTTATCTATACACAAGGCATCCTAAAACAAGAACACAGAGAATAGTGCTTTGGGAACAGACACAAATATCAGGTTTGACAGTAAGGAGGCTTTTGAAAAGAATTCACCAGCAAAGCCTGATGAGAGGCACACAATGAGATCAGATGGTCAGAGCCTGGTGAAAAGGGGAAATAGCTGATGAATAGAGAATTGTAATTGGGTGTACAATCTGAAAGATGAGGCAAGGCAGGGAAATGTGCAGCCTGAGGGTCGATAAACCATAAGGATTAGAGAGAGAGATTGAGAGGAAGAGAGCCAAGATGAGTAAGACGTGTGGGAAAAAATTGGTGGAATATAGTGGGCAACAGCTTTGTGAAAAAGAAATTAATTTGGGTGTAATAGTGTGTACAGAAGTGAGGAGAAGAAAGAAGGATGGATTGACAGCTGTCAGATTGGAAGAGGGAAAAGTCAACATCTACACCAGCACTGATTGACAGCAGTGTCTTACTCCAACAGAAGAATTAAACTGCTGGCTCTGACCAATTACAGTTCTTAAAATCTTACAGTTCTAAAAAAGTTCTTCTGGGAGTTGGACTAGATGATCTTTATGGTCCCTTCCAACTCTAAAAATTCAGTGAAATTCGTGAAATGTGACCCACAAGACAGCATGAAGGAAAAGCAACTGGAGTGTCTAGTACTAGTCAGTGCTGGGAGAGCTGGGGTGCCCCATTTTGTCCAACGGGATTTTGTTTTGGTATCAATTAAATACAGTCGAGTAATAGAGTGATGGCAAGAAGGTGTTTGTCTGAGATGAGGAGGAGACCTCCCCTCAAATGTTTTTCAGTTTGTATTCTTTCAATTGCCTTAAAAGAATGCCCTCTTTGTTTTATTAAGTTCTCTGGAGGTTCTTTGTAGAATTGTGAAAGACACCCTTAGATAGCTTTAGAGTTTTAAAATGCAAGGCTGTTTTCTATACAATATTAATGGCATATCCTTTGATTTTTACAAACAATAATAGATTAGGATCATTCTTAGACCAAGTATGAGTGTTTTATGTGTGATTTTTAAAATGTTGATGTTGTCCAAACTGATTATAATTTGCTTTTAATTGCATGCTTTTTCTTTCCTCTCTTCTGTTTATCTTGTTTTCTACCATTCTGCCACTTCACTGGCTGTCTGAAGCTGTTTAATGAATCAGTGCATGAGGTCAACCATTTTGGCTTTAAGTGGTTCAAGGTATGAGGACATCTCGTTTGTGTGTACCTCTGCCCCAATATTTAATGTTGTTTTTGTAGCCCTGTGTTGTGTAATCTTACCCTCCATTATCTTGTGATGTATGGTTTCCTGCTTTTTTACAGGCTTCAGATTTGAATTACAGTGTCCGTGAAGCTGCTCAGGATTTCATGGTTCTCAAATAATCGTTTTGGATTAAAATCTTGCTCTCTTTAATCCAGCATTTGAAAATATCCTAGCAGTGTGTATTAACTGTGGCAGTGGGTTAACTGTGTTAATACACAATCTATATATGGCAAGACGTCTCCAGATGACTAAAGCTTTCTGTTTGTTTCAGGATCTTAGTCCTGTTCTTTCTTTCATCTATAACAAAAATAAAATCAGGCGTTTTCCTGCTGGGAGCAGCGCACCCATTGGATTGGGCATAGTTTTATTAACCTTACTCTTCTGTATAACAGAAACCCTGCCATACAGAAAGCAGATGACGGAGTCTTACATAGATACAAAGACTTGAAAGTTCTCCAAGTTCTTTCTTTCTAACGTGTTCACCTGGTTTTGCTGGTGCACCTGCTAAATCTTGTGTGTAAATGTTACTGTAAATTCCTTACAGCTGTGGGGTTATGTACAACTATGGCTGATCCCACTAGTTCAGCCCTCTGTGTCGAAGGTCAGAAGGTGTATGGAGATTTCTTTTTAAGTACTCTCCGTAAGGCTGAAAGTAGGATTTCTCAGCTAAGCACTTGTATTATAAAGTTATTTCGATTAGAGATGGCAAAAAAAAAATGTGGATCCAGGCACTTTTTCTGAATTAACCATATCTGAGTTTACTTTTGTAGAGCTATCGTTACATTCCTCAGGAAAAAAAAAAGGGGGGAAAAAAAAAAAGAATAGGATTAAACATAAGTTTTCCCTGCTCAGAAATACAGTGATTGTTTTACTTCCCTTGGAAATAGTGCTGGAGGTCATCTTTGACAAAAGGCTCTGTTTTGCTCACCAACTTTCTTTCACTGTCCTGGTGCATCTTACCATCCCTTCTCCTGCAGCGGGAGGAGGAGGTCATCTTTTTAGTCATAATCAGCACCATTCCCAGAACAATGCTGGAAATGTGTTTCGATCTTCATGAAAGAATAAGGCCCTTTTTGTGGAACAAAGTGAAACAGAAGTTCAGGTTCTGTGATTCGGTGTCAATCAATAACAAGTAGTGTCAGGTCCTTGGCACAAGGAGCACAATACTAGAATAACTGGTATTTTGAGCTTTCATTATTGGAGGACGTAGTTCACAGATGTGTACTGACCTAAGATGCTTACACCCTCCCTCTCTTCACTCACTTTCATTCCCATACTTCAGGGCATGTCCCTCCAGTTTTCCCAGCCTGGGTCTTTCTGAGACCATGTTGTGGAGTAGTGACCTAATTCATTATAAGAATTATCTTATTTTTTGAAGGAACTTTTTTGCTGATCTGGTTCGTGGATCCCCATGCAGAACTTGAGGCACATCTGAGGAGGCACTGAACTGTGGGGGCAGGACTGACAAATGGAGGGAGGAATTGCTCAGTGTTATTACTAAAAATATTTTTGCAAGAAGCCGTTATTGTGGCCTTTACAACAGGCTGCGATTTCTTCGAGTGAGATGGTGCACTGCCTGACCATAACATATGTTTCTCTATCTTATTTTATTTCCTTCAAATTTGATAAGCAGTAGGGTTTTTCAGTATATATTTTTCAACAGTATTTCTGCTGATAGTAGTGTAGCTCTGTTCTCTCATGAATATCAACTCCTGCTTAAATGCATTCTCGCTTTGTATAATATCAGCTAACATCTAACTCCTTACCTTAAACATTATGGCAAATAAACACATGAAACACTGGCCATTACCTACCTGTTCCTTCATTCCTTCCTTAAATAGTTACTTACACTGAAATTTTTGAATTAGCAGTCTGATCTTGACACCTTCCATGAACTTTTTTTGAACTTAGAGTTCTCAGTGGGAAATTTTAAATGAGGTGAAGTATATAGACCTATAAATAGCTATATCCATGTTCATTCCCTGTATCGTTTTATCCTACACATGGCAGGTTTCTCTGCTTTGCCTTTTGAGAAAAAATAAAATATTGAGTATTGTAATAGTAGTGTATTGTTTAAATGTATTTTCTTGTGATAATTCCTTCCTGCCACTATCGTTACAAGTTATTTCAGCAGGATTTAATATTGTTTCAGGCACATATTGCGTATAAAATATGCTGATTGCAAGAATCCTGAAATTCTCTATCATATGTGCCTGCTTCAAAATTTGTATCTGTTTGTTAAGGAAAAATAAATAAGCAGTCAGTTAATAACTCAACTAGAGCCTCCTTCACAGTTCTGTCCTTTTTTTCTATCTCCTGTTCACCAGGATTTCGCTATTGTATGTACAAGGTCTGCAGAGGTTTGAATATAGAGTACAGCCTCCAAGAGCCTTTTCTCTTACCCTTAAGTTACTACACAGAAATTCTAGCCAAGTTTTGAATGATACCTCTCATTTGCCCTTCCATCCTACCACCATTCTGGTTGTGTTCTAACTTTTTAATGTATATTACTACATTACTTTTAATGTATATTACTATATTACTACATTTTCTTGTAAGAATAGAAACTGCATTTACAACAGAATTATTATATATTGGACTCTATCCTATCAAGTACCTTCTAAAAATGCAAAATAAATTAAAAGACATACTCTTTTTGCTGAACATTCCATTAGTGAAATAGAACTAAAATATTTTTCTAAAATATGTTGAATGCTGAAATTATTTCACAGCACAAATTCTGACAGATTAAGTTACTTTCTACAGGTGTCTGTACATGGAAAATATAAAGTGAAATTTCTCATCAACCACTTACCAGCAGGTGTTTTCTGAGCACTGTACAACTGTCAGAATTCTGATTGCTCTGTAACAGATGCTGGACAGTTTGTTTTTAATTAACGGTTTTTGTCTCCTCTTCTGTCTCTCCTAATGAGAAGTTTGAAAAACTTTTATTTTCATTTCTTTTACTGATAGAAATTTCTTTAAAAGCTTTTTAATTCAATTATCAGCCTGAAGTTTTAGCCATCGTTTTTCAAGAGGCTTTTTTGTTGTTCTTTTCCTTTGGTTAGAGAAAGCATTTTGGCTCAGTAAAGTTGACTGTGCACTGTGTCCTTGTCAATGCTTGCAGTTATTTTTAGAAGCGCTCCTTCTCCCTAAAGTTACTTCTTCTCCAGCATTTAAATGGATTATGGATTATGTAGCCTCTTCCTTTAAATAATCCTGTATGGATTATGGAAATGGATTATGTATTATGCCTCTTCCTTTAAAAATTCCCAGATTTGTATTTAGTCACACTCCTTACATGGGAAGGATGATTCGGTATGTCAGGGATAACACGTAATTCCTTCTGTATTCAGTAACATACCTTTTAAGAGATGTAACAGTGGAAATCTTACTCTTTTTTGTCTTAGATATGTTCAGCTGTGCCTAGTTGGGGGCTTGGGGAGGGGTTTTTTTGCCTCCAGTAGCGAAGAATGAATAGGGGGAAAAAATGATGAATAGAAAACCATGCTCAAAGACTTTGGGACAGAGCTATTTTTCTAACATTATAGGGGAAAAAACTTCTACGTCTTCTGTTTAATGTCTTGTGCTCGGTTAAGGTTGCAAAATGGGCAAAATTTGATGACTTTTAGGAGAACTGGGGACACTGAAAGGGTAATTAACTTCTGTTCAAACTACACATTGAGCATTTCTCCATATAAGTCAACTTTTCATTTAATGAAATGAGAAATATTGATGGAAACTATTATATAGAAATTTGGTGCAAACGCTGATTTTAAGATGATTTTGTCTGGATTTTTAACCCTTTTGTTGTTTAATAGATAAATACGGATTTGATATTATGCCTTTTATTACAGTCAAGTATTCTAGATAAATCATTCAAACAGGCATCCCTCTGCCTGTTTTCTTGTTTTCTCAAGTATCTGCCTCTACATACTATTTTATTTGTTGTGGCTCAAGAGAAAATCAAATTCTTGGGTTGCATTCAAGTCTGATTTGAAGGAGAAAGTTATGCAGATTTGGTTACATTAATGCTTGATTGGAATTTTAAGGACCCTGCCAAATACTTGGCATTAGTACTTGTTTGGAGCTAATGTTGTGCTTTTTTTGTTTGGAATTTCTTTTCCATTTTCCGTTTGTGTTATTTAACTGTGATCTTAAAGGCAAGTGTGATACACTGATATGTAGATTAAAGCAATAGAAAAGTTCATTAGACTTCCACATTAGATTCATAAATTTAAAAATATATATTCTTTTTCTAATATAATTGATTTTCCCCCAAAATCCATGAAGTGCAAGGAAAGAAATTGTATTCCTTTCCAGGCCATTCTCCTATACAGGAAAACACAGAAGAGTGACAGGCTTGAGGCTCATTAAATTGAGGATGCCTCTTCTTTTTGAAATGTTTCCTACTCACACAAAAGCTTCCAGACTTTGTGTCATGGTTTAACCTCAGGCAGCAACTAGGACCACACAGCTGCTCGCTCACTCCCCCAGTTGGGATGGGGGAGACAACTGGAACAGTAAAAGTGAGGAAAAACTCGTGGGTTGAGACAAAGACAGTTGAATAGGTAGAGCAAAAGTCGTGCACACAAGCAAAGCAAAACGAAAACTTCATTCGCCGCTTCCCATCAGCAGGCAGGTGTTCAGCCACCTCCAGGAGAGCTGGGCTCCATAACACATAACAGTTACTTGGGAAGACAAGCACCATCACTCTGAATATCCCCCCGCTTCCTTCTTCTCTCCCTAGCTTTATATGCTGAGCATGATATCATATGGTATAGAATATTCCTTTGGTCGGTTGGGATCAGCTCTACCGGCTGTGTCTTCTCCCAGCTTTTTGTGTACTCCCAGCCTGCACGCTGGCAGGGCAATATGAGGAGCAGAAAAGGCCTTGACTGCCTAGCAACAACTAAAAACACCAGTACGCTACCAATAGTGTTCTCATCCCAAATCCAAAACATAACACTATACCAGCTGCTAGCAAGAAACTCAGCCCCATCCCAGCTGAAACCATTACACTTCGCTGTACTGCTGCTTACCATCAGATTCCTTCCAACCTGTCACTGCATTTCAGCCGGAGTCCATTTGGCTCTGTACGGTGGGTGGGACTACCTTATAGTTATTGTATCTAGGGCCTGCTATTTGCTCTGGGTTAACTACAATGCTAAAGGTTTGCTTCCGCAAGTTAGTAGAGGTTGAAGCTTTCCTGAGCTCGCCAATGAGCCTGTGCTTCTTCAGTTAGCCACACGTTCGACCTTCATGTGGCAATGCAGGTGCTTTCACGTAATAACTGTGCTTTCATGTATTTATGTTCATGGTCCTTAATGTCTTCTGGGAAAAGAGTGTTAAAGTTGTATGTGCAATTAGCATAGCATTTTTTCACTTCTTGTGGTGAGTTAATACATCATCCCAGGATTTTGCTCTTTGGAAAATCAATCTGGGCTATATAAATTGACAAGCTATGCTATGCTATGTAGCACAGCATTAAATATTTACTTTGAATATTATTCAGTTATGTCTAAACTGTCTGCCACAGTGACATACCGTAGTTAACCTGAAACTGTCTAAAATGCAGCAAAATGGAAATCAACATGGTCTACACAAGGCTTGTAAAAAAACCTGCTGAAATGCTTGGGCAGTTGGTCTCAGCTGAAAAGCTTCCTTTTGCCCAATTGCTACTGCTACCTTAGCAGCAATCACAGAGTAGATGTACCCTAAGAATGTTCAAGTTCTTTTAAAGATGTCCATGTTTAGAGTTGTGGCCAGAGTATCATGAATTAACCATAGTTCTGGAGATATTGTTTGGATGTAACAAATTGTGCTAAATGAATGTGTGCAAAACTGTGCAGAACGTGCTAAATTTTAGTCTCTCTGCCTCGGGAGAGATTTTTAAATGGTGATCAAAATCAATTGCAAGATTGATATCCCTTGAATTGTTTGTTATCCCTTGAAGTAGTGATTGCTGCTGTGTTCCCAAGGGTCTGGAAAGAATCATTGCTAGCCACAGAAGATAAACACAGGACAGTTTCCTAAGACTGTACATCCATGTAAAATAAAACAGGACAGCTTCCTTTGGTGTAGTTGCAAGGGTTAAAAAACATAATGAGACTATTTCATTGGAAAATGGTTCCGCTTGAGGGAAATGCAGAAATAAATTTGTAACTTGTTATAGTCTTCACATACCGGAGACTACAATGGGTTTTTGTCCTCAACAGAAATCAGAATTCAGTTTTTCACTTATTTTTTCCAGGCCTGACTCAAATATTTTGTATGTGTTAAGCAGAGACAATTATTGCTTCCTTCTTAAGAGCTCTTGTCCCAGCAGTAGGCTGTTGCTTATTTATATGGCTTGTGGCCCTCATTTAGAAGATACAACTGTCAAAGCTACCTCCAAACATCCTAACGAGACACAGCTGTGACTTATTCAGTCCTGAAGTCTGGTGGCTCAGGAGTTTTCTGTTTTCCAAACATCTGTGAGTGTTCACTCCTCCTCCTTCATACAAGAGCTCAGTGCTCTCAGACTATGAGCAAAAAGCGCTCTTGATGGGTACTCAAGTAACATACTCCTTAACAAAGACTCCTGTATTTCTATTTCTATGGGTTCTGCAGGAGTAACGTGGTAATGTCATATATCTGATCAGTCTAATGTTATTGCTTTTCATTGTCTAGAGCCATCAGTGGAGACAGTAAGGAGCAACACAGCATTAACTCCTCTTCATTATCAGATCCTTTTTTTTTTATAATGAAAGTTTTTGTTGAGAGACAAACTCATGGAAAAAAGAGACATCAACTGTCTAAGTATCTCACTTTCACAGCAATAAGGAGAT
Source organism: Numenius arquata (assembly GCF_964106895.1). Classification (NCBI taxonomy): domain Eukaryota; kingdom Metazoa; phylum Chordata; class Aves; order Charadriiformes; family Scolopacidae; genus Numenius; species Numenius arquata. Next base: position 65,477,038 of record NC_133577.1, on the reverse strand, counting down.
TTGCATTCAACTACAGTATCCTGCAGCTTTCAGACCATACTCTTTTGTTCTCTCTCCTTAACTCCTCTGTCTACCTACAGGCGTATGCATGCTCGTGCACTGATGGTGAAAAAGAGGGGCTTGAATTGGAGCCAGAGCTCCAACCTGTGTGGTGGGACAGAGCTATTCTGCTTTATACTCTTCTGCTGGCAATGGGGCAGAGCTTTCAGCTGTTTTCCTAGTTGAGGGCTATCCTTACCTTACAAATGAGAAATTACATTTTAATTTTATCGGGGCGGGGTGGGGGGTGGAAGGTGAGGGGGGAAGATTTTTCTTGTTACTGCTTATTTATTTCTCTCATGTTCCTCTGATATTTTTAGCTCTCAAAAAGCTATGCCTAACAGCTTTCCCAATATCTATAAGAATTTGAAAGTTATTCCCTTAATTCAGAATAGCCAAGAATTTAGTTAAGTGTCTTGGATATAGTCTTTAAGAGTACCTAAAGCCACCCTACTGCTTTAACGAAAATGGGGCTATGATGAAACCATAATTCATTTTCCTCTTATTTTGTGTAAAGGTTTATTAGCTTGTGATTTAAGCAAAACATCTGGTCCTGCTGGCAATCCACGTTATGTCAGACTCAGTGCTTTCTCCCTGTAATATGTTACTTGAGGCAGTTAAATTACATACTTAAGTCTCAAGTCTGGCCCGTGCTTTTTCCATGTCTTAACATCTGTTCTGGGAAAATTTTCTGGGATCCAAACAAGTTTGCATGGAGCCAGAACTCTTGTCTTTGTCTTTCTTTTCATGTCTTTTTTTTTTCCCCTCCTTCTGTCCTGCAGTCTGATCAGTTCCAGTAAGTAAAAGATAATGCAGAAATTTGCAGTCCCTTCATCATGTCAGTAATGTACACAGGGAAATGAAAAATAGTTTAAAAACTCAAGAGCTGTAAAAAAAGGAGAGTCCTCTGAGAGTTGCACTTTATGAGAAATGTTAATTATTTTTTTTCAGTCCTTGTAGTGTTCTCACTACTGACTTATAATTGCAAGACTTTCTGTTTTGCTGGCCTAATTCATTCTGGGCAAAAGTACAGATTTCTAGTACATTTTGTCTTGTAGTGCTAATTTCTTGTTTATACAAGAAAGGTCTATGCTCAGAAAGCAAATAATTTTAAATATACAAGTTAGCCTGCTGAGGTAGTTTTGAAAATAAGATTTCTAGTGACTGATTTATACAATGCGCATGGAAAAATAATTGTTCATGTTGGTATTTGTATCTTTATTCTCTAAAATTCCATAATTTTGTATTCAGCCTGGAACTTTTGAGACACAATAATGAATGCAAGCAGCTATCCCGTAGCCCACTGTGTATATATTGAAAGGAAAACAATTTCTTTCCTTAAATCAGAAACATAAAAGCATGTCTGTTTTCAGGCATGTAATTAAATATTTAACTATAAGTTTCCCATGTATTGCTGCATCTAAAGTACTGTATCTTCAGTTTAGGAGTAGGATTCTTAGTGCAATAATCAAGTCCCTTTGTTGTGCCCTTTGAAACGCTTTAATTATGGAGTGATGTGCAGTCTTTTGTGCTTGATCAAAAGAAAAAAAAGAATGGGGAAGACTAACAGATACCTTGGACCATCTGGATGACTGAATCTTTAGCTGAATCAGTGAAAAACCTCATGAAGTTCAATAAGACCAAGTGCAAGGTCCTGCACCTGGTTCAAGGCAGTTCCCAGTACCAGTAATGGATTGGGGGATGAATAGACTGAGAGCAGTCCTGCAGAGAAAACTTGGGGATACTGGTGGATGAAAAATTGGGACATGAGCTGGCAATATGTGCTCGCAGCCCATAAAGCCAATTGTGTGACCTGGAGTACTCTGCCCAGCTCTCCAGTACTCTCCCAGTACTCCAGCACAAGAAAGACATGGACCTGTTAGGTCCAGAGGAGGGCCATGAAGATGATCAGAGGGCTGGAGCACCTCTCCTTTGAAGAAAGGCTGAGAGAGTTGGGGTTGTTCATCCTGGAGAAGAGAAGGCTCTGTGGAGATGTTATTGCAACCTTTCAGTGTATAAAGGGAGCTTATAAGAAAGATGGAGAGAGACTTTTAACCAGCACGTTTAGTGACAAGACAAGGGGCAATGGTTTTAAATTGAAAGAGGGTAGATTTAACTGCAAAGGAAGAAATTTTTTGCAATGACAGTAGTAAGACACTGGAACACGTTGCCCAAGGAAGTTGTGGATGCCCCATCCCTGGAAGTGTTCAACGTCAGGTTGGGTGGGGCTTTGAGCAACCTGGTTGAGTGAAAGACGTCTCTGCCTATTGCAGGAGGGTTGGACTAGATGATGTTTAAAAGTCCCTTCCAACCCAAACCATTCTATGATTCTATGAAAAAATGAATAACAGAGAAATGCAGTCTCTTCTGCAAAGATTGTTAATCTAAAGGTGAGGAAAAGCCTTATCTAACATTAACTTTAAACATTTTTATATAGTGTACCAGTGATTTGCTATCCTTAATAAATATTATTTAAGCCAGTCATATACATTTGAACTGTGGATGCATTCATCTCCCATCACTTCAGACTGGAAAATTTTCCATTGTAGCGGCTGTGAAGGGCATTCTTTAGCTTTTTCCTCTTTCTTTATAAGCACATAGCATATAAAGGTGGGTTGCATGGGTCACCATTTCCAAATAGATCCTCTGCCCCTGCAAGTGCTTTTTCAAGTGCATTTTGCTCCTTTCTTTGCCATATTGATGACTTTGTCCATTGCCTCTTTATATTTCCTCAGTACGGCTGTAGTGAATTGCATCATGTTACTAGCATTCATGATGCATTTGTTCCTTGGATGATGGCCCCAAAGGGCTCTACTTCTCTGACAAGGTGTAAGCAGAAAATTAAGCTCCAGAGCTATCTTTCTGAGAGGGCTATGGGAGCCCTTTTTCAATTCTCTGTGCAGTCGAAAAGTTCTCTTCAGGTGATCCTTCATCACTGAGGAAGATGTTCACAATGGGCAGAAAAAGGTAGCAGCCCCACTGCATTGTAATTTGAACACACTAAAGCATTTGGAGATCCTGAGGCTGCTTTAGTTAGATTGTCTGTCTAGATTGACCTTAGATATTGGAGCCTGTGGCCTCTGACTTTAAGAGGCAACCAATACCACCTGCATAAGTTGATGTAGCCTTCTCCCTGGCAAAAAATATCTATTGTATCTCAGAAATTTTTAGTAGTACATTAGTTCTCTCATAACAGGTGGGAATTGGAGCTTGCCTATCCTGATCATCAGTAAACTTTCCAGAAGCTAGTGCAGAGGTTGGAGGAGTTCACAAACTCATTAATATTTTGCATATCCAGTCCCTTTCTCAATTTTTACTGTCTGTTAGTAAGACTTTTGGGGAACTTGACAAAGCTCTTTGGAAGTCCCTGGCTTCACATTAGCCAAAGCCCAGAAAAGCTTACCGGAAACACTACATACTTGGAGGTAATGTGGTTCCTGTGTGTCTATGCAACAACCCGTTTTCTGATTATGACCGTTGCATGAGAGGAACCTAAAGGTAGAGTTTGTATGAACAGGGGAGGTTCAAATGGTAGACAGTGTCCTGAAAAGGACTTGGGTTTTTTTGGCATTACATAATTTCTTCTGTTTTACAGGCTGCCATTGGCATGGTAGATAAGCCTTTTCTCTCCACCTTGCTTTCATGCTTTATTAAGGAGATGTAATACTATGTAAAAAAATCTGTTCTATGTTGATGTTTCTCTTTTCTGTTACTGTGATTCCCTTACTGATCGTATTTACATAGTTTGCCCTCTTTCACATAGTTTGTTCAGTCTCCCAGGAGCTCTCTCCTCTAATGGAAACTTCATTCAACTTCATGTTCTTACTTAAAGATAAGTTGTCACCTGGGCAGGTCACTTAGGGCTTAAACAGAAACTATTTTTAATTTTTTTTTAAGTTCTCTGCTCAGAATACCTGAAGGCCTTCCAGGCTTCTCTACAGAGAACTGAATCACAGGTGAGTCATAGATAGGCAAAGATATACTTTGCTTTACACACTATCCTTTCAACAGAAAGAAAAGGGGAGCAAGAGTACACTCTTTACGCCTTCTGAAATGGAAACTTTCTAGTTATAACTGACAGGGCACAAGCTTACCTACAGTTAAATTGAAAATGTCAAAAACATGTCTCTGAAAATGATTCAGCGTGCCAAGAACTCTGGTTCTTGGAAAATATTTTTTCTTTGTTATGTAATTAGCTGCTCTCAGGGGAAAAAAAAAAAAATCAAGGGTAGATTTGAAGTTTTTTGTATAGGCTAAATTAGATGTGCTTTGCAAGCAGTTTGCTTCCAGTGAGTATTCCTGTATCATTTCTCACAGGACTGCTTACTGGAACATGTACAGGCAGGTCTGCACTAAGATTCCTAAGCTGCCAAATAAAATGTTTTGTTTAGTAGAAGTTTAATTGAAATGCTCCCATGGAATATCTATAACTTGATGAGTCTGAACAACGAAGTCTTTATTGTGAATACAGTCATCACTATTTTGGTGAATTTTGTCTTTAGTAAATCGCATGACAAATGCTACTTGCTGGAGAGGGTGGAAGGTAATGGCAGTTACAACTAAGTTGTTGGCACAGTTTAAAAGCCACTTGCATTCCAGCCATTCCTAATACATGATTAGATCAATTTTCTGTTAACCTGCAAAAATTCAAAATATAGCCTTAGAATTAGAGGAATTACCAAGTGGAGCAATGAGAAAAAGCTTAAGTACCTGCAATAACCCCTACTACAAAGTACTCTGCAGAATTAGATCTTGCCACCTAGTGCTAGGAGGCTTGACCTAGATATCAACCTCAAGCCTCCTTGTGTCTTCTTAACAGCCCGGAGTTGTGGCACTACAGATCTGCATCAAACAAACCATCCTTTCTGTGTTAGCATCGCGAATCTTGACTGGGAATGGAATGAAGGATGTCAGAAATCTTTCAAACCTGATTACAGAAAAGATGTAAAGCTTCAAAGATTGCTTTATTTTGCCAACTGACAGATTGACACAAGCCCTTTTGATTGTTGCAGTTGGCCAGGGGCTTGTTTATTAGGGGTTGTTTTCTGTTATAAGCAGAGGGTTTTGTAGTTGGTGTGCCTCTTTTCTTCTCAGTTTAAAGGAAAGTATTTACATAAGTAATTCTGATCAACCCAAAGGAAGTAGAAGCTGATGTGCTAGTACACCTTCACTTCCCCAGCATGTTGCCTTTTTTCTCTTTCTAGGTATCAGTTTCCACCCTAGTAGTATTTCTGCTAGTCATTGTTTCTGCAGTTTTTCTTTGCACTCTCTTCTGACATATTCCTCTATTTCATTTTTTGGAGTTTTCTCTTTGTTTTAAAAACTGACAGAATTTCTGATCTTTTTTTGCACGCTAAACAGTAATAAGACAAGGAAAAGTTTGATTATTATACGCATACTAGCCAGTTAGGACTATGTGTCACTGAAATTCTCCTTCAGTCTTTTGACTACTAGATGACTAGGCTGTACCTTTTGAGTAGTTTTTGATAATTACATATTTTAATTTTTTCTTAATTTGCTGGGCATAAGAAGAATGTTTGTCAACTGCATTTGAGTGGAACTAGATAGGCATTCTGCAGTATGCACTACACAATGCCTATGCTAGATTTTTATAAATCTGCTAATTCTGAATTGCAGTGGTTCTTGCTCTATCACTGATTGAGGATGAAAAGCAACCTTGTTATCTGTGTTTTCCCTGAGTCATTAGCTTTGCCTCTAGGAGTACAGCATTTATTAAAGCGATGGATGGTATATTCCGTACCATCCATCCTTCAGCATCCATATAGCGAGTGATGTGCACAAACCCGTAAGTAGAAACTGACCCTAATATAATTTCAGTAATTCACTTCCAGGATGAAATACAAGTTGATTTTTACGCAGGGATATAAATGCAGTGGAGTGCTGTATTGCCATACTAAATTTGTACAAATGCTTGATTATGTGCAATAGTAGCATCTGAGTTTCTCCCATTTGAAGAAGATTATAAAATTGTTTATGAACACTCGGTTGTGATAGAGAAAATCTATACGGAAGAAGTCAGTGAAAGCAATGTGTGCCAGAAAACATAATTATAAAATTATTAAAAGAATATCCAGAGGCTTTTGTATGATACATGTAGCTATACTTGAGCATTTATTGTAGATTTGCATGTTAATTAGTGATAAATTCTATCTGAGACAGAATATGATTCAAGTGACTAAAGTATGACTATACTTATCTGCGTAATATCTGTGCTAGAATTTACAGTCGTGTTAATTCTGAATCTTTCCCATTTGCCGAAGATATGAGCATTGTTCTGTTGTGCCTGTCTGCCATCAGCAACTCTTTGAATGTCTTTTATGTTGCTAAATCACAAAACATGCCTATAAGCATTGTTCAACAGATATTTTGAGGGAAGTAGCCTTACTCACATATTCTTGGGAACCCAGTCCTCTCCCTCCTTTGGAAACATTACCTTCGTTCTTAAAGTGCTCATGTAGTTTTTCTTTAGGCATCATTAAGTTTTTTATAGTTTTGGTGTATTAGTGATGTATTTCATTTAATACCTAGCATTTTTGGGGGCTGATTTTAATACATACAGGCCATCTTTTTATCCTTGTGGTACATTTTCTAAAATAGCAATACTGAAGAGTTGAAGATTTGGAATTTGGTATTGTAATGACAATGTTCCGGTGACCAGACTTTGTAAATTCACAGACTGTATTGTTGCTCCAGTTAAGGGTAGATGTACCGTCTGCAGCACTAGATGATGCTTCCTGTCTGGAGAACTGTTATGCAGTGCACATTCACTGGTAACCTTTCTGCTCCAATTTAGTTGTGGCATTTAGTAAGTTCCAGTTGATCACATCACACTATTTTTCTCTCCTCCTGTTTTCCCCAAAAATGCTTTAGGTCGAAGAGCTAATGATGGCCATGGAGAAGGTTAAGCAGGAGCTGGAGTCAATGAAAGCAAAATTGTCTTCTACACAACAGTCTCTGGCTGAGAAGGAAACCCATTTGACCAACCTACGAGCTGAAAGAAGGAAACATTTGGAGGAAGTCCTGGAGATGAAGTAAGTGTTCCGTGTCATTATTTGTAGGCATGTTTTATTGGTGTCTCTGAATTCTCCTCTAAACTCTGGTGTTCTAAAGACAAACACTGTATGAATACGTCTCTATGTATAGCAGCTAGCTATCTAATCAGTCAAGCCTTCAGAAGTGACTTTTGACTGCATTACTTTCACACTTTTGTTAGAGCTCAAAACCTTTTCTTCCTTCGGATTGTTTGCAGTAGACTACTGTTATTTGCATGGTAGCATCTTCAAAGATCCTAAGCTATGATTTGAACTTAATTATTTTGCGTGTCTTATGAATGTGCCATCTTGCTTTGAGTAGCCTATAATCTACTTGAAGGTAAGGCACAAGTCATTGTAACAAATGACAAAAAGGGAAAGAGGGAAGAGATAAACATAATGTCAGGTAGTTGTAATGCTAAAATCAGACTGCCCATGTCTGGTCTAACATTTTTTTCAAACTCATACAGGTGATTCATTAGCACTGGAACAAAGTTTGAAGTTCTTTATCAGTCAGACTTCTCTTGTCATCTTTACATAAGGAGGTCTGAATAAAACCAAGCTTTGAGGAGGTGGGGAAAAGTGAGGAATTAGACCTCTAAGGCTTAAATACTTCCTAATTTCTGGCCAGGCATTATAGATAACTATTTATCCTCAGTTTAGGGAGACATGAATCCATTTAGTGCAATGATGGATAGTGCTGCCAGCAGTTCATTAGAAACACTTTCAGTTGTTTAGCCAGCCCTGAAGAGAAGGAACATTTTTATTGGCAGGACCAGCAGTGGTTCCTCCACTGTGGTTTCGTGAGCCATTATTTATTTATTTAACTTTTCTACATTAGCCTCTTTCCTTTTCTTTTTTTTTTTTTTTTTTTTTTAATGAAAGGATAGAAAAACAGCTGTTACAAAATGGAAAGAGAGGTGGCTTAGATCTTGAAATTCTAACTTAGGAGTGCTGTATAAAGTGGGCCAAGCCTCCCCAGCTTCATATTCAGCTACAACAGTCTGATCTAGACCTGGCATAAGGATGTTGGAAGACTGCAGTACTTAAAAGCCACACTTTTTATTTTTAATAAAAAGTTTTATTGAGCTATAAATTTGACTGCCTTGAGAGCTGGTGTACTGGGGGATGGGAAGAATAGTTCTTAAGGTGACGTGGGAATCCAAAGCAACTGGAGATATATCCCATATCCAATCACTTGGCAGTACTTTCTTCTGCCAAACTGCTCTGCCAAACCTTCTCATTAAAATATACACGTAGTGTACAGTATATCCTGAAATGTATTTGGAATTGTGTAGCTTTAGAGCCTTTAATATAACTACTCCCTTCTTTTAAATGATGATCTCTCTTAGCTGAGTAAGTTATTGTTGGAAAGTTGTTGTACTGAAATGTAGTATCAGGAACTGCATAAACTGGTAGATCCATTGTACCTCAGAAGGAAGAACACTGGAGAGAATGGTAATGCTGTCAGCACATGAAGAGAAAGATGGAAAAAACATTACGTTTCTATAGTTAACTAGCTGAGCATGTTTTAGTCATATCTGGTCTGTCTTAAAGTTCTATAAAGCTGCCAAAAGCATCCAAACTTCAAAAACTCACCCTCTCCATGAGGCTCTGTTGCAAACAAGTCTCTACTGAGGACTCCCAGTCAATTAAATATCTTATATTTATATACAGAAACTCCAGTATATTCTTTGTTGCCTTACTTTCCCAGCCTATGCCCTTTATGAAAAGCACTCTTGTCATCTGTTTTCTAGTTTTGCAAAAAGTTTCTAATGTTGTTAAAATGTTTCCTAATATTTCAACTCAAAAATAAATGTAATTGAATGAGTGGTCAATTTTTGTGAGGCAATTGGCTGGTTTTGGTATCCTTCATGGAAAACAATAGCTGTTGTACAGAATCCATTCAAAGATACAGTAAAGCAGTATTGTTTCCCAAGGTTTAGGGCACGCTTCACTGGGAAAAGTTTGAGATGCTCAAAAGCAGCACTGATTAAATTTGATAGAGGTTTAACAGCCTGGGCCCTGCAGTCAGCTATTGGGGCAGAGGAGCATACAAGAAAAATAGCTTAGGAAATGCTACCTTAGGAGATTCTAGATCTGGACTGAAAGAAAGTGTTAAAGCAACAAGAGGACTCCAGAAAGCTACCTCTGCGTTGTAATAGGAAGTTGTTAGATGTTATGTTAGTGAAAATACGTATTTAAAATACTGTTTCTTAGAGTAGAACTTGTATTTACTACTGACTCTGTAACCCTGAGAAGATCATGTCACACTCCTTAGGGAATACCATGGCACTAGAATAGCACAAGTGTGAATTATTCCAAGGAAGAAATTTCACTCCTTAAAGAAATACTATGTATTTTGAAGCCCTCTTCCTTTAAGTCTAATATTTTCATTTTCTTAAAAAAACCTCCAACTTCGTTGTAAATAATTATTGGAGAGGTAGATAATGGTCTCTCTATTTATATCACTAAACATGATCTACTGTAAAAAAGTACTAGTGAACTGCTAGGATTTTTGTTTTGTTATGTTTTCTTTAAGAAGTTCTAATGTTTCCATCATTCACAGCAAATCTTTTAAATTAGGCAGGAATAAAGTGCTGTCTACAGAGAAATCTCTGTTCTTTGTCCCATAAAAACCTGCTTAGGCTGAGCTGAGTTATAAACTGTTGAAAATCACCAGTTTTCCTTTCCTTTTTTTTCTTCTGGTGTTGTCAGCAAATTTTGGCAGTGTGTGAAAATAACCGAGCACAAACAGTCTAATCTGGAGCCGAGCTCATGCAATTGCCAAAACTGTAGCAGTGGACACTGCACTTATAGGGAAGGAGAACAGACACTGTGTCTGCATGTAGAGAAGAGATTTTTTTTCTTTAATTTTTTTTTTTGACTAGGCAGGCCTTTTGTTATGGTCAGAAGGACCAGAAGATTCTTCCTAGTCATCTGCTTCGGGGTTGAAAAGTCCCAGTTGGAGCATTTCTCAATCTGTTCTTTCAGACCTGGAAAAATGTCCAACAGCCCTTTCCTGAATTATGCCTTCTCTTGCTAATTGCAATTGCTGCTAGCCCTATAATTCAAGGGATGCAGACTTACATAACAGAGTTGGCGCTTCGGAGTTGAATCCTTCATCCTGCTGGCACGTAACAGAAAGATTATTGCTTGTCCAAGAATAATTTATTATCGTCTTTTTTCTTCAAAAATAATCAAGGATATTACAGATGAAGGAATTGTTAAAATAGAACGTAATTTATGTTTCAAAATCAAGCCATCAAAAAATGTCTTTTGATTTCTTATGTGACTTTACATGAGTGGTCTTTTGAATATTTATCACAATAGTCTCTAATTACATGAATACATCCCACAGATAGTCTTTCGTTTGATACAGAGTATAGAGCGATCAGAGATGAACCAGGCCTGTGTAGCTTAATGAAGCTGTTTATTGTATTCCTTTCTTATTAATCTCAGAGTTGGAAAGCCTGCTGAGAGCAACATGAGGACTACTATTAAAAATAAGATGTCAACCTAGGCAGTGCTATGCAGGAAGACTGTTCATCCTTATCTCTGTTACAGTTTTCCTGCGTGATATGCAGGTCACTTAAAAATACTTGGTAGATGGTTGATAAGTCCATGTGTTCATTTTCTGGCTATCAGATAAGAAAAATACAAACACACAATACACACGAACACTCACAACTGAAAATGAAGTCAGTGGAAGCTGAACTTGTTTGTCTTCTCAAAAGTTCATCCTCTCAGCAGTAAAGCATTATTGTCTGGAGGTATAAGATTGAAATTGAAAGTAGTCCAAAAGAAAGTGATTAATTGGCACGGTTTATTGGCCAGAAAAGTAATTTCAGTTGATCCAAAATGAGGTGTGAAGTCATTTCAAATGCAGCAAACAGTTTAACAAAACAAAAATATTTCAGGTTCTCTGTACCCATGGTGCACAGAACCAGTTAAAAAAAATAGTACCAGTGTCTATCCAATGATAACTTGTCAGCTCATCAGAAATTGTTGTCTTAGAAATTAAAGAAATTTTTTTTTGTCATTAGAGAAATTGTGGTTTATGTCTATAGTTTAACAACAGTTCTCCAAAGGAGAAGTGATTCCTAGTTGTAGAAGTACGTGTATGTTCTACTTGCATAAACAGTTGTCTCTGTAGTTTGCAGTCATTTTGCATTTGTTGTCAGTGCTACAAAGCAATAATATATTAACCTTGCATCTGCAAGGTGTGGCTTTCTGGGCCCAACACAAACTCTTCATCATATTGAACTGGACTGTAAGGTCTGTGGGCTGCTTGATATATCAGACCATCATGTGATTGCAGGGATGGTACCAGAGCACCTCCTATAATTACTTCGTGTGAAATTAAATAAGCTAAAATCCCACAGGGGGCACTCCACGTCCATAGGATATCCTGTCTGGGCCAAAGCTGAACAAGTGCATCTGCATCAGTCATTTTTTTTTCTTCTATAAGCTTAGGTTTTATTTCTTTAAAATCTCTTTTTCAGGGCACGTAGTTAAAATGAATGCAACAATATCCTATTACCACTGGTTTGTCCTATTTAATTTTCAAGTCTAAGTTATATAATTATATACGTTTATTTTAATTATATATGGTCACACCCTTAGATTTTGACATTTAAGTTGTAAAAAGTTCAGTTGCAGTAGTCTGAAATGTGAAAAATTATCGATTTCTAATTACTGGATAGTACAGATGTCACGTTTAAATAATTGGAAATAAACTGACCTTGGAACTGCTGCTAATCTCCGAGTGAACCACACAGAATCCAAAAGAAAAACTGAAATACAATGTGTAGATATATTGTGTGTCTTCTAAGGCTAAAGTTTATTGAAAGGCCAGAAATTTATATTTTTTTTACTCCACAGTTGTCCTCACTGTAATGAAAATTAGACTTCTAGTAAATGCAATTGTAGGTCTTGGTTAGCTTCAAATATTCTGATTCTGCTATTGTATTTTAATTCAGGTGAAAGCTTTAGAGAAAACATAATCTCTTGCACTTTTTTTCCCTTGGCAATTAAGGAATGAAGCCTGTTATCCTTTCTGTGCTCCTGTGTTGTTGATGAGCCTTCGAGCCCTCTGAGACGCTCAGTGTCATGGCAGCATTAAAGACAGCCTCCAGCTTTGTTTTCAGTGTAACTGATACTAGATGTCCTGAATCATGGAAATAAGCAGAAAAGCCCTAGCTGTTTGTGGGCAGCAGTACAAAACTGGTCGGGCAAATGAGTCACATAGGTGAGAGACCTCTTAAACTCCAATCTCAAAGTTTCACAGAAAGATAAACTGCAAAGCAAAGAAGTGGGACCTTTAGCAAAGCCTATGTAAATAAGGTGCCCCATATGAGCACACACAGAATTAGGTTGTTGTGGTTTATGCTGCTTCTTTAAGTATTGGGAAGTTATGTTTATCTTTTGTAACTGGTTTGTTTTTAGTCTTCCCTTTCCTTGAAAAACTTTTTCTTCTGTGGCTTTTTCAGATACTAAAATCTTGGCACAATATGTCACAGTCCCGTTCTGTCTTGTGATAAAACCTCCGTATCTCATTTTATCTTGAATTCTATGGTCCCCAAGAACAGTCGTGTAGAGAGAAAGTACTGTACTATCTTAATGAGCCATGACAGGCCTGGAAGCAAGACCAACTGCTGAAAAGTACACCAGGTGGTGTTAAAGGGGTTTGTTCCACTCAGTCATTGCTAAGACTATTAATGTTGTAGGGAGGAGCTGGGAAAAGGAGGTCCAGTCATTAACTTCTTGAGAATTTAGCTACACTGTACTCTTGTTTCCATGCCTTTCCATGGGAGATTTTTTTGTTTTTTTTTTTTTTTCTGGATATGTTTTCCGGGGACTGTGTTTAGCGTAAGTGATCCCTTTGGTAGTTCTTGGAACGTAGATTTCTAGATGGTGAAAGGAAATTAGAACTCTTTCAAGTGAGAATGTGAAAAACATAGCATATAACCTCAGTGTTAAGAATGCATAGGTTTTGTTATGGTTTTCTTTTCTATTAATAGATTACAGCATTCTTACAGAAATTGCCATGAGAGATTTCATCAGTAGAGATCTTGGCATACATACACAGAGTACTAAAATGCATACTTTTTTTAGGCTTACACAATCTTAGCAGTAGTGAATGAATACCTTTCTTGTCTTTTCTCAGTTTGCTAGTTCCTTATTGCAAGCACACTTGGAGAGCAGGTGCAGCACAAGATAATTTCTTGGAAGTCATTAGTGCCCCGTGTTCTTTGCTGCCCAAAGGGTGTTGCTTGGGGAAAAGTTTTGTTTTGCCATAACCTGCAAACATATCATCTTATCTAAAAGAATAACAAGAATTATCCTTTTTTTCTAGAAGTAATTGCTCAGCTAACCTGACGTTAAACTGGAAGAGAAATGGAAAGAGGGACGGTTGTATTTTGACTAACGTGTAAAACGTATTGCTTGTAAGATAGCTTGGAGTGCACCAATATACTGCCTTCTGCTAGCCAATTCTGCATGCCTTTTCCAGAACAAAACACTGTTCTTTTACTATACCCTAACATATGCTTTGTGTAATTAAATACTTTCCAAAGTTCTGTCAGAAGTAAAGGTTTATCTGCTCAAGAAAATCTGTGTGATTTTCCCATATGTGTATGAATTCTCCACTCCACTTATTTCTAGAACAACACTGACAGAAACAGATTTCCGGGTCTTCAGCATGCCTTTTTTATTGTTTCTGTATACTTGCATACTGAACAAACACAAATACCACCGTGATTTTTGTTTTAAAATATGTAGCAGTGTTTTGGCTCGGATTGGTAGCAATAGTATATTTCCTATGCTAGCTGTTTCAGCCGCATCAGTGATTCCTGTCGCCATCCCTAATCCAGCTATAAGATTTTGGGGCTTCCAGGGGTGTTACTGAGCTAAACCAAATCAGGGACTTTTTGCTTTCTGTTAAAGTCAAAAGAACCGTGAGTTCCTTAGGGTGCTTTTTCCTCTTTTATAAACATGCACTGTAAATAGTGATCCATATAAATCAACTCGGTGAGCACTACATATTTCATTAAATACAGTCAAGTTGTGGGTTAATAGAAGTTCCGAGTGAAAATATTATGTTATCTCATTGCATATATTGTAGATTTAATGTAGTGTGAACAATAGTAGCTTTGAGCCCTTGTAAATCCCATCCAGACATCGTCAACATAGTTCAAAATACAAGGAGGGAAATCTCAAAGGTTAGATGTGCTCATATGGCCACTGTGCACATGCAAGTCATTCTTTTATTGTTTTTAAAATAACAGTGTAGCTTTGCGGGGTGTAGGTAAGGCAAAGTCTAACTTCAGACTATTTTCTGGAGTTGACCAGAAATTACTTTGTTGAAAGTCAGGTCAGTTTGCTTGAATTATAGAAATAACCTCTGAAGCAAGTAATTGCTTCCCTACAGTCCTGGAAGGACAACAAGTGGGATTGGGTAAGAAAAATAGGAGAAATGAGTCAAGTCGTTGGCAATCCCTGTAATCTTTGTTGTTATATTGTATGGGAATATTCAGCATATCGTTTTGTTTTCCTCTCTTCCCAAACAGTTTTTAGTTTTGAGGTTTTCGTTTAGTTTGAGTTTTTAGGCAAAATAAAAAAACCCATGTGCAAGTCTATGGAATTTCTCAGAAAACTCCATAGTGAGAGGATTTGGGAGCTTGTTGGTTTGTCTAGTGGTATCTTGTGTGCAGTGCAAGTGACTATATATAACAGGAGTTAAAATCGTGAAAATTTACCAGAACTGTTCATTTAGAAATCCTAAAAGATTTCTAAAGCTCTCTAAAAGTGTCTTTCTTTAAGGTATAGTGCTGTCATTGCTACTGAGTCACTTCTCCCCAGTCCAATATATAGTGTTATAGTTTATTCAGATTACAGTATAGAGAACTACCTTTCCACTGTCTACTAAGAGCTAGTACGTATAGGATTGTAGGGAAGACGAACAAATTATATTACACAGTGTCATATTTAATATTCCTTAAATCCCTTTGTAGAACCCTTCCTCAAGCACTAAAAAGATATCACTATAACTCTCTGTAAACCTATAGTTCTTTTTCAGTCCACTTGCATTTCACAGCTTTAGAATTGATATCAAGAAAATGTTGAAAGCTAAAGAATCACACTATTTTATTTCCAGAATGTAACCTGGGAATCAAGCTTTACATAGGAGGTTAAACTAAATGATCAAATTGGCATTCACTATATGATCTAAGAATGAACTACTTTGATCATTTCATGTAATTTCATGAATGGAGATTTAAGGCAACCAAAACTGTTGTGAAAAGATGACAACTGCCAGTAGCTTTGAGCAGCCAAGGATTTCATCAGCCTGCCTTCAGTTACTAGAAAGTTATTGGAGTAAATGATCAAAAATATTATTTGTAAATGCTTAGAAAATAGTAAAGGATTAAGTAACAACTAAATATGTTGGAACTAAATCATGACAAACCAACCAAATGTCCCTGTATGCCAAGTTGTAGCTTTGATGATACAGTAGATGTGATGTGTTTTGATCTGAGGAGCATTTCTGTCATTGTCTCCCAGACCTGTCTCATTAACAAAGTAGGGATTATATTCTTGATTAAATTCCTTCCAGAGGGACCTTGACAGGCTTGAGAAGTGGGCTTGTGCGAACCTCATGAAGTTCAACCAGGCCAAGTGCAGGTTGCTAGTGCAAGCAACTAGCACATAGTTGCTAGTTTGCCATTGTTAGCAAGGGCTTGGTTTGAAGGTTGAAAAACTAGATGAATTTAGCAAGATGCTAATTTAAAGCAAAAACAAGTACATTTTTGCCTTGCCTTGGTAAAGTATGAAACTGGCTTTGGACTACAATTTCATAGGTTTTGTGACAAATGAGGCATGAAACAAATTGGCAAACCCACAATGTCCAAAATACAGTGGTACAGTGTGCTCTCTAATTCCCAGCCCTAAAGATCTCAGCAAAGGTTGCAAATTAAACAAAGTCAAAATTAATCAACTCTACAATCAAAATACAATTATTAAACCTTTCGTTTACTACAAAGAAGCAGTTGTGAAAGAGTCACTGTAGCGAGCTCTTTTGTGCAGTAAAGGAAAGTCAACAGCAAGGTGTCGAACAGAAAAATGAAACCCTGCAGGTGAACCTGCCTTTGGAGCCAAAAAACACCACCACTTACACAGAAATGCAAGTAAACTGTTGGAGAATGGACAGGGTGTCTGGTGCTGAGCTGCAGAGGGTGTCAACGTTGTATTTGGCCCAAACAGAACAAGCCTGTAGACAAGAGTCAGTGTTAATCAAGTAGCTACATACTCATGCACAGCCTCTTCAAGCAACCTCTCACCAAGGTTTCACTCCAATGGTCTTGGCTGCTGTGGCTTTTGCCTCCTTTACAACGTGGAGCGTGGGAATTGCACTTCCTCTGTGTGGGAAGTTGAAAAGTACAGTCAGGGATGCCCAGAGAAACACTAGCTAACCCTAACAGCACATTTCTCTATACTTTTTGTGCCCTCCTTTTGGGGAGACAGTGCTCCAGATGACTTTGTGATGTGTATAGATACATCTCCATTGTCTCAAGTACATTATTTATACAAATGCTGAGTTAAATTTATTGTTCCATTTTATGGACAAATACGCTCTCAGTGCAACTTAAATGTAATGAAGAATAAGGAATTCTTCTTTTCTTATCTGTTTCTGAAACAGAACTTGTAGACCTTTAATGAAAATAGTCTGAGGGACAGAAATTACACTGGGCAATGATCTGGTTTTCATCTCAGTGATATGAATAACAAAAAGCTTTATTTCCATACATAGGAGATGGATTATCTTTTAATAATAGATAAAAGATTTTGTGGCTTCATTTTCTGTTTTTCTAACTGATAAAATAGCAATATGGAATTCATATGTGAAAAGTGTAGTAAGATATGCTTTATTCACACCTATGACTCCTAATAATTAAATGCATGGTTTTTAGCATACACTTAGCTGAGCCCAATTGCTTTTTCCTGGTGCAGAAACTCATGTGTATGCAATGTGGATGCACCACTTGTGTTTTCTTTGACCTGTCTACGGTATGCATCATTTTTATAAATAAGAATAGTTAATTTTCTGCAGATTCTGATAAACTCTACGACTTTCGCAGCAGATAAAATTCTCAACTCTTCTTTCAGAGTTGCTTTTCTCCCTGTTCCCACTGTCAAGCCATTTTTGAAGCAGTTGTACCTAAATCAGCAGAACTTTTGCCTCATAAGTTTCTTGTCAGGAGAGGCCTGCTTTTATAAGATGGAAAATTTGACTCCTCATGACCAACAGCCACACGTATTCAGTTAAAATCTCATCTCCATTCTATATACTGATATGGCTGGTCTGGAAGATTGTTTGTGAAGGACAAAATCTTTTAAGTTGCTCTATTCCCAAGGAAACCCTACAAGTCTTAGAAAAATTCTTTTTAAAATATTAACTGAAGGAACAAAAAAACCCCAACACATTCCTCTTGGCAATTCATGCACTGTGTTTACACTTTTTCTGGTTTGTCTTAGCTATGTGTTTTGCTTTGTGGTAGGACTTAGTATAGTCTAGTGAAAGTATTTAATTACCTAACTTCTCAGCCCTTCCAGTTGAACTCAGTTGCAGTCTGCTGGGACTTAGAATTACGCACCTACACCTTTAATGAACAATAGGAGTTTGCTGACCAAAATGGGGAACAATAACTTCTCTCCACATGACCCTAAAATACTTCTAGGAATAGATTATTTTTGTTAATTGTGAAACCTTCTATAATTTCAATTTGTGCTGTAGCATTCAGTTCTGAGTATGATACTTCACATTATATAGCACTTTCCATCTGCAAATGTTAAAGCAGTTATAAATGCCATGTTAATTCTTAAAATACTCCTCTAAAAAAAAAATCAGTATTTATCTTACTTAGGGATAAGGAAAACTCAGCACAGAAAAATTTTAATGCATGAAAAATCATCTGGGTTGCTTGTAGAAGAGTGACCACCAGACAACACTCAAATCATTTAACTCTATTTAGCACTCCAATATAAGATTTCATTTGCTAGGAAGTGAAATGGTTTTTTTCCACAAATACAGTTTATATTCTATTGTGAATTAATAAAGGGGACAGTTATTAAAGTATTGTTTGAACGGCAATATTCAAATTAGTTTTCTTGTTCATGGTAGAGAATTCTTTTGGATAAGATGGAGACCAAGAGATACACAGCTAGGTTCTTTCCCATCTTCCCTGTTCCTCATGTCTTCTCTTTCTCCTCTTTGTTTGGTTGTCCTTCAGAACCTTGTTCTCTGCCTACCAGTGACCATCTCTGATTTACGTTTGACTCCCAGAAACATTTTTCGAGACTTCTACCGCTCTACAGATAATATATACACTAGATAAGAAAGGAGCTCATTTCTAGCTCTGAGACACCTGTGATCACTTAATCATTAGTTCTAAGGAGAACACCACTGCATTGTCTGAACCGAGGAGTCTATTGCCATTTCAGGTGCAATAGATTATCCCACTGGACCTCCAAGTACCTCTTCAGAAAGGCATGGATCTTCCATATATTCTGTGTCACACTGATGGTCTCTCGTGAGTCTCTCATATCCTAGGACAACTAATGGGGCATTAGATACCATTAGTTGTACAACAGAATCCCAGAACAGGCACCAAGAACAGCTGAACCATCGCAATTTTTGTCAGTGTTGGTTAGAGACAAGACTATAGTCTGGTCAGACAGCTTCTGAGCACTGAGATTGTCTTGAACTGATGCTGAATGTATTAAGATACTCAAATTTGACATCATAAGTATATTATGTGCTGCAAGACCTCATAGTTTTAGTTGAACTTCCATCATCTCTTTTGGCTCCTCTAAGGAGCCATGTTCTCAATCAAGTTCCTCTGCTTCTTATTCAGGAACACGGTGCTTCCCAGGCTCATTGGGATTAGGAGTCAGTGTTCTTATGACATTTCAGATCACATACTTTCCTAAAAGCTTTGGAATGATTAATTCCAAAACACTTGCGGTCGAGCCAGTTCCATGCCATAGGTTAGTCATAATCACTGAGGCTGAAAGGGTCTTTTAATGGAGTTGCTTCTTATTCATATTGTGGAAGAATAATTTATTCCTAAAACACTGCTAGTAGCTGACTCAACTTTCACCTTCTACTTTGAGGATATTACGCTATGTATGGTAGCTCTTTCCATGACTCAACAGTTACTTTAAAAAAAATAGATATATGTTTTCTTCTTATGTGATGTAAGTACATTATTATTTAACAATGTCATTCTAATATTTTTTCTGGTTTTGCTAGGTGTTTTGCTGTCCTTGATTGTCTTTTCAGTGAAAATTCACAGAATTATAATAGGCACATGCACAAACATTTTCCCACTCTGTTTCACAGTTACAATAAACTCATGTATGTTTTTTGTCTTTTTGACTGTATAGACATACTTAAGAAAAAGTTAGCTTTGAATGAGTTTTTCTGTTGTTACTGAGCTTTGCAGTTGTCCTTAAAGGTGTTTGGGAGTGAGTTCTGGTTTCATTGGCCAGTTGCTGAAACAGTCTTTCTTCTGCTTACACAAGGCTGGCTGTTCCATTATTCCAGAACCATCTTCTAATCCTGCACATTTTGATGACCATTAGCTAAGGAGCAAAATTACGAATTTTAAAAAATGATATGTGGAAAGCCAGTTTTGTGCACAGAATGCATTGTGCTAGTGAATAAATGGGCTGTTATGATATATATTACTTATAAATAACTTTAAAATTTGTAAATTATAAAAGTAAATGCAAAAACTTGCAGACATTGAGCTTAAAATTTGAATGCATGGCTTATAATTGAAAAATAAATTAAAATGCTAAGAGAAGGGCACAATTTTCTTACCAAAGATGCAGGGACAGGATGGTCTTTATACTGTTTAATCATTACTTGTGGAAATCACGACACTAAATGTTATTTTTTTAAAAGCTTTTTTTCCCATATCATGCTTATCAATCCCTCCTGGGTTCAGGAAATCGGTTTCAGTTAGGCCCTTAGGTAAGCAGGGGGTGTTTTTTACATGATGCAGGGCAAGATGTTAACTGACTCTCCGTTTTCTTGTCTTTATTATCTTGATCCTTACAACAGGATTTCATATCCATGTAAAAAACATACAAAAGAGAGAAGCTGCAATCGCACAATTAAGACTTCTGAGGTTAAAAAGCAGCCTGGTTGAGAGAAGGACGATTAAGCTGTGTTGATGCTCCTAATAATTCATTCCATGGGCTGATCCGTATTCAGAGCCACCAGGTAGAGCTGACCCGGCACTTCTCTGTGCTGTGCACCTGTGAGCCATAAGGGTATGGCCCAGCCCATGGCCAAACTTACTTTGGAATTTTTCCCAGCCTCAGACTTTGGTTTAACAAATATGCTGTCATTTTGTTGCTGCTCTTTGAACTTGTTCCTGTTTGTCTTTTCTTTTTTATAAATAAGATGATCCAGAATGGCAAGATTGAAATGTAGTCATTCTAAATGGCATTTGTAATTTTTTGTAGGTGTGTGATTTGACCTTAGGCAAGTCACTTTATAAAGTTTCCAAACTCTAAAGTGAATGTACAAATAATTTTTCTCATATATTTTTCTCATAACTCAGTGAAGGTTTTCTTTAAGCCTGTAAGTATGTAAAAGTATTTGAGATGCCAGAGCACTATAATTCTGTTTCTTTATTCGTGTCTTCTGCAGCAAGTCAAGGAAAACAAAATCATACAGAGAATCTAAAAAACAATAGAATTCTTTCTCTCTGAATATTATCATTATTTAGCCATGCTCTCCACACAGTTGTTTAGGCCTTGTTGAAATATATGAATATGAAAATAAACAGAAGAGTTCCTCTTGATGTTATGATTCAGTAAAATCCCCTGTAAGAAGCATTTTAAACTTCACATGCAATTTCTGATTCTACCTTATTGTATGAATGGAGCAGTGCCCTGCAGTGTACAGGCAAAGGCTAAAAATAGGTTCTCAGGAACATGTTGTGTTCTAGTTGCACAGCAGCCTGAGGTGTTGTCCCATCTGCTCCTGCTCCCCTCTCTCCCAGTTCTTCCTTTACCCTATATCTGGGACTCGGGAAACTCCACTGAACTAATTCAGCGCACTAACCTAGCAAAAAAGGTGCTCACATTTTTCTGAAGTTACTTTTCTGCTGGCTTAGCGCACTGAGATGAAAATCCATGGTTAGGTAAGTCTCAGACAACACAAGGCAGGGTTTGAAACTCTTGTGTGTTGTGTCCTGGGAAAGAAAAGACTGTGACAGCAAGCTGTTAGATTGGCTTGAACTGCAACTTCAGTTACAAAACAAGAAGCCGCCTTTGCATGGGGTAAATGCCTTCTGGTCTTCGTTCGTATCTTGTGTAATGTGATGGGATGCTTGTGATAAGATCTTAGTGTTTAGTAATCTTTTCCTGCTTCATAGTCCCTTCCTCTACTGCTTTTTCCTCTTCACCAAAAGGTCTGTTCTACTCTTGACCCTGCCTTTGGCCAGCTGCCTCCCTTATCAGCAGAGCATTGGAGATGGAGCGGTTGTTTTCTGTGAAGCATCTGAGCTGCAACAGTTTGGTGCCTCCGTCAGTCTGCGTCTGTCAGTCATGCCTTGTTCTGAGTTGAGTGGGTTGATTAGACTGATTAAAGTAGGTGTCTGGATTGAGAGGGTTAAAGAGCATCCATCTGTTCTGGATTTACTGCTGCTTCAGTGGAGGCAGGAAGGCCAAGAATTAGTGAGTGGCTTAGTCCTTTCTCACTGCTGGCAGCTGACAGGAGCACTGATGAGGTGATAATGAACTAAAAAGTCTGCCCTGTTGGCTGGGTGGGAAAGGGACCCAGACAGTGGGCAAGTCTCACCCCAGTTCTTGCCAAGATTTTCACGTTTTAATAGAATCCATCTAAAGCAAAATTAACAGGTATACTTTCCTGGACGAATTTCAGTAATGTAACTTATCACCGGCGGATAGGGAAGAAATATGTATCGTGTTACTTGCAGCATGGCAGCTCTGTAGGGTTCAGGCATCAGACAGCCCAACCAAATAGGAGCAATGGCAGAAACAGGAATGTCTATCAAATGCAAGATAAAATGTAACTTCTTTTAAAATACCATCTGAAGTTCTGCAGAAGATAACTCTTCCATTTTAGTTCTGACTTTTCGTGGCATTTATTAACATTTCTTGACCCTAACAATTAATCCTTGAAGTATTCAAATCAGGATTTGCAGATACATCCTAAAGGCATTGTTTTGTGTTTTCCCACATTGCTTTAGGTGCATGCAACAAAGCATTATTTTTCTTACTTCTTTAAACCTCTGTCTTTCGTCAGAACATATTCCAGATTCCCTGTAACCTCACAATATTTTACTTTTGACATAAGTCCAGCTGATGCCAAGCATGAGTGTTCATTATGTGTATATGCTAACACAGTATGAATATACCAGCATATCGAGGTGTAAGAAGCACTTTAAGCCAGTCGACTAGCCGAGGAATACAATGTAGGCACTCAATGGGCTTCTTAAATTAACATATGGTGTTCTTCTCAACTTACTTGTTGCTGACAGACTTAATAAAGGTTCAAGATTTTACAGGCCTTTAATTTGTAAAGAGTCTACAGAGAGTATGAATATGAAATCTCTTAGTAAGAGTTTGTCTTTTTCTTAGAAAACTATGGTGAGTTTTGCAAGCTGGATTAGAAACTGTTTATTCTGTAGTCACAGTGTTTGGAAGGCAACTTCATTCATAGAGGGTAAAGCTCTCTGACCTTTATGCAGAACATTGAGGGGGTTGCATACAGGGAAGATCATGACCCCAGAGTCTCCGGTGGCTGTTGATTGAAACCTTGTGTTTCAAGAAATAAATGTTTAAGAACACTTCCTTATAAGACCTGGGCTGCATACACAGACTTTTTTTATAGCATTTTAACTATTTTGGTAAAAGGTGTTTCTTCCCCTACTCGCCTTCTGGTCCTAACAGAAAGGGCTAACTCAGCACAATCGTGAGTATGACTCTTAGACTGAATGCAATTTTGTCATTATAAATAGGACTTAAATTGATATAGCTTCTTTTCCTAACCCCATAGGCCCATACTGTCTCTGCATTAGTATGTCTATAAGGCTATAACAATGTCCGCATTCATGGGATTACATACATCAATTGCAGTGATACATTTTGTAGGTACAACCAGTCCAAAAAGGAAAAATTAGTAACTTCAACCTTGAGAAAAGACAACAACTCTAATGGGTGGGACTTGATGTGAGGGATGCTGGGAAACATGTAGAGACCTTATATAAACTTAATTTGCTTGTTTAATTGTTAGCAGTCAGGCAGATTGAAGCAAATATTTTCATCAATTTTTTGATGTCTGTGTATGACCCTCCATTCACGGAAAGAAATTCAGGGACTTCAGTAATTCTTACTTCGTCAGCCATGTTCACATAGGCCTTTAGCAATGTTAGGAAGACATGGGGATGCAAATAGTCTTGCCTATACAGACAAAGCAACTAACCACTTTCAGATTAGATCTGTCCTTTCGTAATTGGTGAACTATTCTGCTTTGTTAGCTGTACCAGTGCACATCATACGGTATACAATCAGGGCTCTAACAGCTTTCATCGCTACCAAAGGAATGCCTCTTTTTACGATGCCTCATTTGTAACATGAATGTTGTGATTCAGAAGAGAAAGGAATTATTTTTAACCTGATATATTTGGAAGAGGCAGCAAGGAGTTAACTTCATGGATTGTTCTCTGTAACTAGCAAAAACCAGTCCCTTTTATGCCTGTTATGGTTGTAGTTCATAGTTTTCAAATTAATTAAAATGAATATATCTGTTTTCTCATTCTTTTTATTTTGTAGGTGCAGGGTGTTTGTTCAAAAGCTGCGCCATTTAGGATAAAATAAGATGTGGTTGATAACTGCCCACTAATGAAACTCAAAAAGTAGTCTGTCCACTTGTGACCGTTTCTCAAGAGTCTCCCTCAAATAAAGCCAGCAGTGGTGTTGAGTACAGTTGCCAATAATCTTCTAGCCATACTATTTTTAAGTGTTCCTCCTCTTCTAATAGAATGAATGGCAGGTTATCAAATGGCATTCTTGAATCTGTCACAGGAAAGGGTGCTTTTTTTTTTGTTTTGATCAGATCAGTTTTGTGAAAATTTCTCCCAAAATACTTTAGAGTAACAGGTTCAAATGTGCTTGTCTGAACAGAATTAAAATTTTCTCATCTGTTCTGTGATTACATAGTAAGGATATATTACTGCTGTTTTATTTTGCATTATGACCATTCACTCATTTGTGATACGTGCCTATTATTCATGTCTAAAATATAAGCCCTCTTGATATGGAAAAGACAAAAGAAATTTTCACCATAGAAAACTAGCTATTCAGGACAAGAGGAAGTGGCCTCAAGTTGTACCAGGGGAAGTTTAGGATGGATATTAGGAAAAAATTTTCACAGAAAGGGTTATCAAACATTGGAACAGGCTGCTCGGGGAAGTGCTGGTTGGATCACCATCCCTGGAGGTATTTAAAAGATGGGTAGATGTGGTACTGAGGGACATGGTTTAGTGGTGGTTTTGGCACATCTTAAAAGTCTCTTCCAACCTAGATGATTCTATGATTCTATGTAGACTTTAGAATGACACTGATGTCCTCTTGATCACATTACGTTCATGAGTCTTGTCTTCTTCCCCTCTCTTTGTGCAAGGTCTGTGGGGAAGCAGAGTCTGGAAACTGGAGCCACTGCGCAAAAAGTCAAAATTCATCTCCAGATTTGTTCTATGCAAGGCTTGGGCATAAAGGCAATCAGCTTTGTCTTTTGTCTCATATCTCTTTCTGTTTTCAATATTTTGTGGGTTTATAGCCTCCGGGTATGGTCTTTTAATTCTTGGGAGAGCTATATGTTATAACAAAAAATTAAGTAGAAAAACAGATGTATCTTGATTAAAAGTATTTCTTAGTGCTCTAGGTAGCAACTTATATTGATGAATATTGCCGAACTTTCACAGCCCATTCATATTTGGCTTCCCATATTTTTTCTCTCAAGGAAACCAGAGTGCACTGTTTTTAAACTTGATTATGGGTTAGAAAATACCAAGTAATTATCTACCCAGAAATCATTTTTCATTCACTCCTATTTTTTCTTTTTTTTTTTTTTTTCCCTTCTTTTATTTTGTTGACTATACTCGTGAGTCAGGGTGTGTCAGAGTGGCTGATCCTGCCCAGTAACCATTATAATCTTTATAATCTGCCATAGTTTCTTACTACTGTTTAGTAATGTTTCTCTCCTGGAAGATCCTCCTCATGAAACCAAGGTGGCTGCTTGTCCACAGGAAGTATGTGAATAGTGCAAGGGCATGTTCCATGGCATTGTGTAGCACTAAAGAAAAGCACTTTAGCCTAGGAAATATTTCCTTTTGAATAAGGCTGTATAGAAACTTCTTTGGCTTCTTCAAGGGCTTTATTTACATTGCTGCCATTGTGATTAAGTTTCTTGGTATCGCTGATTATAGTGATGGCGTAGAGCCAAAATTGTTGTTGCTTTTGGCTGAGTAGGAAAAAAGACAGCCTGAAAATGTTTTTGGCAAAAAAAAAAAAAGGGGGGGGGAGTGCTTGTTAAGAATGAGAAGTTGATTGTTATATCTTTTGTATTATTTTAAAAATGTAGCTAAATTTTAAACACCATAATTTTTAGTATATTTCATGGTGGAGGTTCTGGGTGAGGCAGCATTTAAAGAATAACATTTCCTTGCTGAAATACATAGAGTGGGTAAAAAGTAAACTGACTGAGTGCACTTCCCTGCTGTGGTTCATTGCTTCTTGGGAGTTTCATTTTGGAGAGCAGGTGCCCCTGTTCTTTCCTACTGGCTGAGCTGCATCTTGCTTGATCCAACACAGTTTTCTTTCTGTGCCAGGGTTCATGGTGACAGTTCTTAACGTTTCTTCACATTCCATGATATCCATGACTACAATCAACCTCTTTTTATAGAAACTGATCTTTTCCTCTTCCAGCCTGAAAAGTTAAGCGTGTCCACTTCTGAGGCCTCATTCATAGCTAGAACTTTACCTACAGCTCTAAAAGTCACCTCTAGAATGTGAATGTGCATGCTTACTTCCAGTGACACTTTTCCTTCTCATGTTAAAAGTATGTTTCTAAGCTAGTGTTTGAACATAAAAATGAGTCTCTGGTGGGTTAATTATGGCTAAGGGCCAAACTCCCACCCAGCCACTTGCTCAATCCCCCTCCTCAACACAACAGGAGGAGAAGATAGGATGAGAAGACTCGTGTGTCGTGATAAAGACAGTTAGATTGCTTACTGGTTAATGTCACTGGCAAAACAAACTCGACTTTGGGAAAATTAATTTTTTGCCAATCAAAATAGATTTGGGTAGTGAGAAACAAAGACAAACAATGAAACACCACCTTTTCTCCCCCATTTCCCTTGCTCAACTTCACTCTGTCACTCCAGACTCTTCTACCCACCTCTCTGGTGCAGGAAGGGATGGGATGGGTATGGTTGGTACATAGTTTCTCTCTGCTGCTCCTTCCCTCTCACACTTTTCCCCTACTCCAGCGTGGGCTCTCATCATGGGGCTGCAATCCTTCAGGAAAAAAACTGCTCTGGCGTGGGCTCTGTAAGGACGGCAGTGGATATCTTCTCCAGCATGAACTGTCCACAGGCTGCAGCAGATATGTGCTTTGGCACCTGGGGCACCTCTTCCCCCTCCTCCTTCTCTGACCTTGGTGTTCCCTCTGCTGTTTCTCACTCTCTCCCCCCCACCACTACCCCCTTCCTCTGCCTGTGTGGCAGGTTTTGCCCTTTCTAAAATATGTTTTCCCAGAGGGGCCATCAGCCTGGATGAGGGCCTGAGCTGTGCCCTGCAGTGGGTCCACTGGAGCCATGAGGAACTGGCTGTGTCCAGCACAGGGCAGCCCTGGTCTCTTCTGACAGAGGCTCCTGCAATTTCCCCACTGCCAACACCATGGACATCCAATAGAGTGTCGAGTGATTTTTAAGATTTTATTTATAGGGGAAGCTATGACAGCGTAACAATGCTTACTAATGCAGTATTGTGCCACTTGCTGAGTGAAAAATAATGTTTTCTTCATAGGAAGAAGGATTTTATTATGTTGGGCTTTAACTCTTGCCCAAATGTAGACAAGGCTGCTTGTACAGGAGGCCAGGGCTACTGTGGGGAGGCTGTTCTCCTCTGCTAAGTGAAGGACGGAGGTGAAGGTGGGCATTGTATGTTCTCAGCTAGGATGATCTTTCTCGTGAACTGACGCTGCATTTCATTGCAATAGAATTGGGCTTTAATCAGTGAAACTAGACATCGATTTAAAACATGTAAAAGTGCTTCTTTATGCAGCTGATGGTGAGGCTTTGTGGCCACAGAGTGCTACAGAGACGGTGTCAACAGGACCAAGCGTGGTTTAGGCAGATTCATGGACAATAGGTGCATAAGTGGATATTAGAATGGGATTAGACAGGGATGTGCTCTATGATATCCTTAATACTATAATTCTCAATGTTGGCAGAATATGAGGTGAATAGACCAGTAGGCTACATTCAGGATTTTATTAGAACTGAAAAAGTATAACCAAAAGGAAAGCATGACAGTGAGGTCTGAAAGGTTGTAATTACAAAAAATATTCTGGAGAACACTTTTTAAAAGCTTGTGTTAAAAAAAAAAAAAAAAACAAAACAAAACACAAAACCCACAAAACCGTCATTATCTGTGTTTCTCTTTTTGGTACTCAGATTAACTAATGCCAATAGAAAGAATGCCAAAAAGATCCAAAGAGGTAAATAGCAAATGGAAAGACAAGCAGAGATACAGGCAATGAGGGAAGATTAGTCTGTTTAAGGAGCAGGAACTGAGTATTAGTCAGAACAATAGTTTTAGACTGCAAAAGAAAAGTTCATTTTACATAATGTGAAGTTAACAAATAGAAAGAGACCAAATTCACGGGAAGGTGGAGTAGATCCGTAGGTACTGAAATTAAGGAAACAACATTAAGCCCAAATGAATTTGGAATTGGTGGCATGGTACAAGGAAGATGCTGAGGAAATCATGGGGTTTTGCCTGAAGACAAGCAGCAGAATTCTGTTTCTCCCATAGGTGGGTGTGGTATAAGACTAAAAATCTTTTGTTGCATGGCTTTAATCCTCTTTCTCTTAAGAATGCCTCTTTCTGCAATGCTTCTGTATGTTATCAAGTGTCGAAGTCAATCAGTGGTTAGTTGTAGTTGAGATCGCTTCAATGACCCTGATCGTTAGTAAAATCAGCAAGACATGATTGGAGGAAGCAGATTTGGAGTTTCTTCAGAAGTGCCTACAAGTAGTTTTTAAGCAGTTTGATCACAGTGTTTCTTTTTAACCTAAAAATGATTTTTGCTTCAGGTTTCCCCATAATGGAAATATCTATCTGATTCCCTTTTGCTACAATTGCAATCACTGTTTTCATTCCTCCTTATTGTAACTTTATCTTGCTTTACTTCAGATTTTTCCATTAATTTCAGGAAACAAGAGCCTGACATGGTAATGCTTGTGAGTAAAGCCTGGTCCTTGGCATCCTGACGTTTGAACTTTATGGATTAGAATTGTTGACTCACAGCAATCAGGTTCACTCTTGTTGTGTCTGACAGGGAACAGAGGGGACTAAGCCAAAACCAGAGCCCCCGGGGTAAGGGCATTAGTCCTGTCTTTTCCAAAGTGAATGGTTTCCCTTCTAAACAGACTCTGGAAAGAAGCTTAGTAATTCCTTGGGGAGGCAAGTTATAAAACTTGAGATGCAGATATTTAAATCCTATGAGCCAGCCAGCAGTAGTGGAATTGGCCGTCAGAACTTGTAAAAATCTCAACCAATCTCTTTTATTGTCTTGTGGCTGCAGCAATGAGGCATCTCAGCTTTTGCAGGGTGAACTTTCCCCAGCATATCCCGTTTGCTACTGTTAATGTGTATACAAACAGCGATGCGAGTTTTATCTAAAAGAGGCATCTTTAGGGTGGAAAAGGTTATCACAGAGGTCCTTTCATCTGCTGAAGTGAGAATTTAAATCCATGACACTAGAGCGGCTACAGAGTTGACTGGAGCCCAATCCTGGATTTATTTTATTTTAGTACTTAAAATTAGTGGTGCTGCAGGCAGTATTTCAGATTCTCGTGTACAATATTTTGAGCTGTCTAATTTTCACTGGAAGTTGTAGAACATATTGAGGAATCACCATTTGCATGCCAGTTAAGAGTTCTGAAGTGTTTGAGAAGTGTTACCTCTGTTGCTATATGCATCTAGATTATTCAGCGAACTTCATGAGAAAAATTCTCCTACCTGCTGTTCCTCTTGTTATGTATGATGGTACCGCATCTTGCAGTATAATGTGACTCTAACTAGAAATATTCTTCCTAATTATAAACAAACTTAGAGAGAGTAGTTCTGAATGGTAAACCTCTCCATCTTGTGCCTTAAAAAATCTTTTCCCATTCAAGCTATGGGCCTCAGTCTGGTTCTAGTTAGAATTCTGTTGTCTTAGACAGCAGACCGATGTCATTTCTGGAAGTCTTCTGATAGCCATAGTGGGTTGAAGAGGAAATTGTACTGCACTTAAAAGTGATTATATGGTATGGTTGTCTGTAATGGCAACGGATTGAACTTGGTGAACTTACTAAAATAGGAATAGACAGAAAAATCGATGTGGGTGGCAGACATGTAGATGATAAGACATTAATTCAAACATTCATGTGGTCCTCCTTTTTATGCACTAACCTGTGATTTAGACAAAGGGTATCCATAGAGAGCCACATGAAGTGTCTGTTATTTGTTTCTTTTGAGACACTCAAAGATTATGAATACTGTAGCTTCTTAGCATGTAGTATATAGTATTGATCTGTTTAACATTTTATCTACATATATAAATACAAATGTATTTGATGCTGGAATATTGCTATGTTAAAGGGGTAATCCTCATGTCCTGGGCCAGTTCAGAAATCAGTTGTAGACTTTCAATTTCAGACATATTGGTATTATCGTTGATTATGCAATTGCAAATGATGCTGCCCTGGTAACTTTGGTTGATTTTGGAACTTTATATCAAAGGAGACAGAATGATAAATTTCCACTGGGGTGGTTGCTCCTTGATTCAAAAAGAGAAATGTTTACATGCAAGTTAGCTCAAAGAAAAACAAATTCTAGAATGGAAATCGGCATGCTAGACTATAGCCCTTCAAAACTTGCTAGAATCTGTCTAACACAATTCTGTATTTATAACAGCATCTGTTTTTTCTGTTGAGTCGTATTTCCAGTACAGACTCTCCTGTCCTGTTGCAAAAATGTTCTTTGGCATTTATAAAATCCACTACAGTGGCTGATAACTTGACTGTTCTTCAGTTCTTCTGTCTTTCTAGTGGCATTGGCTCCAACTTTTATCAGTGCTTGGTTTGTTACATCACGGCAGTCCAGACTCACCTATGTGGTATTTCGGAGGCCATTCATGATCCTCCTGGAGCTGGGTGGAACAGCTTCTGTTACGCAATTGTGATCACTATGGTTTGAAGCAAAGTGGGGAAGTTGAAGGCTTAATCCTTAAGAAATAGTCAATAAAACAATATTTAATCTAGAAAACAACCCCGAGGAACAGAATATTTCCAGTAGCAGTTCCTTAGATCTAATGCATTTAGAGGACTAACTTTCAAACTTCACCTTCGGTTGGATGTGCAAAGGAGACTTTGCAGAGTCTAGCTGTGCTTTTACCATTCCTAAATCCAAAACTATCTTCTACACTTTCATAAAGACGACATTCTGTTTACCTGGTATGAGCTTGTTTAGCAACATAAAGATCATATGTGCACCATCAAAAGAATAAAAAAATAAATTACTATTTAAAATAGCTTAATATGAAGTGAGGAGCCTTCTTGAGTATTGCCAGTAAAGATCCCCAGTTTTGTATTTCCTTCTGCATAGGAAATGTAAAAGCTTCCTAGAATATGTTATATAGCCTGGTAACTCCAGCAGCTGTCCTGCAGAGTGGGTTTGAACATTCTGAGACTGAAAATTTCACAGTTCCTGGGCAGTGTTATAAAAAACAGATTGCTGTAGATAAGGTGGTCACTACCATGTCCTCCTTCTGTCATCATTCAATTCTCACTTGTATGCTGTAAAAGAAGTTGATGCAGTCAATTGTGTGCAAATGCCTGTTTTAGACATGCGTCCTCAGGAGTACTTGTGGGCTATGGATCCTCCCATGGCAATAGTTTTAATTCCTAAAACTAGGAGTGAAACAAGTTCTCTCTCTCTCTCCTGTTGATTAAAGTGTTCTTCTGTTTTGTTTCCCGACATTAATTCCACTATGGGATGTGTGACTTTCCTCATTAGCTGCGAAGGGAACATGTGCGTGTAAATCTGGGTGTTGAATTCTACTTGTGGAGCAAGTGCCCGGTTTGGGGCAATGCTGAGAGTGATAGCATAAATAAATGCCTTTTTAAGTAGGCCAGAGAGCTTGGTGAAGGCCTTTGGCATGATGTCGGCTTCACAGGTGCATTTCCAGAGTGCTATGTAATGACCATTAGCTTGAAAAAAAATCTGGGAATAATATTAGGTTAGTATTTCTCAAGGTGTTGTTAAAAATCATTAGTTAATCAGTATTAAATCTCAGAAATTGCTAAATCAGTCCATTGAATTATTAGAATTTTTATTAAAATTACTGCAATGCCTAAGCATTGTTGCCTATTCACTATTTTTTCTAAATAATCATAAAACGCTGTTACTTATTGCCTCTACTATTTGAGCTACCCTTGTAATTACCCATTGTCATGCCCTCTGTAGCTTTTAGATGTATCAACTATTTCTAAAATAAGGAGGTGCACTCTAGTAGGAACACACTGGATTTAACAAGGTCTTTGCTTTTAATTAAAACTTTTAATACACATTTTGAGACTTCACAATTAACCTTTTTCAAATATAATAATAGTAATAATTGAAGACATTTCTAGCTTGAGAAAAACATTTCTAGCTTAAATGCTTGCAGAGGGTTTTTGTAAAAATCCTCATATGAAATCCTTATATGCCTGGGAAATGAGGAGGGGCAGAGCCCCGCTTTGCCACGTTTCAACCTGGAGTGAATTTTGATGGCAAAATTCCAGACCCCTAAAACCCTGGGACTTCAAGTAAGCGTTGACATTGATGTAACCTGAGCAGTACAAATGAAGTTGCTTTAATACCGTGGATGTTCAGGAGCAATGATTACTGATGGAAAATACAGAAGTGCAGATAATGTACAGGAAGAGCCATTACGAATTTGCTTCACCAAGTCTTTCCTAAAGGGGTTTATAAGGGGCTGCTATGGTTGTCGATGGCTTACATCTGTGTTGCCTGTCTTAACCGTGCTATAGAGGTAGGAAGTTGTAAGTCACAGCCTAAACGCACAACTAATGCCTTCTGCCACTTTAAGGGTCTGTGAAGAGTTTCTTTAATTGCAAAAGATGGCTGAAGCCTCTCTCTGTTATACGCTCCTAATTTCCTTCCTTTTTCCCTCGTGCCAACTCCGTCTGCTATCCCCCTCTCCCAGCCCTGATATTTCTGTGTGCGGCTTCGTGCAAGAAGTGGGGAGGGTTTTTTTTATAGAGTTCACATACTCAGGTGTCTGGAACCTGCACAGGCTCAGCCTGTGTACGGATCCAGTAGATGATCTCATGATGTGGTTTGAATAGGCTCTGTGTGGTCAGTGCTGCTGCCAGCACCTGAGGAAACCGGGTCTGTCTCTCCACGTTACCAACACAGAGCAGGCTGGATTCAAAATAGGCTTGCTGTGAAGGTGGAGGTTCTCCAAGCTCTTGTGCACAGGAGAAGCCTCAGAAACTGGCCGAGAGACCTCTCAGCACTGGGTGCAGGGTGTACTGAAAGGGAGTCATCTCTGCAGCCTGGGAATGGTTTCACTGGATGAACAACTATGGCCAAGGGGCAGCTGAGGCAGTTTCTTTACTGAAAACACCTCTCTGTTTGGTTCTTGAACAGATTCATATTTCGTACAGTGGGAGTTGGACGTTACTGGTAATAACTCCTTCCTACTGCCCGCTTCCCTACCAAGCACAGAAATTCTCTTTTAACTGAGAAATTAAATGCTCTCTGGAGTGTTTTAATAAAATCAAAGTTTTGTTTCAAAGTCATCAGTTTTACTCTGTCTCTCAGCCATCATCCTGATACTCCTCCTCAGAAAACCCCAAACTAATCAACTTAGCGCTGGGCATTCTGAAATGTTTGCTGAGAAAACAGCTCTGTTTTGACAGACAGCAATTATAGCACCTGGGCTATAGGCAGACTTTACAGCTCTTCTGGGGATCTCTTATGAATAGTCACCATGAGGCCAGCACAGCCCTGTGCAAACAAGCTTTGTAATCAAATTGCACTGAAAAACCCCCTTCTTCTCTACCCACACCCTCCCCTCCCAAAATTAGAGTGGCATGGACATTCCTCCTTTACCTATTCTGAATCTGAAAAAGTTCTCAGACTTTGTAAGAAAATGCTGTTTAAAATTAGGGAGACTTACTGTCTTATTCAGATGCGCTTGTTTGAGTCCCCCATATGTGTGGGCTGTCATACACACTCATTTTATGTTGTTGGATTTGAATTCATTTTTTCGTGATTGTGAGAACTCCACAGAATGTATGAGGGCTTGGAGTGATTCAACTGCATGGAAAATTAAGGAGAGGATGTCAATTAATATAAACACAGCTTTTGTCTGTGTCCTTTTGGGAGGCAAATTGTCTGATCTTGTTTCTCATGGTTGAATTGCTCATTGGTCATAAATTGCATTTTTTTTTTGAGAGGAAGCAATGCACTGTCTGAGGTCACACAGTCCTCTGCTACCCACTGGAGTCTGTCTTGGAGAACCTGGGATCTCTTCTCAGCTGCCATTTTTTTCTTTCACTGCTTTGCTTTATGCCTACATCACTCCTTGCTCTGGAAGGGCTTAATAGAAACTAAAAATTCTCCTGTAGGTAGCATTCTTTCACTCTTTTTGGTAGTCTCTACTGGAGGAAAAGGGAAAGAAAATGTCTACAATTAGGTAGCTAACTCAAGACTTCAAAAAATGGTGAAATGCTAATTTAAACAAAATAATATTGACAAGCCATATTAATGAAAAGCTGCCATTAACTTTAATGTTGTAAAGTTGTTACAGTGTGATAGCCTCCTTGTTCTAAAACATTCTTTTTCCCAGAGAGTCTTTTGGGCCATTACTCTCGGCCGTATTTTCTATAGGCTGGAATAAGTTATATTTAGTGTGTGTACTTTATTTCTGCTTCCAGAGCAGACTCCCTGCTCTATTTTTAAATGAACTACTTCAAAATCTTTTGCAGTGAGGTGTACAAGACCAAAAACGTAAATGACTGACTTTTCTGTGAAGAAGGTGTCTGTTCCAGTCAGGTTGTTATTGCTTTCCTCCCCTCAGAGTGACCTCTGCTATGAACATGCACTGGCCTCTCTCCGCGTCTTGATGGGGAAGAGGGGCTTTCATACATCCCTGAACACACTGTTCCCTTTGCAGCCAGACGAAAAGGCGCTGATCTCTCTGAGGAGCGCAGCGACGGCTCTGGAGCCACATGAAAGTTAGCGGTGTTAATCCCCTTGCTCTGGCTTGTGGTAGACTTTGGTTACCACGCTACACCATGGGTAACGCTTTCATAGGACGCGGTCATCTGGAGGGAAGGGGAAAAGAAAGTTCCCTTAGTATTTGCTATAACTGAAAAAAAAATCACCTGGAAAAGCTAGAGAGTTTGGCACGTTATTGAGCTTTCCGTGGCATCCCTGGCATGTTTGCTGTTGTTGCACAAATGAGCTCTCAGGTCTAAACACCACAAAAAGATGTCTTGATTGACACAGATGTGATAACGTTACATTTGAATAGAAGATTATATAGAGTACCACCATCGATTGGAGAGTGCAGAGGAGATCGTTCTCATTTCTACCATTTATTCTTAGTTACCAGTATCTGCCCTTTGTCCCTATCACACCAGTAAGTAAAAAAGCAACATGTGTGAGGAAAAAAGAAAAAAACTTATATTTCCTTTTGCTTCTTTATTTTCTTTTGCATTGAAGTAATGTTAATAATAAAACATTTTCTGTCACAGTTTTTGAAAGTAGGATCGTGGATTATACATTCTACATAAAATCTGAAAATCAAAACTTACTTTTTCACTCCACCCTTGAAGCGATTCCGTGTCACAGTTAAGCACTTTGCTGCAAATTATTAGCTGGAAAATTCTTACGGATCTGCCAGTGCTAATTTCTATTTTATCTGAAGGTGATTTTGCTAAGCAACTTAAGGTGCTCTCCTGCCATAGTCCCTGAATATATTAGTATCATGGGTAAATAAGCTTTTCAATATGAAATGACATATAGGTTCTTTGGTCAAACCTGTATATGTTCATTTAATAAAAGAATAATAATAAAACAGCACAAAGCATCCCCACAAGCAGATAGTGTTACAATTACATTTCTCAACCTCTGCAAATTTCACTTTGCAATCTTAATTTTTTTTTTATTAAATATGATTTTATGTGTATTTTTAAGTAGGTGGAATGCTGGAAGTTTTTCAGGAATATTTAATGAATATTTAAAGCCATTTAGCAGGCAGATGGAATTCAGTCCCTTAATATAGCTCTTACTACATGAAGTCAATGGGAAT
This sequence comes from Numenius arquata, assembly GCF_964106895.1. Classification (NCBI taxonomy): domain Eukaryota; kingdom Metazoa; phylum Chordata; class Aves; order Charadriiformes; family Scolopacidae; genus Numenius; species Numenius arquata. The sequence goes on along the minus strand of NC_133577.1, from coordinate 65,441,248 downwards.
TTTGTCTTTGCTTTCAGAGAGAACACCATTCATATATGGTGTGGTGATGAAATAACCACTGGATTTTCTTAATGCCAGCATTCAAATTATTAAAAACCTGTTCAATTATAAAATTCGAATTTTTAGAATTACTGGAAAAACAAAGTCAAGTAAGATCTATTCCTGTTTTTCCTTCAGTTTGTTAAGACATTTGAAGTATTTGCATTGTTCCTAAAATATTATTTTAATGGTTTGTGACATCCTTTATTATTAATTTGGATCACACAGAAATTGAACAGAAATGGTTTTCCTCTCTGCTTAGAAAGGCACTGTGGCATTCCGTATTTCTTTTCAATATAAGAACCTGTTGAAGACGTTATACATGAGTTGGGGGTGGCACGCCAAGATTTCTGGTATCTAAGAACACTAAGAGAAGTCGGCTGAAGGGAATTTTGGCTCCTTGAAAGTTTAATAAATATTGGAATTCTGGTGAAATTCTAGAAGTTATGGAAATGCTGAAGTTCTGGAAGTGTTGCAGAATAGCAGGCAGGATGACTAACTTGCTATGAATTGATTAACTGTTACAATTTGTGATCAAAGTAATGAATAAATTGATGGAAGATTCTGATAATGTAAAGAATTAAAGAATAGGCTTTTAATTAATAACAGTCAACTTAATTTGTGTAAGATATGTAATGTCAAAAAAATGTGATGTGATTCTTTGATTATCTCCAAAATTTGGTGTAAAAAACACCCAACTTGTTTAATTGAAATAACTTTTTTCACTAACTATAATTAGACTTCTGTAAACAAACAGTTCCCAATATTATATATTATAATATATAGACCATATACTTAAAGTGAGCATTATCTGTCAGTATTTGCCAATTGCAAATAAAACTTAAACAGTGATATTTATATTTGAGCTTCATAGTTTTGGTACTAGGCTTGATGCTAATAATCATTTTATCAGTGAGATGGAAGTATAAAATGACAGTCAATGGAACCTGCAGGCGATAAAGGATATGGCATAGGGTTACCTAATGGTGAGAACAGCCATGTGGGGCAATTTAAATTGCTTCTTAATGTGATTTACACAAAGTTCATCTGAACATTAGACATATAAATACGAACAATATGGAGACTATTGTACACTATTTTGAGAGGAATGACTTGGAAAAGATGTAGCAATGTAATGGAAAAAAAGCAGTGTGACGGCGGCAGAAGGACTTTGGCTACATAGAAGTAGGATTAATGAGTATGAATAGAATGAGGATTTTACTTCTATTGTATAGGGTAGTTGATACAGTTGTCACAATACTCTGTATAGTTCTAATATCTAGAAAATGAAATAATAGTGGTATTAAAATACTGTTTGTTCCAGTAGAGACAGTCAAAACAAGGATCACTATCTAGAAACTAAGGACAGAAAAAATTAGGATTAGAAAGACATATGACTTTCCAACAGAAACAATTATTAACCACAAGGACAAACTCACAAGGACAGCAGCCAGTTCCTCATGGCTTTAAGTCACAAGCAGATGTCCCTTTCCTACCTCCCTAGAACAAGTTATTGGCTTCAGTGGCAGCGACTGGATATGGTGTATTTGTATAATCAGACTGGATAAAATCAATTAATAAGCCTTGATTCTGCCTACTGTAAGCTCTGAAACAGTCCACAAAAGTGAAGGAGATCCTTTAAGTAGGATAAACCAAAATAAAATAAGCAGGTAGAAGAAGTAGTTTTCCACACAACTTTTTTCACTTGTAGGAAAAGTAATCATGAAACAAATAGCTACAGGGGGGTTCAGTCTTGGACAAATCTGATGGGTTTAGCATTACTTACATCTGTTTTAGCAATCCTTTTTTTTTCCTCTTTTCTTATCTAGATTTTTTTTTTCACTTTGAGCAGCTTAATAACATTCTTAACTTTCAGCGTTTGATGAATTCTCCCCTAGATTTCCCCTAAACTTCCCCTTCCCTATCACTTTCTGTTAGTTCTTGTCCTTTGAAAGTCTTTCTGGTGTGACTCAGTATATGTAAGCTTCTTATTCCTAGCTGTTTTCCATGAAGCAGCTCCCCCAGGGACATGTTACCTTGTTATGTCTATAGTTTTAAGATCTCAAAGAACTTGGAAGAGTGAAAATAATCAGGATCTCTTCCACTATTTGCAGAGTGATTCTACAGAATGACTTGCTGTCAGCAAAGCCATAGGAAAGTCTTGCCTTTTACTAATAAATGCTCGAAGGGAAGCTTCCTTTCCTTTTCTTATGCATGCTCCTCATTGTTGAGTGATGCATACTGAAAAAATATACCTGAGTTAAGCTCTCATTCAGGTGATCCATTATGGATCTGAAGGAGGCAAAGCAGGTATTTCTTCTGTCCCACTTCGTGTGAACATGGGAAGCCGCCATTTGAAGAGTGGAAGCTTGTTGCTTCCAAGGAGAACAGCTGAAGTGCAGTCAACACATGCCTCACCTTTATCTGAGGGACAACTAGAATACAAGACAGTCACGGCAGGTTGGTCCTATACAGTCCACAAGGCCTATGTGATTTAAGTGTTTAGAGATAAGGCTCCCCAGAATATTTAGAGCAGGAAATACCCACTGCTTTGTTTCATGACTTAAAATGAGGTTTCTGTTGTTCTTTCTCCTGAAAACGTAACCTGTGGCCTAAGAGCAAGATTACTCTTAGCGGAGAGTGAGAGTTTTCAGGAGCCCAACAGTACCGTCATCTCTATCACCACCTCTAATTTCTTTCCAGGTGCCAAACCCAAAATTCAGATCACAGTCCTTGATCACAGTGAGAGCATTCATATTATCCATTATATTATTCATATTATCCATCATCTTATCAGATATATTATTCATTATATTATGAATATACATTTTAATATATATTCATATTACATCCATATTGTCCCTGCCCATGGCAGGGGGCTTGGAACTCCATGATCTTTAAGGTCCCTTCCAACTCTACCCATTCTATGATCCTATGATTCTATGATTACAACCTAAATTGCATGGCAGGTTCTTCAGCTTGCAAAAAAAAAAAAAAAAAAAAAAAATCCCTCTTGGTGAAGGATCTGAGAGAGAGACCGATGAGTTACCTTTCAATTCCTTTGTTGCCTTAACATTTGGGGTCAAATTCTTACAGTGCAGAGGAGACCTAAAAGCTAAAATGGATGGAAAAACAACAGATGGAGAATATTTGTTTCTTGGGTGGGGAGCTATGGCTGAAGAATAGGATTATATCAGTATGTTGACTCCACGGTCTTGTCACCACAGTAATCTGTTGCAGAAGGAGGTGGTTTCTATAGGTGGTATTTAGTGTTACAGCCAGCGAGGAGAGGCAGCGGTGGGGCTGAGACCTATTGTTTCTGTAAGTGGTTGCAGGGCTGTCCAGGTGTCCTGATTTAAAGGCTGCTCCTTGAGACAGGAAATTGTATCTTGTTCTGAGGTTTACTGTAATAAAGTACATAGTCCTGGGGGAATGTGCTGCTGGGCCCATGAATCACTTTATGGGCTGGCTGTTCTGACCTCAGCCCTGTGATTTATTCAGGCCATACCGCAGCAGGAATGGCAAAAATGTAACTGGCGCATGGTCTTCCCAGCCTCCCCCCGCCTCTCCACCCCAGATGGGCCTGTAACTGGGAGGCTGCCATAAATCCATAAAGGCAGGTTTGCTCCGAGCTGGCAGTTTCACTTGTCTTGCCCAAGAGCTCTCTGCTGTGTGTCTGCTCGGGATTTGGTGGTAGGGGAATCCTCTTGCTTCTCAGGTGTTTCCTTCGTGTTCCGTGGCCTTGTAGCTCCTCAAGTTTCTCGTGTGAAGAAGTGAAAAATCTCAGTGCAATCGTGGTACTCTTAGGAAAAATAAGGCAGCTTGAAGTGTGCAAGATTTTGGTAATTCCCTTTTTCCTTTCAGCTGACAATAAATAAATAAATAAATAAAAAGAGACCTGACTGTTTTCAGGTCAGGATGTCACCGTTTTACAGATGTTACCAGATGTACTCGTACAATCCTTAAGTAAATAGTAGTATTTGCATTTACAGAGGTATTTAAATGATGTGCTCTTGGTCAAACCATAAGTGACAGGCATGAAGAACAGATCTTGTCTCTCAGCTCCGCTGTCCCGGTTTGAAGTAAAACCGAACCAATTTTCTGTTCTGTAACTTTACATCCTAGCTAGGCCTCCTCTAACTCTCTGAAATTAACGGCATATTGTGGAGAAAAACTGCTCGTTCTCAGAGTGATAAGACCAACGTTTGTGCTCCATGCCAAGGAATGGTATGCAGGGAGGCCCTTGCTTATACTTATTGCTATAACAACCAAGGTCAGCCAAGTTCGTTATTTGCCCCCTTAGAGGGTCGGAAACGGAAAAAACGTAGAGGGGTCACATCAGTGGGGAGGAGTGGACAGGACAGGTGACCCAAACCTGACCAACTGGGGTATTCCATCCCATCTGCCCCATGCTCGGTATAAAAGCTGAGGGATCAAAGGGTCAGCCCCCCTTCCTGCGATGGCCGACGTCCAGAGAGGACTCTGTCTGTTCATCTGCCTTTGATCCCGATCCGTGTGTTCCTGACTCCAGAGCTGGAATCCAGTTCCCATTCGTCACTGAGTCCAGTCTGGGACTTCCCCAGTGCCTGCCGGTGATGTAACTGACATCCTGGGAGCTTGATACGGTTTTGTAGATATTGTATCTCTTTCTCCTCCTCTCTCCTCTTTTGGGGGGGGGGAGGGGCCGTCAAACTTCTGAATCTCCTTATCTCTTTCTCCTCCTCTCTCCTCTTTTTGGGGGGGGGGAAGGGGGGGAAGGGCCATCTGCCGGTCCGGTTTTGGTGAATTCAGCCAAAACCACGACATCCGCTAATCCGTGTTTCTGTTTCAATTGACTATGTTTGTTTACGTGTTTTGCAGTTAGCAGTTGTTAGTTTGAAAAATCTCACACTTTTCTTTGTTGATGGTCTTCCCATCTCAATTTTTAAAATATTTATTCTGCATGAAGCTTCCTTATATTTTCCTGTAATTCTTTGGTCCATACACTTCAGAAAATATTCAGAATTTTTCATGATGCTGTGCAAAATACTCATTTCTTAAGGATAGTTTCAGGATTAAAAGTTATCCAATATACTCATGTTCACCCTGCCTTTCAGTTATTTTCTGCCCCGTCCATTGTGTATCTCCATACAACTAAGTGTAAATCTCCACTTATTCTTGCCATGAATTTGTCTGTCTTAATCTAACCATTTTAAATAGTTTAGACACTATGGGGAGCTGACAGAAAGAGCCATTTTTCCTCTAAGAGTTTGTAAATAATACTGTTAGAATGAAGAAGCTGTAACCTGTAAAGCAGTCCTATTCCTTGCAACATGCTCAAATTTCTGCCTTAGCCATCTCATCCTGAAGTCAGCCTTGGAAAATACACACAATTTTTCCATAAAATAGATAAAATTTAAACATCTTGAAATTTAGCACGATATTTTCTTTCAAAAAAATTAGCCTACTTGCAAGTCTCAATACCTAAGTAGATGCCAAATTATATTCCTTAGCAATGGTGTAACCAATTAGAGGGCAAGTATATCAAAACAAGGAAGAGGTTACTTGTTAGAAGGTATGGGAACTTCCATTTATCTGTAGCGTAGACAGGTTTTCATGACAGCCAGTCTCTCTATGTGATACAACCTGATTTAAGTTTGTTTCTTCTGTTTAATATCCTTGAAATTGGAGTTTTTTTACTTTTTCTAAGATACTGGAGTTATATCTGTAAATTTGCATGCGATAATATTTCCTTAATAAGGTAATTTTCATGGGAGTTTTGTTTTAACTACAGGATAAACACAGCTTCACGTTTCTTCAATTAAAAAGGTGTTAGTAGCTGGAATGTGCTAAAAGGAGGTTTTTCCAATTCACATATGAGTGACTTGCTCTCTCAGTTTCAACATGGTTAAGTTTCATGTGCTTGTGTCTCATTACAAAACATGGACAATAACAGCTTACTTTGAGATGGTTGAGCTTCATTAGATTTTTTTTTATAAAACTCCTTTAAATCTATACATGAAAAAAAGCTTTATGTAACAGAATGTATCGTTATGTTTAGCAGGGATCTGATAATAAAGGGTTGTCAACGCTCTGTTTCCATGGTTTAGATCAAGCTTAACTGTGCTGGTTCTGGAGCAGAGTATGCATACTCATTCTCCTAAAATATTTTTACAGCATGCAACTCCAGTTTTTTCTCATTCTTCCCATGAAGAAAAGGGACTGGTTAGAGGTAAAAACAGAAAAGGAGACGTTAGGATGCTCCCTGCTTACTGTAGAACGCCAGTTGCTTTAGGCATCTGGAAAGTTGTTTATCTTCAGAGCTCATCAGAATATACTCTAGTGCCAATTCAAACAAATCTTCTGCACTAAGAGACTGCAAGTAGCTACACCTACTTTCAGACCCAGATCTGAAAAAGGAAATTAAATGAAACCTCTCAGGCCCCTTCTGCTGCAATTACGGAACTAAATATATCCAAATTTTATCCCTAGCCTCTGACACCTGCTCCATTCCTGTCCTCAACCCTTTCAACAGCTTCTGTTTGCTTAGAAACACTTTTTTTGGCACTACTTAAGCAGTGGTCATTGAAGCTACCAGGAGCAGGAGGCAAAGTGGTGCCTCAGTGCTGAATGAAACTGCTTCTATCCTTTTTCCCTTGATGCTGCTGTTCCTTATCCAGACACTTGGCGTTTCTTGTGCTTCCTTTTCAATCCATCTCCTGGGCAGCAGCAACAACCAGAGAAGACTGAAATCCAAGTAGTAAATTAAGATTAGGGTGGAACAGATGTCAGCATTAGTGCTGCTGTTGTTACTACCACCAAATGCTAAGACATCATTTGCAGAGTTAATGTAAGCAGTCCCGTATACTGTGGCTGACCTTATAGGAAATATATCTTTTTAGAAATCAGACAAGGTTGTTCTGGAAGAGAGGCTTGGTCTATCATAGAAAGAACGCTCAAGAGAAGAGGGAGGAGGAAGTTAGGTGAGACACATCAAGGTTGGTAGTTGGATAGACAATAAATAATGAAAGCAATCATTAACTCTAGTAAGAAAATTTGTTGAAATAGAGGAGAATTTAGATGTTTGTAAAAGAACAACAAAATGAAATTCAAACTCTACACCTCTGGTATGTAACATGAAACCAGATGTCACGGGGATAATGGCAATTAATGTGAAATAGAATAATATTCACAGCTGGAATGTGGGTACAGGTTGTTCAGGAAAGCTAGAAATAAAAATACAGGTGGCATATATTAATGATACTGGAGATTCTGAGGAAATAAAAAAGTGGTAGCATAAATGAAATAGTATTACTTTGAGTCAAAATAATGTAAGGACCATAAAAGGAGTTATACAAATAGAGTGGATAGTAGCCTGCTATGGATTTTAGTTGTAGAGTAGATGTAAATAACAACGGAAAATGTGTTTTTATGGGAGACGTCTATTTATTGGATACAAATCAGAGCAACTGCTGAACTTCTTAACTCAATATTTCCTAGATCACCAAGAAGTAATGTTGATTTGAGACTTCAGAATTGTAATAAGTGCTGATAATACTAGGGAAGAAATCATCTCCAAAACCAACTTCAGCTGTAGTGACCATGAACTGAGTACGCTTATATTTAAATTAAAAAAAAAAAAAAAGCTAAACAAGTAAAGTTTTCAATTTCAAAATAGCAAACCGAAAAATCGAGATTATTAGGCAGCAAGTAAATTGGACAGAAGGACTCAGAGAATTGTGTGAGGAGAAGGAGGGAATTTATTTAAATCAAAAGTCCAAAACTATGAGGTCTTTGCATCTCAAACAAAGGGGGGAAAGTGTAAGGAATAAAAGAAGTGGAACCACGATGTACTGAGGACAGGACTAGGATTAGCGATAGTATGCATACAGTCTCAAAATTAAATGAATGCTTTTGCCTTAATTTCCAATGAGCAGAAAGATAAAATATAAAGGAAGGGAGGTTTGATGACCTATCAGAATAAATATGCCAAGCATGGAAACAAGACAGATGCAGAAAGAAGTGAGATGAATTATACTAACCAGAAATAACAATCATGATAATAATTTAGTAAGGAGGTGGACTCTCTATCAGTTTGTATCTTTGATTCAAGACTAAAGGTTGGGTAGTTTTCTTAAAACAACTATGTTATAAATCATGACTTGTGTTTTTCACGTGATCAGAAGCCACACTAAGACTGCAGTATTTCTGTCATTGTTTGACTGATATAGCAGAAATTTCTTTCTACCATCTTTCACCTGAGGTCTAATTCACAAAGATGTAATTAGAGAACAATTGTTTTCACTCTAGTAATTGTGGTTGTTTGATATGTTATAATCAATGTGAATTCCATGATTCACTTCCCATTCTTAAGTTCTGGCAGCCCTGGCTTTGGCAACTAAGGGTTTGATGCTGTCACAGGGTCTTGAAGAACTACAGTTCCTCCAGGGATAAGGAACCTGTGGTCAGATTTGGGTTCCTCCTGTTTATTCAAGGCTAAGTTTTAACTGAATTGCCAGGCTGCAGGCATACACAATCAGTGGTGCTGACGCCAGGGAGGGGGCAGGAACCTGAAAATGGGAGAGCAGAACCATCTTTTTCAGCAATAGCCTTGTCTTGCATCAGCTTAAGCCAATAGTGAAACCACATGCTAAGCTAAAGCTCAACCTGTACTTGACCGTGTCACAAGAGAAGAAACTAGAGCTGCTTTTCTTATAAGCTCATTTTTCAAAATCTGGTGGATGTATTCCGGTGGCTTGTATTGCCTGGATGAAAATTATACCCTAAGTTTGTCCTCTATTTGCACTGCTATTAAACTGCAGATGAAGAAAGACAGTGCAAGTGTCAGAACTTCCGTCTCGGAAAAGCCAGCTCTGTGGAGTTCAAGAGCCTTGTGAGTACTTCTGTCTCTCATCTAGCTTCTGCACCAAAGGCTGGTAAAACAAGGAACATTGTCTTAAAAAAAGAATACTACCCTTTCTAGGGAAAAATCTCCCATAACATCAGGTGCCAAGATTGAAGGTTCTTTCTAAAATGTACCATCTTCGAGAACTCCCACTCTTCATAGGCAAGCAGGTAAGGCTCGGGTACTATCAGTTTAGCAGCTGTGGTATGCAGCAGCCTCTTTTTCACTGGAGGAATTAATCAATAAAAATAGTTCAGGAACTTAGTAGTGGGTTGGGAAGTCCTTCTGCAAAAGCTTTAGATTATTTTTCTGGGCATGCTGGCAACACAGTCTAGAGCTGCACTGCATTTCTGAGTGCCCAGAGCTGAGACGTGAGCAGGACTAGGAATTGCAAAGCTTTGCCTCAGGTACCAAAGTGGTAAAATTAAGATGGAAAGTAAAAGAAAGGCTAGAACATTGATGGGAAAGGTAATATAAAATGTTTATAGGATTACTTCTGACTATATCAAATATGTTGAGGGAAAGGACTTTGAATAGCATTGCTTATCAATCCTGGTAAGGAATGATGCTTCTGTGATTCTAGATGTTTAGGATGTTAGAGAAAATGTGAACAGGAAAGTCTAAATATGTTATCAGTATCTTTTTTTTTTTTTTTTTTTTTTAAACAAGGACAGCACAAGTGATAATGCTTCCTTTATCTAAAATTAACATTGATTTATTATCACATCTTTCATACAATGGAAAGTTAAAGGAGCATCTCTTTTGTGACCACACGACTCTATTCACAAAGAATTTATATTTTTATCTCGTTTCAAGTTGTGGTCAATTTTATGTAATGACATTGAAAAGAACAGTAAAAAGGTGTAAATTCAAGAGGCTTCAATTTGCTGATGACGAACAACTTTTTTATTTTCTTCTCACTTGGTTTGCTTGAATTTGCAATTCCTTTTTGGTAGCTGTGAGAGTGTAGATCAGGGGTGAGAAAGACTGCTGACATGCCATCCAGACAAGGCAAAGGTAACTTGCTGATTCAGGAAACAAGTACAGGAATGGAAGGAGTGTGGTATTATCCCTTTTGACAGAAGGTATAAGGCTGTGTTTGGGAAATTAATTTGCAGCCTGAGGTTTGATTATTCCCGCTGTAATTAAAAGAGCAGGTAGTACCTACTGCCAAGTTACGTTTTTTTCCCACCTTCTTGCAGGAAGAGGTTGCTACTGTTTCTTTTGGATAAATGTTTTGTTCACTTTGGGATACTTTGTGCTTTTCATATAGCTGCATCTTAAATACTGCAGAAACAGTAGCTGGTGCAGAATTTGGCAACCTGTGTATTAAGTAAGGTACTGGCCTATTAGCATCTTGACATTACGTTCTCTGGTCTGACTGCCAGTATTTTTCAAGGTTAAGAACCAAATTCTGACACCCAGAGCTCTGCGAGGACTGACTGCTCCCTGCAGGGTACTGCAGGTTCTGTAACCATGCTGACAGGACGGTGGATCTTAATTGCCGGGATCTCAGGGTGTTAGGAGCTGGAATTTACTCTCCACATGGTTCAGAGCAGTTGAATTTTCTTAATTTTCTGAAGATGTTCTATAACCAGCATAAAAAGTAGAAAAAAATACTGAGTTTGGAACTACCATGTGTTGACAGAGTCTATGATGAAAAGGATGAAGTTAGCACCAGGAGAACCGTCCCATAGGATCAGCTGTTTGGTGTGTTGCATTACTAATTACTTTTTAAGAGTTTATCAAGTATGACCCACCCAAACACTGTCATTCTGCCAAACTCATGAAATTACTAAATACCATGTCCTGACACTTTTACATTTTAAACTGTCACCTAAATGTCTGTCTAGCTCTCATAATACTGCAATACTGTATCGGAATTTCTTTGCCTGCTAGTTCTTCATGTTGTTGTCACTTCACAGGAGGGTTTTTTAATTCATATGCAAATAATATGGTTCTAGTTGTAATGGTGACTCACCATGGTAAGTCTTACAAATGTCTGTGAGATAGAAAAGCATTAAAAGCTTTTAACAGCATTTTCCTTAGGCTTTGAGTAAATGCCATGGACAGAAATCAGAACACTGAAGCAAGTACTACCCAAGTAGCAGCTCTTTGCTTCTGTACTTACTGGTGTCCTTACTGCTGGAGGCAATAAACAGTTTAGAAAACAGCAGAACCTTTCCAGTTTGAAGCCTGGTATATTCAAGGCATAACAGCCATAATTACAGTTTAATGTGCAAGGTTGAAAACTCTGGCAAGTCAGTCACCCCTCACAGAAGAGCAGCAGTCTGCATTGATGGAACTGACTGGATTGCTATGAGCTTGTAGCTACCTGATCTCTCCAAATTTGTGTCAGATCCTTAAATGCTGTAGTTTATTGCCTGCCAGAAAGAAAACAGACTTGATCCCTATAATGAAACCAGGCCTGATGGAATTATCCAAGTTCCTCAGTTACATTAAAATCAAAGCTGCTGCTGATCTCAATATTGCTTTTATATTATCTCATCCATACTTTCCAAAATACTTCACATAGGAAGAAATCTCATAATTTGAAGTACGTTGTTGTATATAATTCTATTTATAACATTTCTATATGGAATTTGTGTTCTCTTGGACATATGTAAGCATATTCTTTTAATAAATATGTATAGTTTTTATGTTTTGAAGCATCATTAATTCAACACTGTTTGCAGCCTGTTATTCTTTCTAATTATACAGCTGATAAATATTCCAGCCTTATGACCCTGAGAACTCTGCTGCAAAGTACAAAACTGCTTTTTAAAATTCACTTTCTGCTATGTTTTACGAAAAGGATTCCTCTCCTTTACGAGGAAGGAGCTGTGAAGGAATTACATAGTCTCCTAAAACCAGCTGATGTAGAGAGCCATTTAAAGACATCTTGATTCTATTAGGATTTGTAAGCCAGAGGACAAACTTGGCTACCCTGGTAGATAAAACATTTTTACTGTTGTGGATGAACTTTTTTTTATAACTCCTTATTGGACTTATCCTGCTACAGCTTATTATCCAGGAATAGTGTATATTAGTCCTGCAGTGCTGAGGGTTACTGAGTAGTTAGAAAGTCTCATGTCCCCATTTGAAAAAATATGCTGTGGTTCACCAAAGAGGAAAAAGAGGAATGAAACAAAACTGGTGTCTGCAGTGCTCCAGGGAGATGTGTTACGGTTTGGCTACACTTTACACTGGGGTGTTTTGGTGCTAATGGGACTTGGTAACCGAATCTGTATGAGCTGTAGTTCCTTATTTGCTAGGTTCATTCAAATACTTGGTCACTCAAACTACCAAATCGCTTATTTATCCTCGCCCAACCCATACAAGAAATCTTATCTGTGCTGTGTATGTCTTTTTCTAGGGCCTCTGTAAGCATGTGTATGAGATGATGGCACCTGCCATTTTTACTAAAGTCACTGCAGCTGAAGTATTCTCTCAGAAAAATGTTGTTCAGCATCTGAAGTTAAATGGTGTACAACTCTCTAACACTTTTCTCTGCTACAGAGAGATTTAGAAAATATCACTTTGCTGAATGGCTTCTACAGTTTGTAGTATTAGTAATGTGTAATAGTAGAATAGTACATTGTTGTAATTTTTAAGCTTTCATTCAGAAAAGACTGTTTCTGTGATTGACAGACATCCTTAAAGCTTTGCCTTGATTCAAGGCTGGTACCAAAAACCAAGCTGCAACTTAAATTCTTGCTATCTTGCCCAGTTATCTTCCCAAAATCAGACATTGCCATTCCAAGTCTGAAGGAGATGTGCCTTTGCACACTATTCTTTGTTGTGCATTGACAAAAATATTAGGGTGGCTAGTAAATGCAACAGGACAACCTCATCAGGAGTGCTTCAAAAGCTAACGACATTTGGCATCAGAAGAACTCAATCATGGCAATTTTCAGTGGTTTCGCACCTCTGCAGCCACTGCTTCCTTCCATGAGACATTTCAGTCCTCTGGATCGTTTGTATCTGAGAGCTGGAGTCATTGATTATTGCTGCATCTTTGGCATCCGCTATAAGAACTCTCAGTCCCAGCTGAACTGTAAGCATAATGGAGACTGTGGATGAATCAGAAGTACTCCAGAGGCAGCTCTACTGCCATATAACTACTAGCCCTATCTGAAACACCCAAACTAACTTATGTGAGCTATGTTTATGTGAGCTATGTTTATGTGAGCTATGTTTATGTGAGCTGTAGTAACTCTGGCATTAGCTAGCATTTTAAAAAATCAACCATGTTGGGTTGTGCAAGTACACACTTTTCCTGCCTGTTAGGACATTTCAAGACTTCCGATGATGTGAGCTGAAGACACTCACTTTGCTGGAGGAGCTAAGCCTGTAGCACTGACTGTTGCCTAAAATGAAGATGGGTCTGTATGACTGACTTGGGCACTCCTGACAGATAGGTTTGTTCATGTGCTACTGGCACCGTTCACACAGCAGCTCATTTTCTCCTTGCCACCTCACCCGTCTTACAGCATGTTCTTCTGCCCTCCCTGGGCATAATAGCTCTCAAAAAGGGGAATAAGTCAGTTTTTTGATGCTCTTTCAGTCACAAACCTTGTCTTTTGCTTGGTGATATTAAACTTTTTCTGAATAGCTCTTTTAGAATAATTTTAGCAATTCCAAGCTCTGTTGGGAACAGTAGCACTCCATTACAGACATCTTTCAGCAGTGACACCTGCACTACTTCTATATGGAACAGTATCCTTTTAGCTTGCAGAATTCAAAAATGCAGCTACAATGCACATATCACATTACAGGATATTTTTCTTCCTTTGGTTCAAACTTCATCTTGTTTCAGTTCCAGAAAATAGTCAGAAAGCCACAATGCCTTTCACCCCACTTCTTGACCAGCACCCTGGTCTCACACATGATATAGCACCGAAGTTTGGCCAGTAGGATGGTTTTTTCTAGGCATAGTGGCAATGATTGTTGAGCAAAAAATAAATAATGGGCTGCTATCCACATCTCATTGTCCTGGTCCTGGAGTTTTCTTGTAAGAAGTAGAGATGGGCGACAAAGGATTTGATTTCAGAAGGTATGCTTTCCATGCTATTTGAGGCACCTCCAATTTCCATACCAGAGTAATGGCTATATAGATACTGTTACAGAGATATTCTTGGCTCTGGTCCTGAATCATCAGCAAGGATTGTGGGATTACTATTAAAAGAATAAGTGTTTCTTTAGAATCAAAACAGATTACTCTAAAGAAAGTGAAAATGACCAGAGCTCCAAGCCAGCCTGTCTTTCCCAGGATACCGATAGCTAGAAAAAAGCAGAGGTCATGGATCATGTTCTGTCACTTCACTCTATTGATATTTTTCATGTTTCAGGCAGACATCCAAAGTCGGACACTTTTCCATAAAGCAAAAGCAACAGAAACAAAGTGGCAATAATAATGCTCCCATTATCAGTCGTTCCCACACCTACAATCTTGACACTGCAACTGGAAATCTGATGTGCACCTTTTCCTTTCTTCTACTCTTTGTCTCCATTAAGTCATCAGGATATTTGTATTTCTTCATAGAATAAATGTATTTAGGGTATCTTTCGATTATCCTAAAGTGTCTAAAAAAATTGCATAACACTGTGGTGTCATGTCTTGGAAGATAAGGGATAATTTAAGGTGCTAGTTTTTCTAGATATGATCTAGGCAGGATCCAAGTGCTCTCTAAACTGGATCTGTCAGATTTTTGATATGCTGGTAGTCCGCTTAAAGCAAGCTTACTCTCTTAGCATGTACAAGAAACACCTGTAGAAATCCAGAGATAAATTCCACCCACGGAAAGTCTATTGTGTAAGTCCATTCTGCTGTCAGATGCTGAACAATTTTGTCTGGTGAAACACACCTTTTCCTCTTGAGCTACATGGTTCTTTCACATTATTGATACAAAATATATGGCTTCAGTTGAGATCCTGGTAACAGCAAACTTCTGTGTATAGGTAGCTTCAGCAAAGCTCTAGCAATCGTTGGAGTGACTGAGGGGATGAACAGAGATCGCATGTTAGCAGTGGATTTTTTATGCTCTAGTTTCTTCTGCTGTGCAATGACAGAAGTCTTAAGCTTTCACTGGCAAAATATTTCAGTCACTGACTGGGATCAGAAGGAAGCCAGGCCATACATCATCACTATTTTCTCACCTAAACCTGTAAAGTGTAAGAAAAAAGATGTTCTTCCATCCCCAGCTATCACTCGTCTGAAAGCAGTCATGGACATTCTCATCAGCGACTCAATTTTCACCCATTGCCTTAGCAAAACTTCACGCCTTTCAAGTGAGAGCAGTATATTTTTTTTCTACCTGCAAAAAATAACAAGAGCTTTTTAAATATAACTCTCAATGAGAAACAACCTCAGAACCTGGCAGTTTCTGCTCTGGGGCTGTGGAATCAGAGTGCCTTTCACATAACTCTGGGCAAAAGTGCTGGGCTGGCTCCTGCCAAGCTGGGTTAAAAGATCGCAGCCCTGAGCTGCTTCTCAGAGGCTACCATCTTCTCAGGTCCATCAGCAGGACTGCACAGTAGTTGCTTCCTGATCCCATTCTGTTAAAATAATGTGTTGAGGACTTTTTTTAAGAGGCAAGACAGTATTGCTCAGACTTTTTAGAACAAGGTCAAGGAGCAAATATATGTGCAGTTATTCTTACAGATTGGAGAAGAGATTACTAAGTGTCCAGGACAGTAAGTTCTTTGTCCAGCTGAGCTGCAGCCAATGCAAGCTATCTGACTACATCCTACATATTTAGATATGCGTCTCTCTTCACCCTTGATCTAAGCACTGATGTACCTGATGAAGTTATTTCATTCTCAGTCCTCAGAAACATTACAATATTAAACACATATTTTCATGCTCACCAAGGTCATAAAGTTTGTAAAGTTTTCAGCATTCTAACAGGTAAAAATTTCTGTACTCTGGTAGTATCACTCCTTTCCCTTTTCAAGCCGTCACTTTAAAAGTCCATTATATTAGATGCATATGTTCAAAACATCAATATTGAATAAAAGCATTGTCCATTTGTCCTGTTCTTGTCAAATTTTCTTGGTCACGTATTCTTTCACATGGAGCTTAATACATACTTTTTGGAGCAATAATTTTTGGTTTAGCCACAATTACAAATTCCTAACTAAGATTAAGTTAGTTATTTAGAATAAAGAAAGATATGGGAAGAAAAAGAGAAAGCTATTTTACTACAAATAAAGTCTGCTCAAGGAATGGTAACAGGTGAATTAGAAAAAGCAGGTTTAGTGTCACTGGTACCATCAACAGTTTGCCAGTGTGATCCTAAGTCACCAGATTGAGATAGGTCTTTATTTAAAAAGATCTTGACAACAAACAGAAACATATAGGTATAATAAAAAGCAATCTTAATATTTTACATTAAGCTTCTATAACTTTTGTTACATCTTTAGTAAAAGACTAAGCGTTAGGGCAATGTTATTAGCATAATAATTGCTATTGGCATGATGAACAGAATAGTTTTAACACATTTGCTTATTTTTAAAAAAATTATTCGCTGAAATTAGCAATATTAATATGCTTTTTTAATATAAACTAGAGTGGGTGAAAATTTTGATTATTTGAGAATTTGGAATTTTCACTACTTTAACTGCATTTGCAACTAAATTTTTAGATGAAAGGTAGATAGGAGATCTGTAGTATTCAGAGTTTGGTTTTCATCATCACTCCTGCATGATGCCAGCTGTCACAGTGCCACAAATGGTCAGGACCTCATTTTATTCCTTCTTTGCAAGGTAATGAGAGGTGGGACAAGCAATATTGCCCTACCAAGCAATAAGGCCAAAGTTTTCTTTTCTGTCCTGTTGCACATCCTGATTTGGCCACACCAGCTAAAGGTGAGAATTAAGGTCAAAGGAATGAAATAGTTGTTTTCCCTAACACAGAGCAATCCTTTGAGTTCACTTGAGAAATGCTGTTTTATGATTAGGGCTATTGCCTTTGTCTCCTCTCTTCTCAGTATCTGTAAAATGTTTCTGAACTCTATTTGTAAGAGGGGTTTTTGGCTATTGGGAAAGAGTATGGCAAGGTTGTGTTTCTGTATCTAGCTATTACACTGCTCGAGCCTCAAGATGCTTGCACCATTTTTGAGAGGCTACAAAAGGTTTGTGATGAGGGCAGGCCTACCTTTGTCTTGAATTCCTCAGGACATGCATCCAATAAGCTCATTATATTGGTTACTCATAAGAAAAGTCAAAGAATAGCTCAAGCATCCTTGAAGGCATCTATTTCAACATCTGTCATGTAGCACAAAAGTGACAAAAGTGTCTGTGTCATCATTTCCTTCTGGGAATACTCTGTATTGTTCAAGTTATTTCAATAAACTTGTCACATGCCACCTTCCTTCTAAAACAGCTGCATGAATAGGCAGTATAACCTAATATAATTTAACACAGAAGTCTTATGATTAGTCCAGTATTTGTGCATGTATTCTAAAAATCTGTTCTGGAAATGTTTAGAACATTATAAAGAATGAAAATGTCCAACCACAGTAATAATAAACGGTAGTTATTAAAAACTGCGAAGTTGAGTGCAGAATAATAACATGTTATTATATGTTTTGCTTATTCTATAAGCAATAATTTGGTATCAGAACAGTCATTTAGGGGGAGGCGGGTGGGTCTTGACTTCCTGCTCCACCGACAGATGTATAACAAAAACATATGTATTACTGCTCTTCGGAGTTGCAAGCTGCCACAGCATTTATGGTATGTTCAACTCTTTGTAGAGGCTTCCTCTAAGTTTTGCAGGGTAATAATGTATTTATATGTTGGTTTTTTTCAGACAAGAAGCCCTTCTTGCTGCCATTAGTGAAAAAGATGCCAATATTGCTCTGCTGGAACTCTCATCCTCTAAGAAGAAGACCCAAGATGAAGTGGCTGCACTGAAACGAGAGAAGGACCGTCTTGTGCAGCAGCTCAAGCAGCAGGTGAGTAGAGAATGTCTAGAAAAGAATCCGATTAATAATCTGGTGTGAGATTATTATCTTGATTTATGGAACTAATCATGTATAATCCTCTTGTATGTAGAGATAGAAAGTGTGTAAATAATGATACGAAACTAGCTGCTGGTCACGAAGCCTGTAAAACGTGGTGGCGAAAGAAGAAGTCTCCACACTGAGGGAAATTTCTTTGTGTTACTGCCTGAGTAGTAAATGTGTGATAGAATGAATAGGAAACTGTGAATAAAAAGGACACTGGTTATTATCTTCTACAGGCACAGATAAACACAGGTTAGGGGAAGTGTAGGGATACTTCTTTTGATGATCTGCATTTGCCTTGTCAGGGAAGAAGCATACATGGAAGAAAATTCTCCTTACTCTAAAGCTCAAATATGAATGTGTTCCACCACACAGTCTCTACTGTGATTTCTCATCTGCGACAGGATCAACGTATGAGTGCCAGCTACTAGAATGGAATTTGGGAGGTCTTGTGTTTGTGAGGAGATTGGTCCTTTCCTATTTCTGGCCTCTCCCATTTCTAAGATCTTTTTGTGTTGGCATAACAATCAGAAAAGCATGTTTCCATTCAAGCATTTAATATTGTGTTTCAGTATTGAATGCAATGTGAAAAATACTTTGCCAATCAAAAACAGAAGAAGCAAAAAGGCATCCCTCGTAATAAGAGATTTAGGATCTGAAAAATCTGCGTAGATTTTTCAGTTCAGCACTTCTGGTGGGTTTTTCTGCGTTATTCCCTTGCCGCATTGCCTGTAATAGAGCATATGTTGCTGCCAATCCAGTGTCAACTTCTTCAGTGCCACCGTTTCCATCTTCATAAATTTTTATGTACAACATTTCATCTGTCAACCAGATGATTTCTGTTCCTGTCAAAGACAGTAAGGCAAAACCAGGTCTGCTTTCTGATAAGGGATTTTCTGGTTCTTCCTTAGGAAACACAAGTAGGTTACTGGTCATGTATTTTTAAGATAACAATTATTTAAGGTTTAACTTAAGAACAGTAATTTGGATTGTTATGCCAGCTTCAAAATGAGCAAGAAGTACAGTTTGCAGTCTTCTCTTATTTACTTTTGAGCAACAGTTGTAATTAGTTTCACTTGTTAGCCAGATGACCTCCTAGTAGGAGAGGATTCACAAGTGGTCACAGCAATGTGAAGTACTTATTTTCTTCATGTAATTGTCTGTAGGTGTAGCAGCCTTAATATACATTCATACCCATTCCGAGAGAAACTGGAACTTTATTGTCAGTTCTCATTGTCCTAAATTTAAATTCTAGTGCTTTCATGCTCCTTGCACTTCCAGTTTCCTTCTGATTGTCCTTTGTGGGTAGATGCAGCAACCTTTAGTTTTTTGTGGTTTTTTTTTCTACTGAAAATTGGTGTATATTTAATTTATGTATTAAGGTTGATTATCTGTAATGACTTAGGTTTCCGTTAGGTGATTTTTTTAAACATTGTGGTTCATATCATTAGGTTTTAGTGCTGATAAGTCACACGGTATCATATGCTGTTTCTAAAAAGGCATGGCCATTTCCCTTAAGGATTCCCGTTCTAAGTGCTTTTTGGTATAGATGTGAGATACTTAATTTCCTAAATAAACTAAAATTGCAGAGGAGATTAATTTCATATTGTTCTTAATACGAAGTGAGACCAATTCTGAGCTGATTTTGGAGCAATAGTCCTTTTTCAAAAAATTCATTGGAATATCCAAATGCCTTTGAAGTTTCTGGTTCCTGCCATCAGCTATAAAGATGCTATAAAATTGTTTAAGATTTTTTAAGATTGTCATTTAAAAAAAAATAATGAAGAAAGCAGAAAGTAATCTCCTCAACACATCTGTGCTAGGAGTAGTATAAATACAAGACATATATAAGTAGTATAAATACAAATGTAAAATTAGAGATACTGGGGCTGCAAGGTATTCTCCAGCGCATCGCCAATCCCTGAGCCAGAATATATGTTTTTATATATATAATCTAAATTATATTTAAAGCTCATCTGCCATGTATTTATTTGACCTAACAGAGATTTGGTACATCCTCCCTAGAACCTATCCTACATCTTAAGAATGTATCATCTTTTATCCTTTTTTGAGTGTAGCCTTCAGTACTATTGAAAGAAAAGCTACTTACTAAGTTACTTATCATGGGATAGTAATACTGCCTTTGTAAGTTGCAGAGGATCTGACATTGCATTTATTTTTTCAGTACCAATAGTTTTAGTATGCACTTTTTCTGCATTGAGGTCCTCAATTCAAATCATACCAACTGTGACAGCTCCAGAAATAGGAGATGGCTCAGAAGAGAAGGCTATGAGGTTTTTTGGGATCTTCAGTACTGATATAATCAAAGGGAATCTCATTTTTCCACATGCTTTGCAAATAATCTGTGTACTTGACCATTGTGGTCCTCTTCAGTTATTGCAGGTCACCAGCTTCATATCTTCCAACAAAACTACTATGCTGCTTCATCAGTTTAAGCTTTCTCTACGTGGACCCTTTTCTATATATTGAGAACAAAGGTCCATCTGTGTTAGCAGTTCCACGGGACTATATAGCATTTCAGGAACTTCCTAAAAGTTTAGCTGTAATTCCTAAATTTACAGTAGAAATTGCAAATGAAAAATCTTTCAGACTTGCAGATGTATTGAACACAGCTGTTTAAGAAAGGCAAGTGATGCCAGTTAATCAAGATCTTCTGGAAGACTTTGAAAAGCAGTTCTGGAGCCTAAAAAGTTTATTCAGCCCTTGAGATTCAGAGCTGGGATCCTGACCTCTGTAATTCCTTCCTTCTGCCTTTAACATCATTTCAGAGCTGTTGAGCTCCCTGATAAGTATTTGGTATTTCAGTCCATCCCATTTCTAGGAAATGCTTAGACTTTGTGGTGGGAAAGCAGCTCTTTCAGTTGGCTGGCAGGCAGAGTTGAGTAAAAGACTCCCATTTCTCTGTACATAGGATGCAAATAGAAATGCTGAGCAATATCGGAAGGGGGTGGTTTGTGTGAAGAGTTACGCATGCTGTGGTAGGCACCCTAGACCTGATTTCTGAATCTCACCATGAACTGGAAAGAACTTCTGACAGAGACAATGCTTTAGAAAAGCAGTTTTCTGAGTGTGCTGCAATAGCAAGTGTGAATGGATCCAAGCGTGTACGATAAGATTCAGATTATGCCTTTTCTTTGCTTGTGCTGGTTACCATTGAGTTGCTACAATAGCTACCACTGTTAGCAGGCTGACCTACTGTTGATTGACCTGTCTTAGAGTACAGAAAGATACAACTTTCTCCCAAAACAAAAACTCATTCTACTGATAAGCCTCACTTTACTTCTTTTTTAAAAGTTCCAACTTCTTCAGCCCTGCAATTTTAGGTGATTTTTATTAATTTAAAAATATTGGTGAAGTCACATAGATTCATCAAGTAAAGATTGTACAGATTCTGGAGGATTCTGCAATTGTTTGTTGCTTTAACTCTCCTCCTTCTCCTCCCAACACTGTGTCACGTTCCTGGTTGCTCGCACTGGGAGGGTATTACTGTGAAAGGGAGGGAGAGAGTCCTGCCAAAGACATTTTGGTTCTTTAATTTCTTTAAGTACGTGTATTAAAGTTTGGATGAAGAGAAGCATTTTGGAAAGAGGATATGGCATCAATGTTGTTTTAATTTAGAGTTTCTAGGCTCCGAATTGCAGGAATGTGCCTCAATGTAGAGACCATTTCCTAACGAGGCATTCGGCATTGACCAGGCTTTCTAGTAAATGGAGCTGCCTGTTTCATATTGGTTGTCAGTTTGTATGAGGGATTTCCTCTATCATCGGAAAGGCAGGCCAATTGCAGGGCGAGGGTCACCAGCTAATGTGGTCCCAATTTACTTCCTCCCAGAGTACTTTGTCTCCGTGAGTAGCTCATGGAGGAGCAGTGGTTGGGAAGCTGCCTCACCAGAGGGGGCCAGGGCTGATGCAAGAGAGCAGAGCTGAAGGTTGTTTAACAAAGTCCAGATGGAGCGTGGCGAGTGCCAGTCAGCGTGCTCGGATTAAACGCCACACAGAAGCCCCTGCAACGTGTGTCATGCTGGAATTGAAGGAGACCCAAGGAGCTTTGGCCTGCTTTGTGGCAGCACATCCACCACTCATCTGTTAGGAAGTAGCCTGTTTGCCATTTATTCCTGTCCTTGTCAAGCGAAGTTGTAACCATCAGGATATATTTATTGTAGCAGGGCGAAGCACTACCCTGTAGCTTTGAGTTGTAACTGAAAGGCATATCTGAATGGGCTGAGGTTTTCCTGTCTGTGGGCTTTGAGTCCTAAACGTTTGGGGTTTTCTACTAGGAGCTGTTTGGAGCAAAGATTGTCATTTTCTGTGTTTGTACAGTGTCTAGCACAGTGGGGGCCCAACTTGACCGACATCTCTAGGCATTACTATGGCATAAATGTTAAGTAATAGTGATGAAATTTTTAGGAGGCTCTGAATTGTATCAGTGTCTGTTTTCTGAGAGCTTGGAGTATTGTTCAATTGTTTGTAAATCACTGCATTCACTTGTATTTTTATATAATGCTTCATAATTATTCCCAATTCTTTTATAGTATACTATAGCAGACGTTACTAGGAACTAGCTTGATTCAGTGTTATTAATGATGGGATCTCAAAGTTTTCATTTTAAGTGGTGTGACTCCGGGTTAGGTTAATACTGGGTATGCTTTTAATATCCTGCCTTTTCTTATATGAAAGTAATTTTCAGATTAGTTCCTCAGTCTTTTAAGAACATGTTGAGTTTTCATCCTGTATTTTAGCTTGCTTGCAGAACCACCCAGCTGAGCTTCCTCCACATATTTCAAAAATATATATTTTCTTCTATCACACAGATTGACAATGAAAAATATTGAGTAGTACTGGGCTCAGGACAGAGCTCTGTGTAACCTACTTGATTTATTCACCCATTTTGTTAGTGAACAGTTGATAACTACTATGGAGTATAATTCTCCAAACAGTTTTATACCCACATTTTTGTATTTTAATAATAAAAAATTAATCTCACTTCAAAGCAGAACTAATTATACATGTGACCTGTTCTTCAAGGCTATTAGAGAAGGAAACCTTCAGTTTTGGAAAGTTTTTTCTAAGGCTCATCTGTCTTTATAATGTCTTTGCATCTGTAATCTCCCTTACTGCAATTTAAGCTCATTACTACTTTTTCTATCTGTTATGGGCATTAAAAAAAAAAAAAAAAAAAAGACTATTTCTTTGCACTTTTTAGCAGCCCTTTTCATTTATGATGGTATCTCTTCTGTGGTTTTTTTCTAAACTGGGCAGTCCAGTTTTCGCATGTCTTTTCTGGATATCTGATCATCCCCATTGTTCTTTCTTAGATTTTATTTGATTTTTCTTTTTCTTTCTCCAAGTGTGGTATCTGAAACTGGACAAAGCTCAAAATGAGGCCTTTCCTTAGCTGAACTTGTTCATGAGCAGGTCATGTGAGACAGTGTCAGAAACCTTAATGGAGTCTTCCAAAACCTCACCAGTTCCCACAGGCTCCCAAAAATAACCATTAATACCTTTCATTATATTAGATAAACTCTTTCCTAGTATGGTATAGTCAGAGCTAGAAAATTTGAAGACATTTGATTTTTTAGTACCATCTCATTTGTTCTTTTCCTTTTCTGATCTTAAATTATATTCTCTGAGTATTCAAATAAACTTCGGTAGTCACTTAAGTACAGTTTTCAGTGAATACTGATACAGAAAAGGCATTAGCATTTTGAGCTTCTTGGCTTTATTTTTTGATGACTTTGACTTTTGACTGAGATCAACTTTTGTCTTCAACTTCCTCTTCATTCTAATGTACATCAGTAATGTCTACTTTTTCTCCCTTAATACTTTCATTTCATCTGGTCCCTCGCCTTTCCTATTTTTCCTATATACAGTCTTGC
Organism: Numenius arquata; assembly: GCF_964106895.1. Classification (NCBI taxonomy): domain Eukaryota; kingdom Metazoa; phylum Chordata; class Aves; order Charadriiformes; family Scolopacidae; genus Numenius; species Numenius arquata. The sequence goes on along the minus strand of NC_133577.1, from coordinate 65,417,418 downwards.
TGTTCTCTTATTCTCAACTAAGTGAAAAGAGCTCCTTTCTATTTTAGTGAAGGGAGATAAGAAACCTCATGCTATTGCAATTATGGGTTATAGAGTCAGCCTCCTTGCCAGAGTTATCTTTAATACATGTCGTTCCCAGCATCAGTTGAGGGGCTGTTATTTACCATTCCCATAAATTGAGAGGAATTATTTGGTGATGACTAGTAGTATTAATAGTTAGCACTTATGCAATATTTAATATATATTTCATCTATCCATGCAAGTCCCAAAGCTGTTTTTTCTGTGCTACTTTGTGCTTCTTCCCTGCAAAGATTTTGGCTGACTTTCCTTACGAGGCCAAAGTACTGCAAAGATTCATTTCTCAAGTAAATGTGGTTGATGGGATCATGAGGAAAAGGAAAGAATTTTAGATTCCAGAATAGCTTCTCCCCCCAAATATGCTAGTTTTCCACTGTTACTTGGTTCCCTGGAAACCCTGCACACTGACACCTGACACTCCTCTGCTGTGAACTTTTCCAAGTGAAGTTCCACTGGTTGGAGTCATTTCTCTTTGTAACAGGAGAACGTAAAACAGGTCAAAGGAGACTGACAGGCAAGCATTTTCCTCTGACTGCCATGAAGCTGTATCAGCATGACCACACTCCTGGCAGTTTTTATTACCACCCTGCCTGATGAAATAATACAGTTTCTGTGGGGCATGCAGTTAGTCTTTGCTTTGCCTTAGCTGCCCCAATTTGTAACCATGTCTGATGAGATTTACCCTATTAGCAAATTAATTTATTCTTTGGGTGACATGGGTACAATAACTGCAGGTAACTGCTAAATGTAGTGCTGTTTCTGTGACAGAACTACTTTTCTCGACTCTAAGAGCATCTGAGAGGTCCCAGCAGTGTGATGGTCCCCACTGAAGTTTAATGAGTGGAGGTACCTCTCAAACCACTGTCAGAAGGGGACTTACGAAGTCCAGAAAGATGTATTTTAGTTGTCTGAGTGCAGTGGTGTTGGCTTCTTTATGACTGAAAAAACAAAGTAAAAGTTAAATGTTGAAATGAGTGATGAGATTCAGGGCACTTGGGTCCATCTTTGTATATTGATGTCTTCACCACAGTACCCACATACTTGCACTAGCAAGAGTGGAAATGGATGCAAAAGTGGGGGAAGACAAGCTATGTAATAAGAAAAGTAAGAAAAGACAGACAAGTTTGGAGGGGACTTGCGTGTAAGATGTTCCTGCACATATTGGGCAGAACAAAAGGTACTCTGTGAATTCTGGTATTTTCTCAATGCCTGGTTAACCTATTTGAAACAGCAACAGACAGATAAATGTACTTTGCCAGGAAATTTTCAAGGAATAATGAAGCATTTTGAGAACTACTGTCACTTGTAGTGGACTTGGTACCTAAATAGTGCAGTTGCAGCCTCATTTACACACTGCGTGGTATGTAGAGTTAGTGTAAAGTTACCTTTTTTCAGGTTCTTCTACCGCTATGATCTGTAGGGTCAAATGTGGCTTTACAAAATTTGAATCTACTGGCTTTAATACACAAAGATGCCAAAATATGTCCTTTTTATAGTATATTTTTAGCTGTACTGACAGTGTACCTGGCATACGTGTGAGCAGGCAGAAGTGGGAGAAATCACTCTGTGCACTTCCTACTCAGGAAGCTATTGGACTAGAAACAGAAGAAACTTATGGCTGAAGTGAATATATATCCACTAATTGGTTCTCATCAAGCATTGCCAGCTGTCAAATTTAAGCATCATGGCTTTTGTTGAAGGCCTGTAATCCACCCAGATTATCAATCACAGCGCTGCTTGCTTTGCCAGGCTTTGCTCCTCAGTAATTGTTTCTGTCAAGGGAGGATCTCTGCCAGGAGCAGACCCCAGCACCCTGACAGCAGCCGAGCAAGCACAGAAGGAGAGGCTTTGTCATGCCCTTGAACACTGCTTCCCAAAGCACAGCTCAAGAAGCCCTCACAGATTAAAAGAAAGCACCTTTTCCCTGCCATGTGCTCCAGACCTTTTTCCCATCATTTTTAATCATTGGTTACCACAGTAACAGCACTCAGCACAGCGTCAGCAGTCTTTTCTGGGGCAGCATTTCATCTTCCTGTGGCATTGCACATATTCTTGTTCCTCTCTCCCTCTTCCTTTTACCTTTACCCGCTGCTTCTTCTGTTACTAAACAATAAGGTATGTTCAAGCGAGCTTCTTGCTGTTGCTGGCGTCACGGTGCCGGACAAGGGAACTGCCTGTTGGTCCCATTGTAAACAGCCACCTCTGCTTTCTGTTTGTGCTTTCACTTGTGTCTCAGATGGTAATTTCTGGAGCATTGCAATGGTGGCTTTGTAGGTTTGCTTGAAGGGGAAGGTTCTTTGCCTCACTGAGAGATTGAGCTTTAAAATTTATAAGGTTACTTTGGAACTCAGATGACAATACAGTACTTGCTACCCTTTCTTTCTAGACACTTATAACATTTTAAAAAATACTCTATGGACTAATATTTCCCAAGTTTGATCTCAGTTCTCAAAAACCTGTTTCAGTCAATTAGAAATATTCTTCCGTTTATTGATTATATTAAGGTTCTCCTATCCTAGTTTACAGCTTTTTAATGCACTAAAACTTTGCACAAATAAATGTGCATTAGTTGGATACCTGATGACAGCATCTACTGCCACGTTTACAGTATCTCTCATTCAAGGATTATGAACTCCATACCAAGTTATTTAAGCAATATTGTCCCTGACAAAATCAGGATTGCTGGACAAATCTAGGTTAACAGTTGAGACACCCTGTGTCCCATTTCTGTAACTGACAACCAACCTGCTGGTCTTTGATATCAGTTAAAATTGTTAAGCCTACACTGGGAGGACCAGGTTTGTTAGTGGTATTAAATAGTTAAGAACACCGGGGGAGCTTGATTTCTCCGGAAGACTGAACTAGGAAATATAATTTTGGGCCTAAAAAATAATAATTCCTTAGTCTGTGAATAATATTTCTGGACATTAGTCCAATGTATATATAGTCATTATTATTTGGGAGGGACTCTTTACCGGGGGGGGACTCTTTATCAGGGAATGTAGTCATAGCATGAGGGGTAATGGTTTTAAATTGAAAGAGAGGAGATTTAGATTAGATACTAGAAAGAAATTCTTTACTGTGAGGGTGGTGAAGCACTGGAACAGGTTGCCCAGAGAAATTGTGGATGCCCCATCCCTGGAAGTGTTCAAGACCAGGCTGGATGGGGCTTTGAGCAACCTGGTCTAGTGGGAGGTGTCCCTGCCCATGGCAGGGGTGTTGGAACTCAATGATCTTTAAGGTCCCTTCCAACTCTAACCATTCTATGATTCTATGATTTCACATCACAGTTGTACCATATGGTGGTTTTCTGTAGTTCCCGTGGCACAAACCACTGTTTTCCAATTAAATAAAGAGAATATATTAGAACAGGTCTTTTTAATACATATATCCAACAGAGCATTTATGTATTTATTTCTATGAGACTTCTATGCTCCAAATGTTATGTTGGGAACAGTTACTCTCCGTCAGTTTCTGACAGTGTTTGTGTTAGCTGATGAGTTTGTGAAATAGCTGCAAAAGCTCAGAAAGAGTGGTTTAGAAGAGCTCAAGATTGCCAATAGTTGTTCATTCAAGAAATAAAATTATGGGTACATCTTCTTTTGCTTAACAGTTTGTGGGGTAGTTGGGAAGAATCCATACATGACTACTCCCTGTTTGTTGTCCAGCGGCAGGATATGTCTCAAGGGTAAAATATTTGAGACTTCCGACAATTGGTTCTTGTGGCTGGCCTGGTTTGGCATCACTCTTTCGGTATTTGAATTGATGGTGTTTGAAGGCTGACCGGAAAATACAGTGAGTTTATGATTACATTTAAGTCTTGCCATTTAGACACATTGTTTAGAGAACTCTGAAGTTTTGGTGATAGAGAGGATTCCACTTAACCATGTAAATAATCTTGATGAGATAAATCTGTGAATATAGTTTTTTTGTGAAGAAACAGGATTTTTATACTGAAATTTCAGATAGGGAAAGAGTTTGAGTGACTTCTTTGAACTCAGTAAAAATACAGTGATTTTCCAAGATGAATGTGTAACCATCCATACTGATATGTCATTGATTGGATGCAGCTTTTTCTATACTTAATTATTCCTGTTCATTTAGGCTGTTTTACCTCGCACTGACAATTTTCTAGAAGACAAGAGAGTCCTTTTACCTCGTCTCCATGCAGAATGTGCTAACTTGGTACATTATGCTTATCTGTTCCTACATTTAGCATTATTCTCCAGGGAACACATAACACGCTGAACAGTTTCACACTAAAGCTATAAAGCAAGAATTTAGTTGTGGTTAATTCTTTTTGGATGAAAAGCCTAATGAACCTGTGACTTTAAACACTGTCTTATATAAAAAGCAATTCACATATTGATAGTCGGTAAAAAGATAGTGGCAGACAGCTGAAAAGCATTTTACCAGCTTTAGTATTGGTTTTAATTTATGTAAGGTCCGTAACTAGTAAGGTGATACATGATGCGAGGTGTGTTCCAAGAACATGCAAGGTGAAGGTGAAGTCAGAGATGTGAGGTGACTGATTCATTTCATAAACTAAATATGTCGAAGGTTTCAAGTAGACTACAGATTAACAGTTGCATGACTTAATATGTCAGTAATGTGTTCTTTACTTGAAGGAGGAATGGTGGAAAGAATTGTGCACCTAGAAATATGTAATGAAAATTAATGATCTATATGATAGAATAGATTGCATGTTTGGGATTTTACTGTGTTATCAAGGGAATAACATAATCAGTGCTTTTTTTGCTTGAGTAATAAAAAATACATGGTCTGCAACAAAGAGTTTTAATCCCCTCCATCTTAAAAAATGATAATGAAAAATTAAGTCTTAACTGTACAGAATGAACTCCAGTTTCAGTGAATAGCGAGCTGTTGATGAACAGTGTTCTCAGTTATTTTTGAGCTTATGCACCAAAAGACCTCTCAGTCTACAGATTTTTTTTTTTTCTCATCTACTGTATTAAGTTCCTTAGAATTCTGAAAATAATTTCCCTTTTTGAATCAATCTCATTGAGGCTAGTCCAGTGCACCATATCTCAGGCTAATGAATAGGTAATGCAGGGGAAAAAGAGAAGTTTCATGTTGTAGTTGGAAATCTAAGATATATGCTGTCAATTAGGACTAGTTTCTTGATAGTAACCCTTCGCTAACTTACATACCAAGTTGCGGAAATTGGTAGAATAGTATATCAAGTTTATCAAAAAGAGTCATAGATTTATGAAATTAAAGTTCTGTTAAATTCATGGTGTTGTGTTCTAAAGAATCCATCTTTAAAAAAATTACTATTTATGTTTTGTTGCTGAATAAGTTAATAAGTACATTCTGTTCTCAACACCCCTTTTCTAAGATGAGAAAATATTCACGATCAAAGAAAAGGTGTGTGCTTTTTCCCTAAAGGTAGTGGTTTTGCCACTTGACATTTGTGAATGTGTGTAGGGAGATGATGATTTTTCTGCTGGCTGCTAACTTGGGAAGCTGTGAGGATTCTGGTAATAGCTGCCAACTTTGAAAGATAAAGATGAGAAAGCTGATACTGATGGAGATCCCACTTCCAGTCCCTCCCTTGAATGCAGACGATGCTGTCAAATAGGAGGTAGTGATTTTGACAGATCATCTTTAGGGCTATTGTGCTCTGCTGTGTCTGAGCAGACCTGTATTGAACACGAAATAAAGGAATGGTTTCTGTCTCCTCTTCTTTGCCTTAAATGTGATTCCAGAGGTTAATCTTTTCAGTACCAAGACATGTTTTGAGGGATTAGTCCAAGATTGTGCATAAAAGCAAAGTAAGCCTCAAACACAGATATTGAAAGATTGCTATCTGATTTTACTTGCTGTAATCAAACATTTATCATATTGCTAAGATCAATGAGGCAGGCAAGCACCGTGTTTCAAACATGAGTAAATTTACCCTTGCAATAAGATGTTGCACAATTTTAGATTGTTTATAGTATACATGACTATTACTCTCTCCACTTCCATAAAGCCTTAGTCTCCAAATATATATTAAACTCTGATCACAGTACTGGTGGCTGGAGGAAGTAATGGTCTTTTATCTTGAATACAGCCCTGGTTAAGGGGCAGCCATTTTATTAGAGGCTTTGTTCTCTTTATTTGAGCACAATTTTAGTCACAGAACTTAGTCCTTTGTTCTCTTTCTTTCTGTTTACCACCAATTCCTGTCTTTCCTAGTGTGAATACAAATATTTCCTGTAGCTGAGTAAACAACAAATAAATTGAGCTCTCAACAGCTGACTCCAGTCAAGTTCTCCTTAGGATCTGAATAACCTAGGTATCTCATGTTTTTACAGTGGGATTTTTATTTACAGGGAAACTTAACTTTTTTAAACACTTAATTTCGCTGTTGTAGCACACTTAATCCTTTTAAAAGTTTAAGAAATTACTCTTCCCAGCTTTCTCACATTAACCTGAAACGTAACTGTAATTTCTGATACCAAACCAGTGTGCCCTCCCTCTCCAAAACACTAGTAGGTATAACCTTGGCTTCACCTCCTTTATTATAGCTAGCAACCCAAACTTCTGCCAACTGCTGACATAAATGGTGTTAAAAAAATAATAAAAGGAATATAGTGATCCTTAAGAACACACACATACATAAGTTATTTAAAACTTGGAAGACTGCATGGGTTTATTTGCTCTGTGGAAGTAATAAGTACAGTACCTTCTCATTCTAGGGTTTTGGGTTTTTTTTAAGGGGAAATGCATTTAGTTATACATACGGATCTTCATTTTATGTGCCTTTCCAGTCTCTTCCCTATCTCACAAAGAGACAGACAAGATATCAATGTCTTTTCCTGGACTGGAAAAAGAAGGATCCACTAACTGGGTGATGTAGGGAAGCACAGACTAAAACTAGTTCTTTATTGTCCATCTCTATCCTTTTCATCACTATAAGATGATGAAAAGATTTCTTAATGTCTCTTCCTCCTCTCTTCTCCCCTTTCCAATTACCAAAACGAGGTAGTCCTCCACTGTTAACCAGCAATGTTTTTTATGATACAAAGAGGCCTTAAAAAATAAGAAGGCTTCTTTGTTTCCTCCTAGGTCTTCGAGTTGCAAATCAATCAGTTGAGGTTGCCCCTGTCCTTCTATTCATTCATCTCTGCTTCTTCCTCTGCTTTGTCAGGGCTCTTTAACGTGTGGCATCACCTATCTAGGTTTAACGACTTTGCAGTAAAAGGATTGTAATGGCATAATATAATGTAAATCACAGAAAGACAACAGATTAGGAATAGAGCAGGCAACGACGGGAATACTGTCTGAAATGCAGACACCTTAGAGAAATTCAAACTGGCACATCTCTGCATATTGTGTGCCGTGAATTTTGTGCAAAGGAAGACAGCTTATTTCCTTGGTAAGAATAATTTTGGCACAAATACAGTAGAAAACCTGAATGTTTCTTCAGTCTTTCCAGGTAGTACTATTACCTAAGCTCTGATGCAGACTAAATATGAAAAATCAACCTCTGCAGGAAGAAAAAGATAAAAATAAAGTATTGGTTTATTGTGATTCCCCTTGCTTGTGTACTGCGTGCAGGAGCAGGGCAGATGGACAGGAATCATCTGTCCAACTCTGTACTGCACATGTGCTGCTGTTGCTCGGGCAGGAATCCTGCCTCTGTGGACCAAACACAGGGACAGTGTAGATGGACAGGAATCCTGTGTCTGCAGACCACACGCACAGATGGTGTGGACAGACAGGAATGTAATGTCTGCGTGTTTGTATGGATCTTATGAGGCAGGGCTCTTCTACGCGGATGTCAACCCTAATAATTGGCCATACAGAGAAAATTCTTAGCTTTAATTTAGTTTGGGGTAGCAAAGCTCTGTTGGTTGTCAAAGGAAATGCCCTTTCAACTCTTCCCTCCAGCAGTTACCGTGGAGGATTTTGCCTAGATTCAAAGATGAAAGTGAGGCAGAAAAAGAATAATATTGGTTTTCATTTTCTTTTATATGCAACAGCTTTTAAAATTAATTTCAGAACAAGCATAAATAGTCTTGAGGTTTTGGTGTGGTTTTTTTAAAAAGTTGCTATCAACACTGTTTATATCATGTAGACACAGACACATTCGTGTATACACCCAGAGCTGGGTTCTGGGCAGTTACAGACCGTCTGTGTTGAGATGATACTGAGCAGCTCACATCGCTTTAGCATCTAGGAATTTGTATCTGTATATAACCTCTTTTTTTGCCAAGAACAGCATGTATAGAGGGGGGTTGCTATTAACAGCTCTTTGAAGCTGCAGGCAAATGCAATTGAAGTGGTGAGTCATATAACAATAAAACATATGTAAGCCTTAAAGAGGTAAAAACAGATATATACATTCCAAAAATAAAAATACCTGGATAAAAGAATGCTTTTACTATACTTGTTGTAAAGGCCCAGTCGCAATAGACAAAGATTTGAAAACTTCCAAATTATATCAACTAGGAAAGGTGTATGTAGATGTACGTGAGCAGATAGGCTACAAAAGATTTTGTTGAAGCAGGGGATCATGACTAGGTTTTAAGATTTTACAGTAGGATTCATCTTGTGTATAAGTTCCTAGATGAGATTTTGCCAATCAGTTTTTATAGATATTGTTGGACTGGGAAACTTTATGATTTCAGACCAGGAGAAAGACTAAGAGACAAAAGCAGAGTGACTAAAGCAGTTGTGTTTATACAGGCAGATTTGTTGAGCATAAGCAAGTGGGTTTACTTTGGAAAGGAGAACTAAATAGAATAATGAAGGAAAGAGGGATAGAGTACGGTAGAAGAGAGTAAGATGAGCAGGGTGTGGAGTGAAGCTGAAGTGAAATGGGAAGGAGAATTTTCAAGTAAATAGTCATAACAAAACAGGAGACCTGTCAACTATGTCAAACAAAGCTTTTTCTATTTTTGGTAGAAATACTTGCCTGTTCTATGGGATACTATGTAGGTGATTTAGGAGGCTTGGCTTCAGATTTTTATAGATTTTCTAAGACTAACCTTATCGGTGGTGCTTAACATTGATGCTTAAATTACACAAGTTTAATGTAATCACATGATCCTTATAATGTTGAAATGCATTTCCAGCCTTAGCATAGCTGAGACATCTTTTACGTTTTGCTTTGTAAAACACATTTATCACCAACCTATCAAAGTTGGTAGGGGTGTTTATGCTCCAAAGTGCGCTTCAGCTTGTTTTTCTCACTGCTTTTTTGTCTTTGTTTTTCTCTCAGTTGATAAAAGATGAAATTTTTAGTTTCGACCCACAAACACACCATGAGAGAGGAAAAATGAGCGAGGGGAGAAGTATAATAAGGAATTTTCAACAGTTTGAGTAACGAGGGCCATGACAAAGACTGGTAGTTCCTTCCACATTATTATGGAAGTAGCATTTCACTTTTTAGTTCGAGTGAGTTGTCCTTGGTGGCTAAAGAGACTGAATAAGCTATATATATTAAACATTCAGCAGACACATGAACTAAACATGAGGCGCTTGCTGCTGTTGAGAATTTGTAGCGATTCGGCCTCCCGAAGTCTTAAAGAAAGGCATGGAGCGTGGTATCAGAGAACTCCACTTCTGTGCAGCATTTAATGCAAGGACATATTGAGAAACTACATCCAAACTCTTACAAGTTGGACAAAACAAGCTAGTTTAGACCAGCTTTTATCCTAAAGTCCTCAAAGGAAGAGTTTAAATGACAGCTTTATCCATCTGCTTAGCTGAGCTGTGATTCCCACCAAGGAACTTTTCAATTTATTGACCATTTTCAACCAAATTTGAGGAAAAGAAGTCTCTCAGATCATGTAACTTAACAGGAACTTAATTAACATCCACAGCTGGGTATGGGAGAAAAAAGCCTGAAGTAGTGCTCCCACACAGGGAAAGGCAAGAAGAATTGAGCCGTGATATATTTTGTTTGGCTGTAGCGTACACTGGCCATTCAGAACTTACATACTTTCACACTGGTCCCAGCTGACTCTTGCCTGGAGACACCATGGGAGAGGCAGGCTGGAGAAAGAGATTATTATAGGGTTGAAGGCCATGCTTAGAAGATGTAGGATACAAATCCAAAGCACGCAGATTTCATTAGCCAGCATAAAATGGGTAATAAAGTGGACTCCAATGCTCTTCAAGGGTAGCCGTGCTGTCTGCAAAAGACATCAGTTCTTAACTGATGAAAGAAGTAATGAGAACGGCACAATAGATGGAGAATGGATGTAGCAGCATGATTTAGCAAAAACCAGTTGCTGTTAAGCTAATTTAAACAAATGAATCTTTTCTGCTTTCAGAGTATGTGGCAGCAAAAGATACTCATCTTATACTCTCTGACAGGGAATTCTGCGGTAAGGCCCTTCTCTGCTGTGGTGTACAACAGAGTTCAATCAGACTTGCCCTAACTACACCATAGGGCAGGCTCGTAACACAAAGAATACTTACCTGCTTACTTTAAACCTGGAGTATTGAGGTTTTATATGCTCGGTACTAGAATATGAATATAAACGGTTCTCTTATTTCATCTTAAGAATTAAAATGGCATCTACTTCTGCTTGCTGTTGCTGTCTTTAGACCAATTTCAGTAAATAATTTCTTGGGTTTTCTGTAGTGTGATGGATCCAGGATTCTTTGAGGATGTTGTCACAGGATGCTATTTGTCCTTTTGATCCTGTCTGAAAGTTTTTTTGATGTGTAGGCCACCCAGTCAGTATAAATTAGGTTTACAATATGGTGGTAAACGTTTTCGGACTCCAGCCCTTGCTCAGATATCTTTGAGATACAGGAAAACACACCTTAGTGATATTTCTGCCTAAGACCCTTATATGGAGTGGAAAGATGCCAAAGAACAAACATACTTGGTTTGCTCCCGAGTAGTTAACCATGAGGGAAGGAGATATTTTTTGTTTGTTTGTTTCCTTTTAAACGTGGGACTGGTTCCTTTTAAACCTGGGACCTGGATTCCAGGTCTTGTGAATGAAATAATTAAGACAGGCAGTTCTGTTACCACTGAGGTATTCTGAAGAGTCCAAGGGAGCTAAAGGAACATACACTGTAATGTTCATTTGGTATAACACAATGAGGGATCCCAAACACAAGATCTGATTTGGGATGTATGTTGTGTTGCTGGTTTTCTCTATGCAGGATTCAAAGCAATAGATTTCAATAAACTTTGTCACCAGGCAAACCCATAGTTAGTTATGTGTTAACTCCTAAGGAACTAATAAAGCTCCAAGAGATGCGTTCCTGCACAGGGAAAAATTCAGCTTAAAGTTTGTTTTTTAAATCCGTCCACATACGTCAAGCCTTGGAGAGAACTCCGTATCTGAATGATCTGCCTCCTTTAGTTTAGTTCAAAGGTTTCTGAATATGAATTCTTGAGAATGAAGTTTCTCTGTAATTCTCACATGTGGGGAGATGAACAGAAAAATGAAATCATTAAACACAGAAATTAATCGGGCTGATAAAGTCTTTCACTTTATAACGTAACATTGTTGTAACACTGCCAACAGTCAACGCAGAAGCCAGTATCTCAGGTAGAATCTGTATTAAATCCTGCAGGCGTTGACAAACCCCAGCAGCTGCCCGTGGCACGTGCTCTTTGTTGGGCTCACAAAGACGCAGGCTGCAGGATGTAGAGAACTGTAGGAATGGGACTGGGTTTCATTTGTATGCAGCTGGACACTGGGTTTGTTTGCTGCTAATAGAGGAATCTCAGTTGCTAATCTTAAACATAGCCAAAAGGAAAGCCGAACCCAACAATGTGTCTTTTAACCCTTATAAGAAAAAATGACAACTCAGCACGTACCATCTTTTTACAAATTTGAAAAATGTCTCCCGGATCATTAAATACCAAAAATGAGAAGGGGGCGTAGAGTAAAATACTTGAAACAGTCTTTCAGAACCTTTGTGCTCAAGGGAGGTGTATATTCAAGGTAGGTATAGATATACTCAAGATAGTTATGCAGGACATCGCCGTCTAATAACAGACCAGGAGGGATTATTCTTTCTGTGTTTCTGACAGCCAGATTCCACTTGGGAGCTGGTTGGATATTTACAGGGAGTATGGCTCACCGCGTGTCTTCAGCAAATAGAAAAGGACTATCTGAAGGTCTTTGCAAGAACATATTTTTCAGAGGTACTGAATTTGGCACACAGCTTAGAATAAAAAAGGTTCCTAAGCTGTTAAAGGTTTCTCCATTATATTTCTATGTTATTAGTAGTGAAAAGGTTCCTAAGCTGTTGCATTTGCATGTGTGTGCTTCCAGTGAAACATTCAACTCGGATTGAAGTGGGATGACTCCTTTAGCTCACTGACACACTGTCTCCACCACATACCCGTTTGTCACAAGTACAGTCATTATATTAATGTTTACTTAATGTGGGGCTTTTTAAACTCTACATTAAAGGATTAATAAAGCTTGTTTAGACTGGTTAGCAAAGCCAGAAATTACCCTACTCAAATATTTTAGAAAAAATGAGAAAGTAGTCACTGATGTCATGGTTTCTGCTGTGTTGCATGGTGGAGAAACAGATGTGATGTGAACTCCGTGAATAAGTTACTGCGATGAGAGTATGAAGCAGACTAGATTAACATGAAGAATGCACAGCTTATGAGGTAGTATCTGCTGTTTATTAGAGCTCTTGTCTAGAGATACAGAAATGTGTGCTTCCTACAAGTAAAATTTGGTTTCAAAAACTTACCAGGGTAATGGTTACCAGAACGCTAGCTGTACCTTAAGTAAGGTACGTATTCTCATTATAACCTACAACTTAGTGCAAGCTTTCAAGTAAAAGCAAGTAAAATATATTATAAGCAATGTCTGTAGTTAAATATGTGGATTTCAAGTTTATATGTGGAATTCCACTATTAAGAGTTTGTCAGACCTGGGCAGGACTCTTCTAGGTTTTACCAGCTATATTCTCCTACGCTTTGTGGATCAGCATCAGTTCTGTTTTTTATCATGTAATAATTTCACTGTGATAAAATCTATTAATTCGATCTTTATGGTGGAGGTGCACAAACAAGGTACCAGTTTGGCCTGCAATGAACATAAAATAATTTACTTTTTGGAACGTACAGGTGAGAGTGTGCTTTGAAGCAGTACATCCATGAAGGAGGAACTTAGTGATTCTTGAACAAAATTCACCATGACTACAGTTTTGGCAGCTAAAATATTACACATGTACTGTTTGGAATGAAAGTTTTCAGGTGTTGGCTGCTTTAGAAATAGTCTACTCCATGGTAATTTCCTTGTTTACCCAAACATTTAGTGATTATAGAATACAGGCAGAAGTAAACTATATGATAACCAGAAAAAGCACTATGAAAATTCCTGCAGGACCACAAAATGACAGTAGAAACAAGAACAAATTTAAAAGAAATGCTGATCCTGACCATTCACATTTATGATTAACATAAGTTTATCTCATATTTCCTCCTGGTTCCTTTTTCTTTTAATATAACTGCCTGCTGTAGCAAGAGGTAGGGCAGAGGCTAGGGTTAAATAATGACGAGAAGCAAGAAGGGCATTAAGAATATATGTATCAGAGAGGCAAAAGGCCAACTGCAGAAGCTCCGGGGGTGGGGGGGGGAAAGGGAGGGTGGGCAAGATCTGGTAATGTATAGTCTAATATATAACCAGAGGAAGTTGAGGGTTTTTTAGATGCAATACCCTTGCAAATGCAAGGGTATACTTTAGACTTGGGGTTCACAAACTCTGGTCTGCAGACCTCTTGTGGCGAGTTGTCCACAGTCATTCCTGAGCCTTCAGTTAGGAGCTTGAGAGTGTGCGATGGCTCTTCAGTGATCTTGAGGATTGACACTAGTCTAAAGGGTTTGGAACTGTTGTTTTGCACAGGGATTACTGGGAGACTAAAGAGTGTTTTCAAGGGCTTTCACAAGGTGTGGGATTTTGGTGGGGGGTGGGGGGAAAGTGTGATTGGGGGACAAGCAGTAAGGGTAGGAAATCTGTCAAAAAAAAAGAAACCTTCTGGAAAAAAAAATCAAGAAACCTACTGAGTTGGAGAGTTTTGTCCTGGTTTTTTCTTTCTAGCAATTTATCTGCACCTGGGTGAAGATGGTACCTGTAATGGCGCATGGTATTTTTTAAGCAAAATTTGGATCTGACATCCAGTTCTTATCATCACTAGTTCTGCTTACAAGATCTGGAGGTTTAAGACAAAAGCCCTCCCGACGCAAACAATTTGTCTCCACTGCTCATTTATTTTCTCACAGGACACAGTGGTTAAACCACTTTGTTGTTCATACTTTTTACAGTGATGTAGAAATGTTTGCCCTAGGATCTGAGCCATAACCTCATAAGGTGGGAGAGGATTGTATAATAGCACCATGACAAAGCGGTTCAGGACTGCAGGATGTTGGAGTAGTTCCCCACAGTAAAGTAAAGGGTTTGTTTTTAAATCATTGCAACAGCCATATGCTCTAGAAATTTCCATCCTTTTGAACATTTTTTTCTGGAGAGGAGCAATAGGGGAGAAACTGAGTTCATGTATTTCCAGTTATTTTTAAAATTTCCAATTAGAAGTTCATCAGTTGGTGTTCCAGTCCTAAGCAGAAGCTTTTTATTTCCATGTTTGTCATAAAGAGAATTAGAAAAATATTATAATATTATATTAGATATTATACTTGCAACACTGCTTGGAATTTTAATGTTGGAAAATAATTTTTAGTGGTATCCATCAGGAAATAAACTGCTTTTCTTCATTCTCTTGATTTTTGCCTAATTCCAATGATACATGTGTAACTTAGTTCCTGTAGTGAAATCACAATACTGATTTTGGTTTTTTTCTTGCCAAGGCTTGTATAAATAGACATGCACTCGTAGATTAACAGCAGAAGCAATGGAAGGTCAGGTTGGATTAAAGGGGTAACAGAAAACATCCTGTAGGTGAACTGATCCTGTATGATTGTCATCATCAGGATGCTGAAGACATTGTTCTGGGTTAAAATGTTCAAAGGGCTGTGATGGAGCTAAGCAGCTAAATCATATTTAGCAACTAGGAGCAATTTTGGAGCTTAGCTCCCTCTTCCCTTGAAAACTCCAGCCTTGATAGCTGTACAATTATCTGAAGATGAAAATAATAAGAATCATAGCATATTTCAGGTTGGAGTGGACCTCTGCATCCAGCCACCTGCTGAGAGCATCACTAACTAGAGCAGCTTGCTCAAGGCCTTGCCCATTCACATTTTCAGTATCTGCAAGGATGGAGATGCCACAGACCTTTTGCAGCCTGTTCTGGTGTTTGATCAGCCTTGTTATGAGAAGAATTTTCCTGCTCTCTAATGAGAATTTTCTGTATTCTGATTTACACCCATTGTCTCATGTCCTGTCCCCTCCAGGAAGAGTGTGGCTTCGTCTTCTCTGTTTCCTCCTATCAAGTAATTAAAGAAGCCTCCTCTTTTTCAGGCTAAACCAGCCCAATTCATAGATTCATAGATTCATAGATTGGTCCAGGCCGGAAGGGACCTCCAAAGGTCATCTAGTCTGACCTCCCCGCAGTCAGCAGGGACACCCCCAACTAGACCAGGTTGCCCAGGGCCTCGTCGAGCTTCACCTTGAATATCTCAAGGGAAGGGGCCTCAACCACCTCCCTGGGCAACCTGTTCCAGTGTTCCACCACCCTCATGGTAAAGAACTTTTTCCTAATATCCAATCTAAATCTCCCCTTCTCCAGCTTAAAACCATTGCCCCTCGTCCTGTCACTGCAGGCCTTTGTAAACAGACCCTCCCCAGCCTTCCTGTAGGCCCCCCTCAGGTACTGGAAGGCCGCTATGAGGTCTCCCCGGAGCCTCCTTTTCTCCAAGCTAAACAACCCCAGCTCCCTCAGCCTGTCCTTGTAGCAGAGGTGCTCCAGCCCCCTGATCATTTTGGTGGCCCTCCTCTGGACCCGCTCCATCAGGTCCATGTCCTTTCTATATTGAGGGCTCCAGACCTGCACACAGCACTCCAGGGGAGGTCTCACCAGAGCAGAGTAAAGTGGCAGAATCACTTCAGAGAGAGAATCAATTCTCTCAGCCTCTTCTCATATCTCCTGCCAAGTATTAATAGTAGGTTATTCTGCTTGAAGTTAAGTACACAGTCTCTTCAGTTCCACTTCAGAATCTTCTGTGAGGGATGCTGTGCTTCAGTTGTTTAGATCTTTATATTCTTCTCCTCCTGTATTAGCACTAACATAGGGGTTTTTTATGCAATATCATAAAATGTGCTGCTTCTCTGCTACTTTTTCTCTCAGAAAAGTTAATGTGCTCTACTAAGATTCTGCTAAACTTGTGTTTTGTAACAATTTTTTTCCACATACATGCTGAAAGTCATGTAAAAAGTTATTTTTTATTATCAAGACCAAACATTTCCAGAGAAATGTGAAATAATTTAAAATCAGTAGCTCTCTTTGCAAAGAAGAAATTGTTAGAGCTAATCTTAAATATAAGAAAATAATAAGTATGGAGAAAGCGCCTTTACAATAAACTGGTTGTTTAAGTATTAATGTAGCGTGTTTCAAGTAGTGATTTATGGATGATGAGTCAGACTTGGAATTCAAAACTCGTTTGACAAAACAGAGCAAACAATATAACAATATAAAGATGATTAAGTTGCGTATTGCTTAAGCTCAATTTACTATTAGCTTTTTGTTAAATTAATCCAAGATAAAATCAAATCCAGATTCAAACCCTGGACCTTCTCTGTAATGAACTGAGTACAGTCAAGTAGAATCTGCATTCTCTAGCCTCGAGATGCTCATTAAAATTAGAGTGTTCGGAGAGAAACCATGCAGTTATGAAGGGATTGAATCAACATCTGGCATTTTTACAGTGAGCTTTGAGCTTTCATGGAAGACATTTAATTTTAGTGCATCTCTGATGATTTAATATGTCTAGCTGTACATAATTTACTGTGTATTGTATCTAACGCAGGTCTGGCTAGCCTTTTTATTTTTTTGGAATAGGAGGATTTCACAAAGCTCAAAATGGGGCTTTGTCTACCTTATGAGCTGGGAGGAGAAATGCCGTCGCTCCATTTTGGGTCTGCTGCAGGTGCGAGTGCCCCATGACAGTGGCACCCAGATAACACGAGGCAAGGCAGCTGAGGCAGGGATGGCAGTTCACTTCGGAAGACCTTAGACCCAGCTCTCTTTCACAGTCCCCTTTAGGCTATTCCTAGAATGTCACTGATGCCTGAATGGTCCTTGTAAGCCCTGCTGGGTGAGTGAGACATTGTGCCCAGGTGGATTTCTTTCTTTGTTTGTGTACGTGTGCCTGTAGCTGCTTGGGGACCTCATTTCAGGCGAGTACGTTAAAAGGGCTTTATCTCACTAACACTGTCCTTTGCAGACACAGTCATGTAGTGTATTTTAACGTTCATTGGAATTGCTTACCTAGAATGCTAATGTTAAGGTAAGGTATTCCATTTATTTTTACACAATTTATTTTATATTTTGTGTTTTAAAAAAACTTTATAGCCTCTGAATCTTGAAATTTTCTGAGAAGTTGAAGAAAAGCTAAAAACAAGCTATGAAACTTGTTTCGTATTTTGTTAATTCTTTGCTTGACTGTATGCACTTTGTAATTTTATACATCTTTATTATGTCACCTTTTCTCCCCAAAGACTTATTTATTAACTTTTTAATTTCCATACAGGAAGACTTTTCTATAATTCACATTTTTGGTGTATCAATTGCAAATTGATTTGCATACTGAAACTGGGTGGACTTCTTAAGTAATAAGCGATGTTCAACATTCCTATTTTCAGATTGTTTATTCTTTTTTAAAAACTTATTTCTTTTTTGTTTTTTTGTTGGTGGGTTGGTTTTTTTAACTGGCTTAGGCACATCTAACTGATGTTTTAATTGATTTGTTCTCCAAATTGTTATTTGAACCTTAATCCCGAGATTTTATAAGAAGAAATCAGTTTCTTTGTACACACATGTGCAGCACAAGGTTGAGTAGGCACAAGTCGGGTGAGCCACTGGATTGCAAAACTAAATTAGCCTCAAAGTGAAGTAGTAGGAATGTATCTCACAGGTTTTACCAATTCTATACAGCAACACCTACTAATCTTCTATGCACATGTCATTTTTTTCTTGTATGGATTTTGGATATACAGGATAGCATAAATACCCTATTCCCTTTAATCCTTATGATCACATTAGAAGGTAGACTGAGGTTCTTTTTTTTTTCTTTAATAGACTCAGAACCGTATGAAGCTGATGGCTGACAACTATGAGGATGACCACCTCAAATCCTCATCCCATTCCAACCAAACCAACCACAAGCCCTCCCCTGACCAGGTAACCGGTCTTTCTTTTTCACTTTTAAAATAATCTTTACTATGGGGGCTGATTATTTTGAGTTGTATGTCATTTTTCCTGACATGTTTGCAGTACCTTGGAATAAAAATAGCATTCCAGAGTGCAGTTACAAGCGAGAAATGGATGTTACTCTTGTGTCGGCTTCTTTGAAAACTCCTGAAATGTGAACAAACAGTTCCTGGTACCAAGCTGTTATTAAGTGGGTGGAGAAGAGGAGGCAGACAATGAAAGGGAAGAAAGAAATGTTACTGTCTTAAAATGCAAGACTGGAGACCTGCCTGGCATATTCGGACTTCAGTAACTCAGGTTTACTGCTTGAGTGTGTGGAGTGTCCAGGACTGGTTTTTGTCTTCAGTAGCAGGAAATCATGCTCCGGGATCAGCTTTCTGATCTATGGATTGCATATGAGCAGTTTCCTTCATTTCCCATGAGGAAATCCCAGCCTCTGTGCCAAATGAGCACAGACTGCTCCCTCGCAAACTCAATGGGCCGTGAACTGAAGGAAAATCAATTTACCATCTCCAAGGCACTGAGGAGCCTCCTGTGTCATTTACAAAGCACAGCCGTGTGCTTGATAACTATCAGAGATTACCTATCCCTTGGGTAGCACAGAAAATGCCAACATAATTGCATATCCCATGTTGTAATCTCATCCATTCCAGTTTAATTAAAATATTAGCAATCATTAATTATTGCCTTGACAAAGTGAAGGAATGTTTGGCACTCCTCTTTGCCCTCTGGCTTATCTAGAATTTGCTGAGATTTGAAAGAAGGCATCTCCATCTAGACCTTTAAGCACCAAATGCAGAAATTATGAGTAAGGTACAAGAGGAAAATGGCAAAAACCAATTACGTATTCACCTAGTAAATACAGATCTTTACAAATCTCTTTTCATGTCTGTATCAGAAGACAGTAAGGGGTATATACAAAGCAAATAATTTCGTATTTTCAGAGCAACCTCTTTTTGCATCTTGTTTTAATACCCTTCTCTAGATGAAAAATAAAGAACCGTAAGTTGATGGCTTGAATTTTCTGCAATATTTTTGGAAAATGTTGGTCTTACCTTCTTCAGTAGAGTGCAAATACTGCAAATTAAATGGCTTTTCTAATCTTAATTTGGAGAAAATTTTAGAGTATCTGTTTTTTCTACATGATGAGTCTATAGTGAAATGAAGTTATTTCCAGAATGTAGCTGTAGTATGTGCTTGCAAATGAATGAAATGAACAGACAAAATGAAAAAATAAAATGTAAACACGTAAGGAAATTCTTGCAAAGACCTCGCAGGGGAGGACAATGGGGAGATGGGGCAGCAGGAGGGTCTGATTGCACTTTCCCTTTGCAGAGGGGCATTTTAAAAGCTGACAAAGCCTACAAGAGAGCAAAGAAAGCTGTACCTCAGGTTGGCTCAGAATATCACATAAGGAATTAAACACTTTGTGCTACTATTTGTACTTACATATGTGCTTTAAATACTAACCAACTCTTTATTTCGTTCCCATGCTGCTCTGGGCTTTCCTCCCATTGCCGCCTCTGCACCACTAGGATGAGGAGGAGGGTATTTGGGCATAACCAGTCAGATGCTCTTAGTTCAGCCATTTTGTTCAGAACGGTGAGAATCAACTTTTCTTGCCAATAGAAAAGTTTCCGACAGTCACTCTCGCATCTTGCTCCCATGTGCTTTGTGAAACCTGGTCGTGCTCCTTCCCCCTTGCTTGCGTAGTCTCCGCATGAGGGTGTTTCTTGTGTGTTTATGTGTGGTTTGTGATTTTCTGCTTCTAGTCATCATGTCATTGTTTCATGAGGTTGTGGGGAGAACTTTCCAGGGCATGCAATTGAGTTTCTATGCAAAGCAAACCCTTAATGCATATGAGAGAACAGGAAATGTCTCTCATATCATTTATCATTGACTTCATGGAGGAAATGTTTTCAGTCGGATTCTTTTTCAAAGCAGTTTGCACTGTAGCCAAATCTGCGTATGCTTTTTCGATTCTGGTTAGTAAAGAATTTGCTCAGAGATAATGTTCGTCCTGAAGATAATGTTCCTCCTGAAGATAATGTTCCTCCTGAAGATCTTAAGCATGTTGAGATCTGCTGCCAAGATTGCTGCCATGCATGCTGACCTAACTAGTCACAGATATTTATCAGCTCATAGTAGATGATTCTTGATATAGACTAGGAATATAAATTTTCTGTAAATTTGAAGGCAAAGAGGAATATCCCTTTATATATAACCTTTCCCTTTCCCTTCCATCTCTTTCATTCTCTCAAAACAATAAGGAGAAATTGGTAGCTATTTGTCATTTAAAGAACCTTTTGTTTCTCTGCATCCACAATTTTCTCTTTCCTGTGTCAAATAGTCTCCACAACAACCCCCATTTCCAAAAGAGAAGGCAGTACACAGGAGAGAGCCCTTCTTCTCATGCCTGTTCTCTAGCAAAGAAGAAAACATCCTTTACTGACCAGGAGCCTTGATACAGAGCTACAAAAGTCAAATATCAATTATTTGGCTACAGTACATAGGATTCATTTATGCATGTAGTATCAGTTTTAAAGCAGAATAAATTCATTTGAAGTACATGAAGTATTATAAAGGATTGAGATGCCATGACAATATTTTAAAAATATCTATGAAACTTTTTCTTCACTTATCCTTTTAAGAAACATGAGTTCCTTTTCGGTTTTTCTCAGATTTTGATTTTTCCATGTCAATTATTTGAAAGACAACTCTTATGAAAGTTTCTGTGGAAATTTTGGACCCTTGCATTTCTGAAAATTATTACTTTATACTAGATTTGTAAAACATTCATGAAAGAATAAGCTACTCTCATCTCTTCACACTTGCTCAATTAACTGCAGACTTACATGTCTGTCTGACTGTATACATCAGACTCCTCTTTTCAAGTCAACCATCTGAAAAATTTAATCCAACTGTGGCAGTGTCAAACTTCAATTTCATGCCTTGGGGTTTGAACTGAGAAAATCTCTTTAGTGGAAAAATTGATAAAGTGCTTCATTAATTTACACTCGCTATTGATTTCACATTCTTTTTGAATCACTGCTTTTGCAATGGTTGCGTGTTAGTATATGATGTTAAAAGTTTTAGAGATAATGCTTTTAAAGATCTGCTGAAGTGCAGCAATTAAACAGGAAAGATCAGGTAAGTAAATGATGAAAAGGAAGAAGACGCTCACTATAAAGGTAGGAATAATTCTGATTTTCATTCTAGTGCAAATGTGGAGGTTGTGTAAAAAACACTGCCAGAAAGATCTTTCTTTTTTCCTCTCTCACCTGCTGATGCATTTATGAATGCAGCTGTGCTAAGGGTATGGTTTCTTTTAGTTTACTGAATTAATGGGTGGTTCACATTAAATACAGCATATCTCTCTACTTTGTACTTAAGGCATTTTCCTCAGGAAAGCAAGTTACAGAATATGCTAGTCAAAATAATGAGGTAGCCAGCATCCTTGCCTTACATACATCTCATCAGAGAAACATGTCAGCCTGAAGATTGTCTTGCATAAATCAACAGAGAAAGTATAAAGGTGACTGATACCTCCCAAGTCAGTTATTCCCAACAAAGTACATTTTTACCATGGTAGTCCATGTACATGCCAAAAAAGTCCTGGTTCTCTTTGTAAAAGCAAAGATGATGTAAGTCACGGAGTCCCTAACCTGCATGTGTTAAATTAAATGAATGTATTACAGTGATACAAAAGTGACTAATAGCATAGGACTTGGCAATAACTTTGTTTATTAAAGTTCCTTTAGGTGTGAGTTTGTAATCACCTCTGGTCAATACTGAAGATAAAATGGAGACCATCAAAATATGTACAATAGCAAACTATTTTATTTTTATGTTTTGGGCTTTAAGGCTTTTCCTCTCCAACATTTTGGAATTGACTGAATTTAATATTTGATTAAACAAGTTCTGTACGTGACAGCATTATCAGATATAGCTCCCCTGAAATGGAGCACTGTTTCTAAACATATGCGCCCTTCCTGTAGTTTCCGAGAATGTTAGTTTACATTTCAGTTTACAGTTCAAAGTAAATACCATCTTTCATCCTGAAATAGGCTTTTCCTCTAGGCTCATTCCCCTGCTGCCTGAATTTCTTACGATTCCTTTTGTTCCTGAGGAGCTCTATCCTCCTCTATATCCAAGCATATTCCAATGTACTTTCTCATGAGGATGCCCCTTTGTCTTTCTCAAATTCTAAAATGGTCTGGCCAATGGATTAATTACTTATTATTCACTTTTATAAAAAATAATATGAATTTACACTTTATGATATCTAATACATACAAAAGGATCACAAAAAGCTGTTGGAAGAGTGAAATGCAATCAACTTAAAGGACACGGGAAAGAGAGGACAGAATAAAAGCGGTAAGGGCAAACACAGAGGAAAAGCAAAATTGAAACTCAGAGAACTGAGAGATTTATCCTAGTATATAATTTATACATATTGTATGTGCATTTTTAAATATGCATGCTGTTGTAGAGCATTTTTCTTCCCATTTTCTTCCCATGTCTGGCTTGCAGCAGGAGTTGGAGTCTAGTAGATGCTGTCACTATACAAGTTTTTTGAACTTATTCAGTGGAAGCATTTTCTATTATTAACAGTTGCCAACAAGTCCTGAAGTCACAGATGTGTCTGCTAAGGAGCAAAACATTTGGTTTTGCTGTGCTTGAATTCCAGGAACAAAATCTGAAAATTAATTTCGTGCTTATTAGAGTAACAGTGGAATGGTCAAAGAGCTAGCATTCAACTGGAGTGCATAAAAATGGGGATCTTTCAAGTTGATGAAAATATTGGCAAGTTCCTATTACCATAAAAACATTGCAAGACAAAAAACCTCTTATTTGTGACATTTTTCTTTTATTACTTGTGTTTGACAAATTTTAACACAGAAGCAGTAAGTATTGTGAGTTGACCACTGAAGACACTAGTATGATTACATCTCATACATGAGTACATCTCTTAAGATTTCAGAGGTGTGATGTCTGTGGTGAAAAGAGGGGGTAAGTCATAACAGCAAAATATTGGAATCATTTTTAAGAACTGAAAAACAGTTAATTCAATTAAAATTCATAGACTCCTTGTCAAAACTAGTATAAATTATAATTTGCAACATCACCAAATTACAAGTATGTGTTGTATACCAAAGGCTACATTTTGATGTTGTAATTTGACTTTGCCAAGAGTTTTTCTGTAGATAAGTCATCTATACCTAAGAACTGAAATAGAGCGAACCATCAGCATGAAGAACGTTTAATGAATTCAGTTTGATTTTTTTAACCATATTTTTTAATCAAGAGCTTATAATATTCTAAGGGATATCTTTAATGAATATATTGTTTCCAAAACAATCTCAGTCTAAATAGCCACTTGTGATTATTAAAGGATAATGGAGCTTGAATGATATTTCTGTATTACTTTTATTAGGACAAAATAGTTTAAAAGGATTTCAGTAAGAATGATAGAAACACTTAAATCTGACAGAGAAGCTGATACTAGTAGATGTATGCAAAAAACAACTGAATGCTCAAGGTTGTAAACCATGTGTTTCTAACTTGTATCTGCAGAGCAATTTTGTCTCACCCCTAGGAATGCCCAGGAGGAGAAATCACAATTTCCTTTTTGTTGTGGAGGGGGTATTTATTATTTCATTTTACAGCTAAAAGGAAATGCACAACAAGTGGACACCTACTCAGCCAGCATACATAGCTATTCGAACAATTTAGAGGAAAGTGGCAGAAGCAGGTGACAGGCAGGACATCTCAGGACTTAATTTAACCTTTGCCATAGCTGTCAAACCCCATGAACTTTTCATTGAGATCACTACAGAACTAAAAGTGTCTATACTTTGGGAAGATTGAGAAGAATACCGATTATTTTTTTTTCTACATTATTTGGTGCTTGGATTAACATACTGACTTCTTTTAGCAAAGTCAATATCTTATTCATGGTGAGTTCCATTTTCAAATGGTTACACAGGCATTCATTCACTGCATAAATGTGATCCTTCTCTCCAAGAGACACATTTTATGCTTGCAGCATGTAGAGAGCTGCTCATCCTACTGTCACAGTTAGTATTGTCACTTATTACACTGTGACCTCGTAAGCCTTTTAAATAAATTATTTTCAATATGGTTTTTTTAACTGTTAGATCATGCAGAATGGTTAAAACCACTGAGCTTTTGTGCCTGACTCGTATTACAATGTAATTTACTGGACACAGTACTAGACCACGATTCAGAAGATAAATTCTTTCCTGGCATCGTTTCCAATCGCTCACTTGTTCTCTTTCTCCCTGTCTCAAATTCTCTAATTGTAAAATGAGCTGAAGTTCTTGTAAAGTGGAAGCTCTGCCTGGGAAAAGTGCTATATAAGCGCTAGTATAAAATTATTACACAATATTCTAAAATAGTGTTGTTACAGTCATATGATGGTGATTCTAATACCTCATTTTGAATTTGTTCCCAAAATTATGTTAGATTTGTATTTGACTCAATTTATTAATACTTCTTATTTTTCCTTCCAAGATCCTGTTCCTTCCCAAAAAAGGGAAAATAACCCATATGTTAAACATTTCAAGGAGCTGCCATTCCAGCATGCGGAACAAAGCTCTTTAGACCACCGCCTCTTCTTCTTCTTCATTGTCATCTTTTGTCCTCTGAAAGGTCATTTCTTCCCCTCTCTAAAAATCTACAAACTAATTGTGTAGTGTATAGTAATCGGTTATAATGTCTGTTACAGCTCCTCATTCATATAAGTGAAAACACTGTGAAAGAATGACTTGTGCTTGACTTAGAGGCATACCCTGTGCAAAATTTGAAGGCAGCTACATGAAATAATCTTACTTTATTTAAACGTTATCACTTGACCAGACTGGGCGATAAAATGGCAGATTTTTTTGTGTCATACCAGTGACAGCCAGAGCACCTCACTCCCACTTTCCAGATGGGCAACCCTTTAGAAAGAACCCTAATATGATGCAGTCAAATAAGGTGATGTAACTAATTAATCGTTGCAAGAGCAGCACTTTGAACAGTGTCCTGGTTAATCACAGGGCCTGCTTTCCATCCCTGCTTTTCTGGAGCCCTGCGTATGTGGGTGGTGGCATTAATTATGAAACTGAAAGGCGACTGTGCCATCAAGTTCAGGGAAGGAGACACGACGAGTTCATGGACTGACATTTATTGCTCTGAAGAAGTCAAAATCCTGGTTTAGCTATCATACAATTATCTCTTCTTTTCAAGCCTTTTCAAGCTTTTCCTTTTTTTGGAGAATAATCTTTTCTCCTTTGGCCGTAGTAACTCTGAATAACAGAGAGTCTTTTGTAGTGACCTTCTCGCTTTCGTGTAAATAACAATCTTGTTGGGGTGGAGTGAACAACTTAAGTCATGCTTAATATTTTCTTTTATGGTTAATCTTCTACAATTCCAATTTGGAAACCATGCCTTTCCACCTTCTCTCTAATTCTATACCCATACTGGCATGTAATCTTTTACCCAGTACGTATTGTTAGACTGGGATGGCCCAGCCTAGAGAAGAATGCTGTCCTTAAAATGATAGCAACTTCTGTTCCTTGTCCTTCCCCTGTTTCTGAGAGCAGTTCTTTTGCTAGCTTGTTTTTTAAAAAAACTCTATTATTTTGCTATCTTAGTTACTATTTTATGTTTGAAGAATATATTCTCTGTCCAAGAATGTTATATGGATGAGCACAAAAGAACTGGTCTTGATACACTGTTCATCTTCTTTCTGATCCCAGAATGATAAGACTAAGATTTCCAGATGGAATTTTGTGATCTGCGGCTCTGGGATGAATTAAGCACTCACAACAGAGGTGTAACTGGATTGTATCACTGTCTTCCTATTATTCTTACAGATCAAAGAAGAACGCAAGTAGATACTTATATTCTAAAACATTCAAAACAGATGGCTGGTTTCTTTTTGTAGAGATTTGTGCTTTTCAGCAAAACAATTACAAAAAGACCATCATTCATTTCTACCAAATGAGATTATTCCAGGTCTGTGTCTTATTTTCTTTTTTGATTTGCAGCTGAATATGATCATCTACCAGTAGCTTGGTCTTTGTAGCAAATAGGAATTCAGTATTCAAACGTTTTTATTTCTGGCCACTTCCAGGAGAGTTGTCGCTTGCAGCTTGTGATAGTTGGTACTATCTCCCAATTACTCTGCCATTTAGATTTCTTATAGCACTTGTCAGAAGTTTCTGCACACTGTGAATATGCTCTTGGTGTCATAAAGGAGAGGGGAACTGAACCCTGTCACTCATAGACAGGATAGAGACAGAAGAGGAATAACTGCAGCCAGGCTGGGGGTGTTGCTGCCAGCACCTTTTAGTTGTCTGTCAGGAGGAAAAAAACTGAGGGAGTGAAAGAATCAAGCCCAAACTTGTTTTCCAGCATATTAACTATGAAAATAAGCTCAAGAAAAATATGACTAAAATAAAAACTGATAAGGGCATGTAGCCAATCTAGATGCTGGATTTTCCTGGCTGGTAAAGTTCGTAATTACTGATGGAGATGTCAGGATTTACACTTCCAACTCATATTAGGCTCACCACGGGCAGTCCAACTATGTCTGATTGTTTAATGCAACATCTTGATAAGAATTGCTATATATATATCTGTATAAATAGGTATATTTATTAATGGGATTTTGCATTTGAATGTAGAGCAAACAACTCTAAAAAGAATTCCTATAGATGGATAAACCAGGTGTTTGGTGGCTTTGCTTTGGAAGTGTCACGTACCAGGTGGAGAGGTGGAACAGCAGAATGAAGACCCAGTGTTAGAGAAGGATGAGACAAGGATTCCTGTCACCTGTGGACAGGGAGGTTATAATTCATCTGAACAGGAAAAGCACTGATTGTGTTCTCTGGTAGACTACTTAAGGAATACTTTCTGTTTTCTATTAGCAATGGAACAGACAGCAGGGAGACAGAAGAATGCAGTCACTGATACATAAGCATTCTCATGGACACGGTCTCTCAGTGTATGCGCTGCAATATTCTGCTTTCAAACAAAAGCATATTAGCCACTGTTTCCTTTTATCCCTTGTAATAGGAAGAAGCAATAGACAAAATACAGTACAGCGAGGAATGTGTGTGCTTTCTTGTTTGCTGTTATATAGATAAGAAGTGTTAGAAAGCTTGACTGGATTAAAAATATAAGCAGGTTGTTCTTACTTATTCTCAAACTGCTATGTTCTTGTAGAGAAGGAAGCAGCATAAAATCTAACGGGTTCTATGAAATCAAAACTTGCCTAATTACACCTACAAAATTTTCATCAGAAGGATGCTATTTAAATCCGTGGTGTCATGTATAAGCTGCAAACAGTTGTTGAACTATTTTCTCTTGCTGTGGGAATACTTTTTTTTTTCTTGATGATATTCTAATTGTCAATATCATAAGTCTGACTGCCCAGTTTCACAGCTTTCTATAATTTAATTTATTATTCAAAATTTTAGCCTGATAACTAACACAATGTACAGGACTGAAATTCTCAAATGAAGGAGATTTTAATATATTGAAGTTCTGTATTGGTTCTCTGTAGATCTCACCCTACTTTGCCCATCCTGTTTTGCTCCAGAACTAAGCCGCTGGGCTTCTGGATCCCCAAGAAATCTTAAAGACAAAAGAAAACTTAGACAAATAAAAAAGAATTCCAATTTGTATGTTCTGTTCTCATCTCGCAGTTAATGTACAGATTTCTCTCCTCTGCCTCAGCAAGGAAAGAGGCATCCGGGCTGTTACAGAAGAAAGATGCAATGTGTGCACAGTGCGATTGTTATATTTAGGGGTGAGGGTTTGGGCAAATGCTCTTGCTTTTGAAAGTAAGGGATTGACAAAACAGCTTGTTATGGTTTGAGAGAACCCATAACAATCTATTGTCGTTAGACAATTATTCTATCACCCGATGACCCCTCCCCACCCGGAAAGGGGAATCAGGGAACAGAAAGAAACACAAGGGTTGAAATATAAATAGATTTAGTAGACTAAGACTAAATAATTAACAATAATACTAAAGAACCAGTATTAATCCCGATACTGATATAAGATATACAGGAATTATACTTAGCCAACTATATCAGTAGGAAGCTGCGCACTCCCAGCAGGGACAGCAAATGTCGGACACTGCGAGTGCAATGGCTTCAATGGAAGGGAAGGCCTCAGGGTTCCGGCACCAGGGCAAGGAGTTGTCTGGACCTGCCGCCATCAGGGAGAGAGCTACACAGCAAACTTTTCTAATTTATATTGATTGTGATGTTCATGGTATGAAATAATGCTGTTGGCCAGCCTGGGTCAAATGCCCAGGCCTTGCTCCTCCTTGTCCCTGCACCTGGCAAGGCTTGAAAACACTAAAACCTTGAATCCCACAGAGCCTGGCTGGCTAGAAAGTAAATATTTTCACAAATTCAGACACTAGAGTCTTCTAAAAGTACAATTTTCCCCAGCATTAGAAGAAAAGTTAGTCCTGTGTCTCTCAACCCAGGACACAGGTAAAATTCTGTATAGAATAAGCTGTATGTAGACACCCCTTCCAGCTGTGCCGCTGTGCTCATTCCTGAGCGTTCATATTCCCCCATGGTCCAGTTCAAGCTTCTCACAGTCCTGCCAGTGTGTTTTATTTCTCATCTACAGTAGTCCCTGCTATTCCTCACATGGTTCCCCACAAGCTTTTGCTCCTCAGCCCATGTGAGCAAAAGTTGCCAGTGTCATGAAAAAGCACTTCTGGATTTGTTATGTATAAAAATATTTTTTAACTACTCACTCATTTTCAGTGCTTTAGGAACCCTACCAACCCACTGCAATTCTTTGCTTCACCTACATTATGGGGGAAAGATTTTGTTTAAACAAAGGGATCTAATGACAAAACTACTTTCCCTGTTTTGTGTTTTCTCTGTTCTTTTCTTCTGGTCTGGATTTTTCCCAAGGTGAAGAGGGTGAATTCTGGAAACCATTAATCCATGGGATTTGTTCATGGTGTATAAAAATTTCAAAAAGAATTTGCTATATAAAAATGATTTCCTAATTGATTCTGTCAGAAATGAACTGAGTAAGACAGCTCTGTCAAAATAGCCAGAATCTCTTTCAGCTCCTCACGCATGTTGTTTTGTTTTGTTTTATGAGGAGAAAACGATGGAAGTTAGATTTAAATCCATTTTTGTCTCTAAAACAAATCTGAGGAAAACTGAGCCTGTCCCTGAGCTTTTGTCTTGTGGTCTTCTGAAGAAACCAAGTATCTCTGTGCAGCAGTGAACTGAGCTGAACTGAACTGAGGTCAGGCTGTGTCTTTTTGAGAACTTTCTTCTGTTTCCATTTAAAATAATGAAGGGAAGACACCAGTGATAAATTGTTCTGAATTTGGGAAAGCTTTGCGCTTTCTGAGCCAAATTTATGCCTCATAAAACTCCATTGCATTCAATGGTTACAAGATGATTGTAGTTGAACCCTTGTGTTTGTTGCCAAACAAACGCAAACAGTCTGAGCAAGAAGGCATAATTCAATTTGCCATGCAAATACTTTCAGACTGTATCATTCGGGATCTTAGTTTATTCCCATATCTCCCAATATAAGATATTTTGCTATATAGGCAAAATTTTTTTGTCTAGTAATACCTATAATAAAACCCAGATACAGGGAGACATCAGAGGACCCACTATGATCCACTTAATCATTTGTTAGATTTGTAAGGTCCTCCTTGGAATAATTTCTTTTTAACAAATATATATATTTACCCAGAATTTGAACCCTTCTTCTCCTATGTAATGGTAATTTGGGCAGTAGGTTTTGTTGGGCAGCATAGTTGCATCTGTATGTAACAAAGTTTGAAAATCATTTCCCGCGCTCACATGAAAAATGTGATTGATAGGAGATAACGGGCTACCTCCATTTAACTTCTTTTCCAAGCATATTTGTTATGTCCAGTCTGAAGTTTTGAGGAGGTCTTTGATGGTGTTTTTTGGTTTTGGTTGGGGTTTTTTTCAGAATTCCTTACTTTTTTTGCACCTTTGCAGGATCTACAAAGAACACTCAAGGTCCATAGACCAGGCAAGCAAGCTAAAGCATTTCTGAAATAAGTTAATTCCTTGGAAACTTTCACATTCATTCCGTCCACAATTCTTTGTAACACTTTTGATACAAAAACAGTGGAATTTTGACCTCAGGTTATTTACTTTGATCCCGAGATTACTTGTCAATTCTATTATTTTTTTGTTGATATAGCTGTTCTTCCAGGGATTTTTCTCAAATATTTAAAGATTTATAGGTAAGTTGAGAAAATTCTACTGAATTATTTGATTGCAAAATGAAGGCCACATCTGCGTTACTCTGCCTTTTAGTGTTCTGTAGTGAATATATACATGAAGCATATGTGCAAGCAGGGTGGTAAAGCTAATAGGGGAGTATGACAGCTGTCATGCCAGTGCCAAGTATACATATGGCGCTTTGTATTGGTATTGCTGTGTTAAGAAGATGCTATTTTCTCCATTTTTTTGCTTGCTCAGAGAAATTATAGGCATGTATCTGTAAGAAAACAATTACTGCTGTTGATCCACAATCAACATGCATGTTGATGCATGATTCTGATAAGTAAGGCAAGTTGTGTAAGGAGATCACTTTTACAGGGTCAACTGATGTAGCTGGAAGAACACACAAGTTTTTAGGGGTACATATAAGACTTTCTTGAAAATGGGAGCTGCAGATTTATTGCCAAGTATCAATTTAGAAAGTATTCTCTGAAATTAACTAAGTAAAGTTAATTGCTTGGTTCTGCAAAAGAAGAGTGGTTGCTTCCTTCAGAGAAGAGAGGAATGTTAGCAGGGAGAAAGGTGACCAGGTCATTAGCCCTTCTGCCTGGAGAACCTATAATTTAAAGCTGGTGGTTGTGGTGAATGAGTCCTATTACACATTGATTAAAACCATACTTTATTCCACAGATGTCTATGGGTAGTCAATATCACATTTGTCTCAGATCGACACTGCTGCACTTGTACCACCCCTTCACTGGTTTTCTTTTCATATAACCACCTACGTGTTTTTGCGTATTTATATTAGACACTGCTGAGACAAACTTTTAGACACCACAGTCTCTGTATGGGAGGATATTCATCTTTCACAGTAAAAATGACCAAACATTTACATAGGTCTCTCCAACCACATGCAGTTGCAAATACCTTTTCTCATCTATGCAGCGTATATATACATATTTAAATGCAGACTCTTATCATAAAAAAACTTTTAAATACAGTTTATCATAATTCAGGTGATCATTGTACAGCAACAGCAGGATTACCACTGAAGAAGCAGTATTAATTTCATTCTAAAGCATTTTTTTCCCCAGTGACTTGCAAAACTACAATTAGATTCACATTTGTCGTGCTCAAAGATTAAAAAAAAACACCTGTGAAATCTCAAAAAACCTGAACGTGTTGTTGAATTTGTTTCAGAATATTTTCCAAGATGTCTTTATCAGTTGGTAGAGGTGGTTTGGGTTTGTATCAGATTTTTCAGGCATTTCGTGCTTCTGCTTCAGTGTTTTCGTGATTGCCTTTTTTAGTGAAAGATGTTGTCAAACCTAGCTGGACATTAACAATATTCTGAACTTGAGAGTACATTAAGCAGACTTCATTCCACGCATTGATGAGGATGGCCTAAACCTATCAGGGCAATTAATGAATCAGGGCCGCTTTAGAAGATATATCCTGGGTTTGGTCTGTTCAGCTGTTATTTTCCTAGAAAGCTCTACAGCTCTGAGCTGTTCATGAGAACACGATGTGGTTTATGAATCCAGCCCTACCCTGCCTTTCCACTTAGCAAATGCTCTTACACCCTCTTGAGATAAGGCAGTGGCAGCTCTGCTGTGTGGGAAGCACAGTGCCTCTTGCTAAGTGGCTAGTTCAAATTAGATATCGCAGGAACGCAGATAGAAGGGCATTTCCTACTTGACTGGCAGGGTTTAATGGATCCCAAGTGAGAGGAATGATTGCTCTGCGAACAGCTTTGGGAGGGCTGCTAGTTAAGAACTTTCACACGCCTCATTTGGCCTGTTTCCAGCTCAAGGTAAGGGGGAAGGGTACCAGAGGAATGTGCTTCAAAAAGGGACTTGTCCCTGAGCAATCAAGTTTGACTGTTGTATGAAAATCTTCCATCATTACTTGCCAGATAGCTCTGCTTTCTTTCTGTTCACAAAGAACAGCTGGGAAGGTTGGCAAGTCAGATTCTTTTTAGACTGAAATCTGCACGTCTGTTGGATAGACTGCAGCATCTGAAAAGAATACAAGGCAGCTACTACATTGACCGGACAGCTAGTTATTAGACATTGACTACTTAATTTTCACATTTTTATAAAAAAGTATTTTTTAAAGATGTGATATTCCATCACTCTACCCTGTGTGGGAAAACCAAGTAGTAAGAAAGATAAGAAAGACATCAGTTTAATTGGAAGCATTGCTTTTTTAAACCTGCACAGGCAGTACACTTTCAGATCATAACCTAGGTAACCCAAATTATAAGAAATTAGGATAAATAACGCAAATTCAGCAAACAACCAAAGCTGATGTATGTAATTGGCTAAATACAGTTGGGTTTGGTTATGGAAGTGAAATGTAACTGTGGTGATGCTACTAAAATATATTTTCTTGTTGCCCTGTATACAGGAGAGCAGAATATTCTGCCCTGCTGCAGTTTGCAGCCTTGGTATGTCAAACCGTTATTTGTGTATGTGTGTTTGTATCTGCAAACAGATGTTGTCCTGAGGCTGCACACAGCAGCAGGGTTTTTAATAAAACACATGAGCTCACTCTCTCCACAGGTTTCTTGTCTGTCTCCTCTACCATGGCTGCCGTGTCGCTGTGGCCTTTCATAGCTGCTGCCACCCTGATGTTCTGGTGTAGGCTGCTGAGCACAGCTACGCTCTGCGGCACAAGGAGCCTGACATTAGTTAGCTGCTTTGCCATGGCTCTCAGATCCTCTCACTCTACAGAAATTAATCCATGTAGAACAGTGTTAGAAGCAAAAGAAGTGAGCCCTGACAGCCTTATTAAAAGGGGTCGAAGCCAGAGTCTTTGTTGAAAGTAGTGCCAGCACCCTGTTCCTGTTGACTCAGAGATTATCTCTCTCCTTATTCATTAGCAGGGTCAGAGGTGTCCTATTGAAAAGATATCCCCGGCCCGCTAACAAACAGCAGGTGCAGCCCCGGCCTGGGAATGCGAAGACAAGTTGCCAGTGGCAAGGCTTTCCAGCTCTCCTTGCTGCTGCGCATCACGGCCTGTAGCTTCAGCACCTCGTTTTACAGAGTGGAGGCAGTAAACCCAATTCTTTCTCGCTTTTTCATCATCTGCAAGTTTCATATTACTGCAGTTTTGAATATATGCCTGCAAACACCTAGAACAATACAAGGCAGTATTCTTGTGGGAGGTCATAGGGATTCCTGATATATTTTTATGCACTTGAGCTCTATATTTTTGTAAAACAAAAGAAAAATGGCTCTGCAAATACTTTTTATGGGAACTGGATGACTCCAGTTTGGATTGCATTGAGGAACAAGGATTAGATTCAGATTTGGTAAAGTATAATGAAATAAAATAGTACTTACTGAAGTCCTTTGATTTTAGTTTTTTAGTCTACTGTATAGAGTCCGTCTTCATAATAAATGAGTCATTGCCTTTTCAAAACTACAGAAGACTATATCTTAACAACAGAAAAGATTATGGAAAAGTATATCTTAAATTTCTGGTTAAGATAAGTCTCTATGCGGTTTCTACAGGAGATATATGTTCATCTTAGAAACAAACATCTTGGCATCATTTGAAACTATTCCCTTTAGAACAGGTTTATTGCATACTTTAATTACAATGAAATGTTTGTTGGCAAAATGAGTTAAAATCTGCATTGCCATCGCCTTAGTTGTGGACAGACACCTTTAATCAGAAAAACGAATTCTTAAAGCAGGGAGTTGAAATAGTTGACTGAAACACTGCTGGATAATCAGTAGAGTTAATGTATTCAATTTAATACTGTTTCACTTTTCACCCATATCATCGTCATTTCCTATATTCATCAGACAGCTGTCATCATCACATCCCCTTCCGCTAGTGTTCTTGATCTCTTTCTGCTTCATCTGGATGGTTGCTGGGTTATGGGATAGGAGTACTGACTGGGGAAGGGAGGGTATTGAGGTTTCTTCCAGTGTGAAGCTGAACAAGATTGTAACTTAGAGGTTGATCTTTGCCTTCACCACTGCTTGAGTCTCAGGCTGCTCCTCACTGTCTCTGTTCTCTTATTTCAGATAATTCAGCCCCTCTTAGAACTTGATCAGAATCGCAGCAAGTTGAAGTTGTACATCAGACATCTGACAGCCCTCTGCCACGACCGTGACCCCTTGATTCTGCGTGGACTCACCCCACCTGCTTCCTACCACCTGGATGATGACCAGGCAGCTTGGGAGAAAGAGCTGCAGAAGATGACCCAGGAGCAGGTGAGTTTGTGGTCTGGAGCTCTGAACAAGGGCCTGAACTGTTGATGTAGGTCTTACTGATGTGCCGCACCAAAAGGTTGGGAAACCATTCTGGAAGTGGTGAAAACAGGTAGCAAAGGTCCACTCTATAGCTGATAGGAGGAGTCAATAATTTCTTGAATCATTTCCATCTCATATGTATTATGGAATTTCATCCGTTCTTTTATCTGTACTCGGGGCCATGCATCTACACACTCATGGGAAATGAAACTGCAAGGTACTGCTGTGTTTTACCTCTTAACAAATTTTAGTTGTTCTTTATAAGTTAACGTAGTCATAGAGATCTTAAATCTCTTTTTAATGGCATTAACCATTTATATTTTAACTGGCACATTTTTATGAATCACTTTACATAAATGAATACAATGTCCTTACCTTCTGTTACAGTATCTTCTGCCAGTAATTTTTTCTGCTTACCACCTTACCTGGATACCTAAATCAAGATTTGAAGCCAGTGTGCCAGATGCAATACACCCATGCTTTATGCACACACAGACACAATGATTTCAGAAGTCCAGCAGTATATTTCCAGGAGTTTTGGAATACAGAACTGAAAGGGTTTAATAACAGCTTGTCTGATGAAGTCTCGACAGAGACTGTCAATCTAGCTGTAATTCAGCTACTGAAATAATCTTCCTTTCTCCCAGCTCTGGTGATGTCTTGCCTTCCTTAATCCCTTCACTGGCAGTTTTTATCTCTTGTTTTCATACTATAATTCATCATTCCCCACAACCCTTTTTTTCTCATTCCTTCATATTTCTCTTTTCAACTTCCTAATTTTACTTCTATATTACAGAATGCTTTTTTTTTTTAAGCTAATGTAAGGAACTTGTGCCAGAAATAAAGGTGACTAATTGTGTCTTTTTGACCCTGACTTGGGATTATAAGGCAAATTCTTTCATTAAATTACTCACTTTTATATGTCTATATTGAACTTTATCCAGTATGCACACAAACTAGTGTAAGGCCTATATAGTTAAAAATGGTTTTGCGGGTCAGTGAACACTATCTTGAGCCTACCTTGAATGCTTCAGCTCTGGTTTTCTTCTCTTCTGATGTCTAAGCTCATTTCCTTGCAATTTCAACTTAAGGCTGAATTTTGATCCAAAAATTGGAGAGAGCAGCTCAGCAGCCAAATTACAGGAAGCCAACAGAAGCATGTCTAACAGTTTAGAAAGAAGAGCAGACCTCTGGAGATAAATATGCCTGTAACAGGGCCCAGATGGTACAGGACAGTTGATCTCTGTCTTTGTATCTGTCTTCATACATTTGTTTGATTTGGTGTGTGCTGTGTGCCTTACTCGATATCTACATTTGCCTCTACAGGCCTGACACATTCCTTTTCCCTGCAAAGCCTGCTAGCCCCTGCGCACCCAGAGTCAGCATTTTATTTACCTTTTGGGTTCTGTAATCACTGATACAGGATTAAGTTTTTCAGTATAATGCATGCCATCCTCACATATTAAAGAGGTATGGCTTCTATGTTATAGATCAAAACATGAGGCATACCATTGTGAACTGGTACCATGTGAACATGGGATGAAGCACTGCATGACAAAACCTGTAGCACGTATGGGAGACATCTCTGAAAACAAAAGTAAAGGCTTGATGTGGGCAAAGTTTGGATATCCCTGAAATAAACTGACTAGCTGTGATAATCTGAATATAATCAAGATCTGTGGGCATAGGTGATGTCTTCTATTTGATCAAGAGACTGTAGATAAAGAAAATAGAAAAGGCTTCCTTAGGCAAGTTCTTCTGAATAGACAGCCCAAAACAGCATCGATTTTTCCAGTTCTATGTACTGGTTTAATAAAAGATAATATTTCTCATTGAAACTTTTTTAGTCCATTAGCAGCATTTATGGGTTACACAGTAAAGAAAGCATTTAAATACAAATTGTGAGAAAAAGAATTGTCTAAGTTGTCCTGGAGAAGCGAAAAAATGTATTTTTCTATCCTCTCCCATTATTGTCTTAATTCTGCATTGCTGTCACCACAGTTGTTTAAAGTTACTACTCCATTTGTGTCTCCCATGAGCAGCTAACATCTGCTAAAATAAAAAGTAGCATTTTCTTCTGCTTTCCCATACTCACTTAGATTGTATTTAACAAGCTTCAGTTGAAAAATACGAACTAATGATATATTTCAATTTACAAAGCACATTTTTCATTTAAGTCGTGGAGCTTTTCTGTTTCTAACTGCAGAATTTCCTTTGTGTTTAAAGTATTCCCATGGGGGGTGGGAATCAGTTCTCCAGATTTGCAGAAGCTCATCACAGAATACCCATTTTGCATCTTTGGAATTTTAATGAGTTTTATAAATTACTTCAAATCCAGTGCATTAAATTCACTCCTGTCCCTTCTAATATGATTTTCTGTAGATAATGCTTCACAAGCCTCAGTGGGAAAAAATTAATCCTCTTGAATGTTAAGAAGTGCTAACATGATTAGGGAGGATACATTTAACTGAACACCAATAATATTTAAGAATGATGCCAATGTATCCACTTCTTACCAATGAGATTATTTAGTTTTGTTTTGGGTTGGTTTTTTTTATAAATAGTTGAGAATTCAGTTTTGTCCTTCTGCTTTTGAAGCTGTGATTTCCCACTGCAGCAACTATTATTGACAAAGGTTTGTGCTGCTGTGTTTCGTATAGCAAATACACCCTGCGGGTCTCTCATCCCTGCTGGGGAGGCTCAGATACAAATAATAGGAGTTTTCTGTGGCTTCTTCTAGTAGGTAAAACTAGTATATGAAGTAGATGTAAGCTTTTCACTCTTCCAGCACATCCACAGTGACCCACAGAAACTAGTGTACAAGTCATTGTCGGGAAAGCATCTGGCAGCATCAACACCATGGTTCTAAAGGGAATTTGTTGCCACATAAATAATTTTGTGAACTCTCAAAGTTTGATTGAGAACTGGTACCTCTCAAGTATAATAGTTTCTTTATGCTACCATTAAGTTCAGCTATGTTCCTTAGTGACTTCATTGATTTTAATCAAAATAGGGGGCCAAGATGCTATATCATTATTTGTTGGCATTTTATCAAAGGTATTTTGTAAAGCTGTATTTTACTGTAGTACTGTGAATTTTACTGTAGTAAAATTCTGGTCCAATTGTAATGAAGGCCTGAAACTAGTACTTTATGAGCATATGGTATCTCAAAACCTAATCTAAACTAGTATACTAGACTAAGTTGTAGACAATAAAGAAGCTATGGTACTTGGAACCATGTTATTAAGATATTCGTGCGAGAGAAAATATTCCTTAAGTCAGTTTTGACCAAATGTCCCCAAAGAAGTTAACCAGCACTGTTTATGGAACTGTCCTCCTTCGACCTATTTGTGTCCTGCTCAACTTTTATTATTAAAAAATTGAAGTTACCAGAAGGAAGGAGGAATGTTCCAAGTCTTGACACTGAAAAATAAAAATTCCATCCATTCATTATAGATAAATGCATTATCCTAGCAATTTTGTATTAAATACAATATTTTCTTTCACTTTGTCCTAAACGTATCATTATGTTAATATTCTTGGACTCCGTAGCGAACTACTGCTACGTTTCACGTTTCAGATGGTTGCCTTTCAGTGAGGGATTTTATTCCTATATGAAAGGAAATGACATTAAGAACATAATGATATGGTCCACATTTTTATTTATAGTTTGGTTTTTGTTTTTCTCTTCTCTTTACAAGAGGAAAGAATGGAGTAGAAACAGGAACTTGCTGAAAATCCTCATTTAAATAGTTGCTAGTGGCATGCGGCGCTGTGGTTGGAAGGCAGCAGCGCGAGAAAGTAAAAAGAGTCAACCAAAGAGAGTAACCAGATAGTAGTAGGCACCAGTGTTTGTACCGTTAATAGTTTAAGCAATATTATAAATGTTTCTTATCACTTCAAATCTACCTCTGAAATGTGTGGAACTTCATATTATGGAGAGCTTATTTTCAGTAGGTCCTACAGTCGTTCTGAAAAATATTTCTTCCAACAGAAGAGGACCTATGTGATTAAAATAATTTTCTTAACCCTAAAAGTAGTCAGAGGAGGCATTTTGCTCCCTGCCATTGCTGGCTCTTTCCAGCCATATCCAACACGTCCTGACTTCGTCTAGGGATGGGGTTCCTACCTATTTTTGCAGGCCTCCGGGCACCATTTTTTTTCCCACACAGTCGACCTGCTCCTCTTTCCCCAGAGGTGTTTCTGGCAGCATTTGCATTGTGGCCTGGGCATCAACAGCAGCCTGTAGGGCCTGGGCAGGTGTCTTTCCATGAGACAGTCTCTCAGAAGACACCTGCAACGGGAGCTTGTCTCACCCCACTACTAACACGGTGTTGCACCTATGACTGCTTCGGCTGCGAGTTACAAAGAAGAGCCTTTGTAGTGAAGAAAGGTTGTCTTCCCTCTCTTTCCCTGTGCTCCAGCTTCAGCCAAAGCACAGACCATCTGGGGATTCCCACTTACTAATCCTCTCTCAAGAAATCAGGAATGTCTTCTCTGCTCAGCTGCTCAAAGCAGAGGAAGGAAAAAGGTGATGATGTTGCTCCCTGTATCATTCTCAACCTGCCATATCAGCTAAATAGTCGTGGCTTGGTTCCAAGCAACATAATTTACATTGCACGTAATTCATGTTTCACTCTCAGCAAAGTTAATGTTAAGCTTTTAGTACAAAAGGACACCAGACCACATGTATGTGGCTTTCAAATTCCATTTTAAAATTGCATATGTACTTGGTGAATTTGGAACTATTAAACACGCATTTTGATTTTTAATACAAACAATATTGTAATTGGGATAAACTTTTCTCTAAATTGCAAATAGCTATTTTATAAACCTCCTGTGTACTTCTTTGTTCAGATTCCACTTGTGTTCTTATTTCTGTATCATCTATGAGAAATTACTCAAATTATTTAGTTTCTGTAAAGAAATTACTCTGCCGTGTTTTGCATTTAGTCATTCTAAATTACTCTGTTACTTCAGAGTTTACCCTGTCTTTCTTCTCTGACTGCTCTTCCATTAGCTTGTTATCTTCCCCACCTGATTTATGTCATTTATTTTTAATTTGTAATCTTATGGGAATGCATAATGTTTTAAAGTTAAACAGTCCACTTCTGGTCTCTGTTAGAAATTAGAAGTAATAATTGCAACAATTTATATCCTTCTTCATGTGCAAATGTCTTTCCTGAGTTTAGTTGAGAAAGTAATGGGTATAGGAACTCTCTAAAATTATTACATTTTATAGCATTTTGAACTTTTATATTAAATTAATGTTTTGGGTGAGGATGAGAACTTGGGTTCAGTGTCATAGTTCTTAAATACTGAGTGAAGTCACAAACATTATCCATAAGTTGACCATATCCATAATGCTATAACATTAGCTATTTTTATTTGTGCATGAAAACACTAATTGTAATTAATATTTATACTCTCAATCAGTAACATTAACTATTCCTAACTTGAAAAGAGATATAAAGGCAAAAACATTACTCTCAGGAAATGGTCAAGTGTGTGTTGTGTGCGTGTGTGTGTGGTGTGTCTAAAATTCACTGTGCTCTCATTTCCAGCAGTTCCTACAAGCATATGGTGTACCAACCTGTGCTATTACCTTACTTTTTCGAGGGCAGCTCACCTCTCCGTATGTTGTGCTATTAGTAAAAAGTTCTGTTATTCTGTGCCTTGCTCAGACACTGTGGTCCTCCTGGAAGTTTTTTGCAGCATCTCCTGGTATGAGCTACTGCTCATATGAGGGTTCTGCTTGGCTGCACAGGGGTCTCTGGGGTGGCCTCTGTGGCATCCTTCCTGGATAAAAGGAACCACAGGCAGGAGCAGCTGGGTCCTCTGTTGGCTTATTGGGCTCACTGGGTTGTATGGACCAAAATATTCTATGGAAATTTCTTTCTTGGAATATCTGTCAGAAATTTCAGAGCTAACAGGATTCTCAATGACTTTGTAATAAAATGAACTTCCTCTTAAAGAGAAATAAGTAACGTGGAAAGAGTAGGAAGGGGTCCAGCTCTGATCCTGAAGTAGCCAGGTGCATATAACTGCATCTTTTCATTCAAGTACCTCCTGCTTTGTCCTTCTCTGGTTTGCGCTGTGCAGGTACAAAACTATAACTGCCCACCAACCCTCCGTCCTAACAGTTAAAAAGTTTTTCCAGAACTCATCAGCTGGGACATATAAGAGAAGTATTTAAGATTTTCCTTGTAGACAGGTGAATTTTCACTGTGTTTATGACTATAAACAGGCAGAGCCCCTGTGGGGCGGCAGATGCCTCATTCATCAGCAGAGAAAGCAAGTGGCAAGGTACAAGCCCAGCATGAAGGGAACATCACAGAGTAATTCTGGCAGTGTTTAGCAATCCAGCTTCAAAAGAGTAAACTGACACCTAAAGTAATGCATTGCAACTGAAAGGAGGAGAAGTAGCCACCTAACTCTTCTTCACAGTCCCTTTAATGGGCAGAATTGAGAGCTTTTAGGGATTAAGGTTGTGGGGTTTGCCTGCATTATGCGTGCTTAGGTCAGCGGGCCCTGGCCCAAGCAGATAGCCCTGTAGTACAGGCAATAATTATTATTTCTTTCGCTTAGCCACAGAATAACAACTTTCTGTACACTATAGAAGCATTAATTTT
This sequence comes from Numenius arquata, assembly GCF_964106895.1. Classification (NCBI taxonomy): domain Eukaryota; kingdom Metazoa; phylum Chordata; class Aves; order Charadriiformes; family Scolopacidae; genus Numenius; species Numenius arquata. The sequence goes on along the minus strand of NC_133577.1, from coordinate 65,375,838 downwards.
CAATGTATAACATACACCACAATTTACATGAACAGAAAATTGTCCTCTGACTGTGAAATGATTGCTGCTGTTTCTGGAGAATGGACACATTACCTGCAAGTGCAGGATTTGGAGGAAAACTTCTCCAGACAAAAGCAAAATATAACTTAGATTCCCATTTATATAATTTTGAAATTAATTCATTACCAAGGAGATAGTAATATTTCTGCTATTCACAAAGCCTAGAGGTGCTCAGGAATGCAGGATAAATTCCATGTGCAAAGCTATTTCAAATACACGCTGCAGGAGCCGTCAACAAATTTTTTCAGGGTTTTTTCTCAAAATTGGTTGTAAAATCTATTCAAGTGAATTTAAATGTATTTAAAACATATTTTTAAAGTTTACATTCTTTTTAAAAGACATAACAGAATGTTTAATTTGAAATCTTACTTTAATTTTTAAATGCATGTGTTTAAAATATTTTTTAAAAGCTAACATAAAAACAATTTCCAGATAGATCAAAAATATTTAAGGGTCTACATAAAAAAAAAAATCTTTTTTCTTTTATGGTTTTGTTTTATTTTGGCAGACTGGGATTTCCATATTCCTAACCCTTTCCTTTGGCCCTTTTATAGGTCTATAGTTGAGAAACAAAGGTTTGTATGCAATTGGCTCTCACTACTTCAAACATACATATTTACACTGGTTGGTCTGGGAAGATGCAAAAGCTCTTGACCATTTACCTGAGATACAGTGTAGTTTAACATATTTTGAGACAAAGCAAAGGTTAAGATTAAATCAGTTTAATTTCTTTTTGATGCTTATTTCTGTTATGTTAAGTTCTAAGCATATTTTTCCGACTAACCATAGCCTGATCCAGAAACACCTAAGCTTTGGAGAAACATAGTTCCAGATCTCACCGTTGTAGCCCGATAGAAGTCCTGCAGTTAACTTTCTTTTTGTGCTGCTCTACAAGCACCTCGTATTCTGTATTCAGTTTTACTCTCCATAGCCTGAGATGATGAGATACTATGTTATTTTTGTTTGCCTTTTTTCATCAGTGGTTTTGTGGAATTACTAACAAGAGGAAAATAACACTTCGGGGAGTAAACCTCCATATAATTTTAAAGGATCTTAGCTTAGTTCTGCTTTGTTTACATTATAGGATAAGCAAAGGCCACAAAGGCTCTGCAGAGCAGTACCACAATTCACCTAGCACACATGTAAAACCATAGCATCCTGTTTCTTAACTATGAAGTTACCTTCCCTCTGAATGTCAATAAATCTGGAATATCTTGGACCAAAGAAGCACTATGCAAGCTAAGTTCATGGTGAACTGTTTGGGATTTTTTTTCACTGATGGAGTTTAACTAAAAATGGAAACGTATTCCTGTCATGACTTGCTCTAAACCCAGGAAGGAAGGCAGCAGTGGTGAAAAGTGTCTGAATCCATTGTAGATTATCTGCAAGCTTCCATTCCCCTGAGATGCTGAAGGCTCTTTCTGTTCTTCTATCCAAAGATAAATACTATGAAGCACTTCTGGGGATCCTTGCTATCCCTTTCCTTCTGAGCTGTCTATTTTCACTTGTCGTCAACTGGGCAAACATATCTGGCCTTGCCTTCTCTTTTTTTGGTCATTTCTATGAGGCAAGTGAATGAATCTCCTCATATCCTCAGCTGAAAATGCCAACAAAAAAGAACTACTGTTAACATTCCTTTATTTTCATAGAAAAGTGACATGAGGAAGATAACACCATTTCCGTTTGCATTCACAACAAAATCTAGGAAATCAGGAGCAGAATTGATAGTAATACTTTTAGAGAAACTCCCCTAAAATATGGACTGCCAAACATCTAGGTGAATCGAGTTATACCATGGAGAACTGGATGTTCCCCATTAAGGAGCACGTCTGTATGAGGAGTGACGTGTGCAGGTCACAGCTGTTTCTGAAAGGAATGACGTAAACAGAGATGACATACGTGATATGGAAATGCTGCAACCAGCCACATAGTCAATTAGGATGTCTTTGTTTAAATAGAAATCCCATTATTAAACCTAGATGTTCTGAAGCTAGCAAACTCAAGGCAAGGCAAGCATTGCTACTTTTTTCAAAGACGCTTCCTCACAGACATCTGCCAGCCAGCTGTGTAGACTTTCTGTCTACGCTAATTTGCAAAGTATTATTGCTGGCCTTCAGCATTCAGAGCCGTCTTCTTTTGCACTTTTGATGGTCAAAAACATGTTTATTGGAAATATTTTCTTCATCTCATTAAGTTGGTTACTTTTGTTTGATTTCATTTGATTTATTTTAGCTTTAAACTGGGCTTATTTTGTTGGGCTTACCTTGATTTCCTAAGGAATCATTGTATTTTGCATGCATTCGCATAAATGGTGAAGAGCACAGCAAGAAAATGAGACATCACTGGCTCTGCAGTACTGCCCCACTGAAAACAACATCCTGCGGGATTCTCTCTCTTGTCTACCAACCTCCTTTCAGTTTGGAAGGTTAATCTCTTTGAGGTGTTTTATATTTGATTACTTAATTGCTTTGTCCTTTCCTGGAGCTTCACCTGGAGGGTTTGGCTGAGGCACCCGGAGGAGGGATGCTGGCTGGGCAGGTGGTGGTGCTGGACCCGCAGGGAGCCAGCCCCTGCTTTCCCTGCTAACACTGCCCTCTCCTGGTTCTCCTCCTACGGGACCGAGAGCCGAGGGCCCTCGCAGGAGCTGGGTAAAGAAAAGGAGAATTACATCCTTGGCTTCTCCTGTTACTTACTGTCTCTGCCGACCTCCCACCCTTCTAAAGAATGGTACCGTGAAATCTTGGCGCTGGCCCGAGAAGCCAAGGAAGCCCTGCCTCAGAGTTCAATTTCCAAACCAGTCCCATGAATTTACCAGTGGTTTGGAGGTTTGCAGGATGCTGTAACCGGGGCCACCTGAATCACTGGGGTTTCACTAGGCTGAGCAACCTGAGACTCAGAGGTAGTCCCTGAAACCCAGCCTCCTGGCTTTCAATATCCTAGCCGGCTGCGCTGCCTCTTTCAATCCTGCTTGCTGACTGGACCTCTCCTAGGCTTACCCATCCATTGCAAGTTCCCAACTAATAACTCTGCCAGGCTGTTGGAACCAGGCTAATCGCCTCTCCACAGCGTGCCGTTTCTGAGCCATTATGGGTTACTGCTGAATCCCCCCCCACCTCCTGCCTTTCTCCCCCGAGAGCCCTTACAGAGCCCAGAGTGCTCCCCTCCCTCTCGTTTTCCCCACTTCCCCAGCTCATGTCACTCGGCAGAGCAGGATCAGGTTGCTTTTGCATTGTGATTCTTGGCATGAGCCCCTCTCGGATTCGTGTAGCTGTTCTGTGAGTACGGCAGCCAGTAGGAACAAAGCACATAAGAACACATTAAACTAACATTCAGCACGCAAAGCCCAAATAATTTACTATATGCTACCCTGCCTAGTAAAGGGAATAGTGTAGCAGGCTTACCCTTTTAATTTCCTTTCTCTCACTTTTGTCTATAGAAGTCTAAACCATAACTTCCTTAAAAAGCATTTCTATTTATTCTGTAGCTGTTCTTTGGCTGTTTGTTTTTATGCAGTATTTCTTGCAGTAACAATCTCTTGTGCTTTGCTTGCTACCATCAATAAACAGAAATGTACTGTTGTATCTGATTAGAATTTTAATTGTAGAAATATAACCTTTTCCACTGCGTTGTGCTCTTATGGTGGTAAAATGATCCCTGTTGTCCTGCTGCCTGACAGTTCTCTCTTCTTAAAATCTACAACAAGCAATGTTACAGAAGTGCAAAACACAGATCAAGAAATGTGCGTAATGATGATCAGTTATCCCTTCAGGGTTCAAAAATTCCAATTTTACATTCTTTCCATGTCATATATTAACATAGTAGAGTTCCAATAAAAATATGAATCACTTAAGAATAAGAAATGTTACAGGACTGACAGATAATCATTAGGAAAAAAAAAAACAAATTTAAAAGAAGGTTCAAATATAGCTAAGCTAGTTGCTACAGCTGCTCCAAATGACAAAGAACTTTGGATACAGAAGCTTGCAATAAACTTCAGAATTCATCTAAGTGTATGTTCCTGCTACAAATATGCTTGTCTTATATTCATAGGGAATATACTTTATTAGAAGAAAATCATATCTCTGAAAAAAACGGAAGAGCTTCTTGGATATATAGTATGTAAAAGAGATACCTGCTTGAAAGCTTATCCAATCTATCTGTATCATCCAGTCTAGTAAGAGATGCTGCTTCTCCTTGTTCTGTTAGATCCTTAGACCACTGTGAGTACAGTAATCCCTAAAATGCTTGCACAAATTACAGCCTTGCTTGGGATTCTGCACAGTTCCCAGACTAGCATGGACTTTATCAATTGCTGGGCAGATAAACAGGTTACTGAAGGCAGATGTTTCCTGCTCTTCACTAAGACTCTGTGGGCCCCTGATTCTGGCAACAGCATTAGGCTCGGAGCTAAAAATTATGTTCACGTGTTCTCCAATATGTTGTATAGCATGGTTTGTAACACCGCTTGTTGGAAAAACAGTTTATAGACTGTAGACAGAGTGAATAAGATAAAGTTTTGAAGTTCCACATCTTGTTCTGAACCAATTACAGTTATCTGAACAACAAATGATCCAACAGGAAATGCACAGTTAGTAAACAAAACCCGTGTATGCTCTATCACAATTGTGTACAATCATCTTATGACTGTGTTAGGAAACAGAGTCTTTGAAAACTATTAATTCCACAGAAAAATTAGAATTCTGGTTAATTCTGAGTGTATGGTTTATAATTACGTAACATTTCTATGGCCTTTATACAGGAAGTACTTCTGAAGTGATGTCCTATGAAACATCCTGTGGTTCGTGAATAAAAGTCAAACTATTTAAAATAATGTACTAGCAAAATGCTGTATTGCTTCTGGAAGACAGTTGCTTTCAGAAAAACATTCTACAGAGGAAACTTTTCTAGTATTTATTGTAAAACAATTTATCCAGGCCAGTTTTCCCATGTGGACATGGCCTTAACTGGGAAAGCCACAAGCCTGGTCCTGTAGAGTGAAAAACTGAAATAAAGAGGGGGGAGATAATCCAGTTCTGGTGAGGTGAGTCATCAAGGGAAGATGCCGATCCTGAAAGTGCCCAGCATGTTACGCCTCTGCTAGCTCCCTTTCTAAAGCTGGTGGTTTAGCTTAGAGCTGAGCCTGCTGAGCATGTGTCGTTGTCCTGTGAACATGTGTAATAGCAGAGAATGACCGTGCCTCTGTGTGTTTCTTGCAGCTTCGTGACGAGTTAGAAAAGGGCGAGAAGGAAAGCGCAGAGCTGCAGGAGTTTGCCAATGCCATCTTACAGCAGATAGCGGATCACTGCCCTGACATCCTGGAGCAAGTCGTCAATGCACTTGAGGAGTCATCATGACCTCGGCCACTAGCCCCACTGGAGCAGCACATCAGTGGCCAAGCCCAGTCAGTCCAAGGAGCCATGAGAGTGGATAGGAACGTGAAAAAGAGAAAATGAAATAGAAACTTCTGGTGCACCTTTTACAAAGAAAACAAAAGCAAAAAAAAACCCTCTAAAAACTACGTGCTCTCTAGGTTCTTCCAGCCTATGATTAATCACTCATGTTTGCATTGATCTTCTCACTGCCTTTCTACTTTAGAATCCGATTCCCCATTGACTTTGTGGATGGTGACTTTTGGATACAGCTAACCAAAGCTCTTCCGTGTGTCCTGAGAAAAGAAGAGGAGATCTACAGAATACAAGCAGCTCTAGTTCTCCACGAGGTCACACTAGGATAGACCTTGCCTTTCATTCATTTATTGCTTCTTTTTAATTTCTTTTTCTTTTTTTTTTTTTGGGGGTTGTTTTTTTTTTCCTTAAAAGCTGAAAGCCTGAATTTCATAGTGCTAAACCAAACCTGAGTGTGCTCTGATTATGGCTCACAACTGGCCAGCATCAGCTAGCTAGCTCAGGTCTTGCTGCCTGTCTTAATATTTCTTATGTTCTTAAATAACTGAGAGAGGAGAGGAAAGTTTCCCTATTTGTTCCTGTTAGTCACTTCATCTAGCAACTGGGAAACAAGGTATGCATACTGGTACTTTCTGTTTGCTTAACCTTGATCTTTATTGTTCACTGATCTGACTCCAAAGTGCCGAGTGGGGCATTTTTTCAGGTAACTGTTTCATCTGTTGATTCCTTGGGTTTTTTAGCTGCGATTTCTCATCATAGGTCGCTGTCTCCTAAGTTCTTATTTTCTAGAGAGCTCTCTTCCTTCAAGCAGGTGTGGTCAACAGGTCAGCTCCCAGCTTTAACTTGTATAGTTTGTCCATTGGCAATTTTTCAGGCCATAGCTTTGTGAACACTAGCTACCATCAGAATAGTATTAGGCATTTTGTAAATGAGTAAATTGCATCATTTAGCTTAAAAGTATAGTTTTAAAGCTAAGTTAGGTCAATCAGTAACATAGTTCTTACTATAATTATAATTTAATTTATTTTGGTTTAGCTTAGGCTGACAAGGAATGAGTTTGAGTTCAGAGCAATAACCCATTCTTATAAAGAGGAGCACCTCTGCTGGAGGTGGCACCCAGCTGAGTAGATAGGTATAAAATCACAGCTTTAGTTAAACCAGTGCAATTCTTGTATGTATATGAGAGCCCTTAGTCTTGTTCCCATCCATCTCTGACACTTGTTAAAGCCCCTGCTGATAGGTAATATGACCTGACATAGCAGGTCTGTTTGTCATTGTGGTAGCAAGTCAGAATCCTGTTTTGTGAGTAGGACTTGGGTGTTCATTCTTGGACTATGCATTAATGGGGAGACATGTTTTTTCCTGACTACCAGTGGTTATGTGTGTCTGGGGGCATCTGCAGGACAGAATCCTTTAACACGTCCCCATGTGCTCCTTAAAGAAGTTGTTCCCCTGTAGCTTTCTCATATTACTTAAGAGAACAAAGGGAGGGGGAAAGGAGACCAAATATCAACACAGCAGTGGAAGAAATCTTGGTTTTCTAGTCACTAGCTAATTATAATCCTCTCAGTAACCTTCTCATTCAGAGCCTGCAGTTTAATTCCGTATGACTACATTTTGAGCTTAATCACTAGACTGTTATGCTAGGGAAAATATTCCAAGCCCTTTCAGGAAAACTGCATTTCTTATGTCTCTCAAATCCACAGCACAGCTCCCCTGTAGGTCTTTCACACCTTACTTTTATCTTAAGAAGCAATTGATTGCTTCCAAAAAGCAAAAGTTTGAATAAGGGAAGATGTACCCCGTCTTTTTTTCAAACAAACACTGAAAATTGGGCAAAACTGAAACCTTATATACCTGTAGACTCCATTAAAATCTAACTGATTTAAAATAAATCGCATCCCAATTCATTCTACTGTAATGATTCAGCAGAAGGAACTAGATCCATAACCATGCTGTCCACTAGGAAGAAATATGTAAGTCCCCAAAGAAGAGGCGATTCACACCTTTTCCATGTTTTGAACTGCCAGTGCTTTGCAAATCAGGAAATGTAGCTTTAGTTCTTGCTGCAGTAGCAGCCTGTGTCTGAAGCTTTTTTTGTCGTGGATGAGGAGAGTAATGGGAACCTGAATGCGTGCAAGGGGGGAACACCGGAAGGCGTGTAGACAGTGACTGTACATACCATTGAGCTGTGCCTCATCCCAGAACCACCCCTTTGGTCCCATTATTTGAGTCAGCACGTTTCGATAGGAGCTGTTGTTTTGAAATCTTTCCTCTTGCCTTTTCTTCATCGCCCCTAATTACTCACTCAAGGAATTTAATGCCGCCTGTAAAAGCATCAGAGCCATCAGCCTAACATCATCGCGCCACCACCACCACTCCTGACTATCTCATTAACTTATATGGTCAAATCTCCAGCTGCCCTGGTTCCCTGCTGTAAAACAATCCCTCCTCTGTGAGAAGCTGTGGAATTTCCCTTATCGATGGTTCAAATGACTCCTCCTTGTAAACCTCTTACTGAGATGTTCCTTGATAGCGTTTCTGCTGCAGGCAGGGGCAGGGGGAGGGGATGGGAACAAGGGGTGGTCACTTCAGGCTGTCATTTCAATTCCCTGGGTTTACTGCGTTGCCCACACATTGCAGGAAAGCTCCAAGTTTCAATGCTGATTCTTCTGCGTCTTTAACTCAGCTGCCAGCTTGTGGCTGCGTTTCTAGAAAGTGCCCAAGCCGAAGGCACTTTGCTGTTGTGAGAGTGTGTGCAGGATCCACGCGTGGGCAGCCAGGTGAAGCTCAGTGTTTACACATCTCCCAGCCTCTTCCCTGAGAGGATTTGTCAAGCCTGGCTAGTTTTCACGCTGGCCATTTGGTCTTTTATCTGCCAGCCACACACCTGCTGTTTCTCCCATCTGGATTGTTGGGTCTTTGCAATTTTTCTCCTTAACTGCTGTTATCTCCTAGGTCTTCTAGGCTTCCCATCTTAAACATTGATCATAGACCTCAGTAAAGTGCTTTCAGGAAGAGAGCAGATCTCATTTAGGAACAGACTTGATCCGACTTGATCTCCATTGAACTATTTCAGATAATCTCTCTGATCCTGTGTCGACAGAGATCTTGTCATGGTGAATAGCTTAAGGAACTATGCGATTTGGGAGGTGCTGCTGGCCACAATTTAATGCTGAACCTCACCAGTGAAAGGGTTTTCTTTTCACTCGTCTGGAGTGCCACACCACTGGCTTTAGGGCAACGTAGGGATTTTGTTATCGTAATCCATCACGAAATTGCGTGTCAGGCACATGGCAGAAGGGCCATACGTGTGCACATACTGCGATGCTCATCCAGTTGCCTAACCCGCCACTGCTCTCTTAAAATCTTATACCCAAGTGTCAGCAGGCAGGCAGATGCAGACAGTTTCCTAGCACAGCGGTCCTGCAAAGCAGCAGCTCTAGGAAATCAGGGGCCCTTCCCAGGGAGCCTGGGCAAACTTGCTTTTTCTTCTCCTGTTGAATGAAGTTCCATTTGCTAGGGGAGCTGTGAAAGTTTTAATTGCTTTAATTTTATTTTTTTTTCTTTCAAGCTGCCATTTGTAGAGAAACTGAGAGATGTAAGGACTTAAGGAGCTGTCTCTAGAAAACGAAATAGGTCATTTTAGCTGGGTTTGGGCTAAAAAAATAACTCAAGCCTGAAGTCCACGTACAGTGTAAAAGCTGACACCCCAGTTATGCTTGTTCATGATATCCATGAGTCCAAGTACGCATTTTCCTCTGAATCCAGCCTCATGTAAAACACTAAAAGGACATTACAACACTAGAATTGCAGGGTGAGGACATGAGCACTGTTTGTGATTGGAAGAAGAATTGCCTGGCGTGCTCCCAACCGAAGCTCCAAGCTTTTAGTATTCTCGCTCATTTTGACTGCCTTTAACCAGCTTTCCCTCTAGAAAATGCCAAACCCTCTTTGGAGTATCTGATTTTTGCCAAGCCCGGGGGACAGAAGGTGAAGGTCTGATGCGATGCATGAAACTGTGTGCGCCGTTTCTGGCTGCACGGCTGGAATATCCCTTCTCGAGCAAATTTTCTGGTACTTTGGGGCTCGGTATTTTGCACAAGGGAGCATTAATTTCATAAATCTTGTAGACATAACCCTGTTTTTTTGAACCAAAGGGGCACTTCTTTTCATTTGCCCTGTAATTCCCACCCATTCTGCTGCTAGTGCTCAATTTGTTGGGGAATTTCTACATCTGATAAAGATTGACAGGGTTGAGTCCCCACTCCTGTACTAATTGCCAATCATTGCCACTGAAGGGGTCTTTACAAAGGATGTAGAGTCACGCACTGATACTGTTTTAAAGCAAAGATTTCACTACGTAAGTAAAGCATATATTCCTCAAATGAATATGCAAAAGGGAAATAGTACAATCAAGGCACCTGATATTTAAAGGAAGCCTCTACTCGGCTCAACGCCCGCACTGAAAGAGGGAACCGGAGAGGACGCAGAAGGCTGCGGATAACTAACACTGCCCCAGCGAAGCCGGTGGGGTGGGGTGGGAGGGTCGGGCACGGGGCATCGCGCCTGGCAAGGTCAATTCTGCCAACCCATCTTGTCAGCGTGGCGAGGAAAAAGAGTGTGTGTGTGTGGGGGGGTATTTTTAAACAAAATAATGTTTTTAATTGTTTTTTTTCCACATAAATGGAAGGAACCTTACGCAACAGCAAATCCTTCTGAACAAAATGGCTGTGTCCGCTGACTGTTTTTAAAAAAAAAAAAAAAAAAAAGAAAAACTCTTTCAAAACTTTTTAGTGTCAAAAGCATAAACACAGAAATCCTGACTTTTTCCAGTGTGTGTGGTGAGTGCTGTAACCCTGTCATCAGTATCTCCCCTGACTTTTTCAGGGGTGTTTTTTTCCTGTTTTGTTTTCTGCTTGTCGATATTGTCTGTGTGGTCCTAAGGCTGGGGCAGTTACCAACAATGTGTGTCTGTTGTCGGATTAAAAAAAAAAGATAGTAGTAGAACTGAAAAAGATGTGTTTTAAAAAATATATAAAAATAAGTTTCATCAAAAGGAATTCAAGTAAAGAAGCAACAAAGCCATGACTCCTCCTCTCGGGTTTGTACGGAAAAGGATTTGTGGGCTTATAATTATAACCAGTTGCCTTTAACAGGCTTTGGAGGTCCGAGGCAGCTTGGCCTCTTAGGAAATGTTATGAACCCTGTATAAATTCCTGCTTTCCCAGGTTTATACTGTACAGAAATGTAATACAGAAATGGGCAGAATGAAACAGTGTTTTGGAAATCAGTCCGTCCTGGTAATGGTTGTCTACACCAGGTGTCCCTTAAGGTATGAACCGTTGATGTAAATGGGCCAAATGCTTTGGCCAAATTTTCCCTGTCTTCTCAATCGCACCCGTTGGTGCCAGGGACACATGCACAGATCGGCTGGTGCGGGTTGTCACTGCGTGTAGACCCATTATCAAAGTTGTATTTCTTTGCATCCTGTATTGGTCACACAGCCAGGACGGGTTATGGTACATGAAAGGACTAGCAGCTGCTGTCTGCTGCAGTTGCATCAGAGACCTGCGCTGCTTAAAAGGAACAATGTGATGATAAACCAGCGTGTAATGTAAAAAAAAAAAAAAAACCACACAAATTGCTTTACCTATGATACTAGGTAAAGAATTTCATTAAATTAATGTATTTTTCATATCTAACATCATATTCTGTTTGTTCCCATTTTGCACTCCTGGTTTGGATCTTGAAAATCAAGTCAATCGGTTTTACTTTGAAGTAGATATTTCCACTTTAGGTTCTCAGTGCTTTGCTGGGGTTTTTTGAATGAAAACATTGTTTTTCCATTTGGAAACTAGCAAAAATGGATCTATCAGTCACACGGACTCTTTTTTTGTTACAAAATGTGGTTATCTAAAAGCCAAATTTGAAGCCAGATTTTGCAAGCAGACATTGTTCCTTAATCTACCGCATCTTCCCAGCTCTCCATGGACGTGGCCAAGTCTCTGTCCTCTGTGCCTGCCCAGGGGTGGCTGCGTTTGGCCCTTACTGACACGCTCAGTACAGTGTATCTGGGGAGGCTTTAGTGGCGGATGCCTTTATCTGTTCAGATGCAGAAGGAGGATGAATCAAATGGGACCATGAGCAGGGGAATAGTTTCTGCGCTAGCCTAACATGCTGCTCCAAGCCCACTAAAACAGTATATTGCCGTTTCCCTCCAAGTCAGTAAATGAGGAGAGCCGCTCATCAGGTTCACAAATCGTTTGTGGGGTTAAAAACAAAATGTATCTGTGGGATGCTCCCTCGACTCCACAGGCACGGATCCCTCGTTTGCTTTGGAAGAGACGTGTTGCACTTTAGCAGAGGGGGAGACGGGCTTTGGGGATGGGATCTCGCGTACTTGAATTCCTTTTTGAAATAACAGCAGCGGGAGACATTGATGTCTGTGATGCAAGTGCGCACGCTGCCTTCAACTTGTATGTGTTTTATTGCTGGAGTCATGTTACTGACAGGATAATGAAATTGCAAAGAAAATGTGTTATATTCAACTTTGCCTTGATAATATAAACACTTTGTTCATTTTTTTTTCTTCTTCTTTTTTTATTCACAGACTAAGTTCATCAGGAAATTATAAAATTATTTAAAAATTCTGTGCCGTGTCTTCATTTCGGTGAATTTCGGTGTGTTTTGCTCAGTGCCTTCTCCTGCCTGCCCAAGATCAGAGGGCAGGTAGGAGGGTTGAGCGGCTGTTCCCCGAGACCAGGCCTGAGGTCCCATTTGTTGCCCATCCTCACCGCTGCAACGACCCTACTGGGGGTCTTGGCTGCACCACGTGCCTGGCAACGCTCGTGGGCATAGCTGAGGCTGCCTTCAAGGTGAAGGTGAGGGACTGCCCAGGGAGGTGGTGGAGTCTCCTTCTCTGGAGACATTCAAAACCCGCCTGGACAAGTTCCTGTGCAACCTGCTCTAGGTGGACCTGCTCTGGCAGGGGGGTTGGACTAGATGATCTCCAGAGGTCCCTTCCAACCCCATGTGATTCTGTGATTCTGTGACTGTCAGTCACAGGAGTGTCTTGGTTGCCCCAGGACCTCACAGGTCAGGTAAGTGGAGATAAAGCAACTGCATTTACAGTCGGCTATTTCCTTTATCTCTTTCGTGCCCGTTTTCCAAGCAAATGTGACTTAAATGTTGCAAACGAGTGCCCAAATCCGAGATGTGCATCCAGCATTGAGTCAATGTTGGGATCACATCTTACAGAGTAATGCACCTCGAAAGCCTTGCTGTGCAAAGGCCATCGAGACTGTCCTACAGAGCGTGTTCCTGGTGAGACCCAGGTGCAAGTCCCATCCCCAGGGGAGCAAAGGAGAGTCACAGCTCCATGGCATAGGATGAGCCATGCTCCCCTGCAACACGGGAGGAAACGGGCTCTACCCAGCATCCAGTCTCCAGCCACATTTTGAGGACATTGGAAATTGCCTGAGTAATGTCACTATAAAATCTCATTTTTCTAGCATTTATGACTGTTCTAAAGAGAATAGCATTGCAACACTGGGTCCCACTGGTAGAACAATGTCCATGTTAAACACACTCCACCAGATTCTCTGCAGCTATCCTGAAACCCTGGCAGAGCAGACCTCCCCAAGTCAGGACACTTTATAACTAATTTCTCTCTCAAAGCCTCTCTGTTTCTTTTCCTGTCTATACAGGCAGCCAATTTTTCTCTGGGCTTTCTTGCTGGTCTTGTCCCTTCTGCTTTCTGTAGATTTATCATTTCAAGGGGCTCTTAAGATCCCAACTCATCGTTTCCATTCAAGTGACTTCATGTGTGACAGGAACAGGCATCCTGATCTCAGTGCCTGGACGTTCCTCTCCCTCTGCTAATTGGGTTTCAATCACTTGTGCTTCAATCAGGCACGTAAAGCAGCGTGTGGAAAAAGGATACTCGGGGATTAAGGGTCTCGGGAGCTTTGCAAGGACGAGTCCATCGGCCTTTTGGTTCCCAGTCTGTTTTATGTTCGCTTGAGCGTCTTTGGCTGAGAAGGGGATTCGTGATTCCCACCAGGCCAGGGTGTGCCTGGCTTTCGCAGCGCAGTCCAGATCAGCTGAATGAAACCACATGCCACATAAATTTAACCAATTACTCTACAATAGGGTACCCATCAGTCTGACAGTGGTACAAAAGGCATTTGTGACTGGCTTGTCCTTTCGAAAGAGGAGGACAAGTGAAAGGCAAGAAGTCGCAGCCGCCGCCAGCAGGAGAGCAGCACATCTGCAGGGAGAGCAGCACATCTGCAGGGAGAGCCAAGCCAAGCTGCTGCAGCCCACGCCGGCTCTGGCTGCTTGGTGTGTTGCACCGCCGTATCCCCGCAGGCTGACTCATATTTTGGATGGCCCATAGCAATAACACTGTTCGTGCTACAAAGCGAAGATGCCAGATCCCCGTTTGTGCCGTTATCAGGTTACCATTTTATGCATTGTGCGGTAAAACACAGCAAGGCATCTGACTACAGTTGTCCACGTTGACCGCTGTTACTGTGACACACAGCAGACAAGGCAGCAGTGGAAATGGCAAATGGTCAGCCCTGGCATCAAACGCACGCAAATTTAAAGCGTTTTGCTTTGCACGTATGGCAAAAATAGGTTCGTAGGGGTGTGCAAAGCCCCTGTCTTACCCAGGCTCCTCACTAAACAACGGCCTTCTGCAGTATTCTGGCCAGGATGACTTTATAAAACCTGCTTTTCTAAATTACACCAGCCAGGGAAATTCTACCAAAACCACACCAGCAATCCACCGGGAAGAGCAATGTATTTAGGATCTCCTGTTTCCAACTGGTTCTGCTGCACCTGTGCTGCAGAGATGCCTTCTGCTTATGTGGATTGATGGTATAGGGATGCATCAGCTGTACCAAGCAGGATTACCCAAAACAGTAATTACAAACTAATTGACTGCTCTAATGAGGTGATCTGCATATGGCTGGTGACCTTTAGGCTGGGATTTTGAGACATCAAGTAGCTACTCTACTCACTGGGCTTCAGGATGTTTAGGAATCTTGGGCAAATGGCCGAAGTTCTCTTTTTTTACTGTCTTTAAAAACCCTCAAACCCAAGACAAGGCATATGCCCTGAAAAACTAAATATATTGTAGCTGCATATAATTAATTAATTGCAAACAATTGTTTTGTTTATCAAAGAAACACAGCCACACACCTTGTGTCGGTAGACTGTATTTCTGAATATACTAATGATATGTAAAATGTCAGTGGAATGGCTGGGACCAGCTTGGGTGTAGCTTGCTAGTGGTTCTGTGGGTGTGGACTTTAAATCCAGGTGATTTTAAGTACATGATCTGTAGCTTTTGCAATGACCTACACCTGCAAACATTAAAACTCTTCTAGATTAATCACTAAGAAGTTAAATATTTAGGCCCAGGCTCTGTAGTCCGTTTATGTGAAGATGCTGCTTACTTCAGCAGGAATTCAGCTCCAGGAACTTCTATGGACACAAACGTTGTCACAAGGCAAGTTAAAAAACGTTTGGCTTCTTTATGTATTGGGAAAAAGGATGGGTTGCTGCTGTAGCTCAAAATCCCTCCTAGAAGGACTTTTGTTTAGCTTGAGCAAACCCTTCATTTTCTGTAAGGGTGCACCATTTTGGGGAACCACAAGTCTTGGAATGTATATGAAGGCTCTTAAACTCTCTTATATAATACATAGAAACTATTTTTAGCTTTAAACAGTATATTATCTTCTGGCCCAATGTATTGAAGTGCATGTGTGCATATATCTCTATGTGTCTGTATGACAATATATATATATATGCAGCTGCACACTGAAAACCATGTTTCAAGAATCCTAAGCTTACAATGCCAAAGGTCTGGAAATCAGAAAACCTACATGACTTCATGCCTAATAGGTCCATGATGCAGTTTTCAGTGATATATTTATGTAACTATTTTTTTGCTGGACCTTTCCTATTGAGGTGCTGGAGGGGGTCCAGAGAAGGGCAATGAAGCTGGTGAGGGGTCTGGAGAGCAAATCTTATGAAGAGAGGCTGAGGGAGCTGGGGTTGTTCAGCCTGGAGAAAAGGGGGCTGAGGGGAGACCTTATCGCTCTCTACAACTCCCTGAAAGGAGGCTGCAGTGAGGTGGGGATCTGTCTCTTCTCCCAAGTCACAGGCAATAGGACAAGAGGAAATGGCCTCAAGTTGCACTGGGGAGGGTCAGATTGGATATTAGGAAAAATTTCTTTACTGAAAGGGTTATTAAGCATTGGAATGGGCTGCCCAGGGAAGTGGTTGAGGCACCGTCCCTGGAGGTATTTAAAAGATGGGTTGACGTAGTGCTTAGAAACATGGTTTAGTGATGATTTTTTATCAGGGTTAGGTTGATGGTTGGACTAGATGACCTGAAAGGTCCCTTCCAACCTAGACAATTCTACAATGCTATAAGTGTGCAGGATGAATTGATTTCTTCAAACTGGTAATTGCATAAACCCTGGAATTGCTGTCATCTGTGCTTCTTCCAAGACCACCACTTCTCTGTTGCAAGCCTCTTGTTACTTTGATTCTGTAAATTGTCCTTCATGTTAGTGACCTTTGAGACATAGAGGGGGCTGCTCCTATAAAGAAGGAATTGCCTCGAAGTCCTTCCATATTTTTCAAGAGACATGAGCTCATATGTGTTCTAATGTGACTCTAAAATAAACCAAATCTTGACATTTGGGAGGACCTGGATTTCAAATTCCACAGCTCACAAGTGCCTGGAGCAGCAGCACAGCATACAGATACTTAATCCACATCCAGAGCTAAATTGGGGTTCATCTCTTCCATCTGTACCTGTGTTCCTTTGTTTAGTTTGATGAGAAAAACCTTGTTATTCCAGGGAAGTTGTGGATGTCCCGTCCCTGGAAGTGTTCAAGGCCAGGCTGGACGGGGCTTTGAGCAACCTGCTCTAGTGGGAGGTGTCCCTGCCCATGGCAGGGGGGTTGGAACTCGATGATCTTTAAGGTCCCTTCCAACTCTAACCATTCTGTGATATGTGCATAAAGCCCTTATTGGGGTACTTGGCTCAGTTTAGTTTTGCACGTGTAAAAATGGAATCTAGTTCCCTTTAACCATACACCTGCATTTCCTCAAGCCTTCAGTTTGTTCCTGTGCTCGTCCCCATCTTGACAGAGGTATCTGACCCTTCTTTGCAAAACATCTGCCAAGGGTGCTTAAGGCCACAAAGCACCTGCAATTCAGTGGTGCTTGTGAGCAGAACTCTGCTTCTACCTTCGCACCCATGCTGAACACAGGTGGGCACCACAAAGACAGCAGCTTGTGCTGTTGCTCCCTGGGCACCTCCCCATACAACACATCTTTGAACTTCAATTGCCCCCACTTATTTCTAATGGGTTTGATAATGGCAATCTTCATCTAGCAAAGATGACTCCTGTTCCTTCAGACACACAGCTGGACACTAACTATTATCAGACACAACATGCAGCCAAGACTGCCAGAGGCTTGTTAGGGAGTCAAAGACTTAGAGGGAGATCTGGCTTGACATTAAAATGAAGGTAGTGATGTGCTTCCTCAGTTCTTCCTTATTGTCCACACAATGCACTGCCTTTCTCAGCCAGGTCATTCCTGGCAGCAGCACAAACCTCCCACAAGGTCCTGTATAAAATACTTGAGTCCCTACCTGACAGAGTGACTGACATGTCACAGAGGGGCATGTGTTTGCAGGCACTTGTAGACTGCAGTTGCTAAGAACTGCAAGATGCTATGTCAGATACATAAAGGCTTGGAGGACACGTGCAACACATGCACACAGGTTTTAAAGACTAAGTGCAAAGTGCAGAAGAAGGCAAGTTTGATTCCAGCATCTCCTTTCTTTTGGTTCTCATATGACTTCAATCAGCAGTTCGTGCCATTCTGCTATGAATTAATTAGTTTAGCATTAGTAGTTACTATGAGTATTTTGGTGGTGGTGGTCATTAAAGTTTGAGAAAGCAATGGGTGCAACTAACTATTAAGGGTATTTTGAACTATTGCCACTTTTGCTGATATCCTTCATTGCTGTAAAGTAGCGTATCTTGGCTCCAGGTATGTTTTCCCAATCCAAGTGGTAACTGTAAGGTCATTTTCAGAGGGAGTCGGGGCTCAGCAGCAACCAGGGAGCTCCCTAGGCCTGTGGCACCCACCTAAACCAAGGAAGCTCAGCTGTTTGTACGGAAGGTACTTTATGCATCGCTTACTGTGGATAAGATCTAATATGCAAGTGTGATAAAACTCACTTCACCTGGTCCAGGCAGCTTACAAACCTGAGTGAGCAGTATCAGCAGTTGCTTGATAATAAATGTTAAACCCTCTAGCAGACGCTTTCAACCAAAACGAAAAACACCATGATTTTTCCAGAGACTGTAAAAACGGCCCTTATTTCTCCTCCTAGGAAACGTGGCTTTGTGTTAGGCTGATTCTCACCCACAGTAACCTAAAGTTCTGGCTGAAGAGACTGAATGGTGGCTGCCTTCACCTGTGCTGTACAGAGCATATCCAGCACAGGCTGGGCTTCTTAAAGGCCAATCTTCAGTAGAAGACAGGAGTTATATCACTTGGTTCTCCTTCTGCAGTACAAGAAATGAGTGTCATCATTGCTGCCTTTTCACCTGATCTGATGCAGAGGGGGGGGAAAAACAGCCTTTTCTGTAAAATATTGACTCTACTGAGGAGTTTGCATAGGAGATTAATCCCCTAAATATAAATCCAGCAGAATAATGCTTGTATAGGATAGTCTCTTTTTTTTTTTTTTTAATTCACATTTTTAGTAGAATGTAGCTGAAGTGGTAACAAAGATATTAAGGGGTTTGTGCAGAGCTTGGCTCTGCTCCCGGGATGTCCTCTTCACTGTGCCTGACACGACTGCTGAATGCTCGAGTTTTTAACAGATTCTTAGGGCTCCAGAGATGTAAAATAAAGCAGGATAAGTGGGAATTCATGCTGTTATCTTGATTGCCTGGATAAGAGGAGGCCCTACAACAGGGGATTGTATGGAAAACCAAGAATTTCCACTGAGGATGATATATGACCGTGGCAAGGTCTTTCTGTGAAGGAGGAGAGGACAATGGTAGTTGGCAGCTACTGTTTCAGCTGACATGCTTGACTTAGATTTGCATTGGGCTAAGGGCATGCAAACTGCCAGTTGCTGAAGCTGAGCTAACTTGCAGCAGTTTGTTAAGTGGTAGTAACTTGATGGCTTGCATTGTCTCTTCAGATGACAAACTAGCAAAATGCTTTAAGGCACTAGCGCCCAATTTCTCAGTGCTGTCAGCTTTCTGTGCGTCTCAGAAAGCAGCACCCATTTTTGTTATTTTTTTTTTTTAAAAAAAAAAATTCAAAGCTGTTAAACACAAGGGGTTTGCTGGTTACTTTGGACAGCCTGCAAAGTTATCCAGTGGGTGTGACAAATGCAGGAACTGCTGCCCCAGAGCATGTGGTGCCAATGGTCCTTCACGAGGAGATGGTAGGAGCTGAGTTGCTCAAGTCACTCTGGCTTCTGCGAACTCCTTTGTGAGCACTTCAAATCACACAGTGCCATAAGGTTCCTATTTTTCCTGTCCCAATGGCATGAGAAATGCGAAACACTGTCTTCAGCACAGATAACAGAAAGGTTTTCCGCTTGGTGTGTTTAGGCCAGCATTCAAAATCCTCCATCACCATGATGACATTGCACACCATGAATCGTGCTTCCTACTATTGCCCTCTGAGGGCTCCTCTCCTGTTAGTTTGGCAGCAACACAACACTGAATCCAGAACAGATCCCTTGCTATACTCAGGGCAGGAGAGGTACAACAGCCTGGAGGAACCCTGAGGAAATGGCAGAACCTGGATTTGTCAGAAAAATATAATGCAAGTCCACAGCTTCTGATAGGAATCCATGTCCACAGCCACCCCGGGGTGGCAGGGAGGGATTAATGTCTTCAAACACCCACCCTCCGTTTCTAACCCATGGTTCTTCATGGACCCTGGGAGGGGTTTGGCCACTCACCCAGCCCATGAGGCTGGTGTGCCAGGGAGAGGCAGCGGCTGCTGGCTTTGCTCTGAGCTGCAGGAACGAGCATGTTGCCAAATGATGGATGTTGGAGATGTAGTGCACCTAAGGTCAGTCCTTGCAGTCTCCCCCCAGTAGCCCAAGTTTGGCTCAATGACTTCAAGATGACAGTGAAAGGCTGCTCCTCGCCCTTATGGTTGGAGGCTTTAATCTGATCCCTTTGTTAATGAAGTGATGACTCCTGAAAACAAGAGCGGTAACACAATTATTTATGCTCATCTGTCAGAAGAGCAGATCAAAGCTATCTATAGACCTGCAGACAAATATCACCATGGATGACCCAGAGGCTTCCTTTGTGTGAAGTGACAGACCAGAGCATGACTTCATTGGGAAACCAGTCTTAGATCCATACAGCAAAGTTACCCAGCCTAACGCTGACCTAGAGCTTTTCTCTGAGTTTGCTTACAGCTGGGTAGCGACAGGGGTTAGAGATGATGACGCCAACTTTCCCGGTTTTTGTTTTTCTGGTAAGATACCTTATTCAGCACAATAGTATCACTTGTGCTCATCGTTGCGTGTGCAATCTTAAGATGGTATCTCGGCAAGTTCAGACGCGATGGAGGCCTCTCGGTTGTGTCGCTGCGGGGTGTGTTGCAGCCTGGCACTGTGCAGCGAGAGTGTCATGGGTAATTTGGGAACCTCTGTGGACGTGTGAGGAGTCAGCGGCATAGCAATCACTTCATGCACAGCTTGGAGCCAAACCTGACCGGATCCCTGCCATGTGGGGTGTCTCGAAGCACATCCTCACCATAGTGCTGACACCATTAACTACTAATGTCTTCTCAACACAGAAGCGTCAAGGAAATCTAAGAAAAGATAGAGAGCAAATCAACCAAAGATGATGCCAAAGGCCAGATTTCCCTCTTGTCTTCAGTAGAACTCTGTTGGAGTGTACCTGCTGTGGTTCAGGTCTCTAAAAGGACTGCTGATGCCTGGAGGTTTAGCTGCTGTGTGCTTGGGAAGGTTCCCATAACTCACTGACAATGAATGATGTGGTCACCCCTAAAGCCCAATTGTATATACTCGTTAAGGATCAAGAGAGGCAAATCTGGGCCCTCTGCACCACACAAAAGCTCATTTGCTCTCCATAGGTCTCCGTGCACAATGTTATTCATGCTACTATAAAAGGGATTATATACATAAGCCATATCCTGAAGGGTGTTGAACACATTACAATCTTTCATGATGTTTGGTTCTTCAAATCACAGCCCCTGGAGCCCTGTGATGGAAAGAGGGCCCCCATCTGCGTTTACAAAAAAAAAAAAAAAGAATTCCAGCTCCTGTTGCTGGGAGGGAAATGAAGAAAAATGTAGCTTCAGTGAATACTAAAGGCTCAGAAACAAGAATGAAATCCACCCAAAAAAAGCCTTCCTGGGCAAAAACCAAGATCTCATGTATGTGAGCAAATGTTTTGAGGCATGAATCATGGTGTCTTCAGTTTTTGTGGGTTTTTTTTTTTTTTGGTTTGGGTTTTTTGGGGAGTTTTTCTTTGGTTTTTTGCAGGTGTGTATAATTGCAGTCTCAGGATGTGTTGAAGCATTTAGTGATTTGGCTTAACTTCAGATGCCACAAGTGGTGTTAGCAGGTAGGTGCTCTGCACATCCTAGAAAATCAGTGTCTCAAGCTGAAAAGTCAGTTGTGACTTAAGGATGTTGACCGCAGAAAATACAGAACACATACACAATTGCACTTAAATTATACGGGGGAACTTTACGTCTTTAATTTACCTTTGCAAGAGCACATGACAGCAATCTGAACTGGAACTCATTTCTTTATACGTCTTTAGTTTCTTGCATGTATAAATATGTTCTGTCACACACTTTTTTTGTGAATAAGCCCTTGAAATGTGCCAAGGGCTGCTTGTGCCACGGGAGCATCAGTATCTGTGTGCATCCCTTTGATGGCCAATCACTGAGACTATATTCAACACGCCATCTGAGTGCCTTAGAAGAAAACCGTCTATTGCCATGTGGTTTCTTCCCTCTTCATATCTTGTGGCTGTGCTGGTGCTTCAGTTATAGTTTCCTTCTCTGCCTACTTTGCGTGCTTTAATGCTGATGTTTGTGTAAGCCCATATATTACCCATGCTATATATATTTCTTTAGAAGCCACAGTGCCTAAGAATTGTATTTATGTTCCCTTCAGCTTGCATTGTGAAGGTGAGACTATTAAGCCAAGGCATTTGTCATCAAAGGACACTTCAGAGCCTACGAAATGCGGTGGTTTACACACAAAGGCTTTATTGTCATCGGGTTGGTTTGCAGAATGATTTGTGAGTGGCAAAGCCAGGAACTACAGACCCCATCCTAAGCCTTGCTTACGCTCTTCAGTTCATCCCTGGGCTTTGTGGGACCCAGAAATAAAAGCAGGAAACGTGCTGTGGTTTCACCAGCTGTAAATAGCGACCGTCCCCGGGCTGTGTGAGATCTGTCCCAGGGCAGTGTCTGCCTCCGGGCAGCAGCACTAGCAATCACATGCCTGGCAGACATACATTACATTATATCCCTCCCTGCGTGCTGCCCTGAGCCTTCCTCTGCAGTCCCGGCAGCTCTGTCCCACCCTTCCGTTCTGTGCGGTGACATTCCCAACACCATCCAGACTCTGCTGACTGCCACGACTCCCTCGTGGCATGGTGGCACTGGTTGTGCCCTCCCGGCTTGGCATCTCAGCACATTTCATTCCCTTCCCTTGCCACCTGCCTGGCTGCAGAGCGTGTGCCACCCGCCCCAGAAGCCAGCTTGCGTCACCTGTGTGTCCCCAGGGCTGACAAGCAGGGTGTTGCGCTTGTCCCCGCAGCCGGGAGGTGCCCAAGCCAGGGGTGACGCAGAGAAGCACCGAGCAAGCCCAAGGGGTGGCTCTCACATCAGGCTTGGGGGATTCTGCCCCCCATGCCCACCCTCACGCTGCCTGCGGGGACAAGCAGGGGAGAGGGGCCTCGACCCTATTATCCCATCGGCCTGATCCCACTCGTCTGCCATAGTTCATGGGAAAGCTGGATGTAACATGTGAATTGTGTCTGCTTCCTCCTTTAGCTGAAGTTGCTCTGTGGTATTAATTCCAGTGGTTACCAGGAGAATAACCCCGTTTCACCTTGTCAGTGCCAGCTCCAGCCAAAGGCCCGTCTTGCTTTCGAAGAAAGTACAGAAGAACATTTGAGCAAGTGAAGAAAGAAATTGCAAAGGGAGAAGATCAGAAAGAAGTGGGGAGAGAGGGGAAAGAAAGAAAAAGGAGAAGAAAAGAAAAAGGGAGAAAGAGAAAAGGAGAAAAAAGAAAAATAAAAGGAAGACAAAAGAGATTAAATTGAGAAATTAGGGAGCATGTAGTGGAGCGAGGTAAGCCCTTAGCATCAGATGGGATTCCCCTGATGCCATCCAGGGGAAGGGGCTCTGCTCCTGCAGGATGAAGCAGTACAGCGCTGAGGGACATGCATCCCCCCACCCCAGTTGCCCCCCTGAGTAGCTGTGGGAGAGGAGGTGCCGGGACTTGTCTTTCTCTGACAGATCCCAGCCAGAGCCTCTCGTGCACTTTCCCCAAAACCACTCCTGGATGCTCAGCTGCTTGGGGACATCTTCTTGCCACATTTGTGGGGCTTCAGCATCACTTTGCTAGTCCAGAGGGAGGATGCTGAAGGGGCGATTGCTCCCTTCTGACTGTGCGGGGCAGGAATTTGGGTTTCATCATCCCCTGACAGTCAGGCATTGCGGGGAGCCCTCTGTCACAGCACCCAGGGCGAACGGCCCCAGCGCTGTGGCTTCAGTGTCCCCAAGCCTGGCTGCACCCTGGTGTTGCTCCTGTCCTTGCAGGGCTATGGTCACCCTGCCTGCAAGCAGGCAGGGATATGCTGTCCCCTCCCGTGCACCCCAACACACACACACATGCACATGGAGGTACCTGTGCGCACACAGCCATACGCTGCTGCCGCTGGTGAAGCCCATCGTGTGGCTGCTATCACAGACCATGTTTAACTACACTGTGGAGCTCATTACCACAGGAAGCAGCTGAGGCCAAGAATTAAGTAAGACTTTAGAACGGGATCGGCCATTCGAACAGACAATAAGAATATCCAGAGTTGTCATAATTCATGCCGATAAAAATTTTGGAAAGGATGTACAATTCTTTGCCTCGGGGTTTAAGCCAAGTAGAAGAGACCAAGAGACTTGGTCTGAGAGGAGGGGAGTCGGGGGGCAGATTACCTCACTGTCTGGCTATGGCCATGGCCCTGTGCCTCCCCAAATCATGTAGCCCTGGACCTTATCACTGGCTGGACATGGGGCTCAGTGCCCTGGCCTGGCCCCAGGTTCATCTCCTGTCCCCCTTGCCTGGCAGTGCTCCGGGGCCAGGTGATGCCTATCTGCCCATGGGAGGGAGAGATAGGCACCCTTTCCCAGCTCCGTGGGACAAAACTCAACAGGGTCCTGGTCTATCTCCACGGCCACCATGGGGACCTGGGGCAGCTCCCCACCACACCAGCCCATGGTCATGGCCAACACGGCATCCCTGTCCAAGCCAGCAGTGAGAGCTGGTGAGACTCGGGTGGGAGGCTAGTCCTCCCCCAGTCACACAAGCCGGGGCTCCTCACTGGGGGCCGCTGAGGAGGGCAGTTACAGTTTAACTTGCTCTGCCCACAGAGCCTGCTGTCGGGAGCGCCTGTCTAATGATTAAAGTGCTAAACGAGGAGGTATGCACTCTCCGTGCTCTCCCCAGCCTTGCTACCAACTTACGTGGAGCCAGGCAAGTTGGGACTTCACCCCACCACAGCCACCGGGTCTGTCTGGTTACTGCTGCATCCTTTAAATCCTTGTGTTTTCCAGAGGTTTTCTCTTTATTTGATTTCCTGATATTCAGGACCTAGTAAATGGCTCAGTTCACCCCTGTGTTCAAGGACCAGGGATGAAGAGAAGAGAGCTGCAGCCATAGGAAAAAGCCCTGGTACCCTGACCTGTCCTCCATGCTGTGGAGCTCGACGTTCAGAAATGCAGCTCCAGACACTGAAACCCTTGTGGGCACCTGATGGACTTCCCAGAGCTGCGCTTCAGAGGACCAGGAGGGCAGGAGCAAACCGGACAGAGGATAATGTTGGTAGCCACTGAACGTGAAGAAGTAGCCTGACATCTCGCAGGGCAGCACACATCAGCCAGCTTAGTGAGCTGTCTCCATCCACCCTCTGGAGCAGCCTCCCAGCCAGCAGCAGCATCCAGATTGGGGGGGGTCACTCCCAGGGACCCTGCTAGCACATCACCGAGGTGAGGAAAGGCAAACACACACGATGCAGTTGCTGCATTGCCCTTTGTGCCCTGCGCTGGTGGAGGGGAAGAGCATGCTTAGAGATATCCACCTCCAAAGGCAGCAGCTTCTGCCCACCCCATGGACCCCCTGTCTGTCTCCTGTCTCTTCTCAGTGTGGTGTCCCTGAGTCCAGGATGGACGTTACTTGGTGATGTCAGGCCAGATGAATCCTGGTTTAATTGACCGTGGGTGAAATTGTGCTTCGATGGTTAATGTTATACTTGGGGCTGGGAAAAATACTGCGAGATCATAGCAATTAGAGATGGAAATGATTCAAGACATCTAATTTATTTCCTCTCTCTCCCCTCATTGTCTCTCCCGGGGATGGGGGCAGTCAGGTTCCCAACAATACGTCTCCCTCTGTGTTGTCTGGTCCCGTCTCCCTGACTCAAGGAGCGGAGCATCCACGTGTCCCTGGGGAGATGATTCCACTGCTTTAAAGACGTCAACATTAGGAAATGTTTCAGAAGTTTAGCCTATATTTCCTTTTGTGGAGTGCCACAAATTCTCAGGTCATGAGCTTTACGCCTCAAGGAAACTGGCTGCTTCCCACGAGGGCAGCAGCTGGGAATAAGGTGGTGGTTTTCTTTGGTGTTTGCAGGGGCAGGTAGAGAACATGGGGGTGGGTCAATGAAGGTTTTCACACCTGTGAGGCAGGTCAGATCAGGTAACTCATCTGGAATGAGCCCTCCTTTGGCAGGAGCTCAAGATTACTTTTTTTTTTTTCCATTTCCAGATTTTTATTCTATGAATTCCACCTTGACTCATAAAAATCTCACTGCTGGAAATGTGTCCAGCTCCTCACAACAAATTCAATCCCTTTGACTTGCTCTGACTACTGCTACTAATCCCACCACAGGAGTGTGGGGCGAGTGGTAATTAAAGGACAAAAAAAAAAGGTCCAACTCTATGAAAGAAGCACAGTGAGTACTCCTTGAAAGCTGTCACAGAATAGGCATCATCTCAGCCTTGGCTCAGCCCTGGATGCAGAGAGGCCACAGGACCGTCTGACTTGCGGGGAAGCTTATTGTGCAGAGGCAATATGGAAGGAAGAAACTTCCCAGGAGATCAGAGCCTATGAGCACCACAGAAATGCTAGACTGGGCCTACATCTGTGTTAAGAAAAGTTGGAGCCACGTGGCTGACTTTCTAGTGACAAGGTCTCCTCCTGAATATATTCTGCGGGGTCATGCCATTAACCGAGAAGAACTTATGTTCCTTAGACATTTTAAATCGCCCTTCTCTGCCAAGTGAGCTGAGTATTTCCACGTCTCAGTTTGAGCACTTCCCCACCCTCTTCCTGCTCACCAACAGCAGAGGCCAGCCAGGTGAGAGACAGGACATCCATTACTGTAGTAGAAGAGAGGAGCGTGAGGGCAACTGAAGCCATAGGAATATTTTGGTGAGATGAAGAGAAGTAAAACTACTTCTGGTGTCCAGGAGGCTGCATGAGTTAAGCTACTTTTTGCAACTGATCAGACGTAACAGCTTCCCTGGGTGTGCTGTGACAGTGTCTCCCACCAATGTTAGTCACATCCAAGACTCTGGTTGCAGAGTAAAGTTCACACCCTGCCCAGTTCCAGTTGTGGACACTGCTCATTATTAAGGCTTAATCATATGGGGACATCTTCTAAAGAACATCTGGACAACATCTGCAGCTGAGACTAGACAGGAGCCCCTCCTACTCGCAGCTGGTACCCCCCCAGTACCTAGTGAGGCTCATACAAGTGCCCTTTCTTCATTCATCCTTTTCTGTAGATGGAGGAATAGCTTCAGTGGACAAAAACTGTGCTATGATATTTATAGGGCAGTGGTTTGGTGGAGGATACAGCAAACTTCAGGGGGAAACTAGAAGAAAAGATGGCAACTAACTTTTCTCCTTCCAGGAGAAAAACATCAGAGAGGACAAGTGACGTGAAGCAATAGGTAGTCTCCTGTCCTCGCCCACACAAGCACCACAACAAACTCGTACCATGTTTTTTGTCCTCAGTGCTGGCAGGACTGCCAAGTCTTCCCCCTTGTGAGATACACACCCTCCAAGATGGGCCATGCACCTCCTTACTTCTGGCTGAGGACCTCTTGCCCCTTCTCCAGTCCTTCAAGTGGCTAGCCAAGGGCCCACTCCCACCCAATTTTTGAAGTGCGTGCCCTCAGGTGTCCCTCCTGCCCCTTCTGGGCACCCAGCACCGCCAAGGGACCATCAGTGTGTGTTCTGACAGCTCTTCTTGTCCCGTCAAAGCAGGAGTAGAGACAGCAAGGAAGGATTAAAGCTGCAGGAAGTTCCATCTTCCTCATGAACTACACTGGAGCCAGAGTGGTCTTTCAATAAGCTGGGATCTTTTTGAATAATCCATACAGCTCATATCTGGGGGTTTTATAAAGTACATGTATCCAGTCCTGCCCATCCATCTCTGCTGTTGGTCCTACAGTGGCTCTGCCTTCCCCTTCTGCCACCTCTAACCCTAATGTAAGACACTGTTTCAGGGTGTGAAGCAGTGCCAGCCGCAGGAGGATTCCCCTGAGGACCGACGAGAATCTCTGGCCTGCTGACTCTTTGTGGCCAGCTGTCCCTTGTAGCACCAAAAGTGGAAAAGCGTGTTACTCGACAGGCCAAGCAATTTGCTACCAAGCCTCAGGTCTGTGATGCTCCCCTTCACGCCTCCAGGTCCCCAAGAGGGGACACTGCTGTTTGCTAGGTCCCCAAAGGAGAACCCTGCCCCTGCCCTCTGCAGCCTTAACATGCAAGTTAGAAGTTTGACAGGCTAGCAGGGAACAACAGCCCATATGGTAAACCCGCTTTACATTGGAGCGAAAAAGCTGGCACCTAAAATTTCCTGCAGCCAGCTGCAATTTCAAGACTGCCTTTGCCCTCTAATTAGTTGGTATTTGCTGTACCAACTATTATCTTTCTAGTTACATAGTGCTGAGGACAAAGGCTTCTTATTTCCTACCACAAACACTGGGTTACTATTTACCTCCAGCTGTACCTCCTCTATCTCCTATTCCCATTAAAAGAAAGTATCATTAATGACTACAGTGATGGGAAACACTGGAACAGTTGGTCATAACTTAAGACACTCAGAGCCTTCAATTATTTCTACCGTGCAGCCTGTATTCAAACATTTACCTGCTCCTCTAAAAATGCTCACGTGAGTATTTCCACTCTGAACTCGAAGGGATGCTCAGGTTTGGAACCAGGCACTCAGGTAGGGGCCCCTGCCTCAAGCTGCACTACATCTGAGTAATTCCAGGGGGCCCAATGCCTCCCTGGTGTAACTCCCTTCGAATCCTCGTCTGTGTGCGGCTGTGCACGCGTAGGAGCAGCAAGGCGCCCCTTGCACTGCATGCGAGGCTCTGCAGCTCCTGCCGAGCGGCGACTTTGGATGCTGGACGCTGTGGGGCCTGGAGATGGGAATCCTGATGCAACAAGTGTAAATCCTGCCTTCCTTGGCTGCTGCAGAGCTGCCACCAAGCTCGGAGGCCAGGCATGTAAATCCTGCTGAGATGCCCAACGATCCCGGGGGCTAGGCAACCGCTCTCAGTTACACCAGCATGAATTTGCGGTGATCCTGCTAATGCCTGTGCAGCTACCCCCTACTTCTGCCAGGAAAAGTGAGAACAGGATCTGGCCGTGAATCTGTGAAGTTTTATGGGAGGAGAGGCGGGAGGGAGCCCCCGGTGTGATTCCTGGTGTTGCAGGCAAGGGATGGATGTGCCTGTCGAGAGCCAGCCCCGTCAAGAGCTTCATGCAAGCTGTGCGCTGCCTCCGCTGCCAAACTTTGCCTCTTTTAACAGCGTCCCTGAAACCAGGCTTCGCCTCATTCACACCTTCCCTGCAACCCATCCCCGCCCGTACTGGGAGCCAGATGCCAAAAATCCCCACTCGGATGTACCAGCAGGTCACCAGGTGAAAACCCCTCCTCTGGCCAGCGCCAAAAACCCCGCTGCCCACGCCAGAGGGGCTTAGGCTTCCAGCAGGCTGGCTCCCGGGCCAGGGGCCACACGGACCATAGGGCACCCAGAGGAAGGAATGTACTGTCTGCTGCTGCTCAGGGCGCTGGCGAGCTGGGCATTTACGGACGGCGGGGCCCGGCGGCCGGGGAGGGAGCGACCGCCGCAAAGGTGCGCGGGGAGCGACCCACGAGCGACTGAGAGCCCCTGCGGGGACTGCGCTGCCGGCCACGGGGAAGGCAGCGGGGACCGGAGGGCTGCAGGGATGGGAAGGAAGGAGCCCGCCCCGTCCCCGCGGCGGCACGGCGCTACCCGGGGGGATTCCTCCGGCCCCTTCTGCCGCAGAGGGCCGCGGCGTTCCCCCCTCCCGCCCCCCGCGTCGCCCTCCCCAGCCGACGGCAGCGGGCCTGCACCTCGCCCCCCGGCCAGCCCCCCGCCCGCCCCCTCCAGCGAGCCCCATCCCGGCGGCGGCGGTGCCCGCGGCGGGGCGGGCGCAGGGCGCGGGGGGCGGGCGCGGGGCGGGGGGAGGCGGGGCGGAGGCGGCCGGAGCCCCCGGGATCCGCCGGCACCTCCCGGGCCCGGCACTCGCTGCCGCCGCCAACTTCGGCCGGGAGTCGCTCTCTGGTGCCGCCGTTCCCGGAGCCCAAGCGCCGCCGCGGCGACGGGGAGGGCAGCGCCGGCAGCCTCCCCCAGCTCCCCTCTCGCTGTCGGCGGGGGGCTCGGACCGGGCACGGCGACGGGGCCGCGGCCCCCGGGGCAGGTGCGTCCCCTCGCGGTCTCCGGCCGCCGCGACGTCTCGCCGGGGGGCGCGGAACCCCGTGCCCGCCGCGGGCGCCCGCTCACCTGCCGCCGCCGCCCGGGGACGCGGCGCCCGGGAGATGCAGGTAGGAGGCGGCCCCGGCCCGCGGCGGCGGGGAGGGCGGCGGCGGCGGCGGCGGGGGGGAGGAGGAGGAGGCCGGGGGGCGGGAGGCGTTTCGCCGTGCCGGGCGGCGCGGCTCCCCGGGCCCGTCCCGTCCCGTCCCGTCCCGGGGCCGGGCGGCTCCCGAAGGGGCGGGAGGCGGCGCGGGCAGAACCGTGGGGTCACTGCTTTCTTCCAGCCCGGGAGCCACGGCCGCCTTTCGCCGCCGACCCCCGAGGGCGCCCCCGGGCCCGTTACGGCCGCCGGTCGGGCAGGGCAGGGGCTGCGGGGTGCCGCGGGGATGAAGCGGTCCGGTTTCCGCGGAGCCCCTGGGGCGGGCGGCCTCGGCCGAGGGAAGGGGCCGTCGGGGGGCCGAGCCGCGGCCGCCACCGGGCAGCAGCCCCCGGGCGAACCACCCACGACACGAAGTGGAGGGGCTATGGGGGCACGGGGTTAGGGCCGATTGTGGGGTGGCTCTGGGGTGGCCTTGGCGGCGTTACTGCGGTGGGAAAGACCTGCTCTGGCAGGAGAGGCGCTGCCCCGTCGTGAGGGGCACGTAGGATGTTGCTGGGGTGTGAGAGATGCTCCTCTGGAGTGGCAGACAGATGTTCCTCAGGCATGACAGACGTGAGTTTGGCAAAACAGATGTTACTCCGGTAAGATGGACGTTACTCAGAGGGCAAGGACGTTACTCTCGGGTGAGGGCCCTTTCCCTGAGCGTGATCACAGCAGCTTTCCTGAGAGCACCCAAGCCCATGCCGTCCTTCTCACGGACGTGCCTGCGGTGTGGCACCACGTGCCATAACGGGCTATGGCACGTGACGTGAAAGAAGGCGCTTGTGCATGTGGAAACGCAGACGAGTGCTAACAGTGTGCCTGGTCTCACGGTATCAGGGCATGAGCATCCCAGTTATGTCTGTAACAAACATGCTATTTCATGAAACTTGGTTGTTTGTTTTTTTTTTTTCTGGGAATTATGGTGCAATACTTCCCTTAGCGGTATGGGTAAAATAACTTCCCCAAACATATTTTCGTGTGCTGTGACGCGCTTTGTTGCCCCATGGTTTTTGTACTTCTCCTCTGCCACCAGATGAGCGTCCCTGTCAGTCTCTCTATCCAACTTTTACCTGCCTCTTAATGCTTTCCTGCCTGCACTCTCCAGCGTGTGATCATCATCACCTTTGCTCTGCGGCTCGCACCCACAGTGCTCACCTGTTCATCTTTGGGGTTGAGTTTTTTCATGATGGAGCCGTTTCTCGCACAGGTACTAGCATTTATGTTCTCGCTTCGTTTCCTTCACAGCCGAAAACTTGGGTGCGTGTGCATCCCATTCCTCATGTGCACCTGCATGTTTCCAATATAATCCGCTCTACCACACTTCACCCGCACATGTGGGCTGTCTTGCACCGATGCCACCTCGTCTGCCTATGTGTTGAGGGCTCTTTCCTGTTGCCCTTTATTTGGGCTGTGTCTGCACAGCCTTGGGCACACACGTATTAATGGGCACACCAGGTATCGCATTCCTTTACGTTCATCTTCATCCATCTGTCCCTTCTGAGCCTGTCTGGTACATGCATATCTCTAATGTCTCCCCCACCCTTCCCGGCAGGAGGGAGGTCTGCAGGGGGGCACCAACACTCAGGCAAAGCCTTTCATGTCCCTTCCTTCCCACATACGCTGCTGGGCACCAACACACGAGCTGAAGAGACTGCTTCTTCTGGTGGTGGCAGGTTTAACCTGTGGGTGCTTGTCTTCTGTCACACGCACAGATGCTGTTGTAAATGCAGAACCAAGTTGGGTACACGCTCCTCTTCCCAAAACAGAAAGAAGTGGGCTTTCTCAAAGTTGGCAGTAGAGACAGACTCCTCTTAAACCAGTGTCCTATGCATGGACACCTGGGTTTATCCAGGGTGAAGGTTGGGCACTGCAGGAATTCAGGTGGAATCTTTTTACCCCAAGCATCCAATGTATGAGATAAGTTGCCACGTGTGACAGTGAAGCTAGCCCAAGTACTCAGGTTTTTTTGCCTCCTTTAAAGAAATTAGCCAAGTGTGTGAAAAGCATGAGGTTGAACTGCCAGTGCAGGGTAGGAGGCAGAGTTGGAGAGGAGAGCTGGCCCCTTTCCAGCTGTGGGTTTCCTCTGCTCCCAGTCTCCGTTGCTTGCTCACATTTCTGTGCCCAGGAGTGTCTGTGAGAGATTACTCCCTTTTGGAAAGGAGGCCATTCCTAGCTCCTTCTGTGCCTTCAGTATTAGCACACCTCTCCTCTCGGTAGCTGTAAGCAGCCCATGTCCTTTCCCCTGTCTCTAGTGCACGTACAACGAAAATGTCCTTCCATGTGTGACTAACCTCTGTTGAGGGAAAGCCGAAGCTGAAATCATGGCTCAGACTCCCAGCCCTGAGAAGTCTTCTCTCTTGACCCCTTCCCTCCCAATCTGCCAGAAATCATGGCATCAGTTGAAAAAAATTGAAGTTTTGAAAGAGCTGGCTCTAAAAAGTTGGGAGTTCCTATTTTTTTTTCAGGTAGTAAGGTATGTCCCAATTGTATTTTCCAGACGTATTCTGCAAAGACCAGAAACACACCTTTTTATAGAAAAATTCACATTCTTATATAGTGAAGTCTCCAGGAGCTTGGACCTTTAGGAAGAGATCAAATATTGTGAAATTTAAAAAAAAAAATAATAAATCAGTGCAGTCACCTTTAATGCTATTTATTCCTTTCTCTAGCCCTGTAGGCCTCTCTGTTTCTAGGCTGCTTCAGCTGTTGAGTCTTTTGTCCTGAAGTTGTTGGGTTTGGGTTTCAAGGCGCGCAGGAAAAACAGTTCTTTTCTGAAAACTGCATGATTGCTCATTTCAATGAATATAAATTGTTGCTATTCATAAGATCTTTTTTCTAATGGCTGATCAAAGTTCAAGTGAAAACCATTTCATCATTTCCAAATTAATGGGACACACACACAATAAGCATTTCAGAGAGACTTTTAAACACAGTACTGTTAAAATCAGGATGTGGATAGCCAAGGCGTGTTGTCACGTAAGACAGGGCAGTGCATGATTTACTTCCATTTTTGCAGAGAAAGGGACCTTCGCTTGCTGGAAAACGGCATACAGGCTTCATTAAAGCTGAAGGCAGCGTGGAGAAGAGTCATGGGAATTTTTCCTGGACTGGAAAAAATCCTTTTCTAATGGGAAATTTGAGGAATGTGGACCTAGGTAGCATTTCAGAAAGAAAATTAAGAGGTAGCGTGGTGTGATACCTGAGTGCTTTCAGCAGCACTGAGAGCAGCTGGTACTTGGAGAGCTTTCTAATTCAAGTGGAGAACTTTGTGGCTGGGCGTTTAAGCTCTATACGTCCATGTTAGAAACAGGCAATGTCTGTAACAGCAGGGTGATTAACCAGCAGAACAAAGGCAACGTTAGCTCCTCCAGCTCTTAAAATCTTCACATAAAGACCGAGTCTTTTTGGAAAAGACGCTTTATTGGAGTGCGAGTTGTTGGGCTCACTACACGGATAACTGGCGGAGACCGTATGGACAGAATTACAGGCGAGACCAGACCCTGTGATCCGCTGCCCCCTTCCAAGCTTTGGCTTAGTACTTGATAAAGCTTACGCAAGCTTTCCCCTGCTCTGCGTGAGGCAGAGCAACGGGGTCACTGAAAGCAGATTGTCGCTTTTCAGCACAGCTGTTTCCACGGAGCAGGGATGCTGTCCCACGCCTTGCGGTTGCACGGCCGCTCTCCACGGAAGCGCTTTTTGCGAGGGGAGCCCGCTGTCGATGGCAGGCTGTCCGTGTGTGGGGATCCTTCACTTGTCCTTGGGAGCTGTGAAACGGGCAGTGAGGTTTTTGAAGGCTTGCAGCGGGCAGCACGGGGAAAGGAGTGTGTGTCCCTTCCTTTTCTCGGGTCCTGCATGACTCAAGCTGGAGTCTGGCTGAGTTTGCAAGACTTTAGCTCCTTGTTCTTCCACTAAGTGTCCCGAGCAATCGCCAAGCCTCTTCTTCCACCCCTTTCTCCCTCAGAAAGCCAGCTCAGCAGGATGCTGGCGCCCAAATGGCTACACTGATGCTGTGGCCCTCGTGTTTCTGGTTGGATTTTCCCTGGCACCTTTCCGTTGCACGGTCTCCATGCTCTGTGTGTACCTGGCTGGTGGGGCTGTGGCTCCCCTTGGGCTGCAGTGTCCTGCATGCTTCTCTCAAGAGCTTGCCTGCTTTCCAGGGATGCTGTTGGCAGGGAGGTGCTTGGAGCAAACAATGGGGAAAGAAATGCCCACGCAGTCGGGTGCTCCCCCCATTGCTCCTGACAGCCCTCTTCTGGAGTGCCCCAACCCACAGCTAGAGCCCCCCAGCAGGTTTTTTTGGGGGAGTCCTCCCCAGGACTGGGCAGGGGCAGATGGTGAGGGCTGTGTGAACCCCGTCTCTTCCCCTTGGTATGTTTACCTGTCTAAATTTAACTCCCCAGCCAGCTTCATCCATCCTAAGCCGACCTGTTCTCTTGTGGCTGAGCTGTGGGTCTGGCTCCTGCTGCAGCGTTTCCTGGCTGCCTCGGGCTGGTGGTTTGCTGCTCGTTCCCTCTCTCCGGCGGATGCTGGCTCTTTCGAGGGCCTGGCCAAGCCAGTCCTCCCCACTTTTATTTTTAAATCTGGTTGCGCAGA
This sequence comes from Numenius arquata, assembly GCF_964106895.1. Lineage (NCBI taxonomy): Eukaryota > Metazoa > Chordata > Aves > Charadriiformes > Scolopacidae > Numenius > Numenius arquata. The sequence continues at coordinate 65,341,497 of NC_133577.1, read as the reverse complement.
AAGGGGACTGGAGGGTCCCTTGTTCCCTCATCCCCAGTTGCTCTGAGTATTTACTCTGCAGTGAGCTTCAGGAAATCTCCCGTTGTCCCACAGCCCGCAGCTTTTTTTTCCTTCTGGCTGTGGTTGCTCCCAAATGGAGACCAGGCATGCTGAGGAGCTCCCTGGCCATCTCTAAAGGGACGGTGCCTCTTTCTGCCCCAGTTGGGACTGCAGCGGTGGGGTCAGTAGATGCTTCCCCATGGATCTGTCTTCCTCGTTTTGCTTTGTTAAGAGCTGGGCTTCCCCAAGCTGGCTTTTGTCCAAGTATGTTTAGGAACCAAGTGATGTGCCCTTTGGCTTCAGAGGAGCTGGAGAGAGGGAGAAGCAGGGGAGAGGGAGCACTACTGTTCCTGTCAGGCTGGACAGAATTTGCTTTCTTTAGCGTTTCAGAGTTTGGGACAGTAAATATGGCCCAACCTGGCAGCCGGCTTCATCTAAATAAAACCATCAGGATCAAACCATTCGTGTCCTGCGTAACCCTGCAAGAGACCCCTAATTGATCTCTGCTTTTCTGGGCATGCCTGCTTGTCGTGTAGTTAATGCTGTGGTCTACCACATGAGAGCGATGGTTTGAATCCTGGCCGCCTCTGTCACGCTTTGAGCTAACCCGGTGGCCTTGTGTTTAATACTCTCGTATTCAGAGGAAAGGTAACGAAGGCCAAGGTTTTCAGCAGTGTCTAGTGATGTGGGGTATCCGACCTGAAATGCTGTCAAAGGTCCCGATTTTTTTCCGAGGTTCAGCTATTTCTGACGCTTGGGCAGGCTTAAGTAGTCTGGACTTGATTACTCAAAATGAGTAGTCCATTTTGCAAACCTTCATCTTGGGATCTGGAGCAGAATTAGGCAAACCAAAATGAGATAAAATAACGCATGATGCAGGTCTCTAGCAGGGATACGCAAATGGAGTGAGTCTTCCTAGACTGGGAATCGGTTTGCGGCTGGGGAGCTCATGGCACTGTTGAGTGTGGAGATTTGAAAAAGAGTTCTTGGTTTAGTTCAATTTGTGGTTTTCAATAGCTTATGAGAAAGGCTTGAAGGGTTTGATAGTTTTATCTTAGGGGGGAAAAAAAAAAGAGAGCAACATTGTAACTTTACAGATATAGAGATGTGTGTGTATATATGTATGAAGTTTAAATCTTATTTCATTTGAGGCATTTAGGGAGAATATGTTTTCTGTGAACTGTGCCATCTCAGTTGGAGATGAAGCAGACTGGAGTGGTTGGGTGGAGCACGTATTTTGGGGTGGTTTTTTCATCATTAAGGGCAGAGGGTTAACAAAAGTCATACCGATACTAGTTTTTCAGTGGTCTCCCTAAATTTATCTTCCAGTTGTTCTCTGTTCAGCTTCTTGGCTGGTTTGGTATCATTGTTTCACTGGGTCCTGAAGCATTGTAGCACCTCTATTATGGACAAGTTGGAGTTCTAAAGCAAATTACAAGGGACTCTCCCTTGCTTAGCTGTGAAAACGTTTCTGAGCTTTGTTATGCATCAAAGAATGGAGAGAGAAACATATGAGCCCAAATACGTCTTCATTAATGGAACACTTTTCAGAAAAAATAATTTTGTGACTGTCGGGTTCATTACTCTCTGAGGTGTTCCTCAGTACTCTGAAGTTGTCTCTAATCATAAAAAATTGATACTGTACAAAAGGAAATGAAGTTCTTTTTTTTCCTTCTCTTTTTTTACAGATAGAGCAATTCTAGAAGTTTCCTTATTATATTCCATGGCCCAGATTTGTTAATAATTACTGTAAATATTGGTCCTGGCAGAATGCCAGGGTTTTGTTTAGTAAATATTTTGCCATTATCTATTCTGTGTCACAGATGGGAAGGTTTGGAGTATCCTGTGGCTGTCATCATGGCCGATTCTGCTTGGCTTTGCATTCTTAAAAGTGGAGCTTTACAATCTTGTATCAAGGTGATGCCGGTATTTATGGGGTAGCCCCATTACTCTACATGCTGTAGAGGAGGCTTCTGGTTTTGGACCAAAATGTCAGCTCTTGCTCCAGTGTGTGGTGTCTACAAACCAGATTTCTCACTGACATCTGCAGCCTTGCGGGTGACTGCAGCTGGTTTTCCACCTGCGGAGATTTTGCAGCCTGCTATACAGGTAGAGTGGAGTGAGTGCTCCTGTGAATTATGACCAATTACCTGTCCCAATTTCTTTTCTGTTTTTATAACTATTCCCCATTTCCACCTATTCTTAACAAGCTGTTCGGGAGTTTTGCCAAAGTACAAAATGAACTTCTATTAATTTTTTATTAATGGCAAGAAAGTTTTCAGCTGGCTAAGCTTGGTAAGTGCAGCACTGTTTATGTTCAGCTTTTACTGTAGCTGTACAGGCTCTTTCAGCATCTCTGCCATTTTCCAAGGAGCCTGTGCAATCCTGAAAGGCTCAGGAGCTGGTTGTCTTCTCCATAGCATGCTGAGATGATCTAAGAGTCGGTCTGTATTTCTGCACGACAGTTGCACTCAGATGGCATTAAAACCCCATTGCACATAACAACCAAAATTTCTGTCCACAAGGCGTGTAAAACTTTTGTATCTTCTAAGAAAATGATGCCGTCTAGGTCAGACTCACAAATCTGTGACAATTACTCTGATCAATCTCTGTCTGAATTTGACTGTTTGTGTTAGGTCATGTCTATGCCAGAGCAGTGCCAGCACAGCTTTTCTGCCTGTGTAGCTGTGACACCTTTCCAAAGACCATGAATAAGGGCAACAACAGCTCCTTCTGCAAGCACAGCTGCGGCCACACGGGCACAGCAGTTTTCACTGGGGTGTTGGGAGGCATGTGGTTTTATTATATTACTTTTTTTTTATTCCATGAACTAACAAAATTTTATGGGGTAAACTTGATAGTCTAGTCCAGGTCCTACTTGTAGACATAAGGTAATGTTTCTAAGTCAAGCATAAAACCAAGCTACAAGCAATAGGAAAAGTGATTACATTTAGACAGAGTTGGTTTGTGTTAGCTAAGTCTAAATTTGGCTTAAGGACAAGGCTGAACTAGGAAACGTATTTTCAGTACATTGGAGATAAGGCTCTGTCAGTTCGTTGCCACTTTTGGTAAACCTGTGTGAGATCTGAGCTGGTGACCCTCGTGCTTCATGCAATTGATCCTAAGCTGAGCAGACTGAAGGTGACCAAGTGCTGCTCACCATCACACCATGTCTCTGAGCTGGCATGGACCACTTTGCCTGTCACCTGTTCCAATTCCTGCACCTCCCTGAGGCAATGGGGAAGATCATCCTCTTATTTCCCAGCCGCTCCAGTAACTCATACTTCCTCCTGGTAAAAGAGGTGGTGATCTCCACAGAGCCCAGAACCTTTGTCCTCAGCCAGGGAAAGATTATCCAGCAGACTTGTGTGCAAGAGGACATGTGTATGCTGGACCAGGGGTGGGAAAGGATACAGCCCTGTGGAAATTGTGGCTCATTCGCTTCTTGGGACAGGTGTCAGAAACTGCTGTGGACTGGGCATAGCTTTCTAAACTCAGCTTGGGATTGAAAGAACTCAGAAGCAACATGCCTTCCCAAGTAATGGATTGTCATGCAGAAGGTCAATCAACCTAGCAGGTGCTGGGCTGATCTTTAAGGCTGCGGAATTGCTTCAGCACGATCCATTCCCTGTTTGTGTCTCAGGCAGATGTTGCTGCTCTGCTCGGTCACGGTTGTGACTCCCTTTAGCTCCTCTGCCTGAATGTGCAGAAGCCTTTGGCTTTTAATACCGACATCATCACATCAAATTCATCGCTTGATTCTGTCACCCATTCCTTGTTAGTGCTTTCTCTCAGTGTACCTCAGCATCATGCTGAGTGGATCTTCCAGACTGTCTTGATGGCTTGTAATCTGAGGTCCTGCATCTGTGACTAGTCACCATAAATTGACTTGCTGTGTGGCTTTTGTGCTTCACAGACTTGCATGTTCATAGCCATTGTCCCGTGTGTCTGAAGCAGCAGACATTAGTGGCATAGTTGCCTTTTCAGTTGAACTTTACAACCGTGTGTTTGGGATATACTGCCTTTCTCATTGTCCCTTCTTTCCACAGAAAACTCTGGCTGGTTATTTCTGCCCAGGGCAGAGATTGCTTGTAGTTGTACATCTGCCTAGAGATGTCTTCAGAAATGTTGTGGATTCCTAGAGTTCAAGTCAGGCTTTTGTTTGTGTTTTTCTGCAAAGAATTAGTATTAAATAGGTACCAAGTGACTAGAGGTAATTTTATGTTTTCCGAGTCCCATCTGCCTTTTCCTTTCCAAGGTTTTGTAAAGCAGACGTTTGGAAGGAGGTCTGTAATCTTGTATGCTGATGACAAGATGCTGCTTTGGAGGGCACCTAGGAGCACTCTGAGACCCTACTCCTCATCTGTGTGCAGAAATGGGTTTCTGTTTGTCCAGTTATCTGACACTGCGGACCCTCTCCCCTAAATTAAAATCTGTAATTGCCCTGTAATATTTCAGCTTCTAAACAAGTCTGGGGGCAGGTATGCCAAATTCCTGGACTTCTACAAGGAATCTCTGGTGTGTCTCCAGTGTGGATATGGCCATTGCGGACATCTGTATGCTTGGAGCAAATGCCCAGTCCTCAAGAGGCAAAACAAACAAATATGAAGCTGGTAAAATAAAATGGTTTTCATAAGAAAACATGGTTTGGTCTAAATTGAAATTTTTCAGAAGAAAAACATATTTTTCCATAGTGATGTTTCAAAACCTAATGATTTCTGTTTCCAATTGACATTCAGACTTAAATGTCATTTTAAGTTGAAACCCGAAACAAGAGTTTAAATTTCAGGTCAACATCCCAGAATCTCTTGTTTTGGGTCAACATTTCATTTTTCACGTTTTGTTTCTATCAATAATATCTTGGGCTTTCTTCCCCCGCATTTTCAAGTCAAAAGCATTTGGAATTGTTCATGGCATGAAATAGTGTAATATTTTGACCTTTCATCCTTATTTGGGACACAGGCAAATGTTGAAATCCCAGCTGTTCCTGGGGAACAGAGATTCCATTCTCTGACCAGATCCACAAAAGTATATTTCCACTGGTTTTGCTGGCCGGCTACTTCAATACTTTGTGTGTGATGACTTGTAATTCACTGCAGATTGGATCTGTGGCGTGTCCCCATGGCTGGTCTGGAGAGGCTGAAGGCAGTTAATCTTTCATGCTCCGTGTTGTGCTTTCAAATTAATATCCAGATTTCTTTCCCAAGATAAATTTTCCTTTCTCACCAGCGTTTGGTAGTGCACCGCGCAGCTGCCTGATCCATATTCCATGCGCAGATGAAGACTCTGGTGCTGTCTCAGTCTAGCTACGAGCTCTCATATGAAACCAGGATGTTTTAAAAGTTGAGACAGCTTCTTGGTCATCTATTGTTTGCAGGCTCGCAGACTGCTATATATCTTTCTGCTCAGAAGTTACTCTTTCCCCTTCCCACCATTGTGGGGAACTTTTTCCTGCCGGGCTCTGTGCAGCGTGTCTCTGAAGCCGTTTTATGGTGTTCCCCAGAAGCATGCTTTTGTATAGCTGCCTCAAAGCATAATCCAGAGAAAAGTCTCTGAAGCAAGAAATGTCTTTTTCTGTTTGGCTTTGAGGTGTTATCTCCCCTCTTCCAAAATGCAATTGGCTCCATCCACATCCCTAAGCTGTTTTGTTTGGAGCGAAGAGAGCTCGGAAAATCAAGGGAGGCCACACACATAAACAACTGTGTGTGAAATCAATTAATCTAAACGAGCAGGAGACATATTCTTGAAGGAGCGAAGACTGGTTCTCACAGAAACCTCCCTTGTGTATGGCACTGGCGAGACTGTTACAAACATTACATCACTGGAACAATGATGAGCTAGGTGAATATTTTAAACTTTTCGGCTAGTATTGGCCAATATTTAGAGGAAGAGTGGTGTTTGATTGTGTTTGAAGAGCCTTCCATGCTCTTTGGGAATATTTTAACAAACGATTTTCATAATGGCCACACTCACAGATACAGCGTTAGCCTGCTAAGGCAAACGCTATTGAAGGGACCTAAATTTCCACAACTCAACTTCAAATATTTGCATCATAAATTTGATTTCGGGAATTGCGCTCACCCAGTCAGGGATAAGAAGCCATGCCTGTCATTCTTGTGTGTTCAGGTAGCAGATACCGTCAGCAATACGTACACAAGCAACCTACAGGACAGGAATTATTTGCAGGAGTTTTTATGAACAATTTTTAATCTCAAATTAGAGAAAAAAACCCAAAACCTTATATTGCTTTTTTTAAAATCTGATCAGAAAAAGAGGTTTTCTTTAAGCTGTATGTTATAAACTGCTATTAGTCTCTGCAGCTGCAGGACTGTGAAACAGGACACTAATGTGTCAGGATTTCCAAACCTGGTTAGCTCTTGGATCGCGGTCACGTGTAGCGGCAGTGCCCGACTTTCCGCACAGGAGGAGGGTTATTCGCGTCTCAGCACATTGTGGCCCTGTGCTTTAGGGTGCCCGAGGGTCAGCGATTGCGGTCATATCCCCCGCTCTTCTCTTCACCTCTTTAAATAATCCTCTTGCCTCTGGGCTGTCTGGCCTGGGGCAGCAATAACACCTGCTGGGAGCAAAAGGCTGTGCTCGGCCTTTCTTGGCGGAGGGAAAGCCATGGAGAGGAGGGCTGGAGAGAGCACTCTTTAGGGGAAAGGAGTGAAAGATTGGGAAATCTAGGAGACAGCTACTCCACTCAACCTCCTAAATTGCTGGAGGGGAGGATGAAGAGTGCCACTCTGGGAAATCAGAAGTCTTTGTGCTTGTACTGCTACTCAGACAGTAAAGTCTTTTCACGGCCACGAACCTCCCCTACCTCCTATTTGGGGATGAGGAAAATAACAAAAATAACTGCTTTGTGTTTTGCACTGAGGTCTCCCTAATGAATCACTCTCTGCTTTGCCCAGCCCTGAACTGAAAGTTTGTCCTGTGAAGTGCTCCCAGAGGCTTGAAGAAAAAACAGCCAAGTTAGAGAAAGCTGCAGGATAGGGGTCTTGCTTGGATGCTCCTGTTCGTGCAAACTTGTCCTTAGGTTTTGCCCTGATTTCTTATTTCATTTCTAGTCTGTAATGGATTCTTTTCCTGATTTGAAAAGAAAAGAAGGTCCTTTATAACTAAGACCTCAGTGTCTATTTTTTTCAGTTGAGGCCAGTAGATTGTCCACCATGGAAGCCAAGAAGCTGCCCTGTGTTCCTGCATTGCAGCTGGGAGCCCTTCTGGAGAAGGCAGAGAGCCCTCCCTGTAGCTTTTTTGAGAGGAAGAGCATCACCCCATACAACCTGCCCGTGCCAAAAGCCAACAGGTGGCAGGCGCCTTTCGGCAGCCACTGCCTTTTATCATTCTTATCACCATCATTTGTTTTATTTGCTATCTGATTTGATTGAGGCTGAGAAGGAGATCACTTCCCGGAGCCCCCAGGGCAAAGCCTGGGCTTCCTAGAGCTAAGCAATCTTTCTGGCCCTCCCACAGCCCTGGGGTGACCCCTGAAGGCATCTGTCCTGGGAGGTGTCTGCTGAAATGCCCCAAGTCATTTGCAAGTTAGCTGGCTGTAGACCACTGAAATTCATCTCCCTCAGGCATTTTTCAAGATCAGCAACCAGTGTGCTCAACAGCAACCAGTGTGATCAACAACCAGCGTGCCTCTTCGGGCACCCAAATATCCCTGTTAAAGTAGCTTATTGTCCCCTAGTTTCACATCTATGAAAGAGGAGTCCCAGTGTGGTCGTGATGCTTGTGTGGTGCTTACATCATTTTCTCTCACAACAAGCCTGAGGAGGATGGGTAGATGCCATTCTCATCCCCTACATTCCCATCTGGTGCTGAGATGGAAATACAAAGAGCACCCGACAACACAAATAAATTAAACTGCTAATTTCCAGGACCTAATTACAGGTCTTGGGTTTGCTTCCTGGCCTGAAAATAAAACTCCTCTTGCAAATTTTCCTTGTTTTGGTTTTTTTGTTTGTTTGTTTTGTTTTAAACAGAGCAAGTAAACAAGAGCCAGGCTACTGAGTAGGAGAGGATGGTTTGCCCTGTTGATTCTTCTGTACTCCTGCCTGGGTTCTGCTCAGCCAGTTGTGCCCCACGCTGCGCTTTGGGAGGGACGATCCAGGCTAAATATATCTGCGCTGCCTGTGAAATGCAGTATGGGTGCTGCGTCATTTGGTGGAGTTTACTTGGAAACTAAGGTGGGAAGCCAGCTTTTATTTTCAGCCTTGGGTCAGATGCATTGGTCAGTCATCTCACCCAGAATTTCAGTCTCGATCAGGAGCATGTCCTTGCAAGACAGACATAAAGTCTACTCTCTAAATAAAAAGCCAGGCTAATTACAGCAAACAAAATAATGTTGGGCCAACCATATTTTTCTTGTTGAGCAACCAGCTTTATGATCCAAGCGCTTCTTCAGATACATCACCTTAAAAAAGGCAAAAAAATATCGTAGCTCAAATATCATGGCTTAATGAGTAGAGGAGTTGGTGTGATGCTGCGTGCTCTAAATATATCAGAAAGAACTCCAGCACTGGAAGCACGCTGACAACTGGAGTCCTTGGGCTTTCGCTTATGTTGGGACAGAACTGTATACCTCCAAGAAATGTGTAAGGAACAGATGCAACTTAGTGACTAAAGAGGATTTAGTTTTTGCGATTTCTAGTCCTCGCTTGTCTTCCCGGGCTGTTTCTGCTGGTGCGGTGGGAATGATTTCACGGGAAGGGAAGGTATTCCCACAGCGTGGAAATGCCAAGGGGCGGATGCAGCTCAAGGAGGCACACCTGGGCTCGCTTTGGTCTCTGCCACACACAGGTAACAGCAGCAGGGCCAGTGTAGCCGCATTGGTGACACAAACCTGCTGGGGACTCTTGGGGACCTACCCAGGCAAACAGGTGGGTGTAAACCCCTGCTCTTTCTCCATGAGCTCGCCAGGATCACCTGCCTGCACATCTAACATACTGCAGTCACGTCTCTGGCTGCTGAATATGTTTTTCTTTCTTCTTCCTTGTGCCACTGTAAGCGAGAGGAATGCCAGCGTCGCTATGTGGCTGTCTTACTAAAAATGGAGATGAGTAAATTCTTCAATATAAGTTTTTATGTTTATCCAGGGGGATAATGATGATGCAAAGCTCTGCCTTGAGCTTTTTAGTTCTGTGCGTTGAGGCCTCTGAATACTATTGCAGCACAAGCCACACATTGCAGACCAAAGCTGTACAGTTTTGCTGGCACAGAGCTCCTGGCACCAGGGTCTTGCTCTGCACCGAGGGATCCTAGAGCTCCAGGATGTGTGCTTCGTGCTAATGACAATAAAGGCTTCCGTATTTCTTTCGGAGGATTCATTTGTGAGGGTGAGGGCTGGGCACTGGGATTTTGGGGGTTAACCCAGACTCTGTGGCTTCTCCTAAGCCTGAGTGCCTCCTTTCCTTCATGGACTTCACCTGAGGACTGATGGCTGTGAGCAGGATTACCAAGGGATTACCATTGCCATTTGAACCTGCCCAGGTGTAGTTTATCCTCCCTGTTGAAAGAGCAGATGGGGATTACCTTTTTTTCCCTACTTCCTTTCTGGGCTCTGCGTCTGGTCCTGCTTTTTCGACTGTCCAGCTGTTCCTAGGAAGGTGGTAGGTAAGTGAACAATCCTGGCAGATACTGTTGTAGAAGTTTTGTAGTTTTGTATCTCCTTGGCTTTCCTGTACTTTGTTCCTTGTATGGATGCTTTACATCTGTGAAGTGATCTGTTCCCTCCCTCTTCCCCTCCATGACTACCCCAGCCTCAGCTCCGAGGAGTCGGTCCAACTTCTGTAGCTGGGATTACCTGGTTTCAGTGATGGGATGGCAGGGCTCGGGGAAGGTTGTTTTTTTCTGGCAGGAGTAGGCAGAATTCACGAATAGCTGTCCCCCAGCCACATGCTCCAGCTGCTGTACCACATGCTGTGGCGTAGACTTAATATTCATGGCTTTTATCCAACCTTTATGTGAGAAGTAAAGGCTGTCTGCACAATGTGTCAGAAAGATACCGCTATTAGGTGGGGAGGCGCTGGGTGGAAGCGCGTGTCTCTCTAGCCCACTTCAGATCATTAACTAAACTAATAATAACATGTAATTAAACGTTCAAGAATAAGCGTTGCTGCTGTGTGAAGCTTGCTCCCTTCCTTGGTTCCCCTTTAAGCCCTTCTCCCTAGCCCTGTTATCACTGTGGATCGCCTCCTGGCCAGGCACTTGGGCTGTCTAGTGTCGGTGGGCAGGTTGTGACCTGGGTGTCTGCTTTTTGAAGAGCATCTGTGGCTTTGCCTTGAATCCAGCTGCAGAAGGTTAAATTGGCTGATTTCGGTTGCTGTGCCTGCACAGAGAGCACGTTGTGTGAAATAGCTGAGTGAAAATGCTGTGCTCTGAGGGCAGTGCGTGGTTTTGACCCATCAGTAATGCTGCTGGTGCTCGAGCTGGAGTTCCTGAGAGTGACTCTGTGAGTCCTGAAGGGATATGGCCTGTGCTTCAGTACGTTAATGTCCCCAGTCCCTATATCCTGGGCCTCCAGGGCAAAAAACTGCCTGCAAAGGGTGGCTGGATCTTGAGATCCTGAGTTCCCAAACTGCAGGTTCCCAGTCCCCTCCACAGAGGGATGCGAGATAAGTGCCAGATGATGCAGAGGGGAGGAAAAATGTGCACCACTCCACTAGGTTCCGCTCCTTGTTGCAAGCGTGAATGTAAAGCAGTGACTAGATCCTGGCAGCCCCCGCTCTCCCTTTGCCTTCTGCGTGGGTCTTTCATTTCGGTGCCTTTGAGAGAATGGCTGAGGAGTTCAGCGCTGCAGCTCTGGGGAGCAGCCCAGCCTTACAGCAGCAATTCCCTCAGCTGCGCCAGCTGGAGTAACCATGAGCTTGCCCACCGTTGGCAGGCATTGACTGCAAGGGGATGGGGAGGGGGGGCCAAGAAGGGAGATGCAGCCTCGGGACTGGAAAGGGCAGGGACAGAGAAGGGAACGAACAGGGAGAGAGCATCTGGTAACTCAGCTGGGATATGGTACTGGAGAAGGAGGGTGTTGTCCTCCATCTCCCGGTGTCCATCCATCTCCCGGTGTTGTCGCTGCACTGGTGCGCTATCAAAAAAATCTCACATAAGTGATGGGCAGTGGTGTATGAGGAAGGAGAGGATGTGGTGACACAGAAGATTAAGCCCACTGCTGTGAGCTTTTCTGTGTTGGCCTCCGTCTCCTCTATTTTCTTACCCTTGCTTACCTGAGGGCTGCCATCTCCCAAGTAAAACCTGTGCGTTGCTCATGTTCTGTGTAGGAAAGCTGCAAAGAAACCTCATAGCTGCAGAAAACAAAGTAGGATATAACTTTTTTTTTTTTAAATTATTTTTTATTTTTCATTCCTCAGTCATTGCAGAGCCAATTTTTCAGGCAAAAAGAAAAACATAGGGTGTCGTGTCATGGGAGAAACCATCTTTCTCGTGGGGTATAAAACTTTGTGTCTGACCAGTGAAGGTCTCCTGGCAGTGATGCTAATCCTGCCCAGGTTTTATTGTGCAGTACGTAATGTAAAACACGTTGTAATTCCTTCTGTAGTTTCAGTAGAAATTTTTCATTTCCTAAACAAGCGTGCTGTGTTCCTAGGTCCTGCTAAGCTGCTGCTGTGTGCCGCTCCAGCAGCCCTGCCTTAACAGCTCAGCTGGTTTGCTGGGTGGTTTGGAGCCTTTTGATGGAAGGCACTATTTAATTATCAGCGGTGTTATGTTCCCGGAGCTCGCTACATGAAAGCAAAATACCGGCAACCTGTAATTAATCTAAGCTAATGTGCCACTGTTTACACTCCATCTCCCAAACCAGACAGATGTAAGAAGACACCCAGCCTTCATCTGGGATCCTCCCAGGTTATTTCTGAGCTATCTTTGGAGAACTGCAGTGAGCCTATCTACCCATCCCGCAAGTCCCTCAGAAATGACTACCTTTAACTTTTCTAAGGAATGAGTGGGAGACTTTGTTTCCTAGCAGGGAGCAGGGTTAATGCCGTTTCGTTTGCATTACCACAGCCGACACTGGCTGGCATGGTGCAGGAGCACATAACTCCTCCAAGTAGTCATGAATTTTGCAGTGTGAAAGGGTCCGATGTAATAAGCCTTGCTTCCTCCCTTGCGCCCCTCGCTTTGGATGAGTAGGAGGCTGCTGGCAATGGGGATATGCTGGCTCTCTTTGGTGGAAAGATGAGTGATTCTCTGGGGCTCCAGTCTTAAAAGTAAAATATCATACGTTCATTTCTATATCGCTCTGCTACAAATATTTAGCAGGAGAAGGTGATGAAAATGCTTAGAGCTGTGGAGAGACTGAAAAGATTACGCATCCTTAGTTAGAGTGAAGAGTAATAAAAAGCAACATGACAGAAGTATATAAACTTAGAATATAGAGAAGTAAACCAGGCATTCCTGTGTGTACTTTTACATAATACAAGGTTTTCAATGCCCTTGAAATAAAACATCTGACATAGGTGAGACTTATTTTTTCCTTGCAGCACGTAAATAATTGGGACCAAGAACATAGTAGAATGCAGAAAGGATTAGACATTTATTTGAGTAAAAATCTTATGCACAGTTTGTGAATTTTATTCTAACTGTCTTAGAAGGTATCAGGTCTCCTGCTCCTGGACAGTCTTCCAGCTGCCGCTGGTTAAATGCCCTTCCTGGCCCCATAAACCTCTAATACCTTTCTTTGAGACATCTGACAGTGGACACTAGCTTAGAGGAGTCATTGCCTGAGCCTTGCGTTCCTGAACATCTCTGCATTGAATGGTTACTATAAACCTGGCTGGGGTCAGAAGTGACTGCAACTTTCTAATCACCTGAAGGCTGAGTATATGAGGATGTTGTTGTCGTCCTTCCAGACTATAGATTCAAGATGATAATTACCCATCTTGTCAAACCACCAACTCGGTTGTCTCGATTGCCTCTTTGCTAGTCATCCATCCCAGTGTTGTGGTGGATAGATGACCTCTGCAGGTCTGAGACACAGTAGGAAACATTACAACAGCAGGGCCTGTATGGCTCCCATCCTCTTGGGGAACGATGTGTTTTAGGTTACACTGGCATCTTTTTTTAGCAATATGTTTTGTTCAGACTGAAGTGAGTTGTAAGCGGTTGTTATGAGTATGTCTTTGGGCTCTGATTGTTTTCAGTGAACACTGAGTTGTCCCACTGCAGATATACCGCTGCAGAATAGTACCCCCAGTGCACTGGGCACATTGTATGCTGGGGCATCCTGGGGGTACCCTGCACAGCTTCCCTGCTTTCACCCCCCAGTGTTTTTCTGGTTAAGCAGAGTTAGCCTGCTAGCATCTCTGGCCTGGAGGGAAGAAAAAATTGTAATATCCAGCAGAGGGTGCTCCTAAACAGATATCCCAAGTAATCGGGTGCTGCCGGTACCTGTGCACTCAGTTCTCTGGCAGCTGAACCCCAGTTTTTGGTGGCCATGGCTCTCTTAGCAGGCAGAGTGGGCCAGGAGGATCAGGTCTGGGTGGTGTACAGTTGGTGCTGAAGACCTGGCATTTATGCAATAGCACTGAGGGACGTGGGGGATGTTATTTTGAACTAGCTCTTGTCTGTTCCCATGGATGTGGAGGAGGCATGTGAGGTATACTCCTCAAGCATGGTCTTCTGCAGAGTTTCATCCAGAGGCAATCCAGTTTGCAAGCCCTAAGGCTTCTCTAAGGCTGCTGCAAGTTGCAAACTACCTTATGAGTAAGTGGGATTGATGGGGGATTTGCTGAAGAAGTGAATCTCTATTTGAACTACAATACTGGCATTCTCATGGCTGTCTTGGTGTTGGTAGTGGTCAAGTCTGCTGTCAAGTCCCTGTCACCCATGTAAAGCTGATCCTTTTTGCCATGCAGGTGAGTGCAGGTACCCCAGCCACTCTCCATTCAAGGCAGTTTCCAGCCTCTGAGTTTTGAACCGAGTTTATGCCTAAACTGAACTCAAACTCCCCAAGTGCATCTTGGTTAAAGCTTCCAGGCTTGATCAGATTTTTTTTTTTTCCTTGTCCAAGCCACAAGATACAGTGCAAAACTGTAACTTGGTCCCCACTGTGCTCAGAAGGGTCACAAACCTTTCAGTGAACCTGGGCTGAGTTTGTGCCAAATCCCAGAACCAGGTGTATTTTTCATGTGTTTTTAGGACTGTGTGTTGTAAATGTCACATGGCACTGAAATGGAGTCCCCGGAGCAAATGTAGCATGTGATCAGAGCACTGGGATTAGGCAAGAAGAGGAGGAATTTTTCTGCAGATAATTATAGGCAGCTGAGTTGCCTGTGGAAAGCTAATGCTCAGCACCTTTAGAGCACTTACTGTAGAGTAGGCATCACTGAACTCCTCTGCATCAAAGGGGGAAATACCTGTCTGGCCTGTAATCCAAGGCACTCTTGGTTTAAAGAAAGATCATAGGTCATGATTATATCAAATGCAGAAGACTTCACTACTGTCTTTACAAATCTCTCTTGTTTTCCCTCATGCCTTTTCTACTGAAAAAATCCCAGAATCTTTAATCAGCATACCTAATTTAATAGTGCTGTCTTGCATAATTCATCTTTATAGTGCTCTCTTACATGGAGTTTTCCACTGGTAGCTCTCAATGCATTTTACACGAGAGATTCTTCTCACGATCCCCCTCTTGCACATGGGGAAGGCAAGGGAAGGGAGAAGGTAGAAGAGTCACGCTTAGGTTATGCAGCGAACCAAAGGTGGGGTCAGCAATAAAATTCCAAGTTCTTAGTTTTGGGCTCTGCTGGAACTGTTCCTCCAACCATCGAAGTGCATTTAGGGCTGGATGAAACACAGCAGCTATTGAAACAATTCGGGACAGAAAGTGGAGGAAGGCAGAAATGCAATTACGCACACAGGGAGCGGTCACGTAGCCAAATGCCGATGTTTGTGTGAAGCGACATGTTGTCTTTAATAACCACAAGTGTGGTCAGGCACCCATTTATTTCCTCTGAAAGACAACGTGCCGAGCAGGTCAGCGCCCTCCGGCGTGATGCTGAAACACTGGGTCAGTGTTGACTCAGAGGAAGGAGCTCCGCTGCCTGAGTCACCCGCATCGCTTCCTGAGGGACCCTGGTTTCCCCAGGAGTATCAGCGAGACCCAGCGCTGCCATCCCGCTGAGATCAGATGAAATCATGACCTGAAGTGGTCTGGCTGCAGTTAAATATAAAAAGATACTGAAAAAAACACATCTCACTCTGAGGGCTAGAAGGGTGATGGTTTTTTGTTTCTGGGGTTTTTTAATAGCTTTGTCTTGAATTACAGATTTCCCCCCTCCTCCCACCCCACTCCCCTAAAAAAAAAAAAAAAAAAAACACAGAAGAAAAAAGCCTTCTTTAACTAACTTGGTAATAATAGTATGGTTTTAAAAGTACTTGTTTAGCCACTGCTGACTATATGCTTACACAGCTACCTCTGGCCTGGGAAAGATCGAAACCACAATGGCTAAGTATAGAGGCCTCTAAAATATCTTCATATATACAGTGCCTGAATACACAAACAGAACTGGTCTCTCTTCTGTCTACAGGAGCAATATTTTCCATAGGATTTGTATTGACAGAGGTTTTCCCCCTGGAGTTATGCATATTTATTAAAATAAAAATTCTCCAGAACTGCATCCATGTGCTGAACCCCATTCCACGACCACCTTCAACCTGATAGGAGAAATATAATCTCTTCCTGAAGAAAAGTAAGGGCTTTTTCATTCTGTGGTGTAGCAGGCTCCTGACTAGGGATTGTGTTTTTTTGTTTTTCTTTGTTGTGTTGTTTTTTGTGTTGTGTTTTTTTTTTCCTTTTCTTTTTAAAGAGAGGGAGGAACTATTGCCGGGTTTTCAGCCTTAGCTCTTGAGAACAGCTAGCGCACGAAGGAGAGATGCTCCCAGCCTTGAAGTGTGGTAGGACCCATGGACTGAGTGACCAGAGCTGCACTAGATGTTGAGTGTACTGAGAGATGCATTCACCTCTGTAAAGAAAGCATGTCTGTACGCAGTGCGAAGCTTGCTGCTGGGATAAACTCCTCTTTGTGTTTAGTGCTTTGTAGCCTGTTTTCTGGAGCGCAAATCTCTGTCTCTTTTGGAGCCTGACCCCTGACTTCTCCGCGTGCCTCCCTTTCAGCCTCTGACTCAAACTGCCGCAGTCGCTTTTGGGCAGCTGTGGGCAAAGCAGTTTTTCTGGTCCTCCTCTGTGAGTGTGATACCTCAAATATGTTCCTGTCGATTCCCAGCTGTGGGCTAGTTTTGTACTGACACAACATTTTCTTGGGTAAATGACAGATTTCTCCCAACCGGGATTGGCGCTACTCGCTTAGCACGTAGCTGTAGGTAGTGTGTGACATTGTTCTGGTGGGAGCCAGGAGGTGGTAGGAGTGGCACACTGAATGCCTGCCCAAATTACGTGCTCCAGGGAGCAACACCTGGCTTATGAGACATGTGCAGATGTTGCGTAGGTGGTCCTCGGGCGCTTGTAGATTTTCCTGTCGTTTCTACCGTGATTATCTATCCTGGCTCTGGATTGTCTGCTGGCACACCAGCAGCCCTGGAAACCCCCCAGCTTTCATAATAATAAGAGCTTGTCCTTCCTTTTTGGATAACAGCAGCTTCTTTAAATGTTTGTAACAATATGCAGCTGAATATATAGACCGTTCTTTCAACACCAGGCCCCTGTCTGACACAACATGTCTGCAGTTAGGGCACTCAAGCTGTGTTTTGAAACCCTTCTGTCTACAAGGCCCATTCTTCAGGGAAATGGTATGGAGGGGGCAGAAATGCACATGCGCTAGGACTTCCTCAGACGTTGTTGGGAAGCTTTGACAAGTTTCCTGTGCTGTGCCCTGGGCACAGGAATATCAGTGATTATGTTTAAGACTTCTTTGACTTCCATGCAGCGGTCTTGAGCATTTTTTTGAACTTCCAAAAATAAGCTTTTCTATTGTGTTAGGTACGTACTACTCTTAGTTTAAGCGCGAAGCAGCTGAGATGCAGAGGGGTGGCAGAACTTGGATGCAGTCATATAGTAAGCCCCGAACAGAATCCACTCTGTTGTTTTTCCTGAGAGGTAAAAGTCACCAGAAGCTCCCATATGCTGCTCTGGGATGTCTGAGTGCCTAGAGTCTTAAAAATTCAAGCCATAAGCCTCTTCACTTGCCTCATGTCACTGCTGCTGATGCCCATTGTGTTGTATAGCTACACACGAGGGCAATACACTGGGTAAGATGTGGAGCTATAATTTCCTGGATGAGCAAGGTTATTTCTGTACTGTATTGTAGTTTGGCACTCCTGTTCAGTGATGATCTTGAAATTGTGTCTCGAAAATAGCAGTGATGGTACAAGCAGGAAACAAGTACCTACCTGTGCTCCATACCCTCACTGAGCCCGGTGATGGTCAGCGTGACAACTCTGCTGAGAGCTGGAAAGGGATTTCTTTCACCCTATTTGTGATTGTAGGACATCCTATACTGGTAACGGAATTGACGAGAGCCTAGCGCAGTTCAAAGGTAATGCTCATGCTAGGACAGTTCTGGTGCAGTGTCCAACTCAAAGAGGGGCGGTTCCAGTTGTCATGGCCTGTCAGTTCCTTCTTTTCGTTTGCATGGTAACGCTGCACTGGAAAACTAAGATCCTTCAACTTTCTGCAGCTGCAAGTGAAATGCTGGTTATCTTCAGTCTTACTGAACTGAGCACATCCCTCATGTTTCCATCAGCGGCCCCTGGGTAGGGAACAGAAATACAGATCCCTGTTGACTGCTGTGGGGAGCCCTGCTGTTAGATCAAGGAGTGTGAGAGAATGCCCATAAGGAGGATAAAGGAGTGAGGTTGGCAGGTATCTATAAAATAAAATAGTGGGAGTGCTGGGAGAGAAGGTAGGTATTGAGTTATCTATATGTTTTAGGAAGCTTTAACAATTTACAAGTTGTATCTGTGTAATTTCTTTATGGTGTATTTTATAGTAATATTGTAAAATATAAAATCTCTGTAACATCCCGGTGAGCAAACCGCTTCACGTTGGAATTCTGGATTCAAGTCTTGCAGGCCACAAACATGTGGGAGAATCATAATAGTTCCCAGATGCATTTATCATACATCTAGAAATCCACCTGTATAATGCAGCATAATAATTGGGCTCTTCCCAAGGCAGACCCTGCACAGAGGTGAAGTTGAAGCATGTTGCATTTGAGGTGCATCTGCAGGGAGTGCGAGGACTAAGGGAAAGCAGTTGTGGTCCAGGCCATAAGAGGTTGCACTAAACAGAACAGTCATCAACTCTTTTCTGTTGTGGAGAGCATTAAAAACACAGCGTAATCTGTAGGGAAAAATAGAATATCTAAGGTGGATATGGAGAAAAATTATTAAAAGTAAAGTGGAAGTAGGGGGGCTGCAGCCTATGCCTTTAGGGAGAGTTTTAGGAATGAATAAGATAAACCCTTGTCAGGAATGATCCAGGTATACTTGATCCTACCTCCGTGCAGAATTTGGAAGGTGATCTCTGGAAGTCCCTGGTGTTTCAGCAATACTGTAAGTAGGGCTTTTCAAGGTTATCCATGGACAGCAGGCTGTATATAAATAGAAAAACTCGGGACTCCAAGAGTGAGGCTCTCCAGTGGCACTCGGTTTATTAGGGTGAGAAGATGGAACTGGAGCTGACTTTTCACCTGACCTTACATTTCTAGTGCCGCTGGTGAATCACACAGGTCACATCCTACACTACTAGTAACTGGTGATTCTGGGTCCCTTATCTTTGGAGAGTGAAACTCTCAAGCCATCTTGGAGAGCATACTCATCCGTCTTCCAGAAGGTAGACATGAACAGAATATCTTGGAGCACATCAGCCTTAATGAGCAATCATGACCAGGCTAGGCCATTTGTCTTTTTATCTTACTGTCTTAAAACTCTGCAAAAACAGTGTCCATGTGGATGGAGAGAATGAGGCAGAGAGGGGCAAAAGACCTGATCCAAGAAGAAAACAAATGACATTTGGGCAGTATTCAGAATTGCAAAATCAAAATCCCCAGCTTAGGCACCACCTAGCTCCTGGAGGCATCTAAATTCCATAAATGCCTCATTTGCCTTTTTCTCTGTGTTTGTTTGTCTGGGTTTTTTATTTTTATTTTAACACCCCTCGGGTGCTGAGTGTTGTACTTATGTGCCTGCCCAAAACTGCTTGAGTCTGATCATGATCCAGAAAGAAAGCATCCTGGCCCCTCAGCCTCCCGGGGCGTTTTGGGAGCACACCTAGCACACATGGACACGATAAGATCGAGAACCCAGTGGCAGCTGCCACTTTCTGTTGAAACATCTTAGAGCAGCCGAATGGTTGGAAGGCTCAGGGATCAAAACCTCCTCCTGCGTTTTTATCCAACAGCTGCTTTATGCAACACGCCAAGAGGTTTCGGAAGGAGATGGGCCCCCAGAGTAAACGCTCGTGGCCTATAGCCGTTGCTTCCTTCATCTACTCTGTTTCTTGCACCACATCTGGAATAATCATCCACAATGTAGTGTGGCTTATATGGGGGTGGTGAAGAGTGGCCCTTTCTCCTGGCTCTCGCCTGAGGGCCTACGGTTAGTGCCTTCTCCTGGAGGGGGTAGGTTTGAAGTGCCAGGAAGGGAGGGAGGAATTAAAGCCGGGCTCCCACTTCCTTAGGCTACTGTTCAAAGCAGGGCATGCTGCTGCTTCCTCCGGGCATGGCTGTCTCGCTTGCACGCAAGTGGGAGCATGGCAATTTGATGGCAGAGGAGAAGCACCTAATTTTGGGCCACGTGTGAGCGCAGGCAGTTCCCAGTAGCTCTGAGCAAGGTATGGAGCTCCTCAGGCAGGAGAGCCAGCGGCATTCCTCTTCTGGCCAGCCCACGCTAAGTGTTTTGACAATAAGTGGCTCCATGCCCAGCAAGAAGTTGTTTTGAAGCCTCAGAGGTGTCTGACTCTTCTCAGAGGCCGCGAAGGCACCAAGGACCCTGACCCTGAGATCCACCCTTGGAGCAAGGCCCTGAAGAGCTGGCTGTTGCAGCATGCGCCTCTTCGGTGCCAAGTCTTTCTTGGAGCTTCCTGCTTGTAACTTGTGCAAGACCTCCGGCACGATGGCTTTGCAGAGCCAAAGCCCAGCCTGTGTGGTGGACCACGTCTCTGCCCGCTCCTCGGTTTTTCAGTTCAGCGGGGCTCACAGGAGTGGAGTTGGTTGCTTTTTCTCAAGCTGTTATTAAATTATTTAAAAAAAAAAAAAAAAAAAAAAAAAAAGACTTCTAGTGTTGCTAGAGGAAAAGGGTTTCTATTCATTCAACAGTGGTGGAGCAGGTCTCCTCTAACCAGGAGGCTAGGGTCCATCCTGTAGGACAGAGAGGAGGCGTGCCAGCCCAGCCCAGCCCTGGTTTCGCTGGATCCATCTGCGGTGGTTTAGGTGTCTGGCTGAGTCTGTCTGAAGGCGGCACAGAGCAAAACACAAAGAGAGGGAGGGTCGTAAGTACCCCCATTCTCTCCTGGTAATCCCTTAAAAAATAATTGCAGGCCTAAACCTCTGGCCTCCAGCAAATTTTCCACTCGATTAGAAGCTTTTGTGAAGCCGGGGAAAGGGACACGCAGACTTGCACATTGTGCCGCTGCCCGAAACTTCCAGCTGGGATTTTTTCCATCAAAAGGGGATTTTAGTAAAACCATTATAAGGGGCTTAGTCACAGAAAAGCAGTTGAGCTGAGACAGGGGTAGATTAGCTTTAACATGCTTGTTTTTGGCACTAGGGACAGGGTGGAAGTTACACCCGGCCGCTCACATGCAGCCTCCCCCTGTCTGGCTGAGTCCCTGGCAGGTGTGGGGGGGGGGGGGTGGGGGGAGGGAGATGATGTCCCCCTCGTGTCCCCCTGACATCCCCCCCAGCACGCTGTGTCTGAAGCTAGCAGGTGAGGGGAAAGGAGTGGGCAGCCCTGGTGCAAGTCCTCGCGCCATGTGGTCTGGAAACCAAAAGTTGCCGCCGCTGGGTTGGTCTTTGGTGTGGTCTGGGCGAGTTTTTGCTAATGGACAGGTGCCTCTCGGGAAGGAAAACTATGAGGGGCGATAGCATTTGCAGCCTTAAGGACCGTGTCCTGCCCCGGCCTTTGATCTGCATGGGTGGTCCCTGAGCATTGAGCATCGCTGCAGGGACAGTCCGGGTGAAGATGTAGATAGAGCAGCTGGGAGAGCTGCAATCCGAGCCCTACCTGTTGTTGTGACGGGATGTCGGCCGTCGGGGCTGTCAAGGCGGTGCTTTGTGTCAGCTCGGCATTTGTTTGGTGAGACTCGCCGTGGCCTGAAATAAAAGCCGCAATGGTTTGTTGGAGTGGTTCCTGCTGCTGGGAGCTCTTCCACAGCCCACACTCGTACAACAGTGCTTCTGGGGGCTCTGGGTGGTAGAGCCTGGTGTGGGAAGAGTAGGAAGATGTCCTCTGCATCACAGGACAGTGTTTCTCTGTCCTGATCTTCCCTCTCCGGAGTTGCACAAGGCTGGAAAACTGGGACTGGAGACAGGAGAGGTGGACACGATGCCCTGTTTGGCCACTCAGATTTTGGACATAACCTTAGTCAAGTTGCTTCCACCTCTCTTCCCCCATTAGTGATGATACTTCCCTTTCAGATGTCTGCATGTAATGAGCTATACAGAAGCTAATTAATAGTTCAAGTAAATTATTGGTATAGCTGCTTCTGAAAAAGACACCATCACTGGATCTGTAGCAGCAGTGCGAGAGGTGAAGGGGAAAAAAAACTAATTCAGGTTTAGGTGCTAAAAAGGACATGCACATCCAGCTCCAGATACCTCCATAGTGAGTAAGGTATCCCACGGAGTAACCGTGCCAACAACATAGTAAAGCCGTACACAACAAAACTGAACTAAAATAATCCCAGCATTTAAGTTTGACTCTGCTCTGTTACCGTTCTCACGCTTGCATGGTTTAAAAAAAAAAAAATCTTAGACAAGAAAATAATTTTCTTAATGTCAAGCTATAGATGTCAAGAGATGCAGGCTTCAGGCAGAAGTACTAAATCTATGATTGGTGTTTTCTAGAAGGCAGCTGGTTCAGGCTGAGGCATGTAGGTCTCATGCAATGATGGGGTGCGTCGAGCAGCGGTCCAGCAGTGGTCCTGCTACACCAGCTGTGGCTTCCCATTTTGGTTTATGGTGCAAACCCTCAGGTAATGATTTTGTACTGGAAGAGGGTAAATTTTAATTAGATATTGGGAAGAAATTCTTTACTGTGAAGGTGGTAAGGCACCGGAACAGGTTGCCCAGAGGAGCTGTGGATGCGCCGTCCCTGAAGGTCTTCAGAGCCAGGTTGGATGGGACTTTGAGCAAACTGCTATAGTGGAGGTGTCCCTGCCCATGGCAGGGATGTTGGAACTTGGTGATCTTTAAGGTCCCTTCTAACTCTAACCATTCTATGATTCTGTGACCCTTCATCACTGTCAAGTACTGATGGTGATGATGAGCAGCTACAGAGTTCACCATCCCTGCGTAGCTTCGACCTCGGCCATCCCACACTGGTTTGTGCCGATGCAGAGGTGGCCCGAGGCTGCCAGACGGTGCCCTCTTTGCCCACCCAATTTCTTACCCTGCTCCAGGTGACCCCCGAGCGTCACACGTACCCTGCTGGGGATGTCAGCCCCGTGAGAATTAATGAATTTTAATTAATTAACGTGAGGTTGAATTAATGCGGTGCGGTGATGGGGAGGATGCGGTGGGGAGTCTTGGCCTGGCATGGGTCAACCCGCCGCCCATCCCCGGGGAGCCGTACGGGCCCCAGCGGAGCTCCGCGGGGGTGGGCGGCAGGTTGACCCGGTACCGGGCGGGCGGCGGCACTCGGCGGGCAATGCTGCCGCCTGGCGGAACGCCGCGGCCCCTGCAGGCGGAGAGCGGCGGCGGGGGGAGCCGGCGGGTCCCCGAGGTGCTGCGAGATGGGGAGGGGAGAAATCTTGGGGGTGCCGGTGGCTGTGCGGCTCCAAATAGGGGATGGGGATGGAGGTAGGGGATGCAGATAAGGGATGGGGATGAGAATGCTTCACCCAGCCCACACCAGCGCCGAAACCCCACCAGCATCCTAGGCAGTGGTCACCTTTCTGTCCCACCACGTTGTCCCCGTCTGGTTTTACTGGGCGTTTTGGGAGATGAGTTGGCCTGAAGGATCTCGTTGTCCCCATCACCTCTGGCGTAGAGCATTTGACCAAGCGGCTGGAGATTTGCCGGAGCTGAGAGGCAGGTGTTGCATCCCAGGTTGCTCCACAAGCCTGGAGGATTATAGGAAGCCAGCTTGTTTGGGGCACAAGCAGCCTTACAGGACTTCTCCTTATGCAGCAAAGAGGAGTTTATAGTGCTGAAGGATGCACGTGCTTCACACTGAAGCTGGGGTGCTGGGCATGCAACTGTGGCTGTCGTGAAATGAGATAATGGTGGGGTTTTATTGGTACTGGGTGCTTGGTATTTTAGCTCAGTGAACAAGGAGAGAGGCTGCTGGCCACAAAGCCGCGATCGGTGTCTGTGTGGTGCTGTCTGTGCCCCTTTGGTGCCAACCTGCCAGGCCCTTTCAGTTGCCCAGCGGTTGTAAAGCTGGGACATGTCAAGGGAGAAAGAGGGGAAGGAGAAGAAAGAAGAGGATGAACCTCAAATAAAATTTGTGGGGTTTTTTTGTTTTGTTTTTTTTTTAAAGCTGGAAGAGTAAACTGCTTCATCTTCAGATCACTAAACGGTGTCCAGAGAGACAAGACTGAAAGGAAGCAAAATAACTAGGAGGAGTTGCCTATTTCTAGATCCGAGTTGGTTTCTGTAAGCAGAAGGGGAGTTTGGTTTATGTCTCAGTAACCCTCTCATGTGGAAATACTTTCTCAGGGCATGTGTCCAGGCCCTGGTATTAAACTTTTGATACCCTTTCCAAAACACGCCCCAGATTTTAGGAAATCTTTTAGGAAAATCCCATTTCCTTTCGTTTTTCTGTCGTAAGGACAGATCAGATTTGAATCTTTCGAAATCTCCACGGTGCTGTTTCAGGTTGGGCTGCCATTGAGCCAATCCATTTGGTAGATTTAATTAAAGAAGGGGGAGAAGCACTAGTGTCCCTGCCAAACGTGGCTGGAGACTAAGTTCTGGCACAGGAGCCTGATGAACCCTCTCCAGCTCTTTTCTTCCGTGCAGCTTTGGGGCTGGGGAATTGAGCGGGCCGGCGTTGCTGGCTGGCTGCGGTGGGGAACGTCGTGCAGCCCAGCCAGCAGCTCTGGCGTGGGGCCTCCCTGATGTCCTGAGGGGTCCCCACTCACATCCAGCCTGCACCACCCGGTTGAGTTTATCGATTAGCTTTTTCCTCCCCAAAAGGCACGAAAGGCCAGGGCTGCTGGCTAAAAGAGTGGGATTTAAGGTAGAGGAGGGCAAAAAAACAATAAAGAAAACAAAAAAGGGTCCACTTTGCTAGAAGCATCCTGCGTACGTACATAGTGAGGCTGCCAGATCTGAGGGACACCTACCCTGGAGCTGTTAATGGCAGCCTGTACTAACTTCCAGCTTTTGTTCCAAAAACTTTGGGTGTCTTGGCCACCCAGCTGTTGTTTTAACTCTTCTCTGACCACCAAAGGGTAGGTTCAGTAGTAAGCTCTGTACTGTCTAGCACGGAGATCACCTCTCGTCCTAGCACAGGCCCCGGGTGCTTTGTGTGACAGCTGCCCCGTGACCCCGTTATTTATTAACAGGCAAACAAAGGACCCCAGAATCACCACGACAAACTGATTCAGCCGAACCCGCAGCGTGGAGTGGGAAGGTACATAATGTATAAATCTGTCATGCACAGACCTCCCATATGCTAGTCCAAGGGTAGTAGGACCCAGGTGGAGCTCCCTTTTCCTCCCCATCTCCTGGGGCGAGGAGCCAGCCACCGGCTCCATCCCAGGGAGCAGCTGCCACAGCAGGCCGGGGACCCCCGTGCATGCAAGGACTTAAGTGCAGCTTGTGAGATGGCATCCGCCACCACTGTTCTTTGGTCCCTGGCCACCTCCTCTCCTGCCCGGTCCCTTCATCCCCCACCTTGTGTTGCTCCTGCTCTGCTTGGCTTTCTGCCACCACCTCTCAAGTGTGGCCTCTCTGCTCCAAAGCGGGTCCCTTGTTAATCCTCCATCCTCCATCCCCTGCCTTGTGCTCCTGTAGGCAAGGGACCCTGCTGCCCCAACTGGCACAGCTGGGTGGGCTGGGAGCACTTCTGCTGGGCGCAGCGGCAAAGGCTGGCAGCAAAGCCACCGCTGGGTCACGGCAGGCTCGCTGACACCGATGGGAGACTTCCAGCTCGCTTCCAAGTAGTGGTGGTGGTGGTGGTTGTTTTTTTTATGGTTTTCTACCCCAGTTGCCAACTGAGTCATGTTCAAAAATTCAAGAGCGGCTGGAGAGTAAAAATTAAGTTTCCTTGTTACCCTGAGGAGTCATGTGGTAATTGTTCTATGGTTGTTGGCAGTGGATTATTTATTTTAAGGAACCCTTCTCTTTACTAGTAAACACATGCGTTCCCCCAGCCCTGGCCTCGCTGGACAATGAGGACTGCCTCTGTGCCTGAGGAGGTGCTGTCATACCGGGGCATGAGAAGGCGGCATGAGGGGCACTTGCTCCGTCTATGGAAACAGCCCAGAGTGTCTGACTGCTGGGCTTCAGGGAGACTTTGGTTTCGGCAGTTTCCTTAGGCCTGGGTTCCCCTTAAAGAGCATGGCGGGCCATGTGGGCAGTGTTTTTGGCTTTGTTTTTGGGTTGTTTTTTTTTTTTTTTTAAGTTTGGAGAGGAAGTTTGGGGGTTTTTTAGGAAAAAAAATCCCGTTCTAGTTCTGATTACGGAACCTATGAGCACATGCATTATATTTAGACATAGATGCCCACTATTATCCATGTGAACATGGGGCTTAATAAGGAGATGCCATTTTCATTCAAATCCAGCAGGAGCAGGATTGTTCCTAGGCCGTACCTCTAACCATACCTCTCTTATGAGAGATGTATCATTCCCTGTCCCTGGCTGGAACTGCTGCCTACCCCAGGAACATTTACATTTTCAGTGGTAATGGGAACCTGATCTGGAATTCTCATTGTTTATAACGTTCATACATACATCCTCTTTTTTGGTCAAGAAGTTACTGTAAACTTTTAACGCAGGAAGGACAGACCCCACACCTCCCTCCTAGGAAAGGAAGATGGATATAGTGTCAGGCTCAATTAGATCCAATTGTGGTGGCTTTCCCTACGGCGAACAATGCAGCTTTTGTGATGGGCTCCCGGCAGAAAGCTTGGAAGCCTTGGAAAGAAGAGGGGGGGGGAGGTAAACAACACGCACCCCAAAGTCCAAACCTTGAGACGGTCCAGGTCCTTAGGATGTGGAGGAGAGAGTGTGGGTTTTTTAAGAGGGGTAGAGTTGGGTTCTATTTTTCCCTTTGAAATGATATGAAAGGGGTGAGGGGGCTCGAGCTGGCAACAAAGAAATCCAGCCTGAACCAAAAATACCTGTGGAGGCAGAAGCTCAGCACCCAGGCTGGGAGGGAACCTCCTTCGGCAGGGCATCCGACCCACCTGGAGCAGCAGCAGCCCAGCGAGGGCTGCTGGAGCTGGGTAGCGCAGGGAAGGGAAGGGGGGGAACAAAGTGGCCAGCTCAGCGCTGGAAGTGCTTAAAATGCAAATGTCCAGGAACTTCAGACCATCCCCCCCCCCCATCCCTCCCTCCCTCCTCGGCGCGGAGGAAAGCAGCTTAAATACAAGCCAGGCCTGGAGAGGAATGTTAAAAAGAGGGGAAGAATCGCCCTCCTCCTTTCCATAGGGACCCGGGCCCGGCTGGATTGAGTATGCATGACTGAGCAAGCAAGCAAGGACAGCTCCTCTTTTAACTTTCCTGAACAATGGCTCCCGGCTTCTTCCACCATTTCGCATTCCCCCTCCTTGGAGGCAGGAAGGGGGCAGCGGGGCGAGGGAGCCCCGCAGCCGGGCGAGGGGCGGGGGAAGAAAAGGGGGGACACCAGCTTTGTCGCTGCCCTGTAAACACCGCTTAAGCTCCATTGCCAGTGACAAAAAAAACCCCACAAAACCCACACCGTGGAAGGCTAAAAAGGGACCCCTTCGGGTTAAAAGTCATACGTTGAGGAGAAAGATTATGGTGTAGGACAAAGGACACCTTAGATTAGTCAAACTTTTCTTTTTTTTTTAACACTTTCCCACTTTACTTCCTTTTTAATCTTTGCCTGGGCAATGGAAATCAACCAAGACATTTTGGATGTCCCAGGTCCTTGTGCGCCAGCAAGGGCAGAGGTTTTGGTGGCTGTCACTGCTAGGAAATGTTTTTATTTGATGAGTCGTCCACCCAGGGTGAGCCTCAATTTAACTAAGTCACAAAAAAAACCCCTCTATTGTCTACCTGGAGCTTTCAAAATTTAAGAACCACAGCCCTTCTGCCCTCCCTCCCAAATGTCTTCCTCTACCACTTGAATACTCGATGCACTTGCTAGCGAGCGCTTCAGCACTTTTGGTTTGTCTAACCTCAAACCCAGCTGACACCTCACACCCCTGGGCAGCCGAACCCGCTTTCTCCCCACGGATGATGCCAGTGCCCTCGCAGACAAGGCTGGTCCTACCAAACCCCTTCCTTACAAACTCTTCAACGATGATGTTACTCAACATCCTGCGCAGGAGGCACCAGGCTTTCTTTCTTTCTTTCTTCCTTCCTCCTCCTCCTCCTCCACCACTCACTGGAACAAGAGCGAGCAGCCCCAAGCCCCAGGCACGAGCCACACAGGACACTGACACTGACCGACCCAACACAGAGAGAGATAGGTAGATAGATACTTGTCTTTAAGAAGCACAGACAACACACATACAGCTTTTTTTTTCTCAAAAACATACTTCATATTTCCTCTTTTATTATATAAATATGTTTAACCTTTTACTGTAAGAATATAAAATGTTTTAAGAGGATCTTTTGTTATTTTTTTTTTATACAAATTCACAAACAGTACAATTAATCCATATGGGGGGGGGGTGTCTCTGGGTTCGCGTTAACTCCGTGGTCTGGCCTGTTACTGTGGAGGATTTGAGATTTTGAACAGATGAGCAAAAAAAAAAAAGCCGATATATTCCTTTAAAAAAAAAACCAACAAAAACAAAAACAAAACAAAAACCAAACTTACTCTTCCTCTTTAAAATAATAATTAAAAAAAAAAAATCTAAAGACCCAGCTCCATTTTATTGACAGAACAGAGATAAGACAGATGAACTTCAGTCTCCTCCCCTTCACATTGCAGCCTCAGGGCCTGCAGGCCAGCTCTGCTCCTCTCCACCTACAAGCAGGAAGCCTCTCATGGTGACCTTTTGTAGGTGATTTGGGAGGGGAGGGGAAGGCATTTGCATATATATATATATATTTTTAAAAAAAAAAAAAAATGAACTTGCATTTTACACATTTCTGTTAACAGTAGCCCAATCCTCAGAGTGGATTCTCACGTTACACGTTTGTGCTAAAGGAGTAAAAATGCAGAAGCACAGTTCGGGTCCCCAGTCCCCAGTGAAGAGGAAAGGAGGGAGGGAGAGGCACAACCAGAATGTGAAGGTGGGACACAACAGGGTAAGCTTAAAAAACAAAACAAAAATTAAAAAAAAAAAAAAAGGGGTGGGGGGTGGGGGGGAGGCGTGGAGAAAAAGAACAAACCCAAGGGGTGTTATTCCAGTCTAGGCACAAAAATGTTTCAGTCTCAAAATCTCTTTCCTGTAAGAATTCCAGGGCTTTTGAGGAGGAAAAAAAAAAAGGTAACAAATTAAAACGAGGTAGCCAGACATCATATATATATTTATATATATAGAATATATTCAGCAGAAAAAAAATGTACTTAAAAATCCACAAGAACAGCAACTTCAAATGTCTTTAAAAATAAAACCATGTAAGAAAATGAATACTGTAAAGAGGAGAATGAGTGAGGAAAACTGGGATCAGTTACAGGATGTAAGCAAGGGATAGATGGGAGAGTAAGAGGCTGTTTTTGTAGCAGTAATTTTTTT
Source organism: Numenius arquata (assembly GCF_964106895.1). Taxonomy (NCBI): domain Eukaryota; kingdom Metazoa; phylum Chordata; class Aves; order Charadriiformes; family Scolopacidae; genus Numenius; species Numenius arquata. The sequence continues at coordinate 65,312,432 of NC_133577.1, read as the reverse complement.
TATGCATTTCAAAGTAAAAACAGGTCACAGTATCTCAAATGAAGCAGAAATGAAGCTGGAGATTCTTCCTCAAGTCCCCTGGGTAGAGGGGGGCTAGCCACCCCTTCTACCCGCTCACCCCCAACCAAAGAGGAATGGATATGTAGCTGGATATGTCTATCCCTGTTGCCAAGAAGGAGGGGAGAAAAAGAGAGAATGATGAAAGGGAAGACAGGTCTCGGTAACTCTCAGTGTCCCCCAGTGCAGGGAAGGCTTAAGAGGCTGAGGGTCTGTGTCCAGTCCCCACAGAGACAGGAGGAGGAAACGGTATCTTCATCTCCAGTAGAGAGATGGGGAGAAAGAATGGAATGCCTAGGCTTTCCCATTAACCATAGTGCAGGGTGACACAGAAACATACTGACAAAAGGAAAGGCTGCAGCTATCCCTAGTCTCAGTGCAGTGGAGAACTGGAATAGTGGGAGGTCGTATCCACCCACAGCAGAGAATAACATGGAACTGGAGATTGAAAACAGATTTTAAAAAAAAAAAAAAAAAAAATCAATGTACCTAGGGAGCAGTATTTCTGTCACAATTCCCAGTTGACAGGGGAGGGGCAAGCGCAGAGGTGGGATGGTTATTTTAGCAAAAGCTGTGTCTGTGCCCAGCCCAGGATGACTGGGTGGCCGGGTACATAAGTGTAGCTAGGAAGCCTTTTCTGCTGTTGTTATTGTTTGTTCCCATCTCCATTCCCACTCTCCTTTATATAAACCAAAAATAATCTATTCTGAATACATGGCAGAACAAGGGTCTGTCTTTATCCATCCTTAGTGCATGAGGGGATGGAATCAGGGAGTGGGGATAAAGAGGGGTGTCTCTAGCCCCAGTGCATAAGAGTGTGGGCTTCTACCTCTTCTGCAGGGAAGGATGCTATTGGGGAAGGGGGAGCTCTGTCTCCCCAGCATGGAGCTGGAGGCATGACCTGGAAAAGGGATAGGTGCTTTCTTTCTCTCCTCCTGCCCTCCCTTCCTCCTCCTCCAGAGCAAGGGTAGGTAGGCAGCACAGAAGGGTTGAGGATATACTCTTTCTCTATGTTCCTCCCTCTGGTGCCCCGGTGCGTGGTTAGCATGGCTCTGTGCGTGCCCCTCTCTCTCTTTCTCTCCTCCATTGCAGCAGTCAGTCAGTCAGTGAGTCCCTCCAGAGGAGATGGAGGTCTCGGGATGCCCCCCTCCTCTCACCTGACCTTCTCACTCTCAGTCATTTCCCAAAGTCCCAGGTTGAGCACCTTGAGGCAGGGCAGCTGGGTGATGCGCTCCAAGCCCCGCTTGGTAATGCGGGTGCAGCCGTAGAGATCGATGCCCGTGAGCTGGCTGAGGTGTTCGGCAATGAGCTCCAGGCCCTTGTCAGTGATGCGGACGCACTGGCCGATGTTGAGGGTGCGGAGCCCGTGCATCTGCCGCACCATGCGGTTGATGCCCTCGTCGCTAATGTGGCAGGAGCAGAGGGAGAGGGAGCGCAGCCCGTCCAGGCCCTGTGCGATATAGGCTAGGCTCTGGTCCCCCACCTTGTCGCAGAAGGAGACGTCGAGGCCGGACAGCCGCAGGCTGCCCATGGCCAGGTGCATGATGCCCGTGTCGCTGATGTTGTCGCAGGAGCGCAGGTTGAGGCTGCGCAGGCTGCTCATGTGCGACAGGTGCAGCAGCCCCGCGTCCGAGATGCCCCCGCAGAAGCTGAGGTTGAGCTGGCGGAGGCGGCCCAGCCCACGGGCCAGGTGCTTGAGCGAGAGGTCGCTGAGCTTCTGGCAGTCCTGCAGCGTAAGCTGCTCCAGGCCCAGGCAGCCCTCGGCCGCGCTGCGTGTCATGCCCGCCAGGTGCCCGATGCCCACGTCGGAGAGGTGCCGGCAGGAGCGCAGGTTGAGGCTCTTGAGGCGTTGGAGACCCCAGGCGATGAGGAGGAGGCCGGTGTTGGTGATGTTGCTGCAGCCCCCCAGCTCCAGCACCTCCAGGCCCTTGAGGTACTGGGCGATGCGGCCCAGGCTGCTGTCCGTGATCTGCTTGCAGAGGCTCAGGTTGAGCGAGCGCAGGGAGCTGATCTCCGCCACGAAGGCGTGGCCCAGCCCGTTGTCGGTGAGGTTGTAGCAGCCGCTGAGGTTGAGGCTCTCGATGTCCGCCATGCCCTGGATCACGTAGCTCAGGCTGCGCCGCAGCGACAGGATCTGCACCCGCCGGATGCCCCGCGCCGCCAGGCTGGGGAAGAGCGAGGGGTTGGCGCGGCGCAGGTGCAGCTTGGCCTCCACGCCCCGCCAGACCGAGCGGTGGTAGGCGGCGTCCCGCCAGGCCGTGCACACCTGCGCCGCCCGGCCCTTGTCCCGCACCTCCAGGTACCCGAAGATCATGGCCAGCAGCTCGGGGAACAGGCACGAGATGTGCGTTTCCATCGCACGCCCGCCCCCGGCCGCCCCCGCCGGCGCCGCGCTCCTCCTCGCCGCCGGGCCCGGCCCGCTTCCGCTCGGGGCCCGCCCGCCTTCCGCTCCGCGCCGTGCCGCGCCGCGCTCCTCCTCGCCGCCGCCGCCTCCCTCACATCGCCGGCCCGGGCGGCGCGGCCCGGCCCGCGGGAGACGCTGCTGCGCGACCGCCGGCCCGGCCCGGCCCCGCGCCCTGCGGCCGCCGCCGCCTCCTCTACCGCCGCGCCGGGCGGGCCGCGCCGCTGCTGCCGCCGCGCTGCTGCGGCCGCGCCGCCCCGTGCCGCATCGTGCCGCCTCCCGGCGGGCGGGCGGGTGCGCCCCGGCGGCGGCGGCGGCCCCCGCGGTCCGTCCCCTGGTGCCGGCCGCCGAGCCCCGCCGCCTCCCTTTGTCTCCGCGCTGCCGCCGCTCACAGCCCGCGGCCCCGGGCCGCCCGCATCCCGCGGCGGCGGCGAGAAGGCAGCGAGGGCTGGGGGTCGCGCCGGCCCGGCCCGGCCCGCCCCGCCGCCGGTACCGACTCCGCCGCTCCGGGCCTCGGCCGCCGCCGGCCGCCTGCTCCGCTCCGCCGCGCTCCGCTCGCTGCTGGGCCCCGGCGCCGCGCTCCGGCCGGGCGGGAGGGGGAGGAGGCGGAGGCGCGGCGAGGCGAGGCAAGGGGGGGGGGGAGGAGGGAGGAGGCGGCGCTGGGCCGGGCCTGGCGGCGCCGGCTCGCGTTCTCCTCCTCCCCCCCGTCTCCCCCCCCGCGCTGCTTGCGCAATGGTACGATCCGGAACACTCCGAGCCGTCGCCCTGGCAACAGCGCGGCCCATTCGCTGCGCCCCGCCGTTAACCGTTGACGCGCCGTGGCGGCGCCCCGCTGCCCGCCGCCGGGGCCGGCCGGGCCTCCCCGCCCTGCCCGTCACCCCCCTCGGCGGCCGTCGCCGCCTCCCCTTTCCGCCCCGTCACGGAGGCTGGGCGCTGCGTTGTCACTCTGGGTTGACTTTGTCGTCCCCCTTCCCCCCCCCCCCGCCATCCCCCGTGAGGAGGGGGACTGAAGGGCGGATGGCAGCTCCGCTTCAGCTCGGCCCCGCGCCGCCGTCCAGCCGGCCCCCTCGTTTCAGGCCTCCCCGGTCACCCGTGAGCCCCCGGTGGCTGCCGCCCGGCCATCTCAGCGGTGGGGTTCGCCAAGGGCCAGGCACTGGGTCGGCTGGGAGACCAGCCCTGGAGCTCCCAGGGGACCCCCGGGGCTGCGGGACGCCCCGAGGAGGGACAGGGGCTCATGCTGCTATGGCAAGGGGAAAGCGGGCCAGTGCCTCGCCCTTGTCTGTTGGGGCACAGGGAGACTGCGGTCTGCGGCTTGGCCTCGGGGCTGCCTGATGGCCTTGAGGACCAAAATGTGGGAACTGCCTGTCTGGGCATCCCGGCAGGAGCGATAGGGGCATGGCTGTAAATAGATCTGGGTAACTGTCAAGGTTGCTAGACCTCTGGGTGGACCAGTTTAGGACCCTCCGTGGTGGCAAATGGAGAAACTTCTGAAAATAGCTTTCAGCTCATGGTCTCCATGAACTAGCTCTGAAAGTAGTTGGGAGTGCTCGCATAAACCAAGCAATTTCCAGTTATTTCCAGCAATTTCAAGAAGGAATGTTTGAAATCCACACTTCCTAGGTGTCTGTAGCCTCCTGTAATGGTACCTGTGCATGTTTCAACACTGGGCAGTATAGCTGCAGTGTTAAAAATAGGTTAAGTCCTACCAGAGATCAGGTAAGGCTTTTCAAAACGGTTTCAAAAGAGCAGGACTGCCCTATCTGCGCTAAAGGGCTGTAAATAAAAAAAAATAAAGTTCATATTTGTTCAACACGACAGGGCGCATTTTTAATATTGTTTGGATTACTAAAATACTGCTAAAATCAGCTTAGTTACTGATGTGTTTGCTGTACCGAGTCCTTCACTAACCTGAAGGAATTGGCTCTATTTTAATCATCATCTAAATTTATCTGCTGCAGAAACACCCATGGCTCCATCTTCACCTACAGATTCCACATTAGTTGGACTAAGACTCTGTTGACTACTTAGAGGTTAAACGTTTAGATTTCATTCTGCTTATTTTTTTTTTTTTTTTGCTTTAAGTTGGAGGCAATGTGAGTTGAAGGGCTCCTAGGCCCTGATCCTGCAATGAGATCCCCGTGCATACAAGCATCGCTGTCGACATTAGCTGTGGTTTGGCAACGCAGAAAACCCAGCAGCGCAACTCCTGTTACTGGCTCAAAAACGGGGTGGCCGCACGATGTGAAGCGCTGACCTGGTATTCATTCACCCTGCCTGCTCAAGTTAATTCAAGAAGTTTTTGACAGGTTAACTTTTTACTAGCAGGCTTTATGCCGGATCAGGTATCACTGTGCGCAACTCCAGCCAGATCAGGTATCGTCTGCACCCCTGCGGCTGGCGTACGGCCAGCCTAAAATTGGCGTTGGCTCCGCGTTGTGCGCTCTGGCTCATTCAGCAGAAGCATGATCACGTGCCTTGGCCCCATCCCGATCAAATTTGTACTCCTGGGTGATCCAGCGATGTGCAGACCTGGTTTTTAATGATGGTGGAGCCGCAGCCCCATGCAGATGCTGGACCAGGGTGTCACCCAGTACGAATTTTCTTTCCGGCATTATTTATTTAGTTTTGAGCTCTTGGGGGTGGTGATTAACCATTGTGTTAATACAAAAATGGTTAGGGGGAATAAGATGTTGCTGAGCAGCCGCACTGCAAATCTACTTCTGTCTTCAGAGCAGCTGCAGAGCATGGCAACCAAAATTATTATTCTTTGGAATATTCTTTGGAGGAGCAGGTGAAAGGTGCGGCGTCTCGCGGGCGGCATGGTCCTGCCTCGGCCAGGATTGCTCGTCTGAAGACAGGGGAGGATCGCTTAGGAGGAGGTCGAGTCCCGTAGACATCAGGGAAATGTGCAAAAGCGATGTGGTACAAAGGTGGTGTTGGTGTATCTCAGTGATTGTTGCATTACTCATAACTGGCAAAGCTACAAGCAAGTTATACAAGCCATTCTGAAAGATTGCTAATGAAGTCTTTTACTGTATTATCCCAAATTCGACTGCAGAATCTTACCGTGGAAATAATGCGGTATTTCCTCTCCCTAAGCCTTTCACCTTCAAACCACATTTGAGGGGGAGCAGGGAAAGGCGTGCCTCTAAAGCATAAAAGCTTACCTGAAATACTTTTTTCTTCACGTTTTAGAACGTTATGTCTTTAACGCCTGTTGTGTGTAAGCAGCAAAGGTTAGAAATAGATGATGCATTTTCTGGGGACTCTAGAGCTCCCTTTCTCATGTTACACACTTCAAGTGTCTGTGCTTCCTTGTGAACAATTGAGATGCACATGTTAAATGGAACAGTCCTGGAATTTGGACTTATAATCCTAAACTTATTTGTTATCTCTTAAATGACTAATCTGAGCTAAAAGTCACCCAGCAAATTGAGAAGCAAAAACACCACACAGGGCCAGGCTGAGATGGGAGCTGCAGAAAGACCTGGTTGTTTTTAGGGAGGAGCACAGAAAGTATTTTTCTAGTAGATTTTTATTACTTGCTTTGTCTCAGTGACAGAGGTTTGGAAATAGGGGTTTAGAAAGACAAAGTAAAAGAGCACGAAAAGGGCCAATTTACCACATGGTTGTTCAGCTGATTTTGTGTTTCTAGGAGTAAGGAAGTATGTGCTATGTTTTTCATGATCTCATCTGGTATAAATAGGAGGTGATAATCACCCTGCGATAAACTGCATTTTATTAAAAATCCCTGCCTGCCTCGTACGCACTCTGACGGCTGATCCGTTCTCCTGGAACCTTTTGCAGCATTCCAGCCCCTTGAGCAGCTCCCAACAGCCGCTTTCTCTTTTTGAAAGCAGTTGCCAGATAAATGTTTCATTCTTGTTTTTTTTCCCCCAATTACACCGGTGTTCAGCGGAGGCCGGACAGTTTTGCTTGGCAGGGGTTCAGGAGGATGCGCATAACTCACTCGTGGCTTCTGCGATTGGAAGTAATTCCTGCTGATAAAGCTGCACCATCGTCTACCCTCTCTCTTTTATTGCATGGTTGAGCATAAGGGCCACCAGGTCTTTCTGCAGCTCCCATCTCAGCCTGGCCCTGTGTGGTGTTTTTGCTTCTCAATTTGCTGGGTGACTTTTAGCTCAGATTAGTCATTTAAGAGATAACAAATACCCTTCCTTTTCTTCTGCCACCTTACTCCATGTGCTTTCTGCGTTTTCATGGCTTCAGCCACGGAATGGAAAACTTGTGAATTTACCTACAGGAATCTTCTTGGCCTTTGGCTTTTTCTTACCGATGGGTGGTGTCCACTGGGACTGCAGGAGAGAAACGACACAAACCCACTTGAACAATAAAGTCCGTGGTCCTCTTTTGGTCCATTTAACCTTGAATTAATTCCTAAAGTAATACATTCACACACACCCTCCTTGCTTAGCTAACCGTACTCCTTTCCCTGACCTGCCTCCTTGAGGGACCGTGTTCCTGCTTGCCTTCTCTTGCAGTCGCTCATCCCTCCTGTTGCCCCACCTGACCCACATCCCAGTGCCTGAGAGACGAGAGGCAGCTTCATCCGAGGGAGCAGGGAAGGCTGCAGGGAAGGGGTATACAGGCAGCTGGGATTGGTGTGCTCTGCTCAGTACAGCTATGATGACCAAGGGGACATTAGACAGGTAGGAGCCCAGCGGGGTCCTCATTCCCGCAGACAGCTCTGTAGATCTAGGCTTTCACTTAAAAGGGTGGTGCTTTACTTCCCACCTTTGGAAAAAAAACAAGGCATGGATGGCCTCAGCCTCCCTCATCTGTTGGAGAGGCTGCAGGCTGGTGCTGTTTGGGGTGTAGCCTGTTTCAATCCGTTAGCTAATTTCCTGTGTCTGGCTGATGTTGGGTTTTCAGTCCTTTTGTCCAGCCCACCGCTACAGTACTTCTCAGTTTAAAGCCTTTCGCCGCAGTCTAAGCTACAGTGGGGAAATTTCTCCTCTCCAAAAAATGCAACTGGCTTAATGAGTAGTTCAGCTAACGCTGGTTTGGGACTGGATCAACTTCCTTGTTCCAGGGGGTTACAGTTGTCCTTCATAAATTGGCTTCCAGACTTTCTTCATCACATTTGAAGCATGTCCACTAAAATCTACTAAGCCTGATACATCCTATGGTCTTAAATTGGGTTTAAAGTTGGTTTAGTGGAACTTCTTAAATGTCAATTTGGGGAATGGTTATTGTGTATGGATGAGACCAAAATGGTCCTTTTGCGCTGCTGACACCTAAAGGCACCTTCTCCTAACATGGCTCAGCCAAACAAGGGTGCCAGCTTGTCGCGGAGAGAACGTGGTGCTCACGTAGGTGGTGTTTCACGCTGAGTGGACCCCTGGCTACTGCTACAGACCTTTCCTGCTCTTAGCAAGGTGTTAGAGAAGCTGCGATGGGGTGGTTCAGAGGTTCCTCTCCTTCCTTGAATGTAAAGCAGAAATGATCCCCTAGAACTCTTCTCTGAATGCAACCAGTAATTACATGACAAAGATGTCTATTAAGACCTATGCATTTATGTGTAGGCAGAAGAGATGTGTAATGCGCATATTTTAGATACATAAGCATATATACATATCTATGTACGCGCATACATATGTGTATAAATCAGGATGCAGCTGTTAAGTGAATTGATTCCTTTTGGAGGTCATGCTGGTCATGATCATTTTTTTTTTGACCAGAGATTATAAAGAAAATGTAAATAATCAGTGGGTTATTTGTAAATTGTAACATTAGGATCCTCTTGCGTGCAGAGCTTTGTTGTGGCACTTAGGTCACTATGAAGCTTTCATTAAAAATAAAAACCTGGTGTTTTTTCTGTATTTTGCAAGTATCATGTCTCTAATAGGTGCTACATGAGACTGTGTTTTAGGATTACATGGTTCCTCCTGCACAAGGCAATTCTGGTCTGCCATGTGTTTCCTGGTGTCGGGGGTGGCTCATTCAAAATACAGCGTGCTGTGAATAGGTGGTGAGGGGCTGAGGCAGGATGCAGACTTCAGCTCTAACTCTGAGCCCTTGGGATTTGGCTCTTTTCTTCAGGTTTTGATTTTACTTTGGTCAGTCAATAGCTGACAAAAATATAGCTATACTGATAGGAGGAGAAATAGTCAGAGGATGTAAAGCGCAGGAGTTCTGGATTATATTCCCAGTTTTTCCATTAAATTGGCCAGTGACTGTTGCTGCTGTAACAGATTGAACCAAGCATAAATGAAAGGATCGTTTGAAGAACCAAAATCATGTATTATGGTCCAGGCAACTGCACTTGGATGCCGTGTACCTATCATGTGTGTCTCATCTGCTCTTGTGGGACAGGACTGTCTGGTGGTTAGAGCAAGTGACCTGGGCCCCCGGCCGCAGATGATTCTCTGACTCTGTCATGCACGTCACACCCTTCGTGGCTTATACAAAGCTCAGCACTCGATGGTTAAAATCATCAAAGGGAAAGTGCTCTGGGAGGGCAGGATGTAAAATCTGAAACCTCAGCGCTTGCAGTTCATTGCGTTGGGTGCTATTTTAAGTGTTGAGCTTTGTCATTTCTTTATTAGCCGTACCAAAGAGGATTGAGATGGCAGAAAATATCTGATGTAATAATTATTATTAAAAACAGTGGCACAAAAACAAAGAGACCTTTCAGGTAGTAATTGCTTTCATAAGCCATTCCTGGGGGTTGAACTCTGAGACCTCTACAAATGGATCTAAAAGGGGCAGCCCCTGCAGCCACAGCAGAAACACGTGTGTCCGACGTGCTGTGGGGTACCTGTTACAGCAGCAGGTTTGTGAAATCTTCCTCTGTAACAGCTGTTTAGTCCAAAACCCAGCAGAGATGGATGAACGCTCTATGTGTGTAGCTCCGCTGCCAGCCAGCACGTTCAGCCTGGGATGGAGGAGGTGTTCTGGCCTTTGGCTGAGGTTGAAGAAGAGTGGGGGCAGCCTCCCCTCTGCCGAAGGCTTCCATGCAGTCAGGGCAGATGTAGCAATACTGGCCAGCTTGCAAGTAAGGGTTATTTGGCTATTGGGGAAGCTTCTTGTTGTCCTCTCTGTCAGAAGCTCTGAGGAAGAAAAGGCATCAGCACCTGGGCTTCTCCCAGTCCAGCCAAACCTTGCACGGGGTCCCAGGAGCAAGGTCCAGGGTCGGGTAATTCATATACTCTTGCAATAGCAAGCGTTGGAGTTAACTTCGCAAGAAGGTAAGGCCCCCTCAGCCTGGGGAGAGTATGAATGTAGCTGTGTGGTTCTTAAAATACAGGATTTTTATATCCATGGGTTACTGCAGCATTACTTTTAACTATTAACTCCTCCCTCTCTGGACTGTGGCCACCAGCACGTTTTCAGGTAGTAAATAGCATTCTAAAATTGGCAGTTCACTAGAACTGGACAAAGTTATGTCACCTGCCCTACGAGCATCAGCTCCAAAATAAGATCTTAGAGGAAAACTGAAAAATAGGGCAATACTGTTTTAGAAACATGCTGTGAAAATTAGAGTCACAGTTAGAGCCTGGTACAAACTGCTGGTGAGACTTACAAAATACGGTTTTATACAGAAGGGCAGGATAAAGGTACAAAATACAATTTTATACTTAATGGAGGATTGGCATTAGTTCTGGCCAAAAGAAGGTTACTTTAATGTCTTGTTCCTAAAAGTAACAGCGCAGAAACTGTCGGTGCTAAATTCCCCTGATTTTCTGAAAGTTTTCTGCTGCAACTCCAGTGGATGCACAGAGAAGTGGTGGCAAAAGGAGATGCCTTTCAGAAACTGCTTTCGTTCTTGCTTCTGTTCTCGAGTACGTGTGGACACTAAAACCCCATTCAAACTGCTAAATTCACCAGTGTGTGTTGTCTACCTGTGCACAACAAAAATCTTGAAAATCCTCTCTGAAAACGCAGGGGTAAAATTAAGGGCGGACACAAACCAGGTGGGAAGAAAGTACAGAGTTCACCATGTTGGAGGTGGAAATATAAATGGGTAAAGCAAGATCTGTGTTTTACACTAGTTCTTTCAACTTGTTTCTACACCATTCAGCAAAAAACGCAACAATCCTTTGCCTGCGGTATAATGTAAATTAATCTTCTATGTGACCAAATCTGTCATGTACAATGAGCACACAACTTTCTTTAACCCAGTTGGTTCCAAACTTTTTTTAAAAATGTGTGTGCACAGGAAAGTGTAAGCTAGAAATACTGCTTTTACTCCTTTTTTTCCCCACAGCATACATGCTGACTAAATTATGTGGAAAAGCTGCTTTCTTTCCACTATTTCACCCCTGAGATCTAGTATTTTCCTAGTCTTGTTGGTGTTGTTGTTCCACACTTTTTGCCAGCAATCCCGGTCTGTATTCTTTATGTTCCTTTTGGAACAGGGAATCCTTTCGTAAGAAGATTATTCCTTGATGCCCTGAGGCAAGAAGCATAAGCAAAAACCTTCAGATGTATTGAAACCTGTGCAAATATTTATAGAATGGCAATGGTTGCCAGGACGTGGGAACCAACAGGTAACTAAATAATGCTGCTTTGCATAGCCATAGCCCTCTCCTTCGGCACAATGAGAGGTAATCGTGTAATACCTGCAGCTTTGTAGCATTTCGGGTTGCTTCACAGATTTTAGCCCTGTTGCCTCCGTCATGAAACTGAGCCCCCAGACATATCTTCTGCGTGGATGGAAAGTTAGTACCTGCAGCTTAACTTCGTTTGAAATCCTGGCTGTTTGGGCTCACGCTGTCTCACGCTAGGTGCCCAGTAGTGTAGGCACGGAATCAGTTTTTGGAAACTTAGGGCTGAATGACTTTCCAGCGTCACATGCTGGGTTTGTTGCAGGGCCAGGAATACAGCCCAGATCTCCTGGCTCCCTACCCGCTGTCTGAACGGCAAGGCCAGTCCTCAGCTCCGTTTCAAGGGATCCTAGAGAGCACTGGCATTTTAGCAAGTCAGCTGGCAACTTCGCCGTGTTTTGTTTAGAATGGTTCACATTCTTCCATCTAATTCCCACACTGAAAATTTCCAGCTTCCTATTTTCCCCGAGCTGTCCCAGCAAGACGTATTGAATATGCAGATGTGATGGCACACACTCGCACACGTGCTTTTCCTGAAGCAACCCCTCAAAGTTTGTTCTGCATGTTTGTTTTACTCCGGTTCCTCTAATCCCCAAAGTGACATTAAACAGATTTTTTTGTTTAACCTTTGTATGAAACATTCTCTCTCCCTTTATTTGTAAGGATATGCGGTTTTAGTTACATTTCGTTATAGTCCCTTGTGCGTGGAGGAGACACTGTGTAAATGAAAACATATTCTAATTATTACACACACATGTCTTCTCAGACATCTCCCATACATGCCTTCCCTAGAACATACTTTTGAATGTGCACGTCACTATTTTTTTCAAATGCATTCATGTAATAAGTAACTGTTTTCACTCTGGGAGTGTTTAGCAATATCAAGGCTGTCCACCCAAAATACATTGGAAATACGTTTCAAAGGCAACTGAAATTGTGCCCGAGAGCAGGAATAGGAGGAATAGGAAATGCAGCCACTCCGGGCAGTAAGTCAGCCCCATCGGGCGCCCAGCTGAAGTGCCTTTACACAAATGCACGTAGTGTTGGGAACAAGCAAGAAGAGTTAGAGACGTGCACACGCCTCCGGGGCTATGGTCTTATTGGCATCACAGAGATGTGGTGGGATGGCTCTTATGATTGGAGTCTTGGAATGGAGGGATACAGACTCTACAGGAAGGACAGACTGTGGAGACAAGGAGGGGGTGTTGCCTCCTATGTCAATGACCGGCTGGAGTGCCTGGAGCTCCACCTGGGGATGGATGAAGACCCAACAGAGAGCTATGGGTTAAGATAAAGGGAGCACAGGGGCAGGTGATGTTACAGTAGGGGTCTGCTATGGGCCACCTGACCAGGGCAACGGAGCAGATGAGGCCCTCTATAGACAGATAGGAGCACTATTGTGTTCACAGACCCTGGTCCTCATGGGGGACTTCAACCACCCCGACATCTGTTGGAGGGACAACACAGCAGGGCACAAGAAATCCAGGAAGTTCTTGGAATGTGTTGATGGCAACTTTCTTCTTCAGATGGTAGAGGAGCCAACAAGGAAAGGAGCCATGCTGGACCTCATCCTGACCAACAAGGAGGGAGTGGTGGGGAATGTCAATCTACCTGGACTTATGCAAAGCGTTTGACACTGTCCCACATGACATCCTGGTCTCAAAAATGGAAAGTCATGGATTTGATGGATGAACCAATTGGTGGATAAGGAACTGGGTGGACGGCTGCAGTCAAAGGGTTGCAGTCAACGGCTTGATGTCCAAGTGGAAGCCAGTGACAAGTGGTGTTCCTCAGGGGTCGATACTGGGACCAGTGCTGTTTAACATCTTTGTCGGAGACATAGTGGGATAGAGTGCACCCTCAGGAAGTTTGCCGATGACACCAAGCTGTGTGGCACGGTCGAGATGGTGGAGGGAAGGGATGCTGTTCAGAGGGACCTGGACAGGCTTGAGAGGTGGGCCCGTGCAAACCTCGTGAAGTTCAACCAAAGCCAAGTGCAAGGTCCTGCACGTGGGACATGGCAATCCCAGGCACAAATACGGGTTGGGCAGAGAATGGCTGAAGAGCAGCCATGAGGAGAAGGACTTGGGAGTGTTGGTGGATGAGAAGCTCAACATGGGCCAGCAGTGTGCACTGGCAGCCCAGAAAGCCAACCGCATGCTAGGCTGCATCAAAAGAAGCGTGGGCAGCAGTTCAAGGGAGGTGATTCTGCCCCTCTGCTCCATTCTGGTGAGACCCCACCTGGAATACTGTGTCCGGCTTTGGAGTCTTCAACACAGGAAGGATGTGGACCTGTTGGAAAGTGTCCAGCGAAGGGCCACAAAGATGATCAGAGGGCTGGAGCACCTCTTCTGTGAAAACAGGCTGAGAGAGTTGGGGTTGTTCAGCCTGGAGAAGAGAAGGCTCCAGTGAGACCTTAAAACAGCTTTCCAGTACCTGAAGGGGGCCTACAGGAGAGATGGGGAGGGACTCTTTATCAGGGAATGTAGTGATAGCTTGAGGGGTAATGGTTTTAAATTGGAAGAGGGGAGATTTAGATTGGATACTAGAAAGATATTCTTTACTGTGAGGGTGGTGAGGCACTGGGACAGGTTGCCCAGAGAAGTTGTGGATGCCCCATCCCTGGAAGTGTTTAAGGCCAGGCTGGATGGGGCTTCGAGCAACCTGCTCGAGTGGAGGTATCCCTGCCCATGGCAGGGAGGTTGGAACTTGATGATCGTTAAGGTCCCCTCCAACACTAACCATTCTGTGAGGTAGGAGGCTTCTCCTCAGTACAAAACTCAGTACATCTCTCAGTACAAAACTGGTGCTGGGCTTGACCGAAGAACTGCACACTATCAGCACGAGTGAAGTAAAGACAATGAAAAAGCTGGCTTCTGCTTCAAGTGAGGAAGTTATTTTGCTGGAACAGCATAAATCCTTAGTAGGATTTCTTGCTTTCCCTGCAATATTCAGGCAATTCCTCCTCTCCTCATACACTCTGCCCACTGCAGGGATGGGCGCGTATCTCCTCATACACCAGCTTTCTCTGGTCCACACCTGCAAACACGCATACAAGCATAACCCTTCTATGCAATGCAGCGTGCTTCCCTCACCTGCAAGACAAGCAACCCTTACCTTCTCTACAAATACGCTATTTTTTGCAGGGCAAACAGATTTTTCACTGCAAGAACATTGTATTTGTCCAAAAAAGCCAAGATTGCAGTCCAGAAGTACAGCTGTTACACATACAGAAATTCCCTAGTCCTGTCTAGTGAACATATTCAGTAACATATTGCCAGAAAGAATAAATATATTCAAGATAATGGGGAAAAAAATTCTCCGGTCTTGTAAATGTCCTTTTGAATGATAGCATAAAATAGATCATTTTAATTTTCTCTATTTGAGTGGCAATTGGAAGAACTTAACCCACTGGATTTCTCCCACTGGGTACATGTTTTCCCTTTAGCTTCAAGGCAAGAATAAACACATTTCTTTCTTTGAAAAAAAAAATCTGTCTCCTGTAGACTGTTCTCATGTGTTTGGTAAGTTCTGCCTGAGGTATTACTATAAATATGGAGTTAATAATAACTGCATTTACGTGGTTTCACTGAAGGATCTTTAAGTGCATTAGAGCCTGTAACCTATCACAGCATCCCCAGGCACGATCGCAATACCGGTCCTGAAATAAATTTGCCCGCCCCCCTTGGCAGATGAAGAAACTGAATTTCAGGTGTGCAGTTAGTTATAACCAAAACGAGACGGGTAAGCAGATCGGCAGTGCTGCTGGGACGACAAGGTCCCAACCCGACCCCTTGCTGTAGTCACCAGACACAGGGTCAGATCCCCCGCCTTGCCTAGAACAGCAGAGCTCCAGACGAAGTCATTCACCGCGGCGAGGACTGTTCGTGCCAAATCGTCGGCTTCGTACGTGCTCCTCACTGGAAATGCCAGTGCCATGCAATTTAAGTGCCCCGCGTTATATGGCCAGGGAGTACCATTAGCATAAAGGTGTGATACAGCCTGTGTGACCGGGGAGGGGAAGCAGGCTGTCCCTGCAGGGGACCTGACCTGATGTCCACCTTCTGCTCAGGGCAAAGTTTTGCCACAGGAGAGGATTTTAGCCTCCCTGTTCCAAACTCTGATTGCTTCTAAGGATCCTTAATACAGACAACCCTTTTCCCTCTGATGAATTGGCTCATAATCGTATCCATACATAGATTTTCACCAGGAATGAGAATCGCCCAGTGGTTACTTGTTTCCATCTGAAACCTGGTGATAATCTCACGCCATCTGATGCTGTAGGTGTATGATCATTCAAAGATGACATCAATACACATTGCGTCAAAAGAAGTAGTCCTGCCCTCCCTCAGCTCTTGATAGCAAACTGGATTGAAAAACTGGTTGGCATTTGAAGTCAAAATATCCAGGTGCCTTTCTGAAGTTTGCAGGATCATAACGATCTGAATCGGGTACGATTATCCAGCCCAGCTGCACCTGCTGCAGGAACGGTGATTTTTATTTAATTCAGTATTTGAATTGCTGCAAACTGTGAGTACTACTGACTGGACTTTCAGAACAGTGTAGGGCCAAATTCTCTGCTGTCCGTCATCCAGGAGCTTGAACAGCACTTTCTGAGTAGATGAGGTGTTAGATAAGCACCTACGTTTTCCAGATAATTTAACCCCTTGGAGTTTTACATCTGGTGGTTACAACATTTTTCATGTCAAAAGCAGGAAGGGGAAAGCTCAGTTTTCCACAGGCACCTCTGAAATCCGATTCCTTGTTTTGAAGCCTAGGTGTGGGCTGAGCTCTTTGGAGGATAAAGTCCCCACCGGTGAAGTACAGGATGTGCTCAGAATCCCTCACGATGGGTGGAAAGCCGGTCTGGTGACAACTTGCACTGGCTGTGTTGATGTAAAGCAAGTTTTGACTTTCATTAGCCTTGCTGGGCCAGCAGAGCAGCAGGAGGAGAAGATGGATGCTATTCGAGTGTCTGTACCACCAGCAAAAATGTCACATTACAGTTCATGTTGAGGAGAGAAGCAGGAAAAAAGCGTAGCTTTTTTTGGAAAGCTTTTGGATAGCTTTGGCAGTTAAAATATCTATATAATATGCTTTGAAAACTGAGTCAAATTCAAAGTCATTGAAAAGGAATAAATTTGAGTAAAGTGTGCTAGCAATTTTAGTTACTTTTCCAGTTCTTTTTTCTTTCTGCTCAGGGAAGGATTTACAAAGCAGCAGATACCAGTTGCTACACTGGATACCTCATCTGTTCCGAAGCAGGTAATTTTACACAGCGGCTTCTTTCAAATTAATGCTTTGTTACTAATTTTTTAAGACTTAGATTTAATTGGTTTTGGGTTTTTTTTGGTCTTGCACTTCAGGTCTTACCCTGGTAACACAGGGGCTTTGGAAGCAATATGAGTTTAAGTAGTTCCTGTCCAAGAAGCACAGAATCACAGAATGTATGGGGTAGGAAGGGACCTCTGGAGATCATCTAGTCCAACCCCCCTGCCAAAGCAGGTCCATCCAGAGCTGGTTGCACAGGAACATGTCCAGGCGGGTTTTGAATGTCTCCAGAGAAGGAGACTCCACCACCTCCCTGGGCAGCCCATTCCAGTGCTCTGCCACCCTCAAAGTAAAGAAGTTCCTCCTCATGTTTAGATGAAACTTCTTATGTTCAAGTTTGAGCCCATTTCCTCTTGTCCTGTCCCTGGGCACCACTGAAAAAAGACTGGCTCCATCCTCTTGACACCCACCCTTTAAGTATTTATAGGTGTTGATCAGATTCCCCCTCATTCTTCTCTTCTCCAGACTAAAAAGACCCAAGTCCCTCAGCCTTTCCTCGTAAGAGAGATGTTCTAGTCCCCTAATCATCTTTGTAGCCCTTTGCTGTACCCTCTCCAGCAGTTCCCTGTCCTAAGAAGCTGATGTTCACCTTCTGTGCAGTTGGGCCCTCAGCCTGCGGCAGTGAGCTATGAAATCGGTCAGGGAATGGATCCACACTCAAAAAACCTCCCAGGAATATAACTTCTCTTGAAGTGCTTGTGCAGGTCCACTCCATGCAAATTTAACTCAGGTGAAGGTGGTACTGCTGTGGCTCAGCCCCCTCCAGCCACACATTCCTGCCCCACTCCGCCACGGTTCTGATTCCTGCATGAACCAGTGCAGGCTGTTAAATAAGTAAAACCTGGTCTTTTCTTTGTGTAAGTTTACTTTTGAATCTTTTAAACTGCTTATATCGCCAAGGGGCTGCACCTTGAAAGAGCAATGTCCTGTGGCACAGGGCTGGGATAAGCCCCCAGGGTGGCAGAGAGAGGTCTTTATTACCCTAATAATGCTGCCAGCAGAACCATATTGTCAGGCTCTGGCCTCAGTTTTGGCATCCTGAGCTTTAAGGGACAAGCTGGCACATGAACAAATAGGCATGAGCTGACCATGAATAAATTTAGACTGGAAATTAGAGAAAGAGTCACAGATTTTTGCACGGTGAGATGCCAGACAGAATAGGGACCCCAAATAAACCATGGCTTTCAAGATGCTCACTGAGTTTATATGTGGGATCATATGATGTGTCACCGAAAAGAGGCACCACCCCTTGTTCCTAATAGTAGACTTTATCTACTTAAAAAGGAAAAAAAAAAAAGCAGTGATTTAACTGAACAGTCTAGTTAAATCAGTACAGATCTTAATTTTGAAGGCTTTGCTTTTGGTTTAAAGGGTAACTAACCTACACAACACTGATATACTGATATAACTCTTCCAGATTAGGTTTGCATGAGTGAACATTTTGCTGAAAATCTGTATCTGGAAACTCTTTATTTAAGCAGGTAATAATGTTATAATATCATTTTACAAATAAGATCTTAATTAGGGTATTCTATTTTCTGCAGTTAGAATTGCACATATGTGATTGGTGTTAGAATAAAGGTCAGATATAAAACGATCTTTTTGGTACAAATGTATATGCACTCTATTCCCATGATGGTTTGAACAGGTTTAGCTTAAATCTGTTGCATCCAGAATTAACAGGAAATTCCTACACTAAAGTGTGGCAGTATAGAAGATAAGTTCTGAAATTGGTTAAGTCAGTGTAATCTTCTGATATAGATAGGGCTTTATTTATAGTGTTTCAGCCTTTTATATATATATATAAATATTAAAATGTAATTATCATGCTTAGAATTTTTTTTTCATTGGTTTGGAAATGGTGATAACTATGTGGATGATACAGTTGATACACTGGGGCATTATTCCCAAAATATTTTGTTTATTACTTGTGCTTTGAATGCGCTGTATTTGAGCAGGAGCAACGTTTAATTGATGGCAGAAGTATCTGGTGGTCGAAAGAATGGAAAAAGCAAACAGATTCTAATTTTGACCTTGATTCAGGAAAAATGTGTAGGTGTATGATTACTTTCAAGCACCTGGTTTAATGCTTTGCGGAATGGAGGTAAATCTGCGCCACAGATTTACTGTTTTGAACCCGTTACTCAGCCCTTCGTGCATCTGCCTTTCCCTTTCTGTAAGGTAAGGGAAAAATAGTGGCTCTTACAAGTTGTGGGGTCTGATGTATGGTGTGTATGTGCTTGCTTTGCAATTCTAGAGTGGAGGAAGAACTGATCATTAATATTATTTTCATTAGACTGGACTTTATAAGAACACCTTTGAAGACTCTAACAGGAAGGAGAGAAATTAAATTCAACTTGAATTTATTCCATGGCTTACTATTTCCTTTGGAAATGCCTGTATCAGGCTTTGCTGGCAATGATTTAACTGACAGGAGGCTATTGATCTGAGTCAGTCTGACATCAGTCCCTGTGACCTACACCGAGCTGTTGAATGTCCAAGACAGAGCAGTAAACATGCATCTCTGTGTTTCCCCTGATTATTCACTCCCAGAGAGCTAAGAACCACTGTATTTTAAATATTTCAGTGTCTTTGCCAGTTAATGTAATTATTACAGAGTATGGAACAAACTAAAAGGAATACATACTCAGAGCAAAAATGAGGTCCAGGCCTGTGAGATGGAGAGACATAGATCTTCTGGGTTTGGGATGACTCCAGTGGGACTAGGGGAGCTAAACACCCCTTTCGGGAGGATGAAGGATGCTGTGTGCCTTGCAAGATCAGAGTAAGGAAAAAACCCACTTAAAGTCATCCAGCTGCTTCCATCCCCTGGCCTGTTCTGAAATCTCTGCAGGGAAGTTGCTTTGACGTGGATCGCCTTTCGCTGCCTCCTTGCTCACACTGTGGGAGAACTTTGGCCTGCTATCCTTCCTAATCGTCAAGGAGGGCTGACGTACGTGCTCGAAACCACCATAATCTGAGTCCAGAGTTCTCACGCAAATCCTGCAGCCAGCATCAGCGGGACGAGGGCTGCCCTCCTGTCATGAGGGGTCCGTGCCACGGTCGGTTACAGCAGGTAACAAACCAGCTCCCGGAGCTGGCCCCTGGGAAACAAACAAAGGAGGGATATGCTTTCTTCTTTTCACTTTCCTCATCTCTTATTCCCCTCTAGGATGGTTAATCCTCCACGTAAACTTAACACTTGGGGAAGGTGTTGGCTAGATGGCCCTAAGGGTTGGAGTAATTCGTTCCTAGAAACCGGCGATGTTGGGGAGCAGCAGGGTGGGCTTCCTGACTCTGCTTGGGCTCCTGCTTCAACCTGACGTCCTGTGGCTTCTTTGAGGGGGTCTGGGGAACAATTTCTGAATTGTTAGTGCAAATTAAGGAGATGGGGTGCCTGTTTGGCAAGTTAGCTGTGTCATTGTGGGCATGTTAAATAAACCACTGTGGATAATGCTTGGTACTTTTTTCAGATAAACGATTTAGCAATTTTGTAGATTATGACTACACATAGTGGAGCTGGTCTAATTTCTTACAGGGCTTGCCATGTAGATAGAGGATGTTAAGAAGGTTTCAGTTTGTGATTAGGGATGATTTTCTGCAGCCCCAGAAACCCTGGCATTCTACTAGTCGTGGGAACAAGAAGCACAAAATTTGGGCCAGACACGTCCTGGTTCAAGTCTCTGGCTCTCGACTGAGGTCTCCAACATGCAAATAGAGTTCCAGTGGAAAAGGGAACCAGATGGCCTGGATCTGTCCCTGGGGGTATCGGAAATATGGAAGGTTTCCAGGCAGCCATGTACCTGCAGGCATGGTTCTATGTTGCTTCCTTTTTGACTTTGAAAAATTGAAATCCGTTTTGTTTCAGCACACGCAGCTTCGGCAGGTGCTCCACAGGTTTCTGCTAACTCTCTTGCACTTTTCTTTGGGACATCTGGTCTCAGTGGACCAGGTTGGCTCAACAGTGGGATTTAATCTGCTATATGAGTACAACTACCATTGAGTCACCTTGAGAAGGAGGAGGGTCATGTCCAGGTTTATCCTTGGAGTTTGCTTCTTTTTTTTTTCTGTAGTGGGTGAGATGGTCTTACTCCAGGTGAGCTCGTTGCCTGTCATGTGAAATATTGTGGCATAAATGACAATGTTCATAAGGATTTACATATATTCTGTATCTTCTGCTAATGAGAAGCTGTTTTATTCATTGAATCACTATCTTTTTTGCCTATTCTGGTTTTAAATGGTGCAAATATTTAGTATCTGGCCTCTTTTGTTGTCTAATACTTGCAGCCTTCCTCCACTCTTGCTCTCCTTGGTGAGGCACTTCAGAGAAAGCTGTCACTGGGTCTGCTGAGACTGGCAGGTATATCTTGGCATTTGCTGCACTACATGCCCTGGTGACAGTGAGACTGGGTGTCATTGGCCAGGGGAGTCATGGAAAAATGAAAGAGCAAGGTAGTGCTGAAAGGAAATCTGGATCTGTCAGCAGGGGTGACAGGTGATGAGATGCAGAAAAAGGTAGCGCATGAGCACATCAGGAGATAAAACTGAGTGTATAAGTATCAAAAGAAACAAAGAAGGACATAGGCAGGAATAATCTGCCCTTCCAGTGGAGACAGCCACTGCGTAACAATTCAACGAGGCAAGGCAATGTCAAGACAAAAGAGGTGGTCACGGAGGGCTGATGTGCTGGGATACTTTGAGAAGGTTTTATTACACATTCTGTAACACCCCAGCTGGATCTGGACCTATGGAGGTCACTCCAGTTGTTGCTTAAGTAATAATCACAATACAAATGAAAAACCACATTTAGATCGGGGAAGATTGACACCAGTACAGCAACATGGTGGTACGGTGCTGAGAAAGGAACAGGTCGGCAGCAGGGGAGCAGCACAGCACCAAATGAGGTGGGGGGGAAAGTGGGGTGAAAAATGGTTTAGATTTCTGTTTGTGGGCTGCAATTTAGCTTCCAGGGATTTTTTTTTTTTTTTTTTAAATCTACACTCCCTCTAAAACTGGTTCAGCTGAATGGGCAGGTATGCGACTTTAATGAGATTACTAAAGTCTTAGTAAGAACTGTGGTTAAAACCAAGTCTGGCTGCCAGAAGCAGATGTATAGCAGGACATTATGGTACATCTCTTGGTGCCATCAACCAGCAGGTCCATGGCGCAGAACCAGAGGGCAGGAATTCTCTTTTGAGCAGCACATGTAAATCCTCCTTCCCGGGTTAACAGGTCTCTAGTGGCTCCTTAAGTAAAGGACACTCTACTTCAGTGAATATTTTTCCCATCTTGAGTAAGCATCTTATGTCAGAGAGAGCAATAAATGTTTCTGGATGCACTGGACATTGTGAGGCATTAAAAACAAGCATTGAACCACAGTCAAGTTGCAAGAATAAACAGGAACTTGAAAGAAGCTCTTGACCAAGAATGTTTTCCAGCTCTCCCCAGTCTGGGAGAAACTGGGCAAGATGCAGAAAAGAGGATCATTGAAGTTATGTGGAAAGAGACTTACGTATTCTTTCAGCACTCCTTATAGCACTTCATAAAGATCTGTATCACACTTGGGGACATCCCAGATTTTTGGAATACAATAAGGGTAGGACAAGGAGTTTGCATGAGTAACTCCTTTTCTAATTTATCAGGGCTGTCATCCAGCCAGGGTTCAACTTTTTTTCACGTTCTGCCAAATCTTTGGAAATGATCTCATGGACACGACCTCCCCTTCTTTCTTGGAGTCTTGCAGCTTCCCTCTAGCAAACGCGGCAGGGACGGTATTGGGAAAGCGGTGATAACTCTCCAGCTGCTTCACCGTGACTTTGGGAACCTGATGTGTAAATTTGTGCTTCGTGCACAGTTGTCACCTCTGAAAATCGAACAAAGGCAAACACAGGTACTAATTTTAGGCAGCCAGGCAACACGGTAGACAGTTGCCTAGGGCAGCAGGCTGTTGAATGCAGCAGAATGCCGAGGCTTTATGAAGACGCAGGCTTGCTGTCTCTGCTTTTCCCCCTACGAAGGGAGCACTAGACCTTTAATCTGAAGGTTGAGATCTACGTCCCGTTTTCAAGTGACAGCTCCCACTTTAGCCCAGGTGATCCTCAGCGGTCTGGGTGAAAGCATCAGCACTCAGGGCACAGCATAGGTTCACTGCTGCCGTTTGAGTGACCCAGGCCCACTCGAAGGGTTTGGATAGGGCCTTTTCCAGCAGAAGCAGGAGGAACCCTCAGTTTCAGAGTTCTTTCTACTGCCCCTTCCAGTATCAGGAGCAGTGTGAGTTGGTGTGAGTGGGCTGCTGCAGGGAAGAGATATTTTGGGATGAAAGTGGGAGGCACTTGAGTGGTGGGAAGTGGACAAAGGTGATGGCCAGGAGGGGTGGTCTGCCTGAAGTGAGGTTGGGCTCTCCTGATTTGAGATGTGGTAAGCCAGGAAATGGAAGAGTGGATGAGATCAGCTTTCTCCAGGGCCTCCCTTATATCCATTAGTGACCCCTTCATGTCACTCATATGGAGCCATCCCAAAGTCCTGGTCACTCCTAGCCTCCTTCCCTTGAGCCATCTAAATCCTGATGACTCTCCCAGCATCCCAGTCAGTCGTTTGGGATTACCTGCCAGCAGCTCCTTACTCCCATCTCTTACCTGATGTCTTGCTGGCTCCATTCATCCCAGCCCTCCCACCTCTCATCCTCACAAAATTTCACTGACTTCTCCCCTCAGCCCTACTTTGGCAAACAACCTTGCCAAAGCTGTTTGGGCTTAAAAAAATAACCCAAGTTTTTTATTTACAAAATCCAAAGCTTGCTTTCAAGATTTTGGTGGCAAGTAGAAACAGGCACAAGAAAGAGGGATAGACAGTATTCTTTGAACCACTTTGGTCTGGAAGTTGCTGGCTGAGGCTAAATCCCTCCAACAATGCCTCACCTGCTATTACCACTTTATCTGAAGTCATAAACACAGCCAGTGACGAAATTATTTCCAGCACATTAAAAAGGAGTCGCTTCTATAATTCACATCTTGACTCAATGGCAGTCGCTCTCACCAGCAGCAGAATTTAGGTAGAATTCAGAGTTTCATACATCTCCTGCTGAAGCATCTCCTTAATTTTCTGCCTTTGACAGGATATTAAGTTGGCTGGATAAGCGATCTTATCCTGTATGGCAATTTTTGTGTCTCGTGTTTCAAAATAAGATCATTGCCTTGCTGGTTCTTTTTGGAGGTCGAATTGCTGCTAGCAGTATTCTCAACACTTTGCTGTTGTTAATCATCAGCTGCCTTTGAATATTAGTACTCAAAATGAGGTGTTTAATTAATGCTGTGTGCTCCTGGACAAAGTTTCGTGTGACCATCTCCCAGACTTTACCAGCTGTAAAGGTTTTAATTTCCACGATGCTGCAGTGCTGGAGGTGGACCACCAGTCCAGGGCCGCATGGTGGTTCATCCTTGTTGCCCCATGGAGTGCTGCAGCTCCGCACATGCGCCCGGAGAAGCTCACACGAACACGGACATTGACATCACCCGTATTTGTGGAGATGCCTCATCGGCTGGTGCCGTCTCACATTCCTGGCTGGGAGAGGCACTGGGGCGGTTTGCCATGGTTTACTCCTTTCTCAGAGTCCGTGAGGAGACTTGGTGAGGGCGAAGCTTGGAGATACACCTTTCCCATCATGTCATCTATTTACATGGCGTGTGCCTTGGGTGAGACAGCAAGGGTGGGTTTTTTTTTCCCTGCCCTAGTTCTTCTTTCTGGCTGTGGTGAGATGGAAAGGTGGGACACTCTCTTCTCTGCCAGCAAGAAGGTTTTCTGTATCTGAGGCTGGCTTGGAAATTCTTTAGGTGACATCACACCATGTCTGTGCAGACTCATTGTTTGTCATGGAAAAGCCATTCATCCATACACAACTTCCTTCCTCCCCAGACTCCTGGAGATAAACTTTCCATTCTGTCTATTCCCTATAGAAACAGACCCAAAACATGCATGCGTGGCTACACACACATACACCTCGCCATCCCTCCGTCACGCTCGGGCCTGTGGGAGGAGGGAAAGGGAGGATATAGAAGATGTGAATAAAGTCACCCTGTTTTCTTCAGATGTGGATCCTGCTGTGCCCGAGCAGTAAAACTCCCCTCCCGACGGGGTCACACAAGGCTTTTTTGTCCTGAGGCTAATTCTGGCACTCGCAGCCCCACATCTGCCTGCCAGGTGAGATGGGCCACCAGCTGCAGGTACAGCACATCTGGATGGGAGAGGAAGCGAAGCGTGCTGCAAACAAACACAGCAAGTCCACCGTGGCGGGCGTGAGGAATTCGATAAAAAATATACTTCAGCGGTCTGAGCTGCCGAGTCTGGTGATTCATGTCTCGGGCACCGCTTGTGAGGCAGAGTGAAAAGCCGGGTACTTGCGGGTCTCGGACCACGTACGCCGTGGCCACGACCTGCTGGAGGGGTCCCACGCGTTCAGCCTGCGTTCAGGGAGCCGCCACCGCAGGCGCAGGGTCGGTGGGACGCCAGGCCTGACGAGGAGGCGGTGTGGGAAAGGAGCTGGGGGCATTTGTCTGTTGTGGAGAGGTGGGGACGGTGATGCATGGCGTAGGACAGGACGGTGGGAGGCCGTGCAGAGATGGAGGCAGCAGCAGTGGTGTGGATGGTGGAATAAGCTGTCTGTCTCCCTGCGGCGTGAGGGAGGCAGGGTGCGAGAAGCGTTTGTTATAAGTACCTTCACGGGCCTGGGATGCCCGCTTTTGGTTTCTGCTGGTGTCTGCGGGAAGAAAGGACTAAGGAGATGCCAGATTGCCCCTGCCTTTGAGGTTCCCGCTGGGTCGAGCGGGGAAGGGAGAGGGGTGTTTGGACAGGAGGAGCCTTTGAAGCTTTTCTCCTGTCCACCTCCCCTGCCCATAAAGCCATTAGGCTCTGGTGCCAGCCCTATCTATCTACGCTCGTCGCCGGCAGCCCAGCCGAGCCTCGCAGACCCCCCGCCCGGGGCGTGGGGCTGGGACCATGGCGCGGGGCCCTTGGGGAGGCCCTTTTGGGGAGGGGGCAGCTCATTTCCGAGCCGGCCTTGCATTACAAAGGCGGCGGGGCCAGCGCGGCGCTTTGATGTGCCCCGCCGACTCCCCCGCACACCTGCGGCCGCGGGGCTCCACGCCACGCACCACGGGGGCAGCATCAAAGGGTGGCCAAACCGGGGGCGTCCCGGGGGTTCCCTCCCGACGCCCCTAAGGGCGAGGCCAGCCCCGCACACGCGTCTCCTCACTCCCCCCCGGCGGGACGGGGAGGTTCCGTCGGTGGCGGCGGAGCCCCGGCAGCGCGGCCCCTGCCCCGGGGCCGAAGGCGGGCGGGAGGGAGGGAGGCAGGGCCGCCGCCGGAGCCCCCGGGAGGCGGCGGCCGGGGGAGGGTCCTGCGAGGGTGGGAGGGGGCGGCAGCCGCAGCCGGGCTGTGCTCGCCGCGCCCCCGGCCGCACGCAGGCCCCGCTCCAGGGCTTCTCCTCGGCGTTGTCTCCGCAGGGCGCCCCGTCCCGGCGGCCGGCTCTGCGGGGGCTGCCCCAGCCCCGCCGCCGCCGCCCGCAGCCCACCATGACCGGGCCGAGGCTGGCCCTCGCCGCCGCCCTCCTCTGCAGCTGCACCTCGCCGGTGGCCGACGCCAACTCCTGGTGGTGAGTGAGGGCGCGGGGGGAGCCCGGCGGAGCCTTTGTCCGCCGCCGGGGACCGGGGACCGTCCGGGGGCGAGCGGCGGAGGGGGAGCGGGGCGGCTGCCCGGCGCTCCCCGCGGGAACTTTTCCTGCCTCCCGGGTTTCTTGGGCAGCAGCTCGCTTCTTTCTCCCCCTCCCACCGCCCCTGCCCAATTTTGGGGACGTGGGAGGCAGCCCCCCTCCTCTAGGCATTTCTGGGCTGCTTTGGTACGGGCTCGCTGAAATCCCGTCCGGACTTTTGGATGGTGGGGAAAGCGTAAGGAGAGGATGGGTAAGGTTTCCTACCCGTTGCCAAAAGCCCCGGGAGCAGCCGCGGAGCCCCTTTCCCTTAAAGAGCGGAAAATAGCCCGGCTTGAAGGCAGGCATCGCTCGCTGGCGGTCTGCAGAAAAGCAGCTCACTTTCTTCCTTTGCAGAGAAAGTGCTGAGCTTTCTCTCTGCCCCCTCCCCATCCCGGGTGTCCTCTGTGTTTAAACTCAGGTTACAAACGAGCTGTGTTTCTCCCGCTAGAGCCCTGGAAAAGCCTCGCATCTGGCAGAGCCGTAGAGGGGGAGGCAGCTGACATGAGAAATGCGCCCGGGCTTGGGGAGCGGGGCCGGGCTGGGCTGGCGGGGAAAGGTGCCGGGCGTTTCGCGGAGGGGCCTCTCCCTCCAGACTCCTTGGGATGTTTTTCTCATCGTAGGTCCTTGGCCATGAACCCC
Organism: Numenius arquata; assembly: GCF_964106895.1. Lineage (NCBI taxonomy): Eukaryota > Metazoa > Chordata > Aves > Charadriiformes > Scolopacidae > Numenius > Numenius arquata. The sequence goes on along the minus strand of NC_133577.1, from coordinate 65,285,692 downwards.
ATCCAGAGACCTGAGATGTACATCATCGGCGCGCAGCCCGTGTGCAGCCAGCTGCCGGGGCTCTCCCCCGGGCAGCGCAAGCTCTGCCAGCTCTACCAGGAGCACATGGTGTTCATCGGGGAAGGAGCCCGCAGTGCCATCAAGGAGTGCCAATACCAGTTTCGGCAGCGACGGTGGAACTGCAGCACGGTGGACAACACCTCCGTCTTCGGGCGGGTCATGAAAATAGGTAGGAGCACCCAGAGCCGGGCAGGTGCTGGGCGCAGGCCGGCTGCCCCTGTGCAGCTTTCTCCCTGTCTTCAAATACACACGCAGGAGCGATGAGCCCCATTAGCACCGCTCCTAAAGCTGCCTTCAACGAGCTTTTCCATTCCCTGGTGGAATGCCCGAGCCCTGCCTGTGTGCTGCCTGAGCCTGAGCGGGTGGCAGCACTGCACCTGAGCCACGGCAGGGGGGGACGGGGGTGACAAGGGGCACACTTTCTTTGGGGGCCATAGGAAGGTCAGGAAGAGGGGGGCTGCTTTTGTTCTGTGTGCTTGTTTAAAGGTAGGGAGGGAAGAAGCTGGAGCCAGGAACAATGGACCGGTGTTATCATTCCCAGCATCTGGAGTGCCTTCTAACAGGGAATGCAGCCCTGAGATGCGGGAAATATGGACTCCCTTGGCATGGGATCTTCCCCCCCCCCCCCTCCCTGTTCTGCCACTTTCTGTGTAAACCTAAGAGATTTTTATAATTCCTGCCCTGCTGGCCGTAAGAGGCACATTGACAGGCCATTGCTGCACTTGAATTGAGGTGTGACCTAGCTACATTGTCCCAGCTCCTTTTGAAATGCAATCATCTGATGGCAAGAAACTGAGAAATCCGGGCTCGTTTTGATGTGTCCGACAGCCAGGACAATAAAGAAAAGGTGTTAAAACAGCCACTCTCACAAACATGCCGCGCACACACACTCACACACACTAATACGCATGCTTTCCAACCCCTGTGTGAAGAGGTTTTGTTTCCCACCCACAAAGCTGATCATTTACACTCAAGAACCAGTACTATTTCTCAGTTGTGAGGTCAGGGAAAACACTTAGCAAGGGATGGAAAAAGACCTGCAGCTCCTGCACCCACATCATTGCTTGCACCTTTTTGGCTTCACTCTCAAAAAAAACCCAAACAACACCCCACATAGGCAGCTGGACACCAAGAGGTGCATCTTTAATACCTCTGGGGCGTCGAGGTGATAGGGCACAAGGGCAACCAACTGCTGTGATCCCTTCTATTTGATCCTGAAGTTCTTACGTGTCATCCTAGAAAATTTTAGGGTTATTTCTGCATGTGTTACTCAACCTTTCAGAATTCCTAATTCAGCCCACCAGAGCCATTCTAATTCCTCCCTTTCTGCCCAGCTCATACCCCAACAAATCCAATCTCCTCTGGGGTACTCGCCTGGGAAATGCCATTTCCTGATGCATACTTTCAGCTGCTGACACACATCCAAGGCATATGTGCATCCTTGATCTCACGCTTTCTGATAGCAAGGGTGGTGACCAGATGAGGCTGCATGCAATCCCAGATTGTTAAAACTTGTGCTCTGGGGTAGGAAAACTGGAATTTCAGCCACCGAAGGCAAAGGACAGAAAATACACCTTCATCTCTTCCTTCTGGTGTCCCTCCCTCACATGTAACTTATGCCAAAGAATGGGATAAATTTCAGATCCCCAAAGAGATCCTAGTGACTCCACAAGGACACAAGACAATAGGAATCTCCCCTTCTGGAGCAAACCTCATCTTCTTCTTCAGTACTTTCCTGCAGCCCCGGGTTGGTTCAGTGGATGAGTCCACACCTGGAGAAAAGAACTAAGGGTGAACTAAGACAAAGCAAATGTCAGCGCTGAAGGATGAAAAGCCATCAGGAAGGATCAGAGGGTGTATGGGAAGAAGGGACTAGGGTGGATAGTGAAAGAAGGGAGATTCTCTCTAAAATGGATTTGATCCTGTTAGATTTGGAGTAGATTTGGGTTTTGATGGGGAAAGAGGTGGTGCGGGTATGTGATGGGTATGTCCTGCAGTCCTGCTGCTGTTGTTTGGTTTGTGTGTGCGTGGATCTGTCTGTTAGGAGAACTGTTGTATCTCTAGTAGGGATCTGCTGATGGTAGTGTCTGTGAGGTGACTGCCTGCACTTGCCTGCTGTTTAAAAACCTATCCTAACAAAAGATTTTTGAACGCGGCTCCCTTAAATTCTCTGGTCAGAGCGTGTCCAGCACAAGCCAGCACAGAAGAGAAGTAACAAGAATGTCACCAAAGGTGGCCTGGGGTATTACAGGGTCTATGATGAGTCATCACTGTTGTCTACATTAGTGATAAGCTGCTGTGGAGGGAGATGCTCCCTCTTCTCTTTTCTCTTAGTTCCACCTTCCAGTACTTTGTAACGAGGCATTGCTCATCATTTCAGCAAATCTGTTTTCCATGCTGGGGAAGAAAACAAAGACTTTCAGTCTCTCAGGTTGTGTCAACTATAAAGCCATTCTTCCCTGGGTTCACAGTGTGTGCCTGTCTCCTGTTTTCAACCTCTGAGCCCCAATTCTGGACTACAGCCCTTTTTCTGTACTGTGTGCCAATGGCACGAGAAAGGTCTGGAGACCAGAATATCTGCAAGAGTGTAGAGGCATGCCAGAGTGTTGGGTGGGGGGGGAGGGGGGAAGAGATAAGAAGGACCCAGAAGGTGTATAGTGTGCCAACAACCCACGGCTGCCCACCCACAGATGCAGGCATGGCATATATTATATGATTTCTCGAGCTGGTCTAGATTGTGAGAGGGGAGGAGAACCTGCGCTGGCCAAGTCCAAAGCCTGGGAGATCCTCGTGAGAGCGTTCAGCTCAGAAACCTGGAAGATTTGTTTCCTTTCCCCCTTGCAGAACTTGGCTCAGCTTGGAAACGGGAGACCCGGTTGGTCTGCGTTTAATCATTACACCTTCATTTTGTGCATTTCACAGAAGTGAGGCAGTCCAGTGATACAAAGCTTTTGTAGGGGCATCGTAGCACTGAAGTAGGCTGCTTTTTAGCACTATTTCTTCCTAGTGTTTGTGTTCTTGTGAGAATTGCTCTTACCTTTTAAATGTTGTTTATTCAATACCGATATCTGGCAATGTACAAAAATTGTCCTTCTGCCATTGCTTCTTATTCTGTCAGTACAGATTTTAGACTGCACATGTGTGTGTATATATATATATCTATACATTATATACAGACACATTCCTTATTGCTACGTTTATGAGGGAGAGGACAGAGCACCCAAAAAGGTCGTGTTAGAATTTCCTCAGGGGAAGAGAGAATGTATCTCCTTCGGCACAATCCTGAACACAAGGCTGGGGTTTCCAGGTTAGTCCAGTCATTTCTGAAGCCAAAGATCTTATCTCTTCTGCCTTTTCAAATGCAAAAAGGCAAAAAAAAAAAAAAAAAAAAAGTCATAAAAGAAGAGAACAAAGAGAAATGTTTTCCCTCGTTTTTCATCTAGATTGCCAAACTTCGGTGGAATGCTTTTAAAAAAAAAAAAAAAATCTGTTGAAACTAAAACTTTTTCGTCAAAAAAGAGCAACATTTTTATCATCGTTGCGTCAGTCTCCCCACTGGGATCGGTTCTTCTCCCATCTCCTTCTCATGCACCTCCCGAAAAGGAAGCCGTGGCGACTGTCACCTTGCCTGGGTACAGCCCACCCCGGCATCCTCGCCCGTGGGCAGCCCCCCCGGCCCGAAAGCCGCCGCGGCCCCGGGCTCCCCGTCCCGCTGCCGGCGGCGGGTGGCCGGCGGGCACAGGAGGGCAGCAGAGCTCCGCGGAGCTCCGCGCCGGCGGACAGAGCCTCCCAGGGACCGCAGCCCCCGGCATCGTCCCGGGGTGACTCCGGCCCACCCCTGGGCCGGCAGAGCTGGGTGCGACTGTGTCTCTAACCTCTGCTCATGTTTGCACAAATTTGGGGAGTGACACCCCTGTCCTTTCAGATGGTGGCACAGAGGTGTGGAACTGGAGTGAACTTTGAGATGATGAGTGAAAACCCAAATACTTTTCCAAGGCTGGAAGGAGTGGCAGGAGAGCAGAGGAAACTCGGGTGTATAAGCCCACAACTGCCAGCTACAAATTTGTTTCGTGTTTATACAGAGTTTCATGCACACGTCCGATCCCACCTCCCAAAACCAAGGCACAGTCTTCCAAACCTACATCTAGCGAGGACCGTGGTTTGTTCTGCTTTGTGGGCAGAAAGGGGGGGGGACCCCACTGTGGCTTGTTTCAGCCTCTCCCACCACCATCCTCAGCAGCCTAAACAGCTCATGCAGATTGAGGGGCTGCGTGTTGAGTTGTCATGCTGCTACATCTGAAACGTGGAGAGGGTTAAAACACGGACAGTAAAAGTGTGAATCTGGTCTGTGCTTTCAAGACAGGTATCCCAAGCAAGCTGTAGGGATGCTAAGCACCTGGAGCCATGCAGGTTCCCTTGCACAAGCTCTAACACTGGGAGGTCCTTTCCTTGTACGTGTTTTAGTCTCTATAGATGCAGGGAGCCCTCTATTTAACAGGGCGGTTGGGGAGTCCGCAGGGCTCTCGTACAGGCACAGACTGGTAGGGGCAAAACTGTGCACTGGACTGTTACTTTAAAATACCCATAACGTGCAAAACAAACTAGATAAGTAAAAGCTTGAGTTCGGTTGCTGAAAAATGACCATAACTCCCTTATAGGCCAGTCTCAGCTGAATTACCTTAACTAGGAGTCACTCCTCTTTACCTCTCGGACCAGGGAGGTTTGGGGGGGCATAGTCCTCTCCTTATGACCTGCTAGTATGGCCCTCCCTTCTATATTGTGTGTCCTGTAGCATTTTACCAGCCTTGTGCTGTGCTCCAGAGCAGAAGCCCTTAGTGTACAACTCATTTAGAGGAATCACGGAATCACAAGTTGTTCTGCAAGGTGGATGCCATTCACAGCCTTGCCTTTGTCTTGGGTCATTACCACTAAGCTGGTGATAAGCTGCTATTAATGACAGATTGTCAGCACATGCAAATTGGAACAAGAGCATACCAAAAGCATCAGCTTGGTCCCTCCGGGGGAGCTGGCTTTGAGAGCCTCGTGGGCTGGTGACAAACTGTTCTTGGAGAATCTGCCTTCTGAAGTCATTCAAATTTGCTTGAGAGCATTAGAGGGTCGCCTCTTGCTGGGGTTTGGTGTAAGTAGCCCTTCACAATCAGATTGCTTATTCCAGTGGAGCTTTGGCAGTTGTTCTCTTTATCACCTGAAAGCTTGGTCACACACACAATGACTCCAAAGGTGTCAGTTTAGCTATTTATTACACCGGTTTAGCTATTTATTACACCCTGTGGTGAGAGTGCAGGTGTGGATTGCCTCCTTCTCCTCCTCATTCCTTTTTTCTCCCCCCCTTTCAGACCCAGAGCACTCGCTGGTGCAGCACGCTTAGCCTCATGCAGTATTCTGGCTGGGTTGATGCCCCGGTCAAATTGGGGCTGAATCACTGCCAGGAATTCATAGCTGGAGACCCGATCCAGCTGCTTGGCTCGGAGTCTAAGTGGTATAGAGAATCTACTCCAAGCAGAGCAGTGTCTAGTAAACCTGCTAATGGAAAGTCATTTCATTTATTATTGTCTACATGGGAAAGTTTTACTTGTTCCAGCACTGCAGTTCTGTAGGCGTTGGGACAGCCTCTGCCTTGATGCTTTAGTGTAGAAATGGGTTTCCTTCAGTTTGTCTCAAAACAATTCTCGGCTGACTTTATGTAAACCAAATTAAGGTCAACAAACTGAGATGCCCATAAAGAGTGCTTGTCCCAATTAAATTAAAACTGTTCCAGAGTGATATCTGGCTCAAACAGAACGCTCCTTTTGCACAGACCCAACTTCGTTAGTCATTCTCAATGATTATTGGCAGATTCAGTGGCTGAGGCAGCAGCTGTATTTTCAGCAAGTGAATAACCCTCTTGCTGCTTGAGAGTTTCGTCCAAGTTGAAATGAGAGGATGGTGAAGGGTTGATCTGAGGGGAAGGAGGCTGAGCCCTCCCTGCCTATGGTGTTGCTGTTTCTTTTGGGTGAGGCCTGGAGTTTCCAGGGCTCTTAAATGGTCAAACATAAGTATAATAAAAAGTATAACCCTTGAGGAGCAACACCTACAAGTTCATGAAGAAGGTGACAGCAGGAATCTCAACTCCTTCTCAGCTTTGTGTCAAAGAATCAGATTTGGTTTTGATCCTGGTTACGCAGAAACTGCCAGCTCTGGACTGGAGCTGTTATTGTGAAATGAAAACAAAGACGAGACACAAGCATGTGTTGGGACAGTTCCCCTTCTACCAGAACAGTGTGGTGCCCTTGCACTTGACCACCCCATTCCTTTGTTGCAGTCAATTCTATGCACCTTCTCAGAACACACCACGTCCTGCTGTCCGGAGCCCGTTTGCTTGCTCCTTGCTGCGCGTTGCGTTTGTTAAATGACATCTGTCTCTTGTTAATTTGCTTTTCACGTCTCTCTCACAGGGAGCCGAGAGACTGCTTTCACCTACGCCGTCAGCGCCGCCGGGGTGGTGAACGCCATCAGCCGGGCTTGCCGTGAAGGAGAGCTTTCCAGCTGTGGCTGCAGCCGGACCGCCCGGCCCAAGGACTTGCCCCGAGACTGGCTGTGGGGTGGCTGCGGGGATAATGTGGAGTATGGATATCGTTTTGCCAAGGAGTTTGTGGATGCCAAGGAGAGGGAGAAGAACTACGTGAGAGGTTCGGAAGAGCAGGCTCGCATGCTGATGAACTTGCAGAACAACGAGGCTGGTCGGAGGGTAAGACCAACGCTGACCCTTTCCTCTTTCTCAGAGACAGATTCAGAAGGCTTGAGGTAGCTAGATACCAAATTACTTGGAGGTTTGATAGTCCAACAATGCCCCAGCAACACCTTTGAAACTGTGTATGGTCACATTTTCTGCATTTTTGTGACTAATACAGACAACACGGACAATATCATGCTCCAGCTTTAACGGCAGGCTTCCATTGCCAGCTAAAGCCAGTGAGTTTTGGGGTCTGTTGGGATACTGTATGGCACATGTGTGCAGACATGTAAGCCCTTTCCAAACAATCTAGGTGCTCTCAGGGCCGATTTCAAGGTTTGTGTCTCAGAAACTGGCTTTCCAAACCTGCCAAAATGACAGGCTGGTGGCGAAGAGGACAATCTGTTGGCACGTGGAGTTCTCTTCTGCTGACATCATTCAGATTTTTGGGAGTGTAAGGGCAGAAGCAAACATTGAATTGGGCTGCCTGGCTATGTCTGAAATTTATGCCTTGCTCAGTTACCTTGGTATTGGGCAAAATAAATAATTTGCATCTAGGTGACAGACATTTTCCGAGAAGGTACACAGTTTTGATCTGGAGACCCCTAGGGATGGAGAATCCATCACTTCTCTTTGTAGTATGCTACCATCATTAATCACCCTGTTTCAACACTGTGCCTCATTATCATTTGAATTTATCTGGCGTCAGCTTTCAATCAGTTCTTTTCCTGAGTTTTACAGATAGATTGAAAAGCCCCTTAGTAATCAGAATTTCCTCTGCATAGATGTATTTATCTACTGTAATTTATTCACCACTCTTTCTTGACAAACTAGATTGAGCACTGAAGACTCTCTTGCTTTCAGATGTTCTCCTTAGCCATCAAATCATTTTCACGTCACTTTAGTGTACCTTTCCAGTTTTCCCGTGTCCTTGAAAAAACTAGATACCAAAATGACATGCTGGCTTCTGGAACTGGTCTCACTGATGCTGTAAATGTAGGTGAAGTTGCCCCCTTTTTTAGGCGTTCAGTGTATGCACATTTGCTTTTTACACAATTTCTCTGTCTGTGATTAATAGGCTGGAAGGTGTAGCATCATTCATATGCAGTACAACTATGTAATCCTGCCTCTTTCCAAATATAGAACAGGAATACTTACTTGAACATTTGTGCCGTTTCCACAGGGGGGTTAAAATTTTGTTCATTCTTCCCTAGTAGTGAGCTTTTCTGAGGTTAATTTTATTTCTAATGCATATTAAAAAATCCTGTTAAGTGTACTTAGCCTTGTTCTTTTGCACATTCTTAACTAATATCCTTAGTTTCCTTATCAATTTTCTGCCCTTTCTAACTTCTAATTGTTACTGAATTATCGTTCCCTTTCCCGTGTATGTCAGTATTTTCTGTGTGTAATTTCAGCTTCATTTTGCCACCGAAGGTTTGCTCTGGTTTTTTTTTGGTTGTGAAATCAGTGTGTCGGGTTGAATCATTGCAAATACTCTCCCATTCTTCCTTTGCAAAACCGAATTGGGGTAAATTTGCAGTAGGTGGAAAACGGTGGGCTTGAAAGCTGTGGAACTCAGTATGTTATGGTGTTGGGTTGTGGTTTTTTTTGGCTTGGAAGGGCAGAGGGTCTGCATTTCCTTAGAAATGGGGGGAGGTATTCCTCCACGGAGCCTGAAAGTGGCTTTTTTCTCTGCATTACTTGCCTTGAACATCTTATACGTCTGGAGTCATGAACTTGGATTAGTACAAATAAATACCCTGCCTAAAATAGGGAGAGAATATGTTACGAGACTTTTTAACAGCCAGTCCTATTGCCTTGAGGGATCCAGAGACTGAATATGGCCAATAATTTGAGGCGCCAGTTGAACTGTAGTAACATCTGTATTAGAAGATCAAGTCAGAAGATACTTGCTCCGTGGCATGGGTGAAACACTACCCTGTCTTGTTATTCCTGTTATATGGGCAAGGATCCAACTGAGCTGTGATTTCAGATGATGATACAGTCTTAGATGGAAGAAAGGGTTTTCCTGCTTTAAGGATAGAGCTAAAACCACTTATGTCCTTCCTGCCTTTACTACAGTGCAGAAAGTTATCTAAATTGTGCTTGGAATGCTACAGTGCCTGTGCTTCTTTGGACTCAACAGATAAGCTCTCAAGGCGATTTCTCTGTCTCCAGCTAACCCGGGACCTGGACAAAAGCTTTCCAAAAGGCCCAACAGAAGACAATGTTATTTCAAGCTTGGCTTTTGTAGACTCTGTAGAACAGATGGCCATGGAAAACAACCTTAGATTAAATGAACACAAGTCATTGTAGATTAAATTAAATGGAAGTATAAACCAATGTGTAATTAAGCTTGTGGATTTCAAAAGAACCAACTCTGATAAACTAAAGGAGCCAGTTAGTAAACTCAGCGGAGGAACTCGGTGTGGAGGAGGTCTGGAACTTTTTCAAGTCAAAGATGCTAAAGCCATTACAATTCTGCATGCCAAGCAAGAGGAAAAAGCTTGTAGGAAGAATATCCAGACCTCACTGAATGAATAACTACCCCAGAGAAACTGTTAGGAATAGACCAAGAGCCTACTAAGAATGGAAAAAAAGAACTGATAGCAAATAAATAACGAAAAGCTGTGTCTTAGAGGTCAAGAAGTGTAAAGATGAAGTGAGAACAGTAAAAAAATCACACTGAGTCAGACCTTGGGAAGGGTAGTAAAATAAACAATGAAAGTTTTTTAACCTTTGTAAATTGGAGGAGGCTGTAGAAATGAGGCTGCTACTCAAGGGGGATGGGGTTGAGTCTAAAGAACAGAGTAGTTTTTTTCACCAAAGGAAATGAGTGCTTTACTTGGGGCTTCAAGTCAGACTGGGGGACGTTGCTCATGGGGAGGGGTACCATGTGTCTGCTGCACAGTGGAGACGTCTTTTTCTGCCCTCGACAGTTCTTCCTAGGACCATAAGCGCTCATAGTATAGATTTTTAAATGCCTCTGGGACCGTTCTTTTTTGGAGAAGCCAGGCAGGGTGCCCCAGGGGCAGGCAAGGTATCACAGTAGGCAGTGGCTGATGGCGCTGGCACCCTGTGGGAGCGAGGAGGGCATGAGGAGGCAGCTGATGTGTTCAAACAGGTAGAGGGTACTGAAGTTTGGGGCCAGCAGACCTGGGATGGGTGGGATGGTGCAGGGGGCAACTGGTGGAGGGGAGTTTGGGCTTGGGTCAAACGATTCAGATGGGAGTCAAGTGGCAGCAAAGGATTGTAAGAACGGAGGGCTCTGGAGTAAATGAGGCTGAGGATTTGGGGTCGAGGATGTGCATGAGGATTTGGGAGGAGTGAGGAATGGAGATGCTGGGATCAGGAAAGGAGATGAATATGAAAGGATCTGGAGATGAGACCTGGGACGGCTCCAAGATGGCATTGCTATGGGTTGTCTGGTCAGGATGGTATTGGGCCCATACAGGGCAGCCTTTTCTCTTGGCTCTTAGAAATGTATTAGCATGGGAGTAAAGGAGAAAGGCTGTAAATGGAAATTATCACCACCGAGGTAGAAGCAAAACTCAGGTAGCGTAAAGCTCTTAAGTCACCGGGGGTGCCCGCTTTCTTTCCTGCCACTTGGAAAGAGCTGGCACCTGGCAGCACAGGCAGTGTGACCTCTGCAGCATTTACAGGAGGGGGAAAGGGTATCTCAGAAGAAGAGGCTAAATGGGAAATAATTTGAGAAGGGTTTCTCAAAGATTGATCACACAATCATTTAGAACATCACTGATTTCCTAAAAAGCAAAATAGATCTGATAGGTCTCATTTATCTGAGCTTCTGTGAGACATTTAATGTATTTGCCTCATGGGAAACGCTTGGTTAAATTAGGAAAAAGAAGGAAAAATGTAGCAGCTATGAGATGGACAAGAAACTGGTTCAAGGAAAGATGTCAGTAAGTTGTGCGAAAGGACATATCTTGATCTTAATGGAACTTAATTAGCAGAGTTCTTCAAAGACTTGCCTCAAGGCCAACACTTAGTATTTTTGTTTCTCAGCCTCAACACAGGAATTAGGAATGGGCTGATGCAATTTGCTCATGATGCAAAGGTGGCAGGTATTATAAATACAGAGGAGAATCTGAATTCTGTACAGCAGCTAATGACATCCAGTAAAACAACATTAAGACCGTCATTTGAGGTCTTGTATGAAAAATATTTTTAGTCATTAAGAAACGAGTAGAAAAGAATTGGTCGCAGCAGTCAGCTGCACATGACTGCGGATGTAATGTGGCTCGGAAGGTGGTAAATATCCTATAATGTACCAGGGAAAATCTTTTCATAAAACATGGGGGAATACTAATGCCATTATATTAAGCTCTCTTGGGGCCCCAAAATATTGTATGTTCTCATATTCCCAAGCAAAATGACCTCAGACTAGAAAAGGCTTGTTATGGCTGACCCAAGGGATAGGAATCTTTTCTTAAGAAAGTGGGCTAGAATAGCTTGCCATGTTTAGCCTAGCAAAGTGAAAGTTGAGAGAGGATATGACTGATGTCTGTGTTAGTGGGAGAAATAATAGGGACGGAAAAGTACTTTTAAAGCAAAAGGCCAATTTGGCACAATAGCAAATGGGCATAAAGTAAATACACTTAGGCTGGAAATTAGAAAAAGATATTTTATCATCAGAATAGTGATCAGAATAATGGTGGCTGAAAACCTAATTGCTTTTAAAAGGGCACTCTATACATTTAAGGAAAATATTATTTGAAGCAGTGCCTACAATAGCAAGGGATCATACTTAATAACCGAGGAGGTCCCGTCTAGTCCTGCGTTCCCAAACTTCTGAGATTCTGGTTTTGGAAGCAGGAAGGTGCACGTGTAACTCCATACTCCCGAAAGCTGGTGCTGAAAGAAAAGAGTATGGGAGACACGGCAGTGAGCACTGCTAAGTGGCCACCAGGTGCCATCCCACATACAGCCTTGCCCCACTTTCCCAGCCAGTGTTTCAGCTGATGTCTCTGATTTCTAGGCAGGCTTTCGGTGTGTCCCCTCGCTCAGTTTCCTGTGGGTGAGAAAGTTCTTCTTGAACCCTGAGGAGCTCTGGTGGCAAGAGAAAAGATTGTTTCTTCTCTCCATGGTTCTCAGAAGGGGAGCTGAGAAGGATGAGAGGGGACCAGAGGTCTTTTATCTTTCAGGCAGTCCTGACCCCATCACCCCTTCACTCCACGTCGGAGTCCTTGTGGTGGCGGCTCCTGGCTCTATTGCCCTTGTTTGTTTGTCTTGGCTGTTATCTCAATATGTCCTTTCCTTCCATCTGTCTTTTTCTTCCACTTGGTCTCCATTACCTTCTCTTATTTCCCCCTGTTCCTTATCTGTTGCCCTGTCTGGTGGACTGTGGCGGTCAGTCCTTCCGTGCTGTTTACCCAGTCGGCATATGGCAGGCCTCAGTCATCAGTCACTCAAGCCAGTGCCAGGAGAGCCTGGAAGGGGGTCTGGCTAATTGACCACATAGGAATTCTCCATTAATTCTCTTTCCGTTCTCATTCTTGCAAGAAAAGAATTGGAAGAGAACTTGGGCTAATGGGAAGGGGCTTTAAGCCTTTCCATTAGAGGCATTTTCAACCTGTTTAGGTGGCATGGCCATCGATCAGACCCTGCCCTCAGAACTGCATGTGGGGTCTGTTATTCTTTACCTTGACCTGAGCCCGGTCAGAGAGGAATTCTCCAATTTCCTCTGCTTTCTCCCCATCCGGACAGCAAAGGAGGAGAGTGGGAGAGCCATGTAGCAGCTGAAGCTATGGTTACCTCCACGGGATGTTGATAGCGGGAGCTGCGGAGGGCTGAGTGGTGCCATGCTTACCTGTGATAACTGGTAGCGTTCGCATTTCCCAGCACAGCTACTACCCACATGGGCCAGATGTTTTGAGCATCAGTTGTTTAAAGCCAAGTCGTAGTGAACTCAGTCCCATGACATTAACTGAGAGGGATCGAGTTGCAGTGTTTTTCTAAAGGAACAAAGCCCAGGATTAGGAAGAATCATAATACTTTATAAAAACACATGCAAGGGCAAGGGAGGCATGAGTGGCCTGGGATTTGACAGAACCATAACCAAAAAGTGCTAACACAAGCTTATAACAAGCAGGCTGACAATGCAGTGAGGATATAGTAAGTGTCTGGGGCTCGGGAAATTCAGCTGTAGCTTTGTCTGGTTATAGTACAGCAGGAATCCTTAAGTAACGGTGTGGTTGGTCCTCTGCAGTTGTAGCTCGATCCAAGACAAGTGCTTAACTCCCAGCCTGTAGCTGTTACATTGCGCTGTGAGGGATTGCCTCAGTAAATTGAGCTCCGAGGAGGAGAACTAAAGCTTCTCTGTTTTAAGGACTCACTCCATTGACTTTCTTGGGAGCTGGATTGGCCTCCATGTGATTTAGCCATTAAGCCAAATTGAATCTTCACTAGCTGTCAAAAGCACTAGATGTTAGTTAGACCAGGAGCAACCAGTTGTGGTAGGAGAACTCTGACCTCTCGCTGCTGGTCCAGAACGTAGTCGTAGGCAGAAGGTTTTTCTTGCGGTATGCTCAATTGCCTTAATCACCTACTCCTTGGCAAGCAAGTGCAGAGAGCTGGGAAGCTTTCCTTCTGTGTTGGTGAGTGAGGCAGGAAAGAAATCTCAGTGTTTGGCTGTTTTCTTCAGCAGAAAACCTGGTGAGAAGACATACCGCCATCTCCTTCATAACATCCTAGTTTTTTTCTCATGTTCCTTGATCTCCCCCACCAGATACAGCTGGTGGTAATTCTGCAGCTAATGCCGAACAGCTCTGCTTGGCAGGGGGGATCTGGCAGAGGCACTGCCCTGCGAACATGCAGGACACAGGATGGTCATAGGAGAGCAGATGTGAGCCCGATGGTGAGAGCTTGAGGAGCAAGGGCTGGAGGAGGATAAGCTGCTGTAGGACAGTCTAGCTCCAGTGGCATGGGGATGCCAGCTCTTCGCTCTGCAAACTCTGTCAGTGCCTGTGAGTGCTGATGGGATCCTACATAATTGGCAGTTTTGTACCTGTCTCTGAACTTTAAGGGAAGAACAAACCCCACCTGTGTTTCAGTTTATTTTCCTAGGTTTTGAGCTTTGTTATTCTAGAATATTTTTCGATATTTCTCTCCTCCCAGCTAGTGCGGGGAGGAGGAGAGTAACAACTGGTTTCCTTGACACCCCATTCTTGCTCTGCTGAGGGTTTAACACTCGCTGGCCTGAATTTTCAAGCCTATTTGTTAACTTTGGTTTCCCAACTTGCAGCAGGCGATGCCTCATGTTTCAGGGGTATGATACAGCTACAGCTCCTGCAGACTCCTGAAGAAGGAGCTGTGAGTATCTCGGAAAAGACAGCCCCCGAAGTTTGCCTTTGCTGTTTAAAACATAGGCTCTTCTGCCTGGTGACAAGCCCTGTTCATGTAGGGTAATATCTGGACAGAAGATGGCGCAGGTTGGCAGTTAGGGCTTGCAGCTCAGCCCTTGCTCTTCAAGGAGGACGCCTGGTTAACTCCTCGAGCAGAGGTGGTAATCTTTCTCCAACCCCTGCTTGCTCCTCTCTGGAAAGCCATGGCCTCCTCTGGATGCTGCCCCTGAACGAGCTCCTCTTGGCAGAGGTGGAGGGAAAGGGTGTGTGTCCGTGGATTTATTTCAAAAGGATGCAGATGTATCCCTACAAACGATAGCCTTGGTTCCTGGTGTGGGTGGTAGGAAATGGGCAGGTCCCCAGGTGTTCCCTCATCACAGCTCTGAAGGGAAAAACATGGAATACCCTGCTGGTCCGTGAGACTGGGGGAATTTCCAGAGCCCACAAGGTCGGGACTGTTCCCCTTCTTTCCCGCTCCTGACCCTGCCATCAAGTCAGAAATCTGCTGGGGGAAAAGAAGGTGGGGTGGGGAAGTCACGTTTGGAGGCAGCGTGACCAGAAATAGAAGTATTTAGGGAACAAGAACACAGCAGTTACAACAGGAGAAAGAGGAGACTTTTGTCTATTCTGAAGGGCGAAACAAGAGAAATTGGGGGATAATCAAAGCGCTTATGAAAACGCGATGAATTCATTGTAATTAAGCCAGCTGCCAGTGCAGCAAGAATAATTGCAGCTCTGCCTGATTGCATTCCTTTTCCCGCAGGCGGTGTACAAGCTGGCGGACGTGGCCTGCAAGTGCCACGGCGTGTCGGGCTCCTGCAGCCTCAAGACCTGCTGGCTGCAGCTGGCCGACTTCCGCAAGGTGGGCGACCTGCTGAAGGAGAAGTACGACAGCGCCGCTGCCATGAGGATCAGCCGCAAGGGCAAGCTGGAGCTGGTGAACAACCGTTTCAACATGCCGACGCAAGAGGACCTGGTCTACGTGGACCCCAGCCCGGACTATTGCCTGCGCAACGAGACCACTGGCTCGCTGGGCACGCAGGGCCGCCTGTGCAACAAGACCTCAGAGGGCATGGATGGGTGCGAGCTGATGTGCTGCGGCCGGGGTTATGACCAGTTCAAGAGCGTCCAGGTGGAGCGCTGCCACTGCAAGTTCCATTGGTGCTGTTACGTCAAGTGTAAAAAGTGCACAGAGATCGTCGACCAGTACGTCTGTAAATGAGAAGAGCCACCAAAGCGACAAATCTATATTATATAAATCTATATAAATATATTTTATATTTGTATAAATAAACAGATGATGATAATAATTAAAGAAGCTTATTTAAGAGACATTTTGGTTTTGAAGTTTCCCCCGTCAGGCTGGCTGGTTTGCTGTTCCTGCAGTTCTGCCGGGGAGTTTGTCTTTGGGTGCATCTTCCCTTGGATGTTTCAGTCAGGGTGAAGAGGCTGAGGAGGTGCTGACAAAGGGAACTCCCCCCGGCACACCAGCACATACTATTTCATTACAGAAACAAAGCCAGCGAGAAGGAGAAGAGTGGCTTCTTTCTGCTCTCTCATCGGTAAATCTCAGCATTTTGCATAGTTATCGCACATTTGAAATTACAGCCAGATGTGGGTGAGTCCTAATGATCCTGAGTTTCAAACCCTGCCACCCCACTACTTAAACCCACTGGAGAATTTGGAAACCCATTCTTGATCTCTCTAAAGGGCTTTGTCACGTTGGAGGGAGAGTTAGCCAAGGCTCCTCTACAGTAATATGGCTTAAAATCCAGATCCCTGTAAAACCATTCCTGGACGCTGCACAGACCACAATGTGGTGGAGGAAGGTTTACAACCTGCTGTTGTGAGGAAGGAAGGTGTGACCTGTGGCTGACCAGCGCGTAGCCTGGGAGCCCCCACAAAGCCAGCACCTAGCTCTTCTCTACCGCCTGGGCAAAGGGGAAATCTGTTCAGCTCAGATTACAGGGATGAGTGAGATAATTTTTTTTTCCTCCTTTTAATCCCATGCTGAAAATAATTTGTCAGTACAGAGGAGAAGCTGCCAGTGCCCAGGGATGTTTGCAAAGGCGATATACTTCATATTTTGTCAGTGGAAAGAAGCATTGCAGGCACACACGTGCACATGACTGCATAAGCACTCCTCATACTGCTGCCGGTTTCCCTCTTTGAAGTGGATGCAGGTGGTCACCTTGTTCAGCTCGATTAAATCCTCCTCACCACCATCCCAGATGTATAGTTTCTCTTTAACATTAAACACCCCTCGATGACGTTTCTTTCCCTCTGTTGCTCGTGTATATGTGTGGTTTTGTTTTATTCTTTTGGTGGGGGTGTCTTTTTATTTTGCTGCTCTCTATTTCGGACCCCAGGGGCCATGCTCTTCTCCGGCAATAAGCTAACCACAGATACGTTTGCTCCCAGAATGTGGGCGTATGTTCACCGATGGAAGTCTTTTCTGTGTTTTTCATTGGTAATAAAAGAGTATAATAAAATCGTACTAGGGCAGAAGGCATTACCAAAGTCTGCTAATCAGTCTTACCACGTTGGAATTTTAGTAGAATCCAATTCATAAAGCAGGGAACAAATGCTGTTTCTAGCACAAGACATTTCCTGTGCCTCTCGGCGTCTGCAGAGTTCATTTGCAGTCAGAACAATCAGGAGAAGCCAGTCCCCAGAATATAAGGGTTTGCTAATATACATCCTCTTTGTTACTGACATTCCAATGGTGGTGTTTTTTGTTTTTTTTTTTTACTGTAGTTTTTAAAATGCGCAAAATATGCCAATAAGCAAAGAGCCAGTCATGAAGATTATTGTTTTCATATTAAACCTCTGTTTCTTATAAAGCATTGCAGTTTTACAGATTCCACCATTTCAACCACCAGAGAAGAATTTATATGTACCTTTCATACTTCAAATATTTGAGGACTCCAGAAAAGCACAAGGAAGAAAAATTATGTTTAATAATTAGGAGCTGTTGTTTTTTTAAACCAATGTGTCCAGTTTTTATTTTATTTTTTTTAATCCAACAGGCAATATATTTGCTGGCATCCCAGAATGCAGTTTCTTGGAATATAAACAGTGGCCTAGATTTATTTTATTATATAAAATCCAAAGCCAGTGGTATTGTAATTCAAAGTAACGGAAATAGTTTTCCATGCATGGAAAAAATGTGAGTGCAATGGTCTGATCCAACTCCCATTAAACTTCAGTGGGAGCTGGACTGAGCCCAAGATCGGATCAAATGTGTGAGCTATTCACTCCTGGGATACTATATGTTTCTAGCCCAGTAATAAAACTTACTCTACCTTGGATATATCTAAAAATGACCTTTCCTCCCACCACCCTCACCTCATGTTCTTGTCCATCCGTATTGCGTCAGTGCTTAAAAGGTGTCAGCTATTTGTATATGACACCCTCAGGCATTGTTAATGCATCT
This sequence comes from Numenius arquata, assembly GCF_964106895.1. NCBI lineage: Eukaryota > Metazoa > Chordata > Aves > Charadriiformes > Scolopacidae > Numenius > Numenius arquata. Next base: position 65,268,099 of record NC_133577.1, on the reverse strand, counting down.
AATAATTCCAAATGATTTAATTTGGCCTTCCCGATAAAGACCACACATTTAAGGGAGTCACAGTTCTCCTTGCAGTTTGGCACCACAATTAATTTTGTGGGTGTAAACAATGTCAGGAGCGGAAAAGTTGGCATTGTTAGGGCTACTATTCATCTGGGTGTCCCTGAATATGTCCTTTTTCCACCTAAAATTTTGTCTGGATGGAAAAAAGATGATTTTTGGCCTTTTGTCCCAGCACTCCGGACCTCTGGCAGCCTGGTTGGAGCCAGCACTTCCTATTGGACTGGGACCATATAGTGATAGGAGAGAAGTGACCATTGGATTTCTTTCCTCCCCTTCGCTGCGTCGTCCCTCTCCCCCCCCCCCCTTCCTTTTTACAAGACCTAGGTTTCAGTTGTCTTGACTTTCTGGGAGTTTTGTGTGCAAAAATTTGATCCCTCTAAACTCTAGCTTAAAACTTAATTTCTATGGCGCCCACACATAAAAGAACCTCCTTAGGGTGGTAGTAAGTATAAAATAAAGAGCAGAGCCGGTTTGGTTTGATGCAAAGCCAAAGAAAGTCAAACAGAAAGCTGTAGCAGAACTGCTTCTTTACCATGAAAGTTAAAAAGTAGAGGATTCTACGTCGTGCCTGCGTCTAACAAAGTGGTAGAGGGCTGTGGGGGTGGGGAGCTAAGCTTGATTCAGAGCTCTGCCGATTATATGCTTTGTAACCTTCAATGAGTTACTTAATTTCTTTGCATTTTAGCCTCCAGCCCCCTCCTGTATAAAATGAGGAGCGGGATACCTCCTTTTTCTGCAAAGCTCTTTGAGAAATACAGCTGAAAAAACCCGTAATTGAAGGCCTACCCTCTACGCTCATTAACTCTGGCAGGCAGACAGCTGTATCCCCATTGTGCGGGGACACGCTCAATTCGGGACAAAGAGGCTCAGCGGCACCTCGGAGGGTCAGATGCTCAGAGGTGGTTGCTGGGGGGCTCAGCGGGAGCCTCAGAGAGTCTGTTGCAGCGAAGCCCAACTCCGGCACAACGCTGGAGGGAAGCCTGTTCTCCAAAAGAGAGGTGAACTCGGGGCTTGTTTATTTATGGGTGTTGAATAGCTGGTAGCAAGAGCGAGGCTTAGGGAGGTTAGCTTGGTTTCTGAATCAAATACCTGCCTGCTCAAATTCCGTTTGCAGTTTTGCGTGGATAAGATATTCGCACAATACGCTCTTACATAGTGTGTGCTGGTGACTGGCTGCCACATTCCAACCCCGAAGTCACTGCACTTCAAGGCTGATAGAAATGACCACCCGTTAAGTCATGTAAAACTAAAATATTTTGGAGTTAAGGGCACTATGCAAATATACGGTTATTGCAAGTCAGTGAACATCAGCTCCTTAAATGGAGCAGAACAGGATGCAAATCTGTCATCATTTTCCAACTGGCTAGTAATACATAAGTTATAACGTGAATGAATGAGGCCTTAGTATGTTCTGCTGCAAGGTAAGCTACGCAATAGCTGATCCCAGAACAAACAGAAACCTTCATTTGATATTAATTATGGTGAAAAGATAGTGGCAGGGTTGTGACAAAATTTAAATGAACCTTTTAACGCTGCTGGACCCTAGGGCATTTGCATCATTTGGAGGCTCCCATTCTTTGTCCCCAAAAGCCTGTGCCTACCCAGAGCTCAATGTAACAGAGGGACTGCTGCCTTTTGCAGTTCTGGAAACAGCCAAGTTGAACCCAGACACGCAGCGTGAGCGTAACTTGCACTTTCCATACGGACCCAAGTTTTGTAGCCCTGAGAAAGCACAAATGAAGCAGACATTGTTCAGTCATATAAAATCAAACATGCAAGGGTCTCTCTCTGCTCACTTGACTGTGTCCAGGGAGAAGCCTGGTAGGTTTAAATTACGCTGTGGGAGCAATTCCTGATCACCTGTGGCTACAGAAATATAGACAGTATTTCTATCAGCTGACGCAGACACAGAATATCCCAAGGAGACCTTGGGAAATACCTTCCAGTGACTAAAGGGCATTTCTCAAGTGTCTGTCAAGGTTTTCCAGAGCCTACTGCTTATATGGTCATTCACTTTCAATTAGCTTTTGTTTAACTACATTTCTGGTTAAATAGATTCTAGAAGATGATCTGTGGATTCAAGTTCACTGAATGGCAGGCTCTGAAGGAACTGTCATACGACAGACAATGAGCAGATATGAGCACAATGTTGGATCCCCTTTTCCCCACAGGCAGACTCTGGCTATGCCTAATCCACGGGACCCAGAGATGCGTCCCATCTCCTTGGTCCACATGTGTATCCTGGCCATATCCTGACTGTCTGCCAGGGCAGCGCAGGCATCAATACTGCATGTGCACCTCTGATGGATGCAGAGACCGTAGAGCAGGTAGCCTGTCCCAGCTCCAGCTCCAGTGTAGATAGCTGGTGGCTTTGGGACTGGGCCACGTCTTGAACATACCAGCTTTTAAGTCTAAATATAACCAGCATCAAAGACAAGCAAAACAGATTTCCGTGGTCAACAGGACACATACCAGAAAGGACATAAAGAATCATGATCAGCTGTTGTAAATCCTCAAATAATGATATAACCCCCAGTATAGTACAATGACCACAGCATGCTCATCCTTCAACCCATTGTCAATCTTCTCCTGCAGGGCCTGAAGCTGTTACTATACCTTCTTCTTTTTTAGCTCTGTTTAAATGACAGTTGAAATCTATTTTTTTGCACTAGGATTCAAAAAGCCATGACCTACTCATAGCCTTTCCTCAAAGAGAGAAAAGAGGAACAAACAGTAGGGGCGGGAGTGCTCCCTGTGAGGAGGGATAAAACGGAGCACTCATAAAACGGAGTACTAAATATTGCCCTGTGAAACTCAAGTTGGACACCTGCCCTAAGTGGCACAGTTACCTCTCCACGCTGCCTTCCCAAAGCAAGCTGGGTCTGATGGCCCTGTGGTACCAGCACCAGCTCCGGCTGTTTGGAACATGAAGGGCTGCAGCAAGCACCAGCCTTCAGCAGCCTTACGGAGCGTGCGGCCCTCGGTGATTTGGGAGGGGATGAAGACTTTCATAAGGAAGGGAATGCAAAGAGAATGAGGAGGCCCCGCTTTACTGGGAGGCAGGGAGATAATACCTCCCCCAGGCCCTTTCCCCATTAGCGCTGTCCCATGGTGCTGTCACGTGGTGGCAGCCATCTGGGGAATTCAGAGGGGAGCCGCTCAAGTACGTTTGCCAGTAAAGATGAAGCAGTCTAAAGGCTTGCAGCAATATGGCATGTCCTGAAAAAAAAAAAACAAAACCAAAAACAAAACCAAAAGGTCCAGGCTCTTCCTTACCCTGGGGCAGTTTTTTTCTGAATCGTAATTTTCCTTTCAGCTCTTCCTGCAGTGCCATATAGTTGTGTCAGCCCTTCGCATGACTACAAGAGCATCACAGTCACGTGGGATGGGCAGGATGTCGCGTTGCCATGCAAAGACACATTACAATCCTGCCTTTCCTTACTTAAAAAAAAAAAAAAAAAAAAAAAGAACAGAAAAAAAAAGATGTGGGGTGAGACCCAGTGTCACTTAATGACTATCACCGCCACTGTGCTGGAGCTAATTGTAGCCCTGCCTTGTTCACAGCCCCAAGGAGCTCCACAAGCGCTTAGCCATTACCTCTCTCGGGCTGAGAACGCATCTAGACGGGGTTTTTAGAGCGGCAGCCCTCTGCAATTCTCCGCGACGGGTCTGGCCAGTCTCAGTTTCATTTACCACAGGCAAATTTGTTCTCCCTTGCTGGGGAAAACGGACAGAGCTACCTAATGACCTGCCAACTTTCACAAGGCACAGTGCTATGTATTTAGGAGAAAACCATTCGAGACGGATTTAAGGCAATGAACATTTTATATTAATGCTGTGATTTCTAGGAATTACCTATAAATGCCTAGGAAGTACATAAATCAGGTTTTTTTTTTTTTAAATGAATGTGGCTTTCCAAATGAATACTTTGCCCCATATGGCAGAAGAAAGCTTTGCTTTTTGATTTCCAGGCTCTCGAACCAGAATCAAACACCCCAATTCCTTTCATTCAATATTTAACGAAACAGTATTCCTATCTCAATTTCATTCTTAATTGGCTGAGTACATGTTAAGTTATGGTGACAGGAAACGAGAGTTGAAAATGACACACAGCTTTTACATATATTTTTCGTCAATGGAGCTCAAAATATTTTAAAACCATTAGCGCCATTTTAAACATGAAATACTGAAAGATGGGGCAGGAAATCCTTCATCCCGCCGGCACGGGGTGGAGCTGGAGCAGGCGCTGCAGCTGCTACTGTCCCTGCTGCTGCCCGGTGGCTGTCAAAATACATTTTGATTGATGAGAGAAACTGTAAATACATGTAATAGTGCAACTGTGATGTTCAGTAACTACCTTGCTCCCTTCGCAATAATAAAGACTTTAATGAATGTGTGAGATGGGATGTATTTTAAAGGAGACAGTAGGGAATCATATTTTTATAAGCAGAGCTTTAAGGAATGGCCAGTATGTATTGAATGTTGGTGGTTGTTAGGGATCAAAACATTTCAAGCATTAATTTATCCGGATAATTTTGTGTCCATTAAGTATCTTGTTCACCGTCACTGGTTTGAGCTAAAATTTCTGGGTGTATTGGTGTGTGGCAAAGCACCAAAGTGTGCTCACAAACTACGCAAGTCCTCCCAGATCAGCCGATTGTTCTTGGCAATTCAAGATTTTTCTCTAACAGTTTAGCGTTTCCACAGTGTCTTGTCTCACTGTATAACACGCAGGCGTAGGGTTTCCACCATTTTCCCCAAGGACACGATTTCAGAAGCTGAAATCTCTGCACCACATAGGTTTTTCCCGCTGCTCTGCCTACACCTCCCATTACTTAACAGAGAAACTTCTTGTTCTCTTTGGTGTTGCCTCTCCGTGCCTCTACATCAGACACCGGTGTTCGGGCCCTGTCACAAGAGCCAGGCTTCCCAGATGCCTCTGGCAGCATCAGGCCTGGTAAAGCTGTCTGGTTTTCATCGTCTTCGTGGTGTTGCATCAGCTGTGGCCTCCCCACGCCGTTCCATGCCCTGGAGCACACAGTTCTGCCCCGAGCATTAAACCCTGCTCCAGAGGGGCCTCTTCCCCCTCAGCAGGACCCGTGGCAGCTGCCGTGGTCCCCGGGGACACTTCACACCTCCCCACCGCAGCGAGTTTCAAAGTGCCTCTCTCAGCCTGGACGGCTCTGAGCTATCCCCAGGGGTGGCCCTTCTCGGGCCCCTTTTCTGCCACGCTTGCGGGAAGGGCTGAGTGACCGGGGGTTTCCTGTGACACCGCTCTCCCGTGGGAGAGGGTGACAGCTCTACTGCCGGCTCAGGGCCCAGAGGAAGCGGCGTCACGGGAGAGGACTCCCCCACCCCGCCACCACCTCGCTGCCCGCCCCTCCGCGGGAGACGGAACGGATACGTCGGTGGACCCTGCCCTTCCTGAGGGGCTGCCGGGCCGCCGCCAACCGCCGCCGCCAACCGCCAGCAACCGGGCCCCACACGCGACAGCCCGCGCTGGCGAAGAACAAAAGCCCGCGCAAACGCCGCTCGCTCCCCTCAGCCAATCAGCGCCGGCGGGCGCAGCGGTGAGGTGGGGTGTGTGGGGTGCCCCCACCCCTCTTTCCTCCATGTCCCGTGCGCATGCGCGTCCCGCCGGCTCTCCCCACACCCCTCCCCCTCCCGTTCCAGACTCCATTCCCCAAGACGCAGCCGGGCGCCCGCGCCGCGTGCTTCCTTCCGGCGCGCCGTGCGCAGGCGCGCTAGGCTGCCCCGCATTGGCGGCGGCGGCCTCGTGCGATGATGACGCTCTAGGGCAAGGAGGAGGTGACAAGGCCGGGCAGGCGGCGGCGGCAGCGGTGGCCGCTGGAGGGGGGCGGCGGGCAGCACCTCGCGGGCGCCGGCCGTTGCCAGGTGAGTGTCCCTGGGGGGACTCGCCTGTCCCGTTCAACACCGGAGGGGCTGCCGCGGCCTGGCCGCCGCCTCCGGGGCTGGGAGTCCCAGCTGCGCCCCCGCTCGGCGGGGTGGTGAGGAGGAACCCTGTCGGGGCCGGGGGGGGGGGGGGGGTGTCGCCTCCCTCCCCTCCCGTCGCTCCCCGGAGGCCACGGCGAGTCGGGGCCGCGGCTGCCCCCCCTTCACAGGCGGGTGGGTGGCTGGGGTGCTGGGGGAAGGCCGGCGGTGGGCGCTGCCTCCCGGCCGGGGCCGGGTGTTGTCGGCGCGGCGGGGAGCGGGCCCTGCGGGCGGTTGGCCGGGAGCGGGAGCCAGCCGGGCTTGCGGTCATGGTGTGCGCTTAGGGGCGCGAAGGAGCGCCTGGAAGTGCTCGGCTGGAGGAGGCTTTAGGCCAGCGAAGCACTCTTAAGTGGGTCAAGAGCACTGTAAGTGGGTCTTGGTTGTAGCCTTCTGCACACTTGTTGCTTGTCAGGACGGGGGAATTGACTGCTGCTCGTAAAAAGCTTTTTACAGAGGCGGTGAGAATAATAACTCCTGCGCTTACACAATATGGGAACCTTGCCTTGCCCGCAGAGTGCTGCGTGTGTGTTTATGTGCATATATAATCTGTAAACACTGGACTTATCAACACTAGGTAATGTAAATACTCGATAGGAGTGCAACCACAATTTGGATATTCCCAAGTGGCAGTTTAAAAAACTTTTTAAAAAGTTATGTGTTTTTTTGGTGGTTGTTGTTTTTTTGTTTGTTTTTTTTTTTTTTCCCCTGAGAGAATCGGGTATTCATCCCTTGTTTGCTTGGGATGAGCAACAAAGACGTTGAAACATACGGTAATCGACTAGAAGACAAAGAAGATATGACAGCTGTTGTTACTGAGCTCTTCAGGCAGTGTTGGTTTCTTTTTGTGTCTGTCTTAGCCTTACAACTCAGTTGATTTAGTGGCTTTAGTAGATGTATATGTTGGCATATAGGTTTAAGAAAACCATTAATATTGAATTTTAACTTATTTGATATACAGGCTTTGTCACTTCATGTATGTAAACTATGTTGGATGCATCTGTCACATAGCAGAAAGGCTTTTGGATATTATTCCATATTTAAAGATGCATTTTGTCCTTTGTGCAGCATTGAAGTTCATCAGGCAGTTGAATTGTTCTGTGTATTGCAACTGTGTTTGTATATTTTTTTAAAGTGGAAATTTTTTTTTAACGTTAGCCAGGCCCTCTGAGCAAGTCCTTCTGGGTGTAATCTGGTTTTCAAGAGTTGAGGTCTTAATTTTCATTCCCTTGCTGTAGTCAGTGTCAGGGAGTATTAAATTCCTGGTTACATCCTGGCTGTGATCTTCACGGATCTGGAAGTCAGTGAAGAGCTGTGTACTGCGCAGTCCTCTCTCTGAGTTATATTGTAAAAATTCTGGCTTTTCAGAGGCCTTTTTGTAGCATTTCAGTAGTGAGGTGCTTGCTTTCTATAGAATCTTAATGAGACTACTTCAAATTTAATGATAACTGCTATAACAGAGGAAAATACATTTATGATCGACAGAACTAGACATTGTGTCATGGAATTATGGGTGCAGCGCAGTCATAAAACACAGCCCGTGTTCCTTGTTATCGTCGGCTATGAGCTAATATTGTTTATAAAAGAAAGGAAGTGATCATGTTTTGGGTTTCTTTTTCCTGTGGGGTTACTAGCTGGTTCCAGTTATGAAGATTTTATGCTGTGGCTCTTATGTTGTAGGGATAACTTACTATGTGTAACCTTCATCTGTACTGTGACGCTTAATCCTGTATGAAGACTGTGAGTCTGTGGTAGTAGGCAACTTGGAAGAAGTTCATTGTTGTGTTGGAAGTGAAGGATTAGTTGATAAAATAGGGAAATGACAACTAAATATGGTTAAATAAGCCTGTGGATAAGGTGGTTGGCAGCTTCGTGGTGAAAACCATGGAGAATAGTTGCTAATGTGGATAACTGAATTGGAATTAGTAATGGAGGGGTTAAAAGATGCATCCAAACTCAGTCCAGGTTTTCAAAATGATGCTTTCTGAGTATAAATCAGATAAGAAAAAATAATCTGGTGTGAAGGACGAGAGTGTATTCTTGGCATACTTCTTAAGCCAAACCTTTCATGGTGAAAATTCCTTAAACAGATTCTTATCCATTATATCTATGTTTGCAAACATATAAAATGTGATGAGTTTAGGAGTTTACGTTGTATCAGGTCTTTAAGAGAGCCAGACAAAACCAACGAGCTCCCCCTTTCCCCTCCTTCCTTCCGCACTCCCTCCAGTCTTTACACCGATAGAGTTGTATCAGTGTTATTGAACTGTTGACATTACTACTAGTTTGCTCAAGTGACTAGTGAGCAGCGGTTTTGGCAGTGTGGGTGAGATTCAGACTTGAAGCCTGACTCCTGGATACAGGATGAAAAGGCTGGGGTTTGAAAAGCCTGTGCTTGCTCTAGGCAAGAGTTTCTGTTGACTTCTCGTGAAGGAAAATTAATGTGAATTGGCAGGGCATGTAATGCCAGTGATTTTAATGCTTGGGTCTCTGCTGTTATCTTCTGTCTTCAGTTGCATGTTCAGGTAGCTGTGTCAAGCATTCATGTACCAAAGATGCTGAATATTAGGCACTAAAAATTTTGCAAGTTTTACAGGTTTCTGGTTCTGAAACTGTGTTGTCCAAGACACTGTGCAAAGAAACAAGGCTTGCTTTCGTCAGTGGAGATGCTGTCTGTGCATGAGGAAAATCATGATAAGGAAACTTCAGGAGGTTGTTGGATTATTATGCCATCAGCAATTCGAATGCTTAAATAGAAGTGGTTCTGAAATGGAAATAGCAGTTTTGAGTATTTATGATTTGAAACTGTCTGTGTCTGAGTCATTCAGTGAATTTTCTGGCAGACGGTGTTGGTAGATGTGAAAAGACATTACACAAGATAATGTCAGTGATTATGAAAAGTATTTGGGACAGCATTTAAGGGGAAGACTACTATTTTGTTCTCTGATAAAACTTGTTCTAAATGCCTTGTCCTTTCTACAAGACATTGTATTTCAGCTGTTTGTAGTTAACATGGTGACCAGCTGCCTTTGCTTTTTAAAGTAATATATTTGTCAAGGCAAGTTCAATAAAGAAACTGATTTTCAAAAATGAAGAATATAGAGACAATCAAGGTATGAGTTCTTCAGAAAGCAGACTTCTGAAAACATTGTTAACTTTCACTTGTTTATTTGAATATGGTTCTACGGCCAGAACATTTTACTTTTGAAGGAGGATGCTGCAGATCAGTATGTAAACTAGTAAAAAGCAGGAGGCGAGTTATTTCCTCATAGTTCCCGTTGCAGTGCTTTTAAAAGAACAACCTCCTGCCTTCTGTGTGGCAATAGCTATGAGTGAGAGATACAGACTTTTATCATCAGGTAACTGCAAAACTGAGCTGAGTTTAACGTGCCTAGTGATTACATACGTTTTCTGCAACGTTTGTCTCAATGGTTTGACATAAAATCTTTATCTTAGTCCAGTTCGAAGATGAACCTCCCAAGTTTCCTTTTAGGGCACAGTGACAATCTTTTTGTATGCCAAAGTCTGCTCCCCGCGTTACGATGTGGCAGCTGGTGTGGTGATAAGCAGACAGCCTCTCTCAGGAAAGGAGGTGCCACAGCTTCTATGCTGCTGCTTGATTTGAGCAGTAGCAAAGAACTTGAGGCAAGGAGGTGTTCACAAAATTAAGGTGCTGAGAATTTTGAAGAGGAAATATTATATATTTAATACCAATTTTCCCCCTGATTTAACATGATTTTCAATTTTAATTTCTTTGGAATTTTCAGAACCTCATGAAAATGTGTCCTTCACAGTTTTCTGTTGAACAGCATCTGTTTGAGTTATGAGGCAGCCTGGGTAGGAAGAAAATCACTGACTGGGTTGTGTTTGTAGGTTTTTATTTTATTTGTAGCTTAATGGTCTCTTAAGTAGATGAAATATTTTGTAGGGATGATGGGCATAATATAAAATTAGATGGCAGTTGTATTTGTTGTTGCACATAGCTACGATCACTCCTGTATTCTAGAGTTACAGATCTCTGCTGCTCTGCTAGTGGAGAAGAGAGTCTCTTTTTCTAGCCACGCAGGATTGTTTGGTATTCTGTTAACTGTATGTATGTCAGCGAATGTTTCAGGACTTCTCAGGGTTTGTGGTTAAATTGCTTGCAGAAAGGCGTCTTCAAACGTATAGGTAGATAAAAGGTTCACAGGATGTGTAATTGTCAGTGTAGAAAAACTTGCAGCATGGTTCAGACGGATTTCGGTAGCTGTGAAAATGTAACGGAGTCTGCTGGGATGTGCCAGCTGCTGTAGCTCTCTGCGAACAGGACTAATTAAGCCCTTGTGAGAACAGAAAATAGTCAGGCACTATTTACAGGCAGAAAGTGTTGGAACAGTCAGAGCTATAATCATTGGCTCTGAGGTACCTTTAGACAGCAGTAAGCAAGAGAGTAGACAATTTACTTGCAGAATGGGTTGAAAGTCAAGTCTGAATACTTAAAGTGGGTATTGCAATGTTCTGCCAGCAAATCTAAGTACATTGCAAACTTCAGTGGTGACCTGCTGCAGGAAAGGCTTTTTTTTTTTTTTTTTTGCCTTGTCTTATTATCTTCTTTCTGACAGTATTTTATCTCAAAGCTGTTAGCATCTGTGTTTCTTCATCTAACGCTGAAAACCAAACTCATACTAGATATAGGTGTCATAACGTTACAATGCTGCCTGCATTTAAATAGGTCATGTAAAAGTCTAGCTGTCTTTGCCAACATGAATTGTTGTTTTTCTAAATGGAGCTATGATGTTCTGTATATATTCAAAGATAAGGTGTGGCTAGGCTAACTTATAAGCCCACCAAAGCCATTTTTCATATATGTTCATCCAATTTCCTTCCTTCTCTTCTTAACCAAACTAAATGTTCTTTTCCCCAACCTGTTTGGTTCCATCCGCTTAGAGGATTGCAGAGACTGCCATTCCTTGTTTGAAGCCAAAGTCAGTCGTGCTGTTCTGTTTAGGTCTACAGGATGACAATTTATAGTTAGGGGATCACTGGATGTGTTAAGCAGTTCTCCTGCAGTTCTTAAGTAGGGGTTGTTTTGTTGGTAGGACCCTTAAGTGGGATTCTCTCTGTTTTAATGACAGCATTCTGGTGAGGTGCACATTTTAGCTCCTTAGTGATGGATATGCTTACTGCTTGACTAGTATGTTGTTCTGAGTGTGTTTTAGTAAATGGAATGTTTATGGATATTTGAATAAACAAATTCTGGAGGGAACATGCCGTGAACCTTCTTGCTGTATGAAACATTTTCTTCACATAAAGACTTTAATAAAAAGTCTTCTGTGGACTTAGATAAAGGCACGTATTTTGTGCTCTTTTAATTTCTTGTGCAAACTACTTGGTAAGTGATATTAGGTTTTGGGACCTGTTACTATTATAAGGACTTCAAGCCAACATATACCTATAGTTGTTTCTGAGTCTTTGTAAAATGCGTAACTGCTAATGGAAATGGAATAATTGAATTCAAGTAGTAGAAGCTGCCTTTTCAGAACAAATACCACCTCTGGCTTCTTAGATTTAATCTGAATGGTAAAATTCCTTTAGCTAGTGGTAAAATTCCATTAGCTAATCTTTAACTCCTGCTTGTACAAGAAATACTTGTATCTATGTCTCCCAGTCTGCAGTGGGAGCTGTTTTAAAAAGCCATGCAATGCAAAGATAAGTATAGCTGAGACTGCCTGTACTCTCAGTCCTGAGAGTACTGACAGGCTTTTACCTGCAGGGAGAGGGGTTGCATTTGGAACAAGGAAGTGGATGGCTAGTAGCACTGGAGATGAAGAGCCACTGACCACACATTTTGGCTTCTCTCAGCTCACAGTTTAGGTATGCTTTTGTTGTGAAGAATACTGTACTGCATTTCCTAGTGGGCTGCTCCTGAGATCTAGTGTTTGCCACTCCCTGGTGTATACTGAAAGATGAACTTTTTCTGTTTTTCTTCCTAATGCTTTAATTTATATCTTGGTCTATTTGGCTGGTGGAATTTATGGGCATGTATTACTTTGACTAGTGCTAGGAAGATAAGTTAGTGGTGGTGGAATCTGGTACTTTCTGACGTTATGGGATGATACAACCAATTTATTTGTGAAGAACAGTGTGCTTTGCAAATTGCTTTCATTTAAGCAATTATTTGTGTGTGTATGTATTCCCTAGAACAGCATATAGCATTGCAAGGCCGATAACGGCAATATTCTGCTGTTCTCAATATTAATCTTTCAGGCAAATCGTTTTTTTGTTTTAATGGAACATGACTGTAGAAATAAAAGGAAGAGTCTATTCATAATTCTTATTAAAGTAGCTATGTGACAAAGTGCCAGCTATTGGCTTTCTGCCTGCTGTACCTTCAGTGGGGAACAAAATGGATTCTTTTCTGAGGTGGGTGTCCTGAGAGTTGAGAAAAGCATAACAAAGTCAACAAAAGCTTTACTTAGTGGTTTTTCTGACCTTTATATTGTCCAAGCTAAGAGAAGGATGCTGAAAAAGCCTTGTGTCCTGATGATCCTAATATCCGTGGTTAAGTGCAACTGCTCTTTGACTTCCTGCTTTGTGACCTTTTAATAATTGGCAACCATATGAATTCTGCAGCATTGCAGAAATAGCTCAATAATGGATGTGTTATAAAAATCCTTCCGAGCTTCACTAATGTGGTGAAGGAAGTTGCTAGGTAGCTTAGACTTGATTTGTAAGATACTTCTTAAGGGGCAATTTTCAAAAACGTTTCTAGTATAGAAGAGGAATACTAAATTTCTTTGGCTGCCTGATAATTACTCATTTCATTCCAATGAAGGATATAAAGGAATAGTTTTTCGTGGTGGTTTTTTTTTTTTTTCCTCCTTATAGGTCATCCTCCAGAAACACAGAGTGTGATTTGCCAAAGCTTCCTTTCCTTTTTATTAGGATCTTTGATAGGTGTTCTGGCATTCTTATATCAACTAGGACTGTAGAAAAGGAAGATAAGTAATAAAACATTAAAACTTTCTGTTATAGAAGTCCAGTGTTTGATTCAGTAGGAGGTGACTTGCTGCAAAAATAATTGAGAAGATGTGTATTAGTTCTAGCTACTGTATCTGTAAAGCTCTTCTAATTTGGGGTTGATCCTATGGTCTGGAGTTCAAAGGCATGATATTTCCTGCCTTCTGCCGTGAAGGCAAACTCAAAATTTTAAGTTAAGCTGGTCCCTGATAGAGGGCAAGAGAGGCTGACCAGGTTTCACAGCACTCGCATAAATGTTTCTGTCTAAAACATCTAACTGGCGCGTGATGCTGTTGAAAATGCCAGTTATGTCAACTGATTTGGAAGGACTCCAATATACAGGTCAGTGTAGGGTAAGGGAGATGATACACAAGACTGTTCAAGACGATACTGAAAAAATCTCAGACAGTCCGTTAAGGTTGGGGTTGATGTAACAGTATAGGTCTGCATGACTGTGGGTAACCTAGGTCCGCTTTGGGTTTTGTGCTGCGGAGTCTTAAAATGCTATTGGAAAAGTGATACAAGATGCTCTCAGAAGGACATTAGTTTTTCATTCTTCCATATAAGCCCTTTCCAGCTGACTTTTTCTGTATTAGTTAACCGGTTCAAATACCCCCTTGTTATACATCACAGTAAAGTCATTGTGAAAAACAAAGCATGATCACAGAACCCATGACTGTTTTCCTCTGAAAACTCACATCTTGGCTCTGTTTCAATAGTTCATTATTATGTAAGTGCCTGAGGGCTTATCTGCCTGCAAGACTCGCATGAATGTTTTGTGCAGTCTAAGGTCATCCTTGGAAAGGTACAATTTCACATTCCTGTTCTTTTAGCAGTAAGCATGATGTGTCCAGTAGTTCTTGTAGTACCGCCTGAAATCTTACTACTTTTTGAGAGGGTTTATCCTACTCTCTTAAAACTCGGTGCTCCCTTGGAGATCCAGTTCTGAGGTAACAAAATATTTGAACACTTTCTCATTTCCAGCCGAAGGGACTCCTGAATTGGGTGGTAATCTTAGTTATGTCTTTTAATAAATGAACAGTTTATAAGCTTATAATTTGTTACAACATTCAAAGTCACAGGTAACAGTGGTGGTATTTGGGGTTGACCAAAACATAGTTGCATAATTTTTATCGTAGAATGGTGTTTAGTCATCCTAATGATGGAGTAATGGAGAATTACTGGCACTTAGAATTAATTACTAGGAAGACATAAAAAGGAAAGGTGTAGAACGTATGCATTACTGCTGCTTGCATTGGAGACTGCTTCTTCAGGGGATGTGACAGGTAATAGACCCATATCAGCATATTGTCCTGATGGTGATCCAGCCGCTAAGCAAACACGCAGGATGTGTATGCTGAAACTGCATCTCTTCCAGTGATTGTCCAACTGTCTTTATTCATCTTTGAGCTTTTGATTTGATTGTGCTGAAAATCTTGGATCATCTGGTAAGTGCCCTAGGTTATAGTAGGAGGCAAATGGTCTGTTAGTGAAAATTAATTCTGCTTTCTGTTGGAAATGTTGAATAAGGAAGCCATACAACTGGAAGGCTTTAAACTGTTAGGTGTAAGACTTTGTATAGAAATACAGCCGGCACTTATTGAGCATAACATAATATGTGTAATGTTTGAGCCAGCTTTTCCGTCTTGTGTACTACTTGCAGTATGGATGAAGTAGGTTGTATAACTTACAACTTTCCTTCCTCCACTGGAGTGCAATGAATGTCAGTTTGATACTGGCATGTGAGTGCCGTATGCTTTACAACTCTAGTGTCACAAGATCTGAAGATAAACTCTCTGCCTTCACTTAGTGAAATTTTTAGGCTCTAACAGCATGCCCTGAAGTGAAGCAGAGAGAATGGAAACGAATTACAGGAAAAGTCTCCTGCATTACTTGCTGTTTTCATGCTGTAATATTTATGTCAGAGGATCTCTCCCAGGCTCCAATTTCAAGCTCCCATGTGGACCAAAAGCAACATTGTATATGGCTTGACAAAAGTCCTTTCTGACTAATTTTAAGTGACCTGAGGCAGATTAACATGTGGATTAATGTGTTTGACGGTAATAAATCAGTTTTAGCCAGTAGTGAGGCAGAGGTTTGTTTGGCAGAGAGTTTGAATAAAACGTGGTATCTGGAATTACATTGAACATTTTATGGAGATTAATGTAGTGAGATGGTTAAAAAAAATTCCTGCTTTCCTTGATTTTGTGCTGATGCATCTTTATACAATTTAGCTGTAACTATGTGGAGTTTTGTCACAGTTGTTATCTTGGTGAGTGAGCCTACAAAAATCAAAGGATTCTAATTTAAATGGTATGTGTGCATCTATTGTAAATGTTTAATAGCTGCTGTATAGTACACATAGTCCAAGGATTTTTCCCCTTCCCCCTCTCTGTGTAAATTTATTATCTAGTTTTGAGCTAACTTGGACAAACAGCCTTCATGCTGATTTCACATCCTTCTTGTAGGAATCTTGGAGTTTAACCTTCCCAAGCTTGAATAAAAAGTTAAGAACCAGTGACAAGTTTGAGGTGGGAGAAATTGATCTGTACCTCCTCATAGGTAGCACAGCTAGTTGTCAAGAAGGCAGTAACAAATTAGAGATTAGGAATACAGGGTGGTTTTGGGAAATGCACTTTAGTTGTTAAAATAATTGCTGTTTGTTACAACAGAGGGAAGATACAAGATCTGTTTGTTTCATTGTTCTATTTCTCAGGACTGAGGCTTACAAGAAATTTGTACATTTCTGAAACAAGGAGACACTTATTGTGACAAGCTTGGCTTCCAAATTGGAGTTGATAGTTGTGGTGAGTGCTAGTTACATGCATGAGAGTACAAACCAGTCAGAGACAGGACTTGAACTAGTCATTCTTTTCCTCTTCAGGAAGGAAATTGTAGCAGGGCTTTGGGTATTTGGTAGGGTTGGGTTTTTTTGAGTGAATTTTTTTGTTTGTTTTTTTCCATACTTTTGTGTTGGTTTTGTTTGGGGGGGGTGCATGTGGTTGGGTTTTTTTTCTCATTTGTTGGTGGTTTTTTTTTTTTTAATTTTAGTTTTTCCTTAAACCTTCGCTCATTCTGTTCTGATTTGGCAGTGGAGATTAATTACATCAAAATTGCTGTGTGACATTTTTAATACAGTTCATGGAAGAAGGTAAAAATCAGTCAGTGGTTAACAGATTTTATCTAATCTGTATGTAAGAATCAAAACTGGGGCACAATGAGTGTTTTGATTTCCTTGAGTCTCTGGAAAAAGGCGAGTCATTCCACTGGAACTTGGAATTCCAGAATAGCTAGAACATAAAGCAGGCTGGGTCAAACTAGAAATCCCTCTGGCTCAGCATCCTACGTTATTGTGGAGCTGCTGCTTTAGCTTCTGCCCCATGAGACTCTCTGACCACCCTCATATGTAATGCAGGTAGGCTGCATGATAATCCACCCTGTCTGCCTCCAAGCCATGCTACAGAAACATCTATGTTCTCATGTTCCACTTGCTCAGTTTTCTTGCCCATGCACAAAGTGACAAGACCTCCTGCCAGAAGAGACCAAGAAGTGTTGAAACTGGCTTGTGCTCAGCAGATTCTGTGTTTCACTGGGGATAAGCTGATGGGTAGTGTGAGAGTTGTAGTATGGGTGTGTTCCTGGTACGGTTCACTTGGTGTGTCCTCCTGCTGTGGTATGAATCCTGACGTGTGTATGCCATATGTGCCAGGTTGCAGCACCTCTAACTGAGACTGACTGTGTTTCGTCCCTAACCTTTCTATTTATACCCTTCGAGTCTGAAGCTCAGCCAAACTGCAGGACCACCTACTGGTTCCAGCCAAGCTGGCCATTCAGGGGAGAAGGAACAAACTTGGCAAATGAGATTCTGGCAGCTATAGGGTTTTTCTGTTCCCTTGTCCTCTTTTGTAAGTTGCTGACCAGAGCGTCTCAGAGTAGTGCCTACTGGCTTCTTTGATGCCTTTGGGGAGTTATTGGCATTGTTAGGGTGCTTGGCCTGGTGTCCCTGAGAAATTTTCTGTTTCAGCCTTCGTCCTTTCTTTTGTGGGGTTTTCATTTTCTGTCTCATAATCATCTGACTTCTTCTCTGTTTTGTTTTGCTTTTTTTTAAAAAAAATTATTATTATTATCCATTAGGCCCCTTATTGTCCTTCCTCAGAGAGGCTACTAAGATTTTTGTAAGGATGCACATACCCTAAGGAAGAAAATAGCTTCTAAGCATTAATATGCAAGCAATATATGATACACATGCACTGGTATTTAGGGCCTTCTAGAGCTAGAGGTGGCTTCATGTGCTTAACACCCTTTGAATTTATCCTGTGCATTTTTCCAGTTTCCCTGGGAATCCTCATCCTGTAGCAAGGAGTTCCAAGGCTTACCAGTTTGCTGTGTCAAGAACAACTTCTTTTTGTGTTTGAGGTCACCATCTGCCAACTCTGTGACCAACCTTGTTGCCTGACAGGCAACACTTGGTATTTTCACTTTTTCTTCTTGTTGTTTTGGGTGGTGGTGCTGTTGTTATATACACTTAAGATTGGGAAACCTTGTGCTGTGTTGAAATCTTACTGCAATTTTGAGTGGTCAGCTCTGGTTTTAAATAAAACTTTCTTTGCTATTGCGAAGCAAATACTTTCTTGAATCATTTAGTAAATGTGTAAAATGTGATGTAAAACGTCTGAACTATTACTGGTTAACTAGCACGTGATAGAAATAGATTTTGTGTTCCATAAATGCAAGGCTTGTGTCGCTTCATACTCTTGTTTCCTTAGCTACAGCTGCTTGCTTGTCTACATAGGTGGGGACTTGCCTGGTTATCTGGGCAGGTCAATTGTCCTCCAAGATTTCACTTCTGTTCTCTTCTAACACACTAACTTCACAACACTGATTATCGACCTTTCTTAAGTCTTAAAAATCTGTCAGTGTCTTACTTTTTTTCAAAAGCATGCATGCCACTACTGTGCTGTCAATACTGTCAGTACTGGAAGAACCTTTTGTGCTTTTTATAATGGCACACCTGACAATTTTAGAAGTGGATAAGGCAGTGTTTGTGCTCTGTTTACACCTGACCCCTGTATAGAGTTCTCAGCTAGGTTTCCAAGTACATCTTTGGCATGCACATTAGCCGTTGGTTCCTATGTGTAGCACTTGGTCTCCACTGAGAAACTTGGCCTGTATTTTCTTAGTATTGATGACAGCTGTGTGTCCGTGCACATCAAATGAATCTGAAGAGCTGTTTTTTGTCTCAGTCACAGCCATGGTCATGATAGTCTTTTAATCAAAATTATACTAGATTGTTTTCTTTCTGCAAGAAAAATAAGTTGTTATACTAGAATGTGATCCCATATTTGCTAACTCCATTGACAGTAGATGTTGTGTCAGTATAAGGTATTTTTTTCTTCTTTCCAAAATAGTTTATCTGAATAGTTTTACATGTATTAACACCCCTTACAGATGCATTTAGGCTAAAGTAAGAGTACTTTCAGTGAGTGTTTGAAAACTAGGACAAATAACTATTCAGTAGTTTGCTGACCTAGTTCTTGCTCTCTGGTCATATTCCTCCTGTCTGGGCCCTTGTCCAGGAAATCAACCCAAATTCCTACCCTTCCTACTCTTAAGAGCATGGATGCTTATCGACTTGGCTATGCTTCCTTCCTGTTCTTAGGGTTTCTTAAAGAAATCAAGTGTCTTCTATGATGTCGAGAACTTCTTTCTGCAAACAGAAAGTGCAGACAGTGACTGCTTATCTTGCTGTTTTTTGCGTTTAGGTGCTGTCATAGGATGTGTATGAAAGGCCCTTTGGTACAAAACAACATTGACTGGGTCACCCTGGCACAAAGTGTTCCCTCTGAGGAAAGAATGCGTTACAAGTTCAGACGGCCCATTTGGTTACTTTTCATGGGTCCATTTCAGGCTTTGTTATTATATTGTAATTTTTGTGTAACACTTCAAAGACTAACAATGCTCTTGAGAATTGCAAAATGGGAGAAGGAATGGAGGACCTCTTGGAGCAGGTCCAGAGGAGGGCCTCAAAGATGATCAGAGGGCGGGAGCACCTCTCCTGTGAAGACAGGCTACAAGTTGGGGTTGTTCAGCCTGGAGAAGAGAAGGCTCCAGGGAGACCTTATAGCAGCCTTCCAGTAGCTCAAGGGGGTCTATGGGAAAGATGGGGAGGGACTCTTTATCAGGGAGTGGAGTGATAGGTTGAGGGGTAACAGTTCTAAACTAAAAGAGGAGAGATTTAGATTAAATATAAGGAAGAAATTCTTTACTGTGAGTGTGGTGAGACCCTGGAACAGGTTGCCCAGAGAAGTTGTGGATGCCCCGTCCACAAGTGTTCAAGGCCAGGCTGGATGGGGCTTTGAGCAACCTGGTCTAGTGGGAGGTATCCCTGCCCATGGCAGGGGCGTTGGAACTCGATGATCTTTAAGGTGCCTCTGACCCAAAACATTCTATGCTTCTATGACTCCATCCATGTTACATTCTTGTTCACGGGCAAAGATGTAACACCCTTTGTGCGTGTGTCTGTGTGTATATAAACATAATGTGTAAGTAAAGCCAAGAATTTATTGTTAGTATAATAGAAATCTTAAGTCTGACTCAATCATTAGTGTAGATTTAATTCTTATGGAAATATTAAGAAGAATATTGCAGTTAGAATACTTACATATGGGGGAAAATATTGCCAAGCACAGCTAAAATTGTAACACATGCAGTTTTTGTTTTCTGTCCCTTCTGCAGTTACTTTTACCCTTCCATTGCTGCTCTGGGTCTTTAAGTCAGCAGCTTTAGACTTGTGGAGGGGATAACAGGAGGTTGTCAGCCTTGGGAGTCATTTGTTGGGAGAAGTATGATACTGATGATGCCTGTTTCTTCCTCCTCTCTCTAGGATCCACTTGGATTTTTTTTGGTGTTCACTTTTATACCTCTTTTCTTTCTTCATTGGTCTATAGCTCCAGGTTATGTCTGAATTTACTATATATGGTGCCCTTTATGTATGTTAGTTACTATTTCTTTGTTACCTGTAAAGCCAGGTTTGAGTAGCTCTGGGTCTGTGGTGTTTTGTTTTTTCTTTAACTGACCATTAGGGAGTTTTTTATAGCCATGGGGTCTCTGCTGGCAAGGCTGTGTCCTGTCTCTTGTCCCCCACCTGTGCTCCTCTGTACTGCATCCTGTCTCTCCACTTTTCAGGGCCTCTGTTGTCATACTAGGCCAGTATTTCTCAATATCATTGTAAATACCTCTTTCTGTGGAGGACAACTGGAGGTTATATCACACCAAGGTAAACAAAAGTAAAAAAAAAATAAATATAAAAATTAGTCATTGATACCTAGTCCATTAGAGAAGCTTCTGTCACAGCTAAACTGAGTAAAAGGCAAGTCAGGAGAAGTTCAGACTGAGCAAGCCTGACCAGCCTGAGTCTTGAGACCTTGCAGCTCGATACCATTGCTAGCAATGGTAGTACTCTTATTACAGGGCTGCAAGGTTATGATTCTGCACCCTTCAATGTCCACAAATCCCCGCCTGTCACTCATATGTCCAGGAAGGGCGTTGCAAACCCTCCTATGACTCCAGGCTCCTGAGTAAAGGATCCTGGAGGTGTCTTCTCTTTTCCATCTTCTCTTGCTGTGTGGTGACCTGTGTAGGTCTGAGGGTAAACAGTAGTGCTTTATCATGATATATAGCCATCGTTATTTAGTCTAAGTGCTTCACATAATAGTCTTGATTTTCTTTTATGAATTTTATTATTCCAGTAAATGCTGTATTCTATCTGTGATAAAGGCAACCTGAATGTCTCACTTCAACTTTTTGTCTTTTATGTGAAATTACTATTTTATTCCTGTTTTGTAGTAAGGTATTTTTATAAGTGTAAATATTGTGTCTATTTCCCTTGAGGAATTTTTTGCTTAATCTCTTGTTGTCACTATCTTCTGTTGTGAGTTGTCTGCTATAAATAGCTTGACATAACAAAATTATCTTTATTTTATCGTAATGGTGCTAATTGTCATTCATCCAATGTTAGGGTCGGTCCTCATTTTACTAAACAAGCAGTGTTGCTCTGTTATCAAAGGGTGGGTAGCACTTACATGCAATATATTTTTTTGTTGAAAGTATGTAGAAGTGAAGTGCTCCTCATTGCCACAGCTTACTTACAGCATTTTTTTTTTGACAATTCCAATGTGTGTTTGGGTGGCTTTTTTTTTTTGTCAGATAGCAATATGGCTATCTGAATGCATCAATAAGTGATATTAAGTCATGCAAGACATCTAATGTGTGCATTCACAAAATGCTTCCTTGTTACTTTAAAATTACCTTGCAGCATGCTTGTGGTCTTAATCTGGTTTGAACTTAAAATTTACACTAACATAGCTGTGCTGATTGGACTGCAGGCTGCAGCTGTACCAGTAAAAACCTCTGCAGGGAACACAGTTATACTAGCAAAAATTGTTATGCCAAGATGGTAAAACAAACCACAGCAAGAAGACTTGAGTGTCTTTTCTAGGTCCGGTAAACGTATTTTGAGTTCAAGCTACATCTGTACTTAAAGAGCTTGCATGTTTACAGATAATAATTTTGGTTCTTAGAATTTCAGCAGTAATCTCACAGAGTATCTATAAGTAGACTGTGGGTGTTTGCTGTCTCTCCTAAGTTATAGGACAGTAGAAAGTAGAAGAATAACTTAACATTTCTGCTTTTGAATTACATCAGTGATGTATTGTGATATCAGTGTCCTTGGTCTTGTTTCAGAAATTGAGATGATTTCAAACATTGTTACCAGGAAAGAAATGTATATCTGAAAGAGTGGTACTAAATGGTAGAGGACACTAAAAGTTCACTTCAGCTGACTTTCTTAACTCTCAACAAGGATTATCTTTTAAAAAACCAAGTTATTCTCTGGCTACTGCGTTAAGGAAGTTTATGTAATTAATAAGTAGCTTTGCCTGGTCTTATCTAGACCTTCAGCCATTTGACGAAATCTGCTTGTGACTGACATAGATCTACTGTAACTAAATTGCACCTGGTTTATCTCGTTTGCTTGAGTTATGGTGGTTAAGAAAGTATCTGAAAAAGATGCTGCACCACTTTTTTGATCTTAGTCTGATACAATGCTGTGGATGTCGTTGTTGGCTATTCCTACAATGTTCTCGTAACGTTTGCTACAGAAAAGTAGGGAATTCTTAGAATTGCCTGACTTGGGGCAAAACAACATTATGGTTTTTGAGGAGGGAATATATGCTGGTTTCAACTGAAGAAATACCACCGTTGAACATAAGTGAAGGAGTAAGTTTCTTCTGTTCTTACTTCTTACAAATATGGGAATGCAAACATATTTTGTAGACCAAACCTGTCAGCCACAAAATAAAACACTGATGAGCAAGCTCACAGCCTCGTGAGTAAAGATTATCAGCAAAACTAGGGAGTGGCTGCTTCCAGAAACTGGGAAGAGTGTGGTGGTCAGCTTTTTGCAATCAAGCTTCTGAGATCCTGACCGCTGTATTAAAATCTGTAATCTTGGTAAAGTGTCTGGTTTGCTAGGTCAGGTGTGGTCTGCAGCTGGTCAACAGGTCATAATAAAGGCTGTGGTATGTACATATGTAACAATTAAAGGCTTGGGCTAGCAGAGAACTGTCAGTCCTTAAAAGATTAGGAAAATACTGCCTATAAAATGCATAAAGAATTAGAATCTTGGGTGTGTGGTCCCACCCTTTTTGTCATGTTTTCCACACGACTTTTCTGACAGTGTATTGAGCCAATTCAGCTTGCTAGTTTGATAGTAAATGATTATCTCATTCTGTTTGGGTTAACATTTTTCCAGACTGCCACCTGGTTGTGACAAACATCATAGTGCCTCTGGCGGGTGGCAGCGATGAGAAGTGGAGCTGTTTGATGTCCTCCCAGGGAGAAGTCGGGCTGCACTCTCTTGGCACTAGCCAGCCCTTGAATCTGTATAGTGATGGCATCTAAGTAAAGAGATGTCCAAGCCAAGCTAGTAAGAAACACTGAAGGCAACTGTCTTAAATGCTTTCTTACTTGAAGTTTGTAGCCTAAAACTTATGTATTCCTCTTTGTTTTTAAAAGCAGAGTGGTAGAGGGGTTTCTTGTACAGTTGCTCCAGGCCTTGGAGCATTTTCTTGAATTGCAAGAGATCTTGGTTCAGTTTCTAGAGAGTTTCAAACTTTAGGCTTCCTAGGAGGAGAGTGTTGTACCTGCCAGGGTAGAGGAATGTTTGCCCCCTGGATTGCTGCTGTTGATTGCCATTTACATTCTCATGCAAAGATCCTCTCTGTAGAGGGGGAAAAATGAATGTAACTTCAGTTTAGTAGCCTAGCTCTGGACTTTAGTGCTTGCTCCAAAGACTCTGTGATTTTTCATATTCACCCAGCAGTTCTTCTGTGAATCCTGCCCTTGAGGCAGTAGTTAAGTGAAAATTTAGAATACATCCTTTTAAGAGGAAAGTAATGACTAATTTGAGTCTTTCACTTTTAGACAATCTGTGATCCAAAGTGTTACTAACAAAACCAACTGCATCTTTTTATTGTTGGCAACCGTGAAGTTGGTAACATGCCACAGAAATAAAATCATAAAAGGGCACAAGGACGGAATGTTTCTCACTTGGAGAGAAACTGAGCCATTTAATGAAAAAAATGAACCTCAAGCAAGTTTTTTTTTTTAGTTTGGTTTTTTTTTTTGGGAAAGCAATGTGAAAATGACTTGAACTTCTGTTCCTTGTCTTGTACTGCTTCTGTGGCAATTCTCTTTGGTTTTGGTTTATTGAGAAGTAAAACTAACTTACACCAGTCATCCAGTCTCTATAACAACTGGGCATTGTGCACTGGGGGTGGGCCAACCTCTGACGTAGCGCTTAACCCAGCTACAAAACTGGAGTCCAGTTTTCAGTACAAATTGGACAAATGTTGTAACAATGTAATGGGATCCTCTGAAATGGAAGCATTCGTTAATGTAGGCAGGCTGTTGGCTTTTTCCCTTTGTGGACCCAAATGCATCAGAATGTGCCTGATTGTTTGCCTCTGTAGCCTGCTGTGAAATAGTTTAGGCTGAAGTGTCCAGTGACAGTTTAGGAGTTACAAAGACAGCTTTTTGGCCACTGACCCTCTGCGGGAGTCTAATCTTTGTTTTGTAGATGTCTCTTTATCTAGGGAAATTACATCTAAGAGAAGAGGTGCTGGATTGCTTCCCTATTGTTACTCATTGTTAAAGACGACCTCCAAAGAATTTTTACAGCCTGATTCATACTTTTCCATTAGGGTACACTGAGAAAACAAGGTTTTCTGTGTTTTTTTTTCCTCCTTCCCCCGTTCATACACACCCTTGCTTGGTTTCTTTTTTACTGTAGTTTTGGAAAAATTTGGAATGTTGCTGTGGGTGTTTAACTCCTTAATTGTAAAAGATGGCTCAATTGTTGAAAGACTCTTCAGGAAAAAAAAAAAGTAAAAGTCTCTTATTTCAAGTTATACTCTTGAATCTTTTCTATATTACTGTTTTGTTAATTTTTTAGCTGTGGCCTTCTAACTTAGGGGAAATTCACAAATCTACTTAAAATGTATGAATTTCTTACCTTTTCTGCTTTGCTTTATGCACAATGAAAAAAGCAGCCAACCAGTGGATATCCCATATAGTTAACATGACCCAGCATGGGTTAGGTAGGCCACATGTGGGTGACACTCAACAGCAGTCTTAACTCATGTGACACAGCACTTCCTGTCTGACTTCCTCTTCCTCTTTCCCTTACCCAAACTCTATACGCATGCCTTGCATTGGCATAGGTGCTTGCCTCATTTCCTTGGTAAATGGACCAGGGTGCCATGTAGACAGAAAGGCAAAGGTGACACCTGCCCCCAACAAAAAAAAAAAACCCAAAACACAACACTTTTCCAATAGCTCACTGTTGGTGAACTCACTTGAGCACCAGTGCTGGTGCTAGGAAATGAGGGAAGCAGATGGGCAATAGGATGATTGCATTGTCACTGAGAATAATTTAAGCCTTTGTGTGATGTTACTGAATACTGTTGGTGTTACTATACCGTTTGGGAGGGACTACTTGTGACACAGCCTCCCTTCCAGAAAATAATAGTAGAAATACAATATGCCAAGAAAGCTACCTTTTGTTTGGTGTACCTTTTTTCAGTCAATGTAGCCGGGGGATCAGCTATTTTACAGGCAAAGATTACTGGAAGTAATTTGCCATTTGTACCTGTGCTAACACTTCTGGAAATGGAGTTGTGCCTGTTTTGTTACTAAGGGCTAGTCCAAACAACTTTGGATTTGGTAAAGTTACTTAACCCATAGGTGGTTTACCATTCAATTAGCTTGGCCGTTCTACTGGCGTGGATGTAGCTGGCCAGCTAGTGATGCTCTTGTAGCTGTGATGGTACATGGACACAGGCAAGGCAAAGTTGGTAGATTGAGATGGTATCTCTTCCAAGACTTTTCAGGCACTCAAGCCCTTAATTGAATATTAATGAATATTCTGAGAAATGATATGGCCTGAAATTTTCATGATGGCCTTTTGTTCTTTTGATAACTAAGCTCTGTTAGGGAGAATGAGCTAACTTCATGAAGATTTGTCCACTGTGTATACATTGCTTATGCTAGTTTAAGGGATGGTTTAAAGATGAGCAAGTAAAGAGCATACAGTGGATGCCATTGCCCTGAACAGGAAAGTTTCTATTAGAAAGGCTGTTGATCAATGAGAAAGGAATGGTGGAGGATGCTGTTTTCATTCTTCTTCTAAATACCAGCTACAGACAGAAGGAAATAGCTTTAAAGGGATCATTCTTGTGCTGCTTGTAAGAGGAACGTACTGGGAAGAGCCGGATGCTGGATGCTTTGCTTAGGGGTAGTTTGACCATCCAGGACTGTGTTTTATTCTTCAAAGGGAGTTAAGTTTAACTACAAACACTACCCTTAGCGTGCTTTCTTTGCTTTGCTACTGTGTTGGCATTGTTTAGCTTAGGTAGAAAACCCAGTCCTTGTGCCAGTTGAATTCTGGAAGGTTAGAAGGGCTGTATCAGTTATCCTAGGCAATATCCAGGAAGATCTTGCGAAGAATAGTAGGATCAACTTGTGGTGCTTGAGTCTGTGTAAATACTCTTTCCTTGTCACCTTAAGGAGTGAAGCAGCTTCCTAAATGTGCTCTGTAATTGTGGATGTTGACTCCTCTGACATTGCACAATTGTAGTGCACTGCTGAAATAGTTTTGCCTTCCGATTCTGTTCTCGGAAAGATGACGAGTGTCTGTCTACAGCTTGAAACGGGCACTGACTCTCCTTGCCTTGACTTCTGAACTGGGGTGGAGTGAGCAGCTGGAAACGATGACCTCTTGGGCTTTGTAGGTTGTGTGGTGGTAGCAGCCACCAGATTGTTAAGTCGACTAGTGGAGTGCTACATTTCTTGTTTATAAGCTGTGTTTAGAACTATGATAGTATTAAACTGGTAAGTCCTTCTAAAAGCTGACTTAGCCTTAGAAGAAAAAAACACCAACAAACCAAACTGTAGATGTTCTCAGCTGATTTAAACACAGCAGGAACGCACTGCTTGATCTAGATGCTGATATTATGCTTATTACATATGCAATCATTAAGTAGATTTTTAAGTTGTACATGACAATGTCCTCTTTAAATGGAAGATAACTTTAATGAAAATTTGTTTGTTGCATGCTCAAAAAAGCTAAAGGACATAAATATAAGATTTATAATCTCAGTGCAATTCAAAACAATGTCTTCCAAGACCTTAAATGTTCTATGTTTCCATCTTACAGCTTTTATGAGCTACCTAACCTTAGAGAAAGAAAGGGGCAACAAGTCTCTTCATTCACAATGTTTCAACCATTGTCTTCCGGCTAGATGCTACTGACCATTAGATGTCCCATTTTCTTAGGAAAAGGTCATCCTAGTCATTCAAAGCCACCTCTGAACTGTGGAGTCACAGAAACTTTAAAATAGAAATGAAAGACCATCTATGGCTTTCCAGTTCATAATTTCAGGCTGCTTTTCGCTTGTGAACAAATAGCTCTATTAGCGCTTTTCTGTTGGCAACCCCATGCCGCATTCAGGCATGCATTTTTGGCTTTTGTAGTACATTTTTTTTTTTATAAGGACTAGAAACCAGTAGTGATGCTTTTGGACTGTCTTTCGACTTGCTTACCTTTGCATACTCGGTAAGGCCACGCGTATTGAGCACTGAAAGGATCCTGTGTGAAGGACAACATGGAAACATCTTGGCTCATTGAGTGATTCCACAGTAATTTCAAGAAACAGCCACTTCTATTTATGCAGAGCTCTGAAGTTCAACTCTGCTGAACGCAAATCTCACTCTCTGGAGGTGAAATGCATCTTTTATTTTTAAACTTAGTGATTGCTTGGCAGTGAGTGCTAGTGAAGTAAATCTTCAAGGCCTGATTTAAGAAGTCTCTTGGCATTCTTGTATGAGAAGAACCTTTCGCAAGCATCTTGGCTAAGTGTGGTTAAGCCTGTTGTGTTGGTTGTTACTGCGCCTCTGAGCATTGCTCGCACAATGTCACAGAGGTGATATAAGGACATGCTCTTAGGCAATGTAGCAGGTAATGCAGCACACAATGGCAATTCTATTGCTTAAAGCTGGCAGAAAGAAAAACTGGTAAAACTCGCTGCTTAAATGTCCAATGCAAATTAAAAAATCGTTGAAACTAACTATGGCTGTTTCACCTAACTACCAATTTGAAATGTTGTGTGGAAATGTTTTGTGGTAGGGGTGTGTGTTTGTAACTGTTGTTTACAAACAGCTGCTCTGCTTACTTGTATTTTTTTCAAATTGGTACAGTGTACCTAACTTATAAGAGACTAATTTCAGTAGCCTTTTAAATGAAGACACCCAATCAATTTCATTTTAAACTGTAGTTCTCATTGCATACTTTTCTTTCTTCCCTAGATCGGTTTTGCCAAATGGCAATGTGATGATATCTTCATGTTTCTTGCTTAAAAATAGAATTGTGAATTGGCTGCTTGAAATAGGACAAAAACAGTCAAGATTTCAGTTGTTCTGTGGCTTTCGAAATATTTGTTCTTGTTCTTAAAAGCCACATGCTCAACTTCTTTATTGGGCTTCTTGTATAATGTTGTTAAACCTTGCCTTAATTTTCATGGGGTGATGGTTCTGTGGCTCCTGTGTTTACCAAGTAAACAGCTGTGGCCATTTCAGATGTTACGTCTCAGATGAAGGTTACTGACCCTGTAGTGGAGTTAGCAGGAAGGTGGCCATACCATCTGCTCTGCTGTCATATTGTTCAACTTGCCTTCTTGGGTGATTAAAGCAGTGTGCCATACTGAACCCGGACAACTGAGGTATCATTTAGTTCTGCAGAGTCTGTTATCTGCTCATTAGCAGCTCTCTCCTCTGGGGATTACCAGGCAGCTGAGGCGATATAATATTACAAACTGCTGCAGCAAAACGAACTATAGCACATTTGTCAGGGCTGAGAATTATCTTGCAGTGATCATATATAAATGAGATTAGTCCCTGAAAGGAAGGAGCACATTATTTATTGGCGTTTTGGAGGTGACGTTTTATTACAAGACTGCCAATATCAATCCTCCATCTGATATTTTTAATTTCCCCTCCTATGTTATGACAAAGTTCAGGATCTTTTATTGGGCGCTAAAATTCCAATCTAATTATGCACCCTGTTAAAACTTGTTAGATGGGTTATCTTAATGTTATGTGTTAGTCACATCTAAGTACTTATATGTTACAGTAATAGAATGACACCAAGTGATTAGTACAAAACGAATAGATTCTCATTCAAAGTGATTCTGAAGCCTCAGCTGTGGGCTAATTCATTCTGGTGGCTTCTGGCACTCCGATTTCAAAGTGCTCTGGCTGTTGTGTCTCAAGGCAACCAGAGTCAAACAGGTATCTCTTGACTGGCTATTAAAGTCACCACACAGTGATGTACAAGATAAATAGGTAACTGATAATACTCTTGGATGAGGGCTCAGATTAACAGGTTGTTATTAGGTAATCTTCTGCAAATTTAATTACTCTTCAGCATATTGAGTAAAATTTACCCTGAGTCCTTTTTGCAGTGTTATAAGTGTAAAATATAGTTACTTTTCTGAGTAGAAACCACGAGTTGTGGCTTTTGTGGGGGAGTTATCTATTTATGGTTGCTGGGATGGGATGAACAGTGTTTAAATCTGTCTGGTCTAAATCCTTATACAAGTAAAGGTACAGACCCATTGCCAGCAGTAATTGTGAACATGTTAATTTAAGCAAGGGAAACGTAATCACTGTGTGTACTACTGCCTGCATTGCAGTCTCTCTAAAGTCAGTTGCTGCTTGAACTCTGCTTGCTTACTACTACCCAAGCAACTGTACCAGTGTCCTAGTTTTGGTGAAACCTAGCCCAGATGATTTCAAATGAGCTTCATACCCACAAAAAGCTGATAGTTATAGAGTGTCTGTGATAAGTAGTTTATTTGTAAATAGTATTAACAGTCCAGTGTTTGCAACTTTGTAAAAATAAAAATAATAATGTATAAAAACATAACTGTTACTATGGAGCTCACTTTCTGTCATCTTTCAAAGTTGTCTTTAACTTGTGACCACTAATACTTTCATATCCCAACACAAGATGAGAATTCATTGCTCAACAATGTAGAAGTCTATATAATTGATCCCATGGGAGTTTAGGCACATATAAAAGCAGTTGTTCTAGCTGTTTGTTAGCTTTTAAGCATGCTCTTCTTCCAGCCAATTCCTCCACACTCCTTTTTAACTTCAGTTTTATTATACAAACTGTTTGTCTTTCAGAGCAAACACATAATCGGCTAAACTGAACCAAAAGGAAGAAGAATATCTGAGAAGGTTCCCAGAATCTCATGAATGAACTAACGGAACTCGATAATGCTGGTTCTCCAGAGCCAGGTCTGCGGCTCAGAAAAGGACACATGTCTGACACTGCAACAACACAGGCAGCCTTTGAAGAGGACAACTCTGAGGAGAAGCTGCTTCTAGTGGAGCCACCTCTGTCTTCTGACCAGGAAAGTGTAAGTTATATGATTATATATAAAGTTTGCTAGGAAAATGGAATTCTGATGTAAGTGCTCAGGGCTTGAAATATGTTCTGGAAGTGAGAACCATAAGCCCACAATCTCTTTATGTCTGCTAAATAATTGTAATAAAATAAGGGAGATGCCAGAAATATTCAGTTGAATGTATGGGAACTTGGGTGACAAGACAAGGCATAAGTGTAAGTTTACCAGCTTTATTTTTTTTTATTCCCTCCTCAAAGAAATGGGACTTGTACTGGTTTGTTCTCTGCTGAGACACTGCTCATATAAAAAGATTTTTGTTCTGTAACTTCCAGTTAATCATAGGTGAAAGGAGAAGATACACTGTCTCTGGCTGAATGGAATCTGAACCTTGGCTAATTGCTGTTGTTTTAGAGATAAGGACAGAAAAATCTGTTTGCAAGGATTCTTGTTGTAAGAATGACCGTACTGGATTAGACCAAACATCCACAGCGCTCACTGTCCTATTTCGGACAATAGCCAGTAACAGACTCATAAGGCAGAGTACAAGGCTGAGGAAGCATGTTGTGTTACTTCCTTAGGACACTTTCCCAGCCTTTAGTAATTGGTGGCTCACAGATTTCCTGAGCCAGCGGCAATGTTTTTGAATTTTTGGTGCGTGAGCCTTTGTAAATTTTAGCAGCCACAACATCCTGCGGAAAGGCGTTCCACAGCTTAATTAAGTGTTGTATGCAGGTAATGTCTCCGAGCATTGGACAAAAGTACCTTCTGGTTAAAGAGCTTCAGAACTGCAATTAATGCTTCTCCCAGGATACATACAGATGGATATCAGCACAGTTAAGTGGAAAAGGCATTCAGCTTAGGCTTGCTATTAAATTTATCATGGCTTAATGAGTTTACTGTATCAGCTCAGCTACAGCAACTGTGTGGTTTTAGCCAGCAGCAAAAACATGCTGATTCTACTTAACGGTAGCCTTCAGTGCAGAAGAGTTGGGCTGTTGCTGTAATAGCATTTGTCACAGGTTTTGGGTGTGTGCATGGACCTCTGTCATGGTTCAGCTGACATGACGACCTGCATCAGGCTGTCTTAACTTGATTAGTTTGAGCCCTTATAGAACTCAGTTTCAAATGTACTAGCAGATACTCACAGCTAATAAGCCAAACCAATGCACTGTAGGCTGTACACTGCTAAAACTTCTGCAAGACACTCTCAGAATCATGATAACAGGAAATGACCAGAGTCTCTTTCTCTGCGTTGTATGGAAGATCATAAAGCGTGTGTATAAGGTGCAAAGTGTTAGCTAATAGCCAAGCTTGCTATGGGTAGGAAAAAGAAAAGTTGAGTTGTACTAGCAGATAAACATATGTATGTTCAAATTATCTGACAGCGTGTTTGGGATCACCTGTTCTTGAAGGCTGCTTTCTTTCTTGGCTCTGACTTTCCTGGCTGAATAATGTGAGTTGCCTGTTGCCTGAAG
Organism: Numenius arquata; assembly: GCF_964106895.1. Classification (NCBI taxonomy): domain Eukaryota; kingdom Metazoa; phylum Chordata; class Aves; order Charadriiformes; family Scolopacidae; genus Numenius; species Numenius arquata. Next base: position 65,236,547 of record NC_133577.1, on the reverse strand, counting down.
GTGGAAAAGCCCAAAGTAAAGGCCCATAACTGATTATGACTTATAATTCTTTCTGTACATTTGCTTAGCTAAATAAAAATAATTTGGATGAGTCAAAGTGTTTAATTTTAGGATTTTGGAAATAAAATGGTTGAAGTGCTCTCATTTTGTTTTTTGCTTTTTCAGGCATTCTTAGCATGTGCTCATCTCTTTCTTTTTTTTTTGTTGTTGCTTTCATCCTTATGACAAAAGTATGTGTTTTGGCTCACTACAAATATTTAGCTTGCTTGTATTTAATGTCTTCCCTCTTTCCCAGTCTCTTAAAACGCTGTCACAGAAATTTGTTTTTGCCATTTGGGATTTGCTGTTTCATCTTGAACTGTATCACTTTCTGTGCTGTATGTGGCCTCCTGCTTTTTTGACATTTTTCAGCCTAAACTTTTATTCCTGTCCTCTGTGACTTCTTGTTTTTAATACTGTGATATCCTTAATTTTTTTTTCTTCTTAAAAGGTTGAATACTTGATGCTTCAGATAAAGCATCCCAAAGCCATTCTGCTGTCAAAAGTACCAATATTAGCTTGCCAAATGGCCTTTATTATGTGACATACATACTGCAGTGTTCTAAATAATCTGGAAAAAAACATTATATATGTATATATATATATTATATATCATTCTCTGTTTTGTATAAGCCTCAGCACAGCTCTTACTGAAATGCTAGCTAAGATTCACTTTCTGCTCTACTGTACATTCTGGCTGGGCGCATCTGCCTCAGTAGAGATGACTTATTAGTGCAAAAGCATGATTTGCCTCTGGTTTTGAAGAGGCTGTTGTTTAGGTAACAGTAATATCGGGTTATTGTTCGTCCATAGATTGCAGTAGTACTTGGACACACAAGCTAAATGTAGCCTTAGAAGAGGACTCAAGTGGTGCACGAAATGCAACCACTTTGAAGCCAGCGGTAACAATTAAGGAATTCCTGTGTTGGAAAAGGAAAGCAGATGAGAGCTACATAGTGTCTTGATAGAACAGCCATGGTCATTTAATATGCTTCTACTTATGACAAGCTAATCATATTGAGTTTCATGAATGTAATAATATAGATGTATGAGATAATAGATACAATACTTCCCCAAAATTTACAAGGCCTAAGATTCGAGGTATGAGTGTAGAAAATGCTTGTATTTTATTCTGTGATAATATTGCATTGTTTACTATTCCTGTTACCTCCTATTGATCTATTTATATCATTGCAGCTCCTTTATTTATATAAAATCTGACTCAAACTTCTATACTAGATTCCTTTCCCTCTGCCTACTCTTATATCCACTTTCTGCTCCACTTGTAGGAGGAAGCAGTCTGAGCTCTGAAGAGGTAGTAGTTGCATTTGATGAATTATTTTAATCATCTTTTCTAAGGAGGTGTGTGGAAGCATAGCACTGTATTGTCCAGAATTATTTTTCATCTCCCCCACAGCTTGCATTGTATACTATATATTTCTAATCTTGATGGGCCAAAATATTGGCCCTCTTTAGATATAAAGCATCTTCATGGGAAAAAAAACTGAGGTGGTATTAAGAAATTCAAATTTAGTCCTGAAAGTTGTGGGTTTTTTTTTTTTTCTGAGGCCTTTATCCCTGGTACCAGTAACCTACCTGGGTGGTTGCATAGCTGTGAACTTAAAAATTACATTAAAGATCCTACTTCCTGTAAATTGTGGCATTCACTGAATACACGTTGCAAAGACTTGCTAGCTGTAGTGAGCATGCGTATTCAAAATAGTAACAAAACAACTGAATCCTTCTGTTAGTGCTGTTAATCTACCAGTTTGATAATGATGCTTAAAAGAAGATATGGATGATATAAAACCGATATCTTTTCCACCTGAATCTCTTAGTCTGTACTTTATCCCATAACTCTGTTCTCTCCTAGAGTGCACATGTGTTCCTAGATTATCCCCCTCTTCCTGTATCTGTTCCAAAGAATAGATATACATCTTGTTATCTTGTTGAAACATGCAGTTAGTGTAATGGCAGGTGAGTGGTGTTCCTTCTGTGACTTTGAGAAATAGTGACCAGTTATCTGGACATTAAGGATTTGGTGGGGTGAAAAGGATCAGGCAAGCTGTAGAAGTCGTCTCTTTCAGCAGTTTAAACTAGTTTCCTTTCTCACATACGTGTATGTGCTGATAAGGCATTTTTCAGCAGGTGCTTCCCTCCTGTAACACGCTGCATTGCCTATCCTTTGGGACATAATCTTTTCTCCTCTCCTAGTGTTTCTGTGTCTCGACTGCCTTTGTAATTCTAGCAGTGATATTTCCTAAAGAAATCTCTCTTACTGTGGCTTTGTTAAGCTGACACAATCAAATACATGTGACTTCTTATAACCTGATGAATGGGCTCTTTATGCAGCCCTAAAAACCTGCGCTTGACTCTTTCCTTTTATACTTCAACCTGTCAGTGACAGGAGGCAAACAAAAGAACCATTTTCTTTGCCTTTATTCCAATGATCGAGCTTCCTGAATGGTGATTCTTTTTGTGCAGTTGTCCTGTGTGGCACTGAAATGCACCCACGAAGTGGAGACCTGTTGCCCTAAAGTGTTTGGTAACATAGAGTAAGGGTTTGGAAGGAGGTATGCATAGCTCTGAAGTCATCTGAATGGACAGAAGAAATTTGGGCAAATATTTGGCTGGATTGCTTCTTAGGGAGCATGGGTTTCGACTTCAAGTGGGATTTACTTGACCTCTTGACAAATTTCATGATACCTGCATGTAGCTACAAGAGTCTCTAGAGCATAAATACCAAAGTGACTTGAAGGAGGGTGACTAACAGATTTTCAGGTACAAAAGAAAAGTTTTAGAATATTTGGAAGGTGAGCAAATAACTCCAGGCTTTTAACTTGAATCATAGAACATACTCAAAGCCTTTTCTGTTGCAGAAGTGTGTACACATTATCTACAAAAAGAACTTTGGTATTGACAGAAGGGTGCATGTAAATTCATAGAATTCTCAAGTTGTCTTTATGGTGCATGCTAGCTGAAAAAGATTTCTGAGTGAAAAAGATTTAGATGAAATCTTGAAGGCTAAAGGTAGACATTTGAGCCTTAAGAATATTCTTTCTGGAGCTAATATTTGTAAAATCTGATTGCCTTATATTTTTTTTCTTTATTGATTTACTTGCAAGCTTCTTGCTCAGTTTGAAACCATTTAGCTTTATTTTCAGTCTAGCATTTTACTATTGGTACTTGGAGTTATGATTAAAAACCCAGCATCTGCTTCTTCATTTGCTGATTTCCTGCATTGCATTACAGATTTTATTGGTAGAGGTGTCTTTTAAGTGTGTATGGGAGAGTCCTGGCATAACAGAATTTGAGGGCCCACTGAAACATGTTTGCTTTTGCTTTAAGGCAGATTATGTTCAAAATTTGTTGTTGTGTAGAGTACTTTATCACCTCTTCCTTTGCTCCATTTTTGCAACTCTTGGGAAAGAACTTTTTTTTTTTTCTTTGAAAGCATGTGAATTGGCATTTTGCTTCAGATCAAAAGATCTTAACGTGAATTTCTCCTTCACTTGCTGTTCTAAGCACTGGAAGTAATGCATATTTTACTCAGACTGCTAGTCACTGAAGTAAGTGCTTGAATTTAGTATCTCTCCCTATAAACATGCTTTTTTTTTTTTTTTGTACAAAAAACCTTTTTTTGGATACACAGAGCAGAATATCTCCAAGTATTCCCACTTAGACAGTATGAAGATTGGAGATTGTTTCCAGGCTCCACAGGTTTGAGTTGGTCAGATGCTAACGCATCCTTCACTGACAGTAGACGTGCCTGTTTTAACAGGCTTTTAGAGCTTGAATGTCTGCAGAAAAGACAGAAACCGGTGACCTAGTCAACCATGAGTAGACAGTATTCTGCGCCCAGAAGGCTGGTAACGTGGGAAATGGCCATGTCTCTGTGTCTGCCTTGTCTCCCAGAAAACTCTCATGTGAATCAATAGGAAAGTTGTAATGGTTTATGGCCTGTTGAGTTGCAGCTGGGCTCAACTGTCTCCTAGGAGTCTGGCCTGTCTTAGTTCTTTGAGGTGGGAAGTGTTGGTACTCTGCTGAGTTTGCTGCCTGCCAGCTGGTTTTGTAACCATCGCTTGCTGGGCTGTGTGTTGAAACTAGGAGAGGGAGGGAGTGGTTTTGTTTAGAATTCACTGGCACAACTGTTTTCCAGGACAAGGGTTAGATTCCACAGTTTTTTGCCTTTGTTCTCTCGGAGATCATATCTGCTTGATTTGGGCAACAATGGGGGACCTGACGGCCTTTCACAGTGATATAAGGGAAAATAATCTTCTATTGGTGGGCTAACTTGCCTCTTCCTCCAACTGTTTCAGATTGATTGACTCTGCTTTTCTGTTAAGTTCAGCAGTACACTTTCAGTGTCTCTCTGTTTATTTTTTTAACAGAGCATGTTTTTCCCAGAAGCCCAGCATGCTTGTTTTTCTTTTTCTGCTGTCAGGATTAACAGTGACAGAGGAGCAGGAAATGACACATGAGAATCTTCTGTAGAAGGAGCGATTTCTACAGGCTTTTCCCCCAAAGCGTACTGATTAGCGCATGTGGGCATTGGGGTCTTTGGTCCTTGTCAAACTTCGAGATCCAACAAACCCTTTTCATCTGAAGATATTTAATGAGGGAACTAGTTCTAATCGGGGTGTATTAGCAAGGTTGCTGAAGCCAAAATGTGACTTTGTCCTAGGACTATTTGCTAAACGAGTGTTAAATGTTAGTGCTTGTTTTTAATGAGTGCCAGCAAGCAGTCACCCATGACCAGTTGTATAAAACTGTTTCCAAGTGCTATATTAAACGGAGTGTAGCTTTTATAAGAAGGTGACCTACAAAGGAAAAATACTAAACTCCAGGAACCTTCAAGTACTTAACGTTTTGACCAATAGGCTGAAAGGGGCTTTGGCACAGCACTAATGAAAGACTCTTTTTGGTCCGGTGACAGCAAAAACATCTTTGCACACCCTGCTTAGAGGGTGAATGTAGTTAGCCTTTTGGAAACTGCGGTGTGTCTGTGTTTACAAACCTGTCAGATTAACAGAGAATGTAAACTCTAAATGACAAAGCTGTTACTTTAAAATAACTTGGTATGTGCAGAAGTTAGAGGGAGTCGGGGAAAGTTTTAAGGTGCTGTGTTTTTCCGCTTAATTACTTACAGTCCAAAGAACATAAGCTGATGAAATTCTGAAAAATGTGCAACAGGCTTTTAGGAGAAAAGGCACGGCACCACCTATTGCTGCTTTCCCCTTATGAAAGACAGGTTGATAAAAGGTCATTTGACAAAATGGGCACAGAGGAGTTGCTGAAAAAAGCAATCTGGCTAGCTGCAAAGGATGTTACAGGACTGCGATTAGAAAAATAGCATTTTTATATTATAGCCTTGAACATATCTTGGCCTTTATGCTGAATGCACTCGAGTTACTGAATCTGGCATGGTGCCCCAAGAAACATTAAATGACTTGAATGTCATGTTAAACACTATTAATCATTCATCTGATGAGATCAAGATAAACAAGAGCAAAAACTCCCAAGTCATGTCTAGACTTTGTGACTTCAGTTAAATATGGGGGATAACAGTGGTATTGTAAATGCAGCAACGTATGTTGTCTAACTTGTATTTTAAAAGAGAATTGTATACAAGTTCTGAGTCATAGTTAATCAAGATATTTGCTTTTTCTGAACTATCTTGCCTGTGTCACAATGATGTGTTCATACCAAGGCAGAGTTCTGTCAGGCCACAGATAAAGAAGAGAGCCGGGGAGCGTCTGTCAGGAGCCAAAGGAAGCAACAGGAATGTTAGAACAGATTCAGACTGCCTCATGCTTTGGAAATTCCTGTGATGGTACCTTTAGGGCACTGGTGACATCTTGATGGTGAATTGATATCACAAACATTTGAGCTTTGAGACATGGGACTTCATTAACTCCAGAGCTTAATACTACATAGGTATGTGCACGGTCCGTTAGGCCCCCAAGTAACTGAGTGATGGCTGTCCAAAAAGGAACCCTAACGCATAAGAGTTCTGCCCTTTCTGGGCTTTAGGAGACTTTGTGTTGCAGTTACCAGTGTTAGTGGTTAACACGCACACTTCTGGTTCTGCATCAAACACCATACATGCAGGGCATGAAAACTGTCGAATTTCTGAAAGTGCAGTCCTGAAAGCTGCTGGAGGTTTTGAGAATACAGCAACCTATTGAAGTGATCATTAGTTTACCTTTTCTTAATCCATGCATAGCTAGGTTCTTAGGCTCCTTTCTAACTGATGAACACTACAAAAAGGAGGACTGGAGATCATTTGGCATCCAACTGGTACGTGTCAAAAAGGAACTTGGCCTTGAATGTGATCCGCAGAAAGTGTTCTGTAATGAATCTTAGCAAAATGGGAGCTGGTCCTCCCTTTGTTTCTGTTGCAGTACCTTGAGCTCCTTAACCGGTTATCTTAACCAACTTTATTATCTAGTAGGAAGCTCACCAAGCAAAAGTGTGAGTAATTTCTCCCAGATTAGTAGTGGATTAGCTAATCAATCCAAGGATCAGAGGGGTGCCAGGAGCAGCGTAAAGGAAGATGGGAGTGAGGGAGAAGAGGACCACTTTTGACAGAGCTTCTTACTTCATTCAAGTCTGACAAGTTTCAGTTTGCACACTCTTAATGAACACCGATCAACGATGTTTTCTAGCAAAATTGCAGTCTGAAGTGATGAACAAGAGCTTGCTTGTCACCTGTGCAAGTAGTAGTTGTGTGCAAACTCTCCAACTTCCTAGAAATCTTTAAACTGACATCAAGAAACTAGAGACCTCAAGAAGCTACAGTTTTGCCACTTGAAGTCCAGAGAACACAACTCTCTCAAAAGTGGAAAAAAGGATTTCTGGAATCTTTTTCTACCATTGTGACTTGACTTGTGACAGGCTCTTGCATAGTAAGGGCATTAATAAACACTGTGTCTGTCAACAGACTTGAGAGCATCAGTATAAAAACTGTTAATCTATGTGAGAAGGATAAGCTGTTGTAGTAGACAAGTATATTGCATTTACTAGAGCAGGTTTTACTGCAGTTTTGTCTGTAAACGGGGTCTTTGGGTATGTGATCTGACAGTTTTTGGACTGTATTCAGACAACAAATTCTTGTACTAAATGTAAACTTTTTTTCAACTTTTGTGCCATTGCTATATAAGAGGGAGGTTTTAATGTTAAAATAAACCTATTTAATGATGAGCACCGGGCAATTCGGCTCTTATAGCACCAGAGCAAGAAACCTAAGGTTTGGTTTTGGCATTAAACCTTTTCTATCCCTACCAAAGCACACTCTGAAATTCTTCAGAAGATATGTCCCTGGAAGTGTGTTGCCTGGAACTCTGTACAAAATGATTTAATCAAGTCTGGTTTCTACCTCTCTCACTTACCTTCCTGTGTATCACTGTTAACACAAAAGAATCTAGAAAAGCTCCCATAATAAAAAGCATATGGATAAACCAGTAAAACTGTTTTCTTCTGGCCATTGTCACTTGTTCTTCAGGTTTTGTTTATTCTCTGGTACCATTATGCAACTCAGGATGCACTGATACTTCTGTTGTATAATTTTCGTCTCATTAGGTATCTGTACTATGTTTTTTCATAGCTTTAACACTCTATGAATCTGTAGGAATAAAAATTGGAAGGATTGTTTGGTATTTCCATAGAATTAAGTGCCCATGCCCTCTGGGGCATGTATACAGAAGTATACAGAAGCTGTGATTTCTGATCCGTTTGAAAGACTGATTCTGCGCACTGCTTCATATGTGCAGCAGAAGAATGACAGCTGATGATTGCAACAAGTTTGCTTGTGGATGAGGTTTTTTATTTCAAGATAGCCAAAAAATTCTTTAGTCAAAATTTGAGACTACTTTTAAAAGAAATTGAGTAAATTAGATGATGTAAAAAAACAACTGAAACGTTAGCAGAGTGAAAATCCTTTTGGCCAATGATCTAGAAAGTACAACAGCAAAATCTGTTCTGGAAGCACATGGTTCAGGATATACCATGCCACATTAAATGTGAGAGTATTGAGTTTTGTTCTGGACTCTCATTTCCTGCGTGGTCTTAAGCAAGTGTGATTATTTATCCAATGTGTTCCCCATTTTAAAATGTGATTCTGTGGGTCGAACTTAGAAACAGTTGAAAAAAAATCCTAAAGCATATGCGTGCATACGTTGTTAAGTTCTAGAAGTATTCTTGAATATCTGATACAATCAGCCAAAGAGGAGAGAATGTAGATATAAAGATATCATAGAAAAGATGAAGGAATCTTTCATAGTGGAGATTTTACAATGATATACCTTCTGAACAGAAAACTGGTAGTTTTTCCCCTCAGTCATTGTCTGAAGAATTGAGGTCAATAGACTCCTTCAGATTTCCAAATGAAAACTAGCATTGGTGTTGCACTCCAACTATAGATTTCCAGCTTCCAAGAAGCACAGTTTACGGTTCTTTCTAATGCGATGTTACGGGAATGAGTTGAGAGAGGATGAATGTTCCAGAACAGACCTCATTTTGCCTCCTTAGCAAGAAAAGGACTAAGAAGCTGAGCTTTAGGTTTTTTCCTTGAATGCTAATTTTGCAGTTTAAGGGCAGGAAGGAGATAGTAAAATCAATTGTATTTTCTGGCATTAATCTGGACTGTATATATGACATGAATTCTTTTTATCACTAAAAGAAGCCCAGTAATGATTTGTTTGTAGGCAAATTGCCAAAATGCAAAGAGTTTGGACTGGTTCATAAATAGCTGTGCTCTTCGAGCTTTACAGTCTGTTCAAATTTAAACCTTCCCATCATTCTAGAAATGGGAGTATGTGGAGAGGGGGAAATGAACATTTTTTTGGCTTTGAGTCACTGGGCAGACTGCAATGAATACAGGCTTTGATTCCATAAGGGACCTTTTTTCCTTCAGTCCACCAAGTTTTGTAAATTGTGGATTACTAACTTGTTCACCCCATTCCAGCTGGTCATTGTGTGGTGCTGGGGGAGGGAGTTGTAGGGTAGCTAAAAGGCATAGCACTGCTTCTTGTATCAAATACAGTGGAATATAAACACCAGCCTTGCTTTTCTGTAAGGTGTGTTCATGGAAACTGAAGATTTCTTTGATTTGTAAGATTTTGCAGAGTATCATAAGCATTTTGTACAGACTCCTATGGCAGGGGATTTGCACTAAATGATCTTTAAAGGTCCCTTCCAACGCAAATCGTTCTATGTTTCTATAACCTTGAGTTAATTATTTATAACACTGAAAACAGAATCCTAACCAGAGAGATCCATTAGTAGAAAAAGCCAGTAAAATTGACAGTGTGGGAAATAATGTCAGTGAATGTTGTTGAGTCAGAGTGAAACCAAATTTGTTTTTTATAATTTACTTTCTGGTCCAACAGGTCACGTCCCTATTTTAGAAGGATATTAAACCCATTTACACCTTGTTGTTGCCTGATGCCTTTCTCAATAGAATTAATGGGGTAACCTAGGCGGTGAGAGTGTATTTAATACTGATCTTGTACTGATCAATACTTGTATCTATCATCTGCTATTAAATATAAAATCGTTGCCCAGACTTGCTCAGATGGAGTGTCAACTGGAATAATAAATTACGGTGAGTAGGCAGTACAAGGGACATAGATTATGTACAAAGATTCATTTAGTCAATTAAGTTATCCTAGTGTAGACAAATGTGAGGTCATACAAAGGATCTATATTATGTATGACATAAGAGTCATAGGTATTCTGGATAAGCAAAATTGGATCAATTACCCCATGGGGTGGACCTCTTCAAAAGGTGAAACTTCAGTGGCTACTGTAAGCCTCAGCTACAAAAGCAGGTATCGGCATGTCATATCTTTCTCTCAAAAAACAAAAATACTGAAGAGTCTAGGTAGCTCACTGTAGGCTGGAAGAAGTCTCCTTTTATTTTCTAAAAAATGAAAGTTTTAAGCACCTTGTTCAGTTAACTTGTTGATGGAAATAGTTAATAAGGCCTTACTCTGAGAGAGCTGTAACATGGGAAAAACGCGTAGCCAGAGCTGATCTTGGACTCAAAGTTCAGGACAGTAACCTGAACATTACTGTTTAATAATTCATAGATAAATTATGTGAGGTTATATACTAGATTCTCAGTCATTTTGGATGGCTTTATTGATAAATAATCTTGATTTTTAAAGTTGTTAACCTTGATATGGAAACAGCAAAGAGAAAAAGTGTTGTGACTTGTAATATGGAGGAGGCCAGACTCCATACAGATTGTGGGTCTTTCTTGGCTTGGTCACGAGGCGCATGGCAGCTCTCTGCGTCAAGCCTGAAGGGTACAAAAGGCTCATTCTCTCTTTTCTAGCTTTCTCAAGCTTGTTTACCTTGGAAGCTGAAGCATTGAATGGAGTCTCTGATGGGCCATGAGCATTGTAGTAAGCAAACAGGAATGTAGAACCTTTGTCCCCCCTCCCCCTGCTTTTTCCTAAATGGAAAGCTAGAGTGTATCATAATATGTAGATGATGTGATAAGTCAACATAGGGTAGAAACTTACCAAACCTTGTTCCTATGAAGTTATTAGTGATGTGTACCAGCTGAATATCTAGGATCAGAGTGGTTTTTGTGGTTTTTTTTTTTCTTTCTTCATAATTCTCTTGGTAGATCTTGGAGATAGGGATGATTCTCTTAATTTGAATTCTGCTTAAAACTGTCTGTTACTGCTTTTCTGTGATAACTTGCCTTTGTCTAACTGGCAAAACTTTCATACTACTTTCTGAAATATCTTGAAAATCAAACAAATGAGTAAAGGTCCATTACTGGATTATGAGCTGAAGAGAAGTGTCAGTTAAATGGAATAGATCTTCAGATTTGAACTAATAATTGACGTGAAACATTTATAAAAAGGTAAATGGATTCCTCTCCTTGGCTTGCTGTTTATTATCCTAAAATGCCAGATATGTTACAGAGGCATTAAGGCAGGCATAGTGACATTGAAACATAAAATAGGAAGTAATCATGCCCTAGCGGTGGGTAGGCTGCAAGTCTCAGACTCCATATCTGGGCTTTCGTGAAGCGTAACTTACAGAAGAACACAGCTTTCTTCCAAACCTGGTAAAAACAGGTGCAAAAAGGATTAAACATGTGAGTTGTTCTCAGATACCTAAGAATGTAATTTTTTTTGCTCGTTCTTTTGAATTCCTTCCTCAGTGCTGTTCAAGGAAAGAAGACTTCTCCATTTGCCAAGATCTCAAATCATAGTTTTGTATGGAAAACAATGTCATCTTGCTTTGTTCATCTTCTTACAAAGCATTTACTCTATTTTTATTTTTTTTCTCTTCCCCCCCCTCCCCCCGCAGTGTTCTGAGGATTCTAAACACAATGATGAATCACCTCAAGAAGACGAAGGGTTTATGGGTATGTCACCTCTTCTACAAGCCCACCATGCTATGGAGAGAATGGAAGAATTTGTGTGTAAGGTAAGGGCATGTGGAAACCGCTGAAGTAGTTTCCTTTTTTAGGAAGCTCTACTGGGCAACAGACTATACCTGCAGTAACTGCACTACTAATGTGAGGGAGAGCAGATACACACCATTCCTGAATGGGCATCTGTTGTTATAACTAGTAACACCACAGCTTCTCAAGATCTCAATCTGTCATAAATGCGTAAATTGTAAAGCATGGAACAATAGGGATTACAAGCAAGACTCTAAAGCTGATTATGCAACTGAGGAGTCTCTGAGACACACCTGTGAGTGCAAAGCATTAAAAAAGCCTTCTGGTTCAAGGGATTTTCATTTACAGTGTCATTTTTTCCCAGGTTTCTTCAGACTTGCAGATATTTTGCTTTTTCAGCACCATTTGCATCTGTTGTAGAATAAGATTTGTCCCTTACTTGAAAAGAAAACAAAGCTGTATTAAAACTATATCTTAAGTAAATTCATTGTAGATTTTGTAATTTCTGACTTCGGCTCAATTTTTGCTACTTTTTGGAGCCACGGGGCTCTGGCCCTCCTTTCTTGGTGAAAGAAGTGCTGCCCCTTTATACACTTGTTCCTGCTGGTTTTATGAACTATTCTTTGATGTTTTTACAGAGGGCCCCTAATTACTTAGTGGTCTTTTGTGTCGGGGTGGTTTTGTTGTTTGTGTGTGTGTTTGTTTTTTTTTTTACTATGCACGTTTTCCCCCTTTTTAAATGGTCTTTAGGTGGATTGTGTAAAATGAATTCTCTCCTGCTGTTCCTGCCTCAATTTCCTATTTTTGGTTCATGAAGTAAACCAGTTATTTTCCTGTTTAATTTATTTAAGAACCCAGTCTTTAACTGGGTTGGTTATTCTGATTAGTTTTACTTTCATGAAGGAGTGTGAAGAACTGATTTAAAAACTCTAAGCTGTTGTTGTTGAAACGGAAATAAGAATGTAGCTTTTTAAACTTAGTGTTTCAGGATTCTTCAGTCTCGCTCCTGTGTTACTAGCCAGACGACAAATCCAAGGAACACTGCAGAAACAACCCCGGTACATAAAGCAATTCCCTGATATCCCTCTGCTTGGCAGTACTGCTTCTGCTGCCAAACTGAAGACTACATGTATCTTATGTTACTGAAGCAGCGCTTAAGAACACCTGCGCACACTCTTTTTCATTTGGAACCAGCTGCAAGAATAGATGTGTGCACATACACTCTCCCTTTAAAGAAGAAATCTGATGGAATTGAGAGTCATGGATTTGTTGCCTTAACTGATCTGTCACCGTTTGTTTTGGGAATGTGGGAGAATTTTTTTCAAACCGGGATAAGGGATTGGACACTTCTTACTGACTGGACTCTTGCCACTTCATGCTTTCTGGCCCATATTAGTGCTGATGGGTAGCTTTCTGCTAGACTGCCCCAAATGCTAGCAGATATATAGTCAGATTAGCTTGTTGTTAGAAGAACAGGCTCTTACTTATTTATTTCTTGGAGAGAACTAGGTATAGGCTTCTTCAGTTAAATGGAAAGGATGATCTGTGAAAATAACAGAGCATGGAAATGAATTAAATGTCTTCCCTTCATTAGTGGTAAAAAAGCCCAATAACGTTCAGTTCAATGAAATGCTGAAGTATTTCTTTCTCTAGTGGTGCAGCTCGACTTCCTAATGATACTGTTTTGAATAGGGAACAGTGACTTAAGCATTATATTTCAAGTGTAAAGCCTTTTCCCCAGAGACATCCCATCAACCCTTTTCTTTTTACTGTACTCAAAGATTAACACTTTTACTAATACAGGTTTTCTGACTTTTGCCATACGTTGAGGGGAACTCAATTCCCTGAATTTAACTAAAATCTTCTAACTTCCAGGTATGGGAGGGCCGATGGAGAGTCATTCCCCACGACGTTCTGCCTGACTGGCTGAAGGACAACGACTACCTGTTGCACGGACACAGACCACCCATGCCTTCCTTCCGGGCTTGTTTCAAGAGTATCTTCAGAATACATACAGAGACTGGTAACATCTGGACACATCTTCTAGGTATTTTCAGTTTGCTCTAATGCTAATTGGTTATATTGCTCTCTGTCTTTGCAAGCAAGACAGAAAGGGGTGTGGGGTGGTCAGTACTATTGTTCCATTAGTAATTTGTTAAATTAACAGGTTGGTACCCCTCTCTAATTTTATCCCACCAGGGTTGGATGGGACTTCCTTAATTATGACATTCAGTACAAATTAATGAATTAAAAGTCTCCTGATCGTTAATAAATTACCAGTAGATGTTCTTTATTTTTCCCAAGTGTGTAGGTGTTAATTGAGATCACATTTCTTGCCACAGGAACACACTTAAGTTGCAGCTTGTATAAGTGGTTTCAACTTGCAAGAAGCCTTGAAGGGAAAGGGTTTCTGTGAACTCTGCCCGTCTCTTTTTAAATTTTGCAACAGATTTTTTTAATTGTCCCACTAGTTGTCAGACTTCTTGCAAAACAAGTGAAAAACCAGAGTTCACGCAAGTCTGCATTGCTTCAGTCTGAGACAGAGATGTGTTTGGAATGCCTGACTGAAGTAGGGCAGTATGTTATTCTACGTGTGTGCTCCTGGTTGTCATGCAGTTCCTATGTTTAGTGCTCCTGTATGTTAAAGTCATGCTTTTAGAAAGAAAAGCTTTCAGTATGCATGAACTTGACACCTTTCTGCCTTACTGTTTTTTAGGATGCGTTTTCTTCCTTTGTCTGGGAATCTTCTACATGTTCCGGCCAAACATGTCCTTTGTAGCACCTGTTCAGGAGAAAGTGGTTGTTGGATTGTTCTTCTTGGGAGCCATACTCTGCCTCTCCTTCTCATGGCTCTTCCACACAGTTTATTGCCACTCAGAAGGTGTTTCCCGGCTCTTCTCTAAGTAAGTGCCTACAGGACAGGGTAGGCCAAATAAGCAGGTGGGAAAACAGTGTTGGGGATTTATGCCTTGAGCCCCAGTGTAGGAGTTGTTCATTGCATGACTGCATGTACTTTGAAACAGAGTTGATCAGAGATTTGATGCAGCTTCTCCTAATTATTGTTTGTTTCGGCATGAATTTTTGTGCTGTTGATTTAGTCTTAAAAGTCCTTCATTTTCTGCTGTTTGGCAGGCATGTGCACGTGTTTTGCTGCTGTAAGTAATATACCTAGAGCTTAGTTGCAGGACTTTGAATTTTTAATGCAACTGTCACTTCCTTTCATTTCAACTATTCTGAGCAACTTTAAATCTTGCACATTGTGGAGCTGTCTTACATAAGTTTATCAAAATGTCTCGGTCCTTTGGTTTTACTACATATATTTTTGTCTGGCTGCTAAATATCTCTTATTTCCTGAGATTACTCAAACTAGGATTGTGTAATCTGCAAGACCACCTCCAAAGTAACCCAGCAGTTAAAATCCCTTACTGAAAAATTTACTCCATCGTTTGTAGGAGCATTTTGCCAGGGTGTGGTAAAAAGGAGCAATAGTAGGACTTCCTTTTCTTCACTGGTGTATAGATAAACAGCATGGTTGAAAAGTTGCAAGATTATTCCCCAGTGGTCACTTGAGCTGATGCCTAACTATGCTTGTCAGATACTAAAGTATATGTGTTGGATGTGCTCTCACAACATACTGTGTGCCCTTTTTTGTGTTCCGAGGACTCTTGGGCTGCTTTTTTCTTCATCTGAAACTTAAATCTGAGTCTCCTTCAAAAAGCTTTGGTCTAAATGCTGCTGTATATATTGCTGATGACTGTCCAAAAATGGCCTTACTTAGCTGGCTGTCAAGGTAATCTGTTACTGTGGGAGGGCATTGGTGGAAGAGTTGCTGTCAGGAAGTAAGTTGCAATGGTGAGAATAACTTCATTTTGCAGTGAGAAGTAGACAGTTGCTCTACTAAAGAGTGTTTGTTATGAGGACTTCAAGAGGTTCGCATTTCTTAACAAACTGATTTTTGTTTCCTTCTAGGCTGGATTATTCGGGCATTGCACTTCTCATAATGGGCAGCTTTGTACCGTGGCTGTACTACTCCTTCTATTGCAACCCTCAGCCTTGCTTCATCTACTTGATTGTGATTTGTGTCCTGGGCATCGCAGCCATAATTGTCTCACAATGGGACATGTTTGCAACCCCTGAATACCGGGGTGTTAGGGCAGGTAAGACCTGAAGTTAATTGTTTTGCTTCTTGACTGCCTTTCCTTCTTCCTACTTGCCAGTTGGAAAAACTTCTGGGGAAGACTTAAGAGAGCTTAATTTTATAGAGAGCTAATATTGGAGCGGGAGCTTGATGGGTTTTCCTTCAGCAGCAATTATAGCCAACTGGATGCACAGATAAGGGCTGGTGAGAGTCCTGGAAGTGCATTCCTGAAATGGACAGTAACACATGCAGTAGAAAAGGTAGTGCAAAGTATTTCTAGCTATATCTAGCAACTTTGCTCTTTCAAAAGATGACTGCTTGGTGTGTGTATGTGTATATTCCTTCTACCGTTTGTCTTGGTTTTGTAATACTAGGCTCAGACTCTAGCAAATCATTGAATGATTGAATTAATTTGAATGATTTGCCTAGATAAACACACGTTTAATACAAAGAGTCTAGTTTTTCTCTTCATGTGATCAGAAGAACAAAACCAGATTTGGTTTCACATTCTAAGGTAGGAAGGAAGAGAAAGCTTTAGGGGGCAGCTATGGAATCTGAATATAGCTGAGTTGAATAGTAATATTTCTTGTTACTTAACCTGCACATGCTCTCTACAGTAAATCTAGATTTCCTGGACAAGCTATGGGTGTACCTTCAGAGAGTTCAGCCTTCTAAACTTAAAATCTGGATGGGACATGATTATTCCCCCCCATGCACATTTTTTTTACAAGATTTCTGTACCTGCTGCTAAAAATCTAAATAAATAAACCATGTTCTCATATATGGCAGATCAGATGAGCCTCAGATGCAACTTTTCTGTTTCTTAGGACTACTTGTACAGTATTTGATAAACAATCTCTTTGTTGTCTGTCCTTGTTGCCTTAGCTCTTGAGAGATACGGTAAAGTGAGACATAGTTCGTGTAGTCTCAGTGCCCTCTACAGTCCAAGATCTGTAACTGGCTTAACCTATACATTAAAGCTGGCAGATACACATTAAATGAAGTATTTCAGTATCTGTTGAAACGTATAACTAAGTAGCTTCTAGTATATGAAGGAAGTCTGTGCATTCTTTAACTTCCTCTCCAATAAAGCGCTTCTGGGGACCTCCAGCTTCAAGAGCTGTCACCTTTCTGTTGCTTTGGCAAATACTGAGTTTTTCCGCCATAGCTCTTGTGTTTTCATTGTCTCCCTTTACCAACACTGTGTTCAAATCTGATTCTCCCACATTTTCTTTACCTCCCAGGAGTATTTCTAGGTCTGGGTCTTAGTGGGGTTATTCCCACCCTGCACTTTGTCATCTCTGAGGGGCTCCTGAAAGCAGCCACAATGGGGCAGATAGGCTGGCTGGCACTCATGGCATGCCTGTACATCACTGGTGCTGCACTATATGCTGCCCGCATCCCGGAGAGATTCTTCCCTGGCAAGTGTGACATCTGGGTGAGTCTACAGAATGACTGGATGAGGAGACCAACGTGAAAGCTGGTTCCCCTTGAGACTGGAGGATGTTGTGTCAATGTTTTCTTATTGCAAGTATCAAACTGGTGCACCAGAAGCATAGGTCTTAGGGGACCAAACAACTAGGGGCTCTCTGAGCCCGCCTTACCTGGTGCCTCTCTTGCTGAGTTATCACAAGCTGACTGGTCTGAGGTAACGCGTGTGCAAATTCACCCCAGAACATCTACTGGATAGCTTTAGTAGATGGATAAGCAACTTTGCAAACCCTTTTTTTTGTGCGTTGAGGATCCTGCAAACACATGTCTTAACCTTGCTTCTGTGCAGAATAGTGCATGGTTATGTCTCAGATATTCGGTGTTCTCTGCAATCTTCACAATGATTGGCTCCTCATCTTGTGCAGCCAGTGAATAGAATACTGGATAGAGATGGTAGTCTGTCCTGGTTTGGAGGGATCTCTGGCTCAGAAGAGGGGAAAGTGGGATGAGCAAGTGGGTGGGCAGGGGGAAAACTTGGGATGAGGGAAAGGATCACAAAGACTGTGGAGGGGAAATATAAGAGGAAGATGTAAAGAAAGAAATCGAGTGGAGCAGGAGTAGAGGTGAGAGGGAAGTGGACCTTTGGAAGGCCACTGTACTTCCACTTGGGTAGTTTAAGACCCCTAAAGAATACTAGAAGTGAGAATGAAGCCTGGATTGTTTGAGTGGCTTTTGCAGAGAGCCAGTTTGCTAGGTTTGTTTAAATGGCCAAACAAAGCCTTGTTACGATATTGAGCTAGGTTCCAAAAGCACTGTTATACCACCAGCTCTTGTCCAAGCTTCCTCTGGAGCCTGCAAATGCATGGTTGTAGAAATTTTTCAAGAGCGTTATCCATATTGGTATGGCTTCTCTCAAACAAGGGCATGCTTTGTCAGGTAGCTCCCTTGAGGTTTTCATTCTGCTGTGCTATAATCAATGGCATCCTGGGCATTCATTCCAAACATCTGGTTGTTTATAGGTTTTAAAATAATACCATTTTTTTTTCTGTTCTGTTTCTCTGTGGCAGAGAAATAAAATAAGTGTTGTGAAAATCCACTTGGTAAAACTTATGCCTGTGGCCAGAGCAGAGTTTGTACCTGTTAGGTGTATGAGAGCACCCTTTTTATCTAAAACAGCAGCATGTGTGGCTGAGGAGCTAATTTTAAAAGGGTCCTGCTTAAGCCTTTTGCCCAAAGTCTTGAAGTCATCCTTGTCCTTTCACAGAGATGTGCTATAGCATTTATGTAGCGTATTTGTTGATTGACCAGCCAGTTAAGATGACTGTGAAGGAAAAGGGTGTGTGTGTGGAGAATTTGATTATTTTGCTAATGATAGGAGAGGGATGGGCTTTTAATACACAACTTTGAGAACTTTGCAGCTTGTGGTTGGAGGTACTGCTGCTCCGTGTTACTGTGTACTTCAGCTGAATGTGTGGCTTTTTTGGAGACAGGGTAGCACTAGAGTCCAGAGTGCCCCGGCTGAACAGAAGTGTTTTCTTTTCCGCAGTTCCATTCCCATCAGCTGTTTCACGTCTTTGTAGTGGCTGGCGCTTTCGTGCACTTCCATGGGGTCTCGAACCTCCAGGAGTTCCGTTTCACGGTCGGAGGAGGCTGCACAGAGGAAGATGGGATGCAGTAAAAAACAGCCTTCAGCCCAAGATCGTAACCAAAACAGCACCGCGAGCGCGGTTGAAGCATACAAGCTAGCAAAATGAATACCTAAGAAGAATCCAAGTTTCAGCTGATGGGGCGTGGAGCTTCATGGGGGATTCTGACTAACCAATATAAATCCTATACCTCAAGCAATGGAATGAATCAATTTGAAGACCAGGAAATTCTGAAACCCTAATTTATTCTTGGGATCTACAGATTGAGCTACAGAGGACCCTTTCCAAATCGGCTTCTGTTCAATGCCATATTTATTTGTAGAAGTGGGGAGGGATAGCTTAGCAGTTTCCTTTTTTTTTTAAAAAGAAAAAAAAAAACCAAGGTTAAATTTATATCCTCTTGGAGGGTCTGGGAGTTGATTTTAGATGCTCTTTTGGGAGAAAAAACAAATTGTAAATAAGATTTCTAACTTTCTGTTTAAATAAAATTTATATAAATGTTTTAAACAATGGGTGGGGGGGAAAAGGGTTTTTGTAAAGAATGCAACATGCAAGTACCACACACTGTTTCAATTTTGCACAAAATAAATGATTGCAGGAGGACCAGGTAAAATTCCCAGGAGTGAAGCATGTTGGCCCTGTAGATTTTCCTGGTGGCCAGCATGCCCTGGGCAATGCAGGGTCCTGGCCAGCACTTGGAGTAGGTTCAGTACGTGTACAAAAGGGTTGTGAAGGCTGGATTAATCATGTTGTCATCCAGGTCACAGTGTTAGCAAGTTTATTTACCCAAGGAACTGGAAAGATAGATCTGTGTCCTGCCTCAGTGTGTGGGACGGCTGCCTTCCAAGCTTGCGTGGCCTGTATAGTTTCGGATAGTGGATCTTACAGTAAGTTTGTTTTTCTCATCGTATGAATTGGAGCATGATGGGATAACTGCACATGAAACGGGAAACAGTCCGACTCCATCAGTGCCTGCCTATACCCAGAGGCTCCCGTTGAGTAGATGGTTGCCGTTTGCAGGCCTGCCCTGTTTTGTTTGAACAAATGATGGTAACGCACTTGTCAAAAGATAGTTGAGCATGTGAGGGGAAACAGAGGTGGGGTTAAGATGGACTGGAAAGAGGAAGCTGTGTGCTCCAGGGCTTGGAGTTAACAGTTACTGCAGACCTCAAGCACATTACCTTCTCATGTGTCAGGCTCCATATGCCAAGGGAGTTTGCAGGTTTTTCTTTTTAAGAGGAAAAATCCACAATCAGCCCAATGCAGTTCCTTTTTTTTTTTTTTTTCTTTTCCTTAGGTCTGCTTCCCATCTGTGCTTTAGCAATGGGACTGCTGGTATTTCTTAAACCTGAAACTAAGAGTTCAGTTGAATTGCTGTGGAGCAGACGCACCTCCTATAAAAGGGGAGGCGTATATCCCTCTCTTGTGTAATTGATGTAGCTTGATCTTTGGAGCCCAGTCAGAAGCTAGACTGAAGGAGAATCCTTGGAGTCGTAGATGAAACTTGAACATTTTGTTTGTTATGGCACAGGTATTGCTTGGAGTGTTTAGTTGGAAATTTAGAGCAATTACCTCTCTCACAGATGAGTTAAACAGCTCATAAAATGCTGTATTTCACAAGAAAGGAAGGTAAAGGGTGGATTTTTTGTTTTGGGATTTTTTTAAGACTCCTGCAAGTGTGAATTTTCATCCTTCAAGAGAAAAATGTGGATTGCAAAGATCTTCCCATACCCTGGATGTCACGGAGTGTGTTTTGGGGGGGTTTCTTTGCCTAAGGGAGTCAAGTAGAAGCAGAACACCTTCCAAAAGTTGACTGGATATTAAGGCTTCACCTCTCGAATGGAGTCTTTGTAAAGCCTCTGAGAGCAAGGTCAGCTGCAGAAAGTGGTGCCGCAGCAGAGGCTGCGAGCCGAGAGGGATGTGTTCTCAGTAGGATCGCTACACTGGATGCCTGTAGGGCCAGAAGTTATCACAGGTCTGTGTGGTACTAAAATGAAGTAAAGAGCAGTATTAACTTGGATGTAAGGGCTAATAGCACTGGCATCCTGGACAAAGAGGTGGAGTTGCCTGGCAGGGAGTATAGTGGTGTGTGAGAGAAGTGTGGTACATACATATCAGAATCGGAGTTGTCTGTAGGGAGCTTTGGGATACCTCTGTAACAGTACCAGCAGGAGTGGCAGTCTCCATCCTGGAACATCCCACCTTCGCTCCTTGAAGGGTGATTGTAACCTGGTCCTACACAGCACAGAACTTACTACAAAAACACAGTACTCCACCTGCTATTCTTAACCCAGTCAGTCTCTCCGTTCGAGAACTTTGTGTTCCAATAAAAACAACCTAGCTGTGCACTTTTCTGTAGCTCTTGCTGAGAACTCTTCCCAGGTTGGCACCTGAATGCCTTACTCTCAGCAGTCAAGAGGCTTGCTTGCTCTGTGTGCAGGTTATTGCCATAGAATAGTTAGGACCTACAGCTTCTTTCCTTCCCCATTAAATAGTGGCCTTGTTCAGTATATTTCTTTTTAAAAATTGCTTACTGTTGAAAGCAATGAAGCACATTCTGGGGTTTTGATGGTTGGGGACTCTGGTGATGGTTCCATATAAGATGGGATCTTATTACTTGCTGTATTCTTAACTTCTGCTAATAAAAGAACCAAATGGAATATTGTCTAGTTTGGGTCTCTCTGTGCTGTGCGTGAAGTTTGAAAGAGTCACTCTCCCTTTCTTCCTTCCCGACGCTTCATAGGTAAAAGACTTCTGCTGGTGTGGAAACCAACCGGATGCCTAAAGGCTTGTGTATGTACAGTTGAACCGCTGCTTGCTGTATGCCTTCTCGAGCAAAAGCTGGTGGGTGGGAGTTTGTCCTACTGAAACATTAGTTCTGCTGTGTGTCACCTCTTGATGTCTGTAATTCACATCAAGTTTGTGCCTGATCTTGCAGTAAGGTTTAAATATTGTTTAACATGTATAAATGTTGCAGCAGATAAAGGCGTCCATGGACCATGCTGCCTCTTAGTGCTTATCTCGAGGGAAATTTGTTTTTCTAAAATCTAGACTTTTATTCAATTCCCACTGGAGTTGCCAGTCGTAGTGCAGGGCAGATAGTGGTGTGGGGGAAGGAGGTGTTATTGGGTGTGTCTGGTGCCACCACTTCATGAAACTGCTTGTCATAAGAATTCCCCTGACATAAAATAATTCTGAACTTGCAGAGAATGAAAAGCCTGGGACAACGTTTATCCTGTCCCACGACTGCTTGTTTTTGACCTCTGCCATATTTTAAAAGTAACTTGAGGAGCAAGTGGGATGGATTGGTGTTACTGCTAAGTTTCATCTTTTGTTTTGGAAAGCTTAGCTGAACCCACTCTGTAGAGTGAGGGCATAAAGCTGCAGGTCAGTTTTGGGGCTGGCTGGCCTTTGTCAGGTCTCTCTCTCCATCCCCCAAGCCTCCATCCAAACCTAGGCTAGCTATAAATTCAAAGGTTGTCTTATTTTTTTGCATATTTAGAGACACTAATTTTCAATGGCTCGATTCTTCAGCTCCTGCTCTTGCAGATTGTAGAGCAGACTGCACGTGTACAGTCCCCATCCTCGCTCCAAGGTTTAAAAGGGCTTTTTCCTACCACCGTAGGTTGGGTGCCAGGCGGTAACAGGCAGATGAGGGAAAGGAACAAACTGGCCAAGGGGTCAGCCTTGGTGGATTGTGGTGGAAGGAGCAGAAACTGTGATTTATGGACAGTATTGGAAAGCCAAAGGTGAAGCACTGAGGGGTGAGAGCTTGCAAGGAAGGATTGAGGGTGCAAAGAACAAGAGCTGGGTGGAAAAGAGGGTGAGTGCTGGAGACCTTGGTGGTTGTGGGCAAATTTTGAGGTGAGTTGAGATTGAGGCAAGACCTTCAGGAAGCCTGGACTCGAATTCCTGGTGTAGAGGAAACACCTCCCAGCCTGTACCCAAGGAAAGGACTGATTGTCGTCTCCTGGTTTGCAGGCTTAGGGGCTGGCAGGGGTGGGAAGGAGTCAGGTTTGGCTGGTGCTGACCAGAACAGCCCCATGCCTAGACTGGAGCTTTCTCCTTCATCACCATTCCTTGCCTGTCAGCAAACATCTGTGAACCGCCGGGGCAAGATAAACCTAATCCTCCTCTTGTGTTGGTTCACACTGAGTCTGGGCGTCTACAGCTCTGCTGTTTGTCACTTACTTGAGTCAAGATACATATTTTGCAGCGATTTGTAAGAGAGCCAGCTCCAGTAAATGACCTGTGACAGCTTGAGGTCTCAGGATGGATTTTTTTTGTGTCTTTTTTTCAAATGCAAAGCAAATCCAAGGAGTGTGGCGAATGTCAGCATCAGATTGCACACGAATTACACTAAAAGAAGCTGCCACGTTTGAACGGGAGTTGGGTTTATTTTGCTTTCAGAGAGCAGAGTGATACTTTCAAGTTGCCTGGGCAAGGTCAAATCGTACATCCTACCTCTGCTCCTCATAGTTGTGGCCGTGCTTTTCCTTCTCCCAAAAGCTGTTCACTTCATTCATTGTGAAGAGTGAACTTACCCTGAGTATGGATTAGACGGCTGTAATCGAGGTGAATGTCTAAGGCCATTGCCCAGCTTTTTTAAGGAGCTGGAAATAAATTAGTGTGGAGGAGCTGAGTTTGTTTTAGTAGAATCCGTTAGAGACTTCCCTGCAAAACTGACTTCTTTTTCTCCCCCCACCTCTTCTTTTTCCTGCCCGCTGTGTGGCATCAAAGTGTTTTGTTTGAACCAAACTCTCCTGCTGGTCAGTGCTTCTGTATTTGTGTGGAGAACTCAAGCCAAAATTCCCCAGGCTGATTTCTAGGAGTGCTGAGCACTGATGTGCTTTGAGTGAAGCTCCCTAGAAAAGATGTGTGTTAATTCCTAGGTCCATATTGCTACTTATGAAGCTCCCTGGAAAAGATGTGTGTTAATTCCTAGGTCCATATTGCTACTTACGAAGAAGGAATACCAGTCTTGAACTCACGGCAATGTAGAGGGCGTCACACCGGATCACCTTCAAGTGCCTTAGCAGCAAGCAACGCAGGAGAAGCACACGAGGAAACCCTCTGCTGGGCATCACCTGGGCAGCGCTGCAGTTCAGCTGCTGCTGGAGGACCGCACTGTGACTGGTACGTTGTTTGCCATCGGGAAGGTGGGCTCCTTGGGGAGGGATGGCAGGATGTGAGCCTGGCGCTCCTGCATGTGCACAAGGGGATGGTTTGCCCGCTCGATCTTAATTCTGGCATTTCCAGGAGCTTCACCTTTGCCCCTCTCTCCTCTAGTGAAATTCGTGTTTGAACAACAGAGCTGTTCCTGTTTCTCAGCTCAGAGCTGTTTGCACTGGAGATTCACACTGATCTCGCTTTTTAGCAGCTTCATCTCTGGTACTGGTACAACTGGGCACAGATGCTCTTCACAGTTGGCATAAAAATGGAACCAGTCTAGTTGTAAATGAGATGGGAAAATCGTGGGCCTGGCTGGGTTCCCAGAGTACAATGTGTTTCCCTAACGGAGGCAAACAACATCCAAACCAGCTCCAGCAGCTGGTTGTTTTCATCTCTAACCGTGCCCAACCTCTACCTATGGTTTGGGGTTTGCCTTAGCGCTGGGGCCGAGCCCCCCCGAACCCAAAGCAGTTGTTCTCCACAGCTGAGGCCAGGCTGGTGCAACAGGAGCAGCAGGGACTTGGGGTGGCAGCTGCTGCTGGGAAGGAGACATGGGAAGATGTCTGTCCTGGGAGAGAACAGCTATTGCCACCGCTTCCCTGCCTGCTCCTGGCCATGGTGGCCAGTGTGGGGCTCTGCCCTGGCTCTGGCCCAGGTCCCCTGACCTGCTGCCTGTAGGGGCGGCCGGGCTGGGTTTGTTTGCCTTTTGAAAGCGATGCTGTGTCCCTCAGAGCCAGGCAGGAGAGGGGTGACAGCAGGCTCCAGCCCCTGCTGCCGGCAGTCTGGCTGTGTGGCACTGGAAGAAGCCACCGCTGGCTGAAATTTAGATGAGCGAGAGCAGCTTAGGGCTTTGGCTAGCGTGTGACTCGCAGCATCGGTGTACTCGCTCTTGTCGGTGTGGGGGGACTTCCCTGGCAAGTTTCCTGTCCCCTTCCCTGCCAGCTGTGTGAGGCCAGCCCCTGGTGTGACGGTAGCCTCTAGGAAGGCTGGCAGCCTCCTGCCACTGTCCCTCCAGCCGTTCCTTGGGGAGGGCTGAGGAAGCACCCCACATCCCTGTGCAACCCAGGCGTTGCTCCTCATAACGCTGGTGGGAAGGACAGTGGTGGCTGCCTGGCCCCAGAGGAGCCAAACCGGGGTGTAAGGGCAGGGCTCAGGACACAGCCCCTCTCCTGCTGCCGGCGGGGACCTGCCTGGGGAGAGGCATGGTGCCAAAGCTCCCAAAATTCGAGGTGGCAGCGGCAATCAAAGCAGGAAGAACTGATGACATTTCCTGCAGGGCCCAGGAGGTATTTACTGAAGAAACGGGCTTGGTGGCGTCCAGGTGGGGCTATTAGTGTTCGCGTCATGCGCTGATGACGGCCTGCGTTGCTGTGGCTGATGTCACGGGAGGTAATGACAGTGGCATTCTCTGGCTGAGTGACAGAAGGCGTAAAGGCTCCTTTCAGGCACAGGCATCGTTCTTAGGGGCCCTCCAGCTGGGGCAGGGTGTCCTGGGTTGAGAGACACAGGACTAACTTTTCTTCTAATGCTGGGGAAAATTGTACTTTTAGAAGACTCTAGTGTCTGAATTTGTGAAAATATTTACTTTATAGCCAGCCAGGCTCTGTGGGATTCAAGGTTTTAGTGTTTTCGAGCCTTGCCAGGTGCAGGGACAAGGAGGAGCAAGGCCTGGGCATTTGACCCAGGCTGGCCAACAGCATTATTTCATACCGTGAACATCACATCCAATATAAATTAGAAAAGTTTGCTGCGTAGCTCTCTCCCTGATGGCGGCAGGTCCAGACAACTCCTTGCCCCGGTGCTGGAACCCTGAGGCCTTCCCTTCCTCCTGAAGCCATTGCGCTCCCAGTGTCCGACATTTGCTGTCCCTGCTGGGAGTGCACAGCTTCCTACTGATATAGTTGGCTGAGTATAATTCCTGTATATCTTATATCAGTATCGGGATTAATACTGATTCTTTAGTATTATTGTTAGTTATTTAGTCTTAGTCTATTAAATCTACTTATATTTCAACCCTTGTGTTTCTTTGTGTTCCCCGATTCCCCTTTCCGGGTGGGGAGGGGTCATCGGGTGATAGAATAATTGTCTAACGACAATAGATTGTTATGGGTTCTCTCAAACCATAACACAGGGCAGGGCAGAGACTTGGGGGACAGCCTGCGCCGAGGGACATGGGACAGGAGCAGCACCCCCCTCCAGCGAGTGTCCTGCCGGCGATGGAGTGGCTCAGCGCCCAGGAGTTTGGTGCTCCTGCCCCACTTGCTTTCGAAACAGCGCTTTGTACAAAAGCGTGTGCCCCCTTTGGCTGCTGTCAGCTCCACCTCCCCAGCAAGCAGAGAGGCCGGGGAGAGCGCAGGGTTTCTGTGTAGAAAGCACCAATGGGCTTCGTCAGCGGAAAAAAAGCATCCTGGAAAATAATACTCTGAGGAGCTTGGTTTTGAGAGATTCATAGATTCATAGATTGGTCCAGGCCAAAAGGGACCTCCAAAGGTCATCTAGTCCGACCTCCCCGCAGTCAGCAGGGACACCCCCAACTAGACCAGGTTGCCCAGGGCCTCGTCGAGCTTCACCTTGAATATCTCCAGGGAAGGGGCCTCAACCACCTCCCTGGGCAACCTGTTCCAGTGTTCCACCACCCTCATAGTAAAGAACTTGTTCCTAATATCCAATCTAAATCTCCCCTTCTCCAACTTAAAACCATTGCCCCTCGTCCTGTCACTGCAGGCCTTTGTAAACAGACCCTCCCCAGCCTTCCTGTAGACCCCCCTCAGGTACTGGAAGGCCGCTATGAGGTCTCCCTGGAGCCTCCTCTTCTCCAGGCTGAACAACCCCAGCTCCCTCAGCCTGTCCTCATAGCAGAGGTGCTCCAGCCCCCTGATCATTTTGGTGGCCCTCCTCTGGACCCGCTCCATCAGGTCCATGTCCTTTCTATATTGAGGGCTCCAGACCTGCACACAGCACTCCAGGGGAGGTCTCACCAGAGCAAAGTGGCAGAATCACCTCTCTGGATCTGCTGGCAACACTTCTTTTGATGCAGCCCAGGATGTGATTGGCCTTCTGGGCTGCAAGTGCACATTGCCTGCTCATGTCCAGCTTCTTGTCCATCAGCACCCCCAAGTCCCTTTCCTCAGGGCTGCTTTCTAATACCTCATCCCCCAGTCTGTATTTATACCAAGGATTGTTTCGGCCCAGGTGCAGAACCCTGCACTTGCTTTTGTTGAACCTCATGAGGTTCATCTGGGCCCACCTCTCCAGCCTGTCTAGAGGTACACATAAAACCAAGCAAGCCTGTGGTAGTGGTTCTTCGCTGCAGCAGAGAAGGGCAACACCCCCCACCACCACCTTGGAGTGTGCAGCTCCTTGCTATGACCGCTGCCGTCCCCAGCCCAGGATGTGCCAGGCTCTTGCTAAGCACACGCAGACTCAGGCCAGCCTGCTGAAAAGCTGCTGCTTTTGTGCCTGCTCCCAGTTGCAAGCAGCTGCTGTAAATCCAGGGCTGATTTTCCTACTATTATGTAGGATGAAGTTATCCCTGTCTGGTCATACCCCAAGGTGTAGTCATCCATCTGCTCTGTCCCAAGGCATGAGCCAAGGGAGGGCACGTGTATGTGATGCTGTGCAAGGTGTTTGTCCCTGCCCCTGACTCCGGTTGTCCTCAGTGCCCACCACAGCATCTGGGGGGGACAGAATTACCTCAGCCTGCAGTGGGGTCTTTCTGAAGCCTATAAGGAGAAATTTCAGGTCCCTTCCCAGCTCCCTCTCCAGCTGCTGGGGAGGAAATTGGCTGCAAATTTAGGGCTTGTGAAGACCCTCATTTGTGCGGCAGCCAGATGTGGCCAGGTGAGTCTGAGGGACACCCCTCACTGCAGAGCAGCACTTGTGACTTTTGTTCTGTTGAGTCATGCTTTAATAGAATAGACCCTGTTGCCTACAGTCTGTGTGCTTACGGGGATGGATGGGACCTCGCAGGAGGTACAGCTGTGATTTATAGGCCGCATCAGGATGGCAGCGGGATGCTGCTCGGCTGGAAGTGAGAGATGGCTCCTCTCACAGCTGCTCCGCTCCGCTGCTGGTTGGATCCTCTGGCCTCAGAGCTCTGTTTGCTTTTGCTGACCTATTTTCCTCTGCTGTGCCCAGCACATGGCTGAAGAAGTTGGGAGCTAGAGCAGCTGCTCTTCCTGAGGATTTTTCCTCTCGCTGTAGGGCCATGAACCGCTATCTCTGCCGGGCAAGCAGAGCACGCGGTGGAATTCGCTTAACCCCATGTTGGAGACCAGAAATGGGTAGGTGTGCTTGGGGTCTGCTCTGCTGGCAAAAACCCAAGCAAGCCATTTGCCTCCCAAGGCTAAAACCATACCTAGGAGCAGCTCAGCCCACTGCGGATCAGCAGCGCCATGGGAAGAAAAGGGCTCGGTTTGCCTCCTAATAAATGGCTAAGGCAAACCTGGCTAAGAACCGGGAGCCTCTGTAAGCAAAACTGGGTGCTGCAGGGTGCGTGTGCTGCCTCCCCTAGGGACCACTGGCATGGGCCCCTGGGAGCCACTGTAGCCAAGCAGACCCACCAGGGTTTCGAGGACAGCTGTGCGGGGGGCCCAGGGAAGCTCCCCTCTCTGGGGAGAGGGTCTTATAAATCGCACTCCCTCCCTGGGCAGCAAGGAGTCTCCACCAAGGGGTGCCTGGCACTGCCCAAATGGTGCTACTGGAGCTTCTCTGGGGTCTCCTCCATCCTTCTGCACAGGACCTGGGTGAGGAGGGATGCCTAGGACAGCCCTGTCAAGCACTGAGTGCAAGTGCGAGGGCACGGTGGGAGCAGGCGGTGCAGCCCAGCGAGGAGGCACAAGGAGATGTCACTCCCCACGGCTCTGCAGCTGGAAGCTGGGGAGCTGTGCTGCAGGAGTAGGGCACCCCCGGCTCAGGTGTCAGGGGAGCTGCAGGGGTCATGCCTTACCCTCACCCCCTCGCAGGAGCCGCTCTCCTCTGGAGACACAGCAGAGCATCTCCCCGCTATTAGTTGCCACCCCCTTTCACACCCCTCAGTCCCCAGCTCCGGCTCTGCAGTGTGGGTGGGAGGGGAGCTGCTGCCGCCGGGCGCACTCGGGGAGCGGCTGGTGAGCACCGGAGGGGACAGCACAGGCTAGTGGGTTGGGATGCGAAGGCTGGGACCAAGGGATGTGATCGGTGGGACCGAGGCCGAGTGACTGTGAGGGGAGCTCTGGGCATCCGCTGCCAGCCCCAGCAGGGCCCAGCCGAAGCAGCCAGCCATGCCCACTGCCCAGCAGGTGCCCGGGAAGACCACGGCACGGCAGCGCCAGGAACATCTCAGTTTGCTCTACTTGGGTGCTCCTCAGCACCAGCTGCAGGCAGAGAGAGGTCCATC
The DNA here is from genome assembly GCF_964106895.1 of Numenius arquata. Taxonomy (NCBI): domain Eukaryota; kingdom Metazoa; phylum Chordata; class Aves; order Charadriiformes; family Scolopacidae; genus Numenius; species Numenius arquata. The sequence goes on along the minus strand of NC_133577.1, from coordinate 65,207,316 downwards.
CTGCTGCTCGCTGCAGCAACTGGACGCTGCAGCGTGCAAACGGTGCAAGTGGCTCTGCAGCCCGGTTCCCAGGGTGTGCTCGGGTCTTTGGTCAGGGCAAACCGTCACCTTTATTTTTTGGTTTAAGAAATAATCCTGTTCTCACCCCTGTCCTATCCCCTCCGGGTTTAAGCCAGGTATCATTCACGTCTTCGCTCTCTCAGTGCAGGTCTCTTTACAGGACCGTGTTTATTGTGGATTAATGCACCTGAAACCAAACGCAGTTCATGTGCGGCAGGGCGATGTGTATTTATATATCTTTTTTTTTTTTTAAGCTGAGTGGAGATGGGACTGCTAATCCTTTCCGACAGGGAAGTCACCCTTGAGAGCGGTGCCCCAGGAGGGCAGGCACAGGGAGCTGGGGGAGCAGTGCCAGCCGGCAGGGGATGCCCTGAGCCAGTGGCTTCTCCATCTGCGAGCGGCTCCTGACTCCTCAGCCTTGACAGCTGCCCCTTTTCCCTCCACGCTGCCTTCATCTTCCTCAGCTGCTTCTGGCTCTGATAAGGTCACTGCATCTGAAGCCTGGAAACATCTCCACCTCCAGATTTACTTCCAGTACCGTAGTTGTTCCTCTCGTTTCTGCTGTTAACACCACTTCCAGTGAGGCAAAGCCCAGCACAGCAGGAGCTGTAACGTCCTGAAAGGTCCCCATCAGGACCTGCTTGTGTGACCGGTACTGTCCCCTTAGTGTCAGGCGACACTGGTGGCAAGAGGGGCAGCTTCTGTACTGACCCTAGCACAACTGGGGTGCGTTTGTGGGCTCCTGCTCGTGGGGGAAAGGGGACAGCCCTGGTGTGAGGATAAAGCCCTTTCCCATAAAACTGCCCATTGCAGCAGCTGCTTATGGGTCTAACCCCAGCAGCGGTGGTGGCTATGGGAGCGGGTGGCTTGGTGGGCTTGGTGAGGAGCCCTGCAGCTCCACAAGGCCAGCAGGTGCAGAGGGCAGCATCGTGGGCAGCAAGTGAGGAGGGTGCAGGTGCTTGCCCTGCAGAAGGTGGCAGCTTGGTGTGACGAACCACACAGCTCTAAGGGGACCTGGAGGGGTGCAGGGGGCTCCCAGAGTGGCCTTGGCAGAGGAGGCCAGGGCAAGGTGTTGCCTTGCTGGCCTGCCAGCCTGCTCCCTTGGTGCAACGACAGTATACCCATGGGTGCTGGGATGGCTACAGATGGGGATGGTGCAGAGCTCAAGGTGGGACCCTGTTTCCATCTGTAGCCATTGGCAACCCTGTGGCAACCCTACCCCTGTCACATACCCTGCCAGTGCCAGGACTCCCACTCTGCCTCAGGGGTGACAGAGAGCCATGGGCTGTGTGGTGCAGCCGGCTGGCTCACAGCACAGGTGTATGGTCAGGGTCTTCTTCCTGTAGCTCCAGTAAAACCAGAGGCACAGGGACCAGGAGCACTTCTCAGCATCCCTGTGAGTCACTGGTACATCCCTGATGGCCAGGACACTGCAGCAGTGATTGCAGTCCCTCTACCCACACCCTGTCCCCATGGGTTTGGTGGGGAGAGGGGTTTCTACACCGAACGTGACATGATGAAACTTAAGTATCTATTTAAAATATGCCATATATTTGTTTTTAACGAGATGGTATGGAACAGTTCATACAAAAGAAAAGGAAAAATGGGTGCTCCCCACCCGTTGTCCGTAAAGCTCTGTGAGAAATGGCCCGTGCCCACCAGCTGGGAACACTGGGCTCAGGGCAGGGGGCTGCTTGCCCCATGACAACCAAGGGCAGCTTCAACGAGCAGGGCAATGCTGCTCCGAGGGGAAAAGCGCCCGTTTCTGAGCTGCTTCTGCAGTGAAACTAGCAGGCAGTGGGGAACATACCCCCTCTTTTGGTGGGTCATACATAACTCCTTCCCAGAAGTAAGTCCACATCTAGACAAGAATGTGGCTGCTGTGCTAGCAGCGTTAGGAGGGGTCTCCTCAGCAGAGCTGGTGTAGCTGCAACTACCTAGTTAAGCTGTGCTACCTCTCATTGTCCAGTTGCATGGTAAGTCAGTGCAGTCCAGGTTAGGTGCCATGTCCTGCCCCTGCGGTCCCGATTGAGGACCACCTGCAAGACTAGGAGACACTGCCGCCCTGCTGTGCCTGGGCTGCTCTGGTCCCAGGTGCTCAAAAAGCCGGTGGCTCCCACCAAGGGACAGGCAGACAGTGTCCCCTGTCCCTCCTGCTCTCCTAAGGCCAGATCTCCCCAGAGTGGCTCAGGGATGCAGGGTGATGGCAAAATCAGAGCCATGCCAACGATTTTGGCTGTCCTGGCTGTGAGCTGACGGCCAGGAGGAGCAGCTCAGTAGGTGGTGTGCCAGGAGCCAACCCTGCCAGTCCTCACACAGGTCTTCGGCTGCAGGCTTCTGAGTAGGAAGCAGCTTCCACCATCGGCACCACGCTGGACGTTGTGATGAAGGACAGAGGATGTGCTTCTCTGCATCGTTAACATCCTGGTCTCCCTGGTGAGTCTCAGTGGGCATTCAAGAAGAGCCTGCACCCCCATCTCCTCCCCTCCCACTGCTCCAGCCAGCAGCGGCCCCCTCCTTCCTGGGTTTCTGCCGCGTAAGGCGCATTGCAGGCAGCATCACTGTTGCAGGCAGTGTCACCGCAGGAGCAGCCCCAGGGGCAGGAGGAGCAGCGTTGGTGAGATGGAGATCTCGGCAGCGCCACCGCAGTCTTGGGCATTTTCCTGGGAGATGGGAGAGAAGGCGTCAGCTTGCTTATAGCCAGGGTGGCTGCCGGCAGAGGGAAGGGAGCCTGCCCTGTGCCTTTCATAGAATGGTTAGAGTTGGACGGGACCTTAAAGATCATCTTGTCCCAGCCCCCCTGCCATGGGCAGGGACACCTCCCACTAGACCAGGTTGCTCAAAGCCCCATCCAGCCTGGCCTTGAACACCTCCAGGGATGGGGCATCCGCAACTTCTCTGGGCAACCTGTTCCAGTGTCTCACCACCCTCACAGTAAAGAATTTCTTCCTAATATCTAATCTAAATCTCCCCTCTTTCAGTTTAAAACCGTTACCCCTCATCCTGTCACTTCGCTCCCTGATAAACAGTCCCTCCCCAACTTTCCTGTAGACCCCCTTTAGGTACTGGAAGAGGCTGTAAGATCTCCCTGGAGCCTTCTCTTCTGCAGGCTGAACAACCCCTACTCTCTCAGCCTGTCTTCATCAGAGAGGTGCTTTGGATAGGGCAGCAGTGCCTATAGCAGACGGTCAAGAGGAGGGATCACCGGGGGCAACGGAAGGGACTGGTTTGATGCCCATGGGCTGTGGCACCCACATGTGAGCTAGGAAGCCACCCACCTCCCTGGCTCTTGCCATGCTCTGCCCTACACCTTGATTCTGATCCCTCAGCCTCAGAGGCTGCAGCAGGATCAGCTACTGCCTGCATATCCCTCCTGCAGCTCCTTCCAGAGTCCCCTGCCTGTGAGTAGGTCACTGTGTCTGCTGCTGGCTCCCTGGGGCAGGGACAGGCAGCTGGGCTACCTCGCACGCTGTGCAAAGGTGCCTGGACCAAAATCCTGCTGGGCCAGCAGGCATGAGAGCTGCCTGCCGCTGTACCAAGCCCAGGTCGCAAGGGCTGGTGATAGGAATCGGGGCGCTTTCAGCAGGTGAAACTCCACAATGCTATGATGTCTAAGTTCAAGCCTTTCCCAGGTGTCACCGGTGTGACTGTCCTCCTGCTAGGAAGCCACCTGGCGAGTCACACAGCTGTGTCTGGGTGCAGCCAGCAGGATGGGCATGCGATACACACAACACAGGGCTGCAAGAGGAGGTGATGTGTGCATGGGCACAGGCATGCCCACGGTGACACCCAGCCCTGCGCTCTCCCTCCCTCCCGCACTGCCCCGGGGTACCTCAGGGTGAAACGCATGGCACGTGTCCGGCCGCCGCCGCAGCTTCTGGGAGCGCATCCGTTCACACTTCACTGAAGCGTTATGTGCCAGGCTGTTAAGGACCACTGGCAGTGGCAAGCAGGGGGACAAGAGCCACACAGACCCAAGGGGCCCTGATGCAAGTTATCTAGGTGTAACTGCACAGCCTGGGGGACAGAGAGTGTAGGACAAGGAAAGGGCAGGTCACCCTGCATGGGCTGGAGATGTCTTCAAGTGCTAGAAGGTGGCAAGGAACAATGGGCAACTGAAAGTGGCTAAAATGCATGGAGAGGGCTCAGCTTCACGGTGAGAAATTAGACCTTGTCATCACCCTTATGAGGAGTGAGGGACAAGGACCCAGCCAAGATGGGTTACAGAAGCACCTGGGAGCAGTGTTGAGGAGCCAACACATCTGCGCCCACTCCACCACTGACCCTTTCTCCTGGCCTGTTCCACCCTCACCCTCATACAGTGCACCTGACAGCCTGGCCAGTGGAGGCTGGCTTCCTCTTGGAGGGCTGGGGGGCATCAGGACAGCTACCTTCTCTCCACCTTACTTCAACCTTGCTCACTCCACGTCTCTCTCCCTGGCTGTCCATAGGTCAGGCCGTGCCCTCCACCCCCATGGCAATTGTCCTGGGAGCAGGTTTTCCTCCCTAGCAAACACGGAGACGAAAGAGCCTGTGGAGCTGTGCCTCCCTGCTGTGCGTGGAAGGATATATTTGACCTCTTTCACATCCAGCAGGACGGGTGGGAAGACACTGCAGTCGCAGGTGGCATCCATGACGAGGAGCAGAAGGTTACTGCTGGCGATCTGCTGTGCCACAAACATCCTGCAAAGAAAAGAGAGGGTGGGAGAAAGCACATCCCTCCTGCTTCAAAGCCAGAGCAGCTGCCCTGGCACCACCTGGCCCACAGCAGAGAAATAAAAAAAAAAAAAAAGAGATCATCAGAAACGGGCTGTCAGCAGGAGGGGGGAGAGACACAGCGAGCAGCTGTGCACGTGGGGGAGTTGATGTTAGCACGCTTTTTTGTCCTCTTGAAGCTCTGAACTGGCTCAGATTTACAACTCCACACTTGTCACAAAAGCCAAAATCAAACCCAAAACCCTCCCAGCCAACAAAACCAAATGCAAGCCCTCCCCAAAGGGGCAGCATGTCACAGCAAATGACACCTGAGACGGCCTAGTTTCATCCAGACGTGTGTCAATGCCATTCAATATATATTTATGTGTGTGCTTATACCATGCAAGGCTGTATGTACTGTATGGTCCTATAAGGGGCAGAGTTTTGCTAAGTTTCACGTTACTGGAGACAGAAATGGAGGATCCCAGTAGCATCGCACATTATGTTGGCATAATGGAACTGACCAACTGGTGCTTGGTCTTGCCTACTGCCACAAAAAAAGGTGCAGCTTCACGTTTGCGGCCACAAGTTTGCCTGTCCCTTCCCTTCCCCGTTGGGCAAGCAGGCTACAGAAAGGTCCAATGACGAGCACAGGCACGTGCGGGCGAGGATGTGTCTAGATGTAAGCGTTTGCCCGGGGGCGTGCACGTGAGGGCTCACGGAAGCACCACTGCCTGGTTGTGCAGGCGGGCGAGGGCTTGCGCGGGCAGAGCAGGATGAGGGCAGGCACGCGTTTCAGCTGTGTGCAGGGTTTTGGGCATGAGTGCATGTGCACATGGATGTACGTGGGCAGCCCAGACATGCCGCTGCGCTCACGGGGCTGCAGGCGCCCGTGACTGTGGGTTTGCACACAGGCACGTGCATGTCTGCGGCACCCCTGGGCGAGCACAGGGGTGGCACGGGGTGCGTGTCCAAGCGTACGCATGCCAGTGTCACCGCAAGGCGCTGTACGTGTCTGGGCATCTCACCAGCCTGTGTCACACCCCCCCCACACCCGACGCCTCGCAGGCATTGCCTGCCCTCTGCCAGCGCAGAGGCTGCAGCCAGCTGAAGCAAGGCTGAGCTGCCCACGCTGCCCGTCCTCCAGTGCCTGCCTGCAGGCTGTGCTGCCACCGGGCACCGGGTGGCCATATAGCCCTGGCAAGGAGCCTGCAGGCTGGACTGGGGCTGCTGGGCACAGGGATGGTGGGGGACAGGGAACTTGGCATGCTGGGACTGGTGGCAGGGCCGGTACGTGGCTCTGTGCACTCCCGGTCCTGCTAACCACCTCTCAGCCAAGGGAGAGGACTTCTGCATTGGAAATACAGGTTTGTGAGGATGTGCCCACTGCGCCGACCAATCTGACTGCACTGGAGGACCGCCCTGTCTCCCTGGTTGTTCCCCACCTAGTCTCACCGCCTTCTAGCCTCCAGGGATTTCTGTATTTACTTTTAGAGGTGTTGAATGTCACACACTGCAGCGAGCAACCATTGCAGTATTCCTGGCTGATGACTGTTTTGGGAGCTATGACTCACACACTTCAGTAATTGGGATAGAGGTCCCCCATGCACCAATCCACAAACCAAATTTTTGCCCAGGATGGAGCACCCAGCCTATCCTCTCTCCACTGGGAACCACCTGGGCTTGTGAAATATGATGGGAAAAGCCTGCATGCCCCAATGGGCCACTGGCAGATGCTCCATAGAGCCTGTGTCAGGGCACGTGTCTCTCCTGAATATACAGGTGCACAAGAGATGTGCCCAGGACCCAGAGGCTGCAACTATGCCTGTAACTACAAAGGAGCCGAACAGGAGTCAGTGGCTGCTGCTGACGGCGCTGGTGAGGTGCTGCCTCAACCCCCCCCTTATACCATAAGGCAGTGAATCAACTGGGACTGGCAGTAGGAGACAAGGAGTTTATCATAGAATAGAATTATAGAGTAATTTAGGTTGGAAAAGTCCCTTAAGATCATTGAGTTCAACTGTAAACCTAACACTGCTAAGTCCACCACTAAACAGTGCCACTAACTGCCACATCCGAACTCTTTTAAATACCTCCAGGGATGGTGACGCAACCATTTCCCTGGACAGCCTGTTCCTGTGCTTGATAACCCTTTCAGTGAAGAAATTTTTCCTATTATCCAATCTAAAACTCCCCTGGTGCAACCTGAGGCCATTTCCTCTTGTCCTATCACTTGTTATTTGGGAGAAGAGACCAAGGCTATAAGCTGCTTCCAGGTTGTTGTAGAGAGCGGTAAGGTCTCCCCTCAGCCTCCTTTTCTCCAGGCTGAACAACACCAGTTTCCTCAGCCTGTCCTCATAAATTCTCTAGACCCCTTCATTGCCCTTCTCTGGACATGTTCCAGTACCAGAATGTATTTTTTGTAGTGAGGGGCCCAGAACTGAACACAATATTCAAGGTGTGGTCTCACCAGTGCCAAGTACAGGGGGATGATCACTTCCCTAGTCCTGCTCACCACACTATTCCTGATACAAAGGAAAAAGGCTTGTCACCCTGAGATTACTCAGCCCTGCTCCAGCTCCTACCACTCAGTGGGTTGCTGTAACCAACACAGTACAAAATACCCGGGGTGGAAACCTCTGCCAGCTTCCCTTGGGGGGGGGTGGTGGTGGTGGATGGGTGCTGGGCTCCAGCGAGGAGAAGGCACTGCAGCAAGGAGGGGTCAGCCCCAGGCTGCATCGATGGCAGAGATCTCTGCAGCAACAGCTTAATGCACAGACAGGCTGGTTTGGGGCACTCAGCTCCTCTGGATCCACCCAGAGCTTATTGCACCTACACAATACCTTGTTGTCACCAAATCTGCAATCTCTTCTTCTAAAACAATGTTTGGCAAGGCCTGGTTTTCCTAAAGTCATGCTGACTAGCACAGGGTGTTTTCCTAACCTTTAAATCTTTCCTGCAGTTGGTCCAAGACTGAAGTCAGACTAGGTAGGATTGGGTGGTGTTTTTTTTTTTTTTTTTTTTTTTTAAAGAGGGATTCTAGTCAGATCTTTTTGGATGCCTCATGTTAGGAAAAGCTGGACCAGTGGAAATTCATCCTTCTGTCACCTTTCCGCACATGACTGCTGATGGTGCTATGCAACCACTGAAAATGGCCTCTTTTCACAATGCCTTTTCTGTTACTTTGGACTGTTGGTTCTCTTAAAATGAAAATGGAAAATAAAAAAGTGGACTTGCTTTTTCATTTCTTTCAGTTTAACACTTTTTCCCCCTGTTTTTTTTTTGGTTTTTTTTCTGCTGTAGAAAAACAGAAAAGAGAAAATACAAGAAGGAAAAGGAAAGCCGAAAGCATTGCAAAAAGGAAATTTTCTAAAGAGAAAACTTTTGCCAGAAATGTGAAAAAACAGAAAAAATCCCTCTCCGAAATCTGTGGAATGGAAAGATATATATATATATTTTTAAATGTTCTTTCCTTCCTTCTACAGCCGCCTCTGCTTATTAACAGATGGTTTCAATTTTTTCCTTGTGTATCAATAAGTTGTAACTCGGTCTTTTCACCTCCTTGTTGGCCAGTGTGGCTGCTTAGCTCTGCGGCCAGAGCTGTGGCAGTGGCCATGCAATAGGCACGGCGGCTGGCAACTCTTCTCAGGTAGTTGCCATCACCAGTGGGCTCTGCGACAAGGCTCACGTGCCGTCATGGCCCAGGGAGCCCCCAAATGAAGGGGAAGCCGCAATTCTTACTTTTGGCAATCGCCGCACTCGATCAGTCCGTTGGTCTCCTTGATGGCCGGTTCGTACACAAAAACAGGGTACTCGGTGTCGCAGGGTTGCAAGGTGTCGTGCTTCTTGTGCCTGTGAGCTGCGATGGTAAGGAGACAGGGTGAGAAAGGAAGGGCAGAGGACCATATAGGAACGGTATGCACTGAGATGGAAGCATTTAAGAATGGTGATGTAGGTTGGAGGAGCAGCCCTGCGTCCTCCTTCCCCGACAGTGGCCAAGGGCAGGTGTCTACTAGAGAAGAAGGGGAAGGAGATGCTGCAGAAAGCAGCCAGGCAGTGATGCCTGCTCCCACTAGGTGGTGTGGGAAAACCAGCCTATGTGAGAAATGTGCCCAATATTCCCACTCGCCTTTCCGATTCCAGGCTAGACCCTGTCCTCCTGAAGCCACAGCCATGGGGCCACAGCAGCTGCAGCTCCCCAGGGACCCCCGTGACCAGTTACGCAGGGGCATTTGGGCACTGGTACCCGCGTGTTCAAGGAAGGGGGGGGGGGGTCTACTGAACCATCAGCATCAATAAAGTCCCTCCTGCCTAACCCAGCCCTGTTCACACATATTTTTTAAACGTTAAAAGCTGCGACTGGGCTGGTCCTCAGTGCCTGTGTTGAGGGAACTGCCCCCGAGGGGACCCTGTGTGTCTGCAGCGGGGTTCTCCTTCAACTGCTGATCCTTCCTGAGCCCTCTGGCATTTCAGTGTGAGCCCACAGCAGGCAAATTGAGGGGTTGAACGCGTCACATTAAAAAGAAAACATCACCAGAAAACAGATCTGGCCTGAGACCACAGGGAAGCAGGCGATGGCTCTTGAGGACCAGCAGAGACCTGGCTAATGCGTGGCAGTGGCTCCTGGAGGGAGCCATCCACCGCAGAAGCAGGGAGCAGCTGCTCCATCACTCATCAGTCACACTCTGTGGGACTCCCAAACTAATTTGGGGATGAGGGGGAGCTAAACCACCTTACTGAGCCTCCCTTGAGAAGCAAGGGCATCCTTTTTAGGAGTTCAGCACAGTCTGTCTTGCCTGAAGCTACTACCTTGGGCCCTTCTGGCAATTATCTTCTGCAGTCGGAGGTAGCAAAACCAGCTCCTGCCTCTGTAAGACACAGGGGAATGTCGCCGATGGAAATGCGAGGCTTTGTTGCTAGGGGAGAGGTGGTTGTGGCTCAGCCAACAACAAGTATGAGAAATGGTTTCTACATCAGCTTTGGGTCTGAGCACAAAAGACTGGCTCCACAGCCCTCCACCCACACAGTGGCTGCAGGCAGCCCTGCCAAGGGGAAAACGGGCAAGGAAGAGAGTCCTTCTGATGTGGAGGATGACAAGCTTATCCCTTGCAGCAGCAGGGCTGAAGATTTATAGAAAAATGCAGCAACATAGGTTTTAATCAGTAAATATATGGTAAGAAGGCACCAAGAGGGCATCCATGGCTCTAATGGGTAATTTGCATGACTGTAAAACCCTCACTGAGAGCTACGGTCTCCTCTCCCCTGACACTGCTGGAGCACACAGAAAGAGGCAGGCACCACCCCGCAGAGCCTGCCGTCTAAACAATGTGGATTACGTGAGAAGAGAGAAAAGCTGGATGATTTTCTCTGATTTTTCTCTCCATCATGATGTTCCAGCGACACAAGACATCCATTAAGAGCCAGGAGCTGCACCCCAATCTCCCCTCTAATGCCTTCCCCAGGTGAATATGATGGGTACTCAAACACCTCCCTGCAGTACAGAGTCCCTGGCAGTTGTGCCTTGTGCTTTTCTTCTGAATTCTTGTAATATAAAAATGTAACACACAAGGCAGCCTCCTACTTAAATCCTCCCAGACTGTGGGACCCACCTTTGGGTATCATGGTTAGGTTCATTTTGCACAGGTCTAAAAGCACACAGGGCTTGATACCAGCACAATGCCTTGTTCTGTATTCACCCTGGATTCACACTAATCAACTAAATGCATTGTTTCAGGGTCCAGCCGCCAGGAGCTGCCTGGCTGTGCTCCGTCACCATTCGCCATCCCTCTGTGCTAGCAGGCACTGCACCCAAAACCCCACACTTCAGAAGGATGGAAAAGCCTCTCCCATTTTTGCTAATAGAGAATGCCTCTGACTAGTACCTGTCATGGGATCGAACAGTCCTAAGAGGACATTTGGGATGAGCAGTTGAAGACCCTGTTACTGAGGTGAATTTCAAAGGCTTAAACATTTCTGATGAAACACGCAGAATACCCCTGTTTAAGCTGTAAGGAGAGAAGCTGGTTTCCAGTTCAGACCAGCTGCAGGGCTGGTAACCATATTCTGGCCAGTGAAATCCCTAATACACTAAAGGGGTATGAGGAACAAAGAGTGGGAGACCTTTCCTTCAGCCTTAATTCACTGTACTAGTGCCTGGGAAAACTCCTACACAGGTGGCCAGACTATTGTAGTCTGGGCCAGAAACAGGCCTTCTTAGGGACATGCATGTGGCAAAACCACACATTTGTCCCTCAGCCACGAACTATCAAAGTCCTGTTGTGTTACCCCTGGATTTGCAGCGCTGAGTGACCAGTGCTGTCACTGAAGCACAGCTGTTGGCAACAGACCGTGCCAGCTCTTGCTCAGAAGAACAGCTGTGATGACCACAAAGGTGACCTGATAAAGTTGGGGCCCAACTGCTTGCAAGAATTTAGTGTATTGCTCATGTCAGGAATGGCAACGGGTCCTGACACAGCAGAGAATTCACCCAGGTCCTCATTTTTCCCCCGTCTCTGGCAAAGAATGACATTCTCCACTGGCTCCAGCTTCCTGATGTAGTGCCATCAAAGCGGATAGAGTTAAAGCCATATAAAAACCAGTGGCGTGAAGGATGGGGTGCAGGGAGGAGGTGAATCAGACCATCGGCTTGGAAAATATGGCATGCAAGGAGATTTGAGGCCTCCCAGCCTCAGCCAGTGTTGAATCAGGGCCATTGTGCTGGACTCGGTGGGCTTGGAGAACTGGGCCCTTGGGGGGAAAGGCAACTGAAGAGACTGCACGAACCACACGCAGGACAACCCCGGCCAGCACTGCTCACTAGCCTGGCCTGCACGCATGGGCAGGAGCTGTCTGTACCTCAGCTCTGGACACGGGAGCAGAGAGGCAACAGTTAAGCAGTAATCCTGGGCCAAACTGCGCCGTGGTGGCACTCACAGGAGCAGCCAGTGCATCTGGAGGTGAGTGGTGGGAAGTGCACCGGGTTTAGTCCCTTCAGAAGCACTTTTGCCACTTGGCAGTATGGGCTAAGTCATGAACAGAGGCTGCGTTTCTGTTTGAGCCTTTCACCAACATCTGCAATTTGACTTGCTCTGGGTTAACCTCATCATGTGCACCAAGCTGTATTTTTAAACTCTGCTAAATTGGCACAAGTCACCCGCACAGACCATCTTAAATCAGTTTCTTGGCACAGACTAAATGAAAAGAAGCCACTTTAAAATCTCCTAACTTCTGCACAGAGGCAAGACCTATGACAGAGATTATGCTTAAGCCTGCTGCCGCTTAATTTGCCTGGAAGCTGTGCAGCTGCAGCAGTATCGAGAAGTTCAGAGGAGCCCAGTAGCACGTACATCATCAGCAAAACACTTGGGCTGAGCCTCTGTGCACACATGCCGGACATCAAAACGTTATCAGCGCTCTGAGAGTCTGGGGGTCAGGGATTAGTAAACAGCCAGAGGAGCTGATAACAAATTGCAAACTTTATAGCAAAGAGTGAGTTAATTCCAGGCTGTCGTTGCTACCATCTGCACTTCCAGAAAGACTTTGTCAGACATTTGGCAACCAATCCTTCTGAGTAGCAAAGGCAGCCGTTGCGCTTTGTTATGAACTATACAGCCCAGATTGTGAACTCTTTCCCACCAGCATAAATCACGGATAACTGCACCCCAGTCAGTGGATTTACTCTGGAATACACAAGACAAAATCTGCCACTTAGTTTCAAATACAAACCACAATTTAATCAATTACCCTGTAAAATGCCCTCTGTGTACATTACAATGCAGTAAAAAGGAAACTTTTCTGAGCTACAGAACTGTAGAAATAGTCCTTTCTAGGCTGCATGCCTTGACTGGAAGTATTTTTGGCTTAATTAAAGGCTTTCAAACCTGTGGTGATGTCCATAAAAGCAGAGGCCCTTACAAACAGAGAGAGGAATGAGATGCTGAGAGCAGTGAAAAAATCTGTGGAAACAAACATGTCTTCTCACCACCTCTGAAAAGCAGATTTGCGTGATGAATGCAGTCTGAATATATCATGCCCATATTCCAAAGGCAAGTCTCGCCTTCCCAGAAAGCAAGAGAACTTGGGAAGCAGAAACAGGCACAGCGCTGCAGAGCCAGAGGTGCACAGTCAGGCATTAGATCCCCGACCGTTAATTCCTCTGCACATATCCCCGAATAAATGTGTGTTCAATTTCCCTCTCACAAAATGTCTCCTTCTCTCTATACTTTTTGCATACACCAGCACTGGCAGGCAGTCAAGAAAATGTTAACATCTCTGGCAAAAACCTACAGCCCATTCTTAGCAACATGTGCAATCCATTTCTTCCAGCCCCAATAGTATTCTTCCACCCTTCTACTCCCTCCCCCACATATGGACACTCTTTCTTTTTTTTTTTTTTTTAAAGTCCATAGCCACACTCTCTTTCTCTTCCTCTTCTTCATACAGTAAGACACATTCCAACTGTCTCTGTTTCTCTATCTCTGTCTCACACATACGTCTTGCTGGGCAGAGAGCAAATCAGTGAATACAAGCTAGATATGGAAGCAATGAGATACAAACACAGCCACAGTCTGGACTCTGTCTTGGAGGGATTTCTAACTTGCCTGTAGGAGCAGATTTATGAGCTAGAGCATATACTTATCAGCTGAACTGCTTGAAAGTAATTCTGCGTTATCCTGGAGCTGGGCTGGTATTCATCAGAAGGAGCTAAGCCGTGGGGTGTGGAAAAGAAGACTTAAGTTGCCTCTTAATATCTGAAGTCTACAAGACCCATATAGTTTTTCCTGCGAGAAGGCACAGGTTGGTCTTTGGTTTTGGCATAACAACTGAAAAGAATGGGGCAGCTGGGAACCAAAGTGAAGGACGTGCCATGGTACACAGGCTACGGGCCCACCTATGCCACAGTAATGAGTGACGGTTTTGTCTGCGCCCGCAGTCACTGAGGAGGCCTGTGTGTCCCTTCTTTTATCGACCTCTCAGTGACAGACCTTCAATCACCAGCTCAGCCAGCTAAACACTTCCTTCTTTAGCATCGCTTCCTTCTTTATAGTGCCAGGAAACAGAGCCAGGCAGTGCCTTGTCCCTGTCACACCTTTCTGCAAGTTCCCCATTGTCCAAAGTCTTTCCTTGCCTGGGGTTTCTAGCTAAATCCTCCTCTTTTTGCTGCTAAGTGGGTCTACTTACAGTGATGGAAGACAGCCTTGGCTGGAAAAGTCGCATGACACACACAGACACACAATGAAGATGGAGCCACGTGACAGTTTCACATGATGGCAGCACAGCGAAGAGATGGATTTGCACACAGCAGTCATGGAGGTGACGCGGGAGAGAGATGAAGAAAGCACAAAAGGAAATGGTGATGAGCAGGACAGCAGTGAGGACCACCCCCCCCCTTCTTTTTCCTCACATCTCCTCAAGCAAAGACTACATAAAGCTGCAGCCATTTAGCATCCACAGCAGCTCCCTGGAGGAACACCAGGTTGGTCTGTCCTCCAGAAAGAGCAGTCCCTCCAGCACTGCCTCAAGTACTACATTGGCACATCTGACTCTTCCCCACCCATTTCTGTGTGGGGCATTCCCAGTATCCTGATGTGTGTTAAGCAGCAGCCAGGACCACACAGAGGATGGCCGCGACTACTACCGCCATCTCTGGCGACCCTCTTTGGAGGAGGTGAGTGGAACCAAAACAGCACCCAGACATCGGTCTGGTTCTCTGACTAGAAGGAAATTTTGCTTTCTAAAAATGACTGTTTCCCCATTACGCCAGGAGAGTTCAGTGCAGAAGACTCAGCCCCACAGTTAGCAGGGAAGGTACCACTGTGTCCACAGAGAGCACCATTAGTGCTGAATAAGTAGTGAGGATGTAATAATGGCACCTACATGGCTGCGCAGAGCACTCATCTTTCCCTTCGGGTCACCTCAGGGCCATTAACATCCTTCCTGCCTGTGAGGCAGCAACAGGGAGGCAGAGACTCCCGGGATGTTTCAGCAGGCAGCACTGCAGCTGCAGGGCAGGTCACTGGATCTCAGCCCAGACATACCCGTTTGCTGCACTCAGCTGTTGTGCAATACCATGCGCCATCACAGAATCACAGAATGATACGGGGTTGGAAGGGACCTCTGGAGATCATCTAGTCCAACCCCCTTGCCAAAGCAGGTTCACCTAGAGCACGTTGCACAGGAATGTGTCCAGGTGGGTTTTGAATATCTCCAGAGAAGGAGACTCCACCACCTCCCTGGGTAGCCTATTCCAGCGCTCTGCCACCCTCAAAGTAAAGAAGTTCCTCCTCATGTTTAGGTGGAACTTCTTATATTCAAGTTTGTGCCCATTTCCTCTTGTCCTATTCCTGGGCACCACTGAAAATCATCTTCTCTCTTCCAGAGAGGGTCCAGTGGGAAAGAGAAGACCCTCCATGTATTATGGAACAGTTTTCTGGCTAGCTTCCTGGGACCCCTGTTAGGCTCTGGAGAGCCTGCTGCTCCATCCCTGCTCTGTCCTGTCCTGTAGGCCACCCTCAGGAAAGACTGGAGGGGAGTCTTTCCAACCAAAGGGCTTTGCAGCTGATGGTTTCTCTCATCCCACTGCATGTTGGGTGGAGGTCCTTGGAGAGAAGAGCCTCCCCCCACCCCGGTAGTTACCCTGAGGAAAGCAACCAGCATGCTCCAAGCCGCACACACCTCACCCTGACCCCTCCGGCACTGTGGCAGCTTGAAATGGGAGTGGGAGTGGGAGGAAATGGGGTGGTGGTGGGACCTGGAAGCTGGATTCCAGTGCCCATGAAGGGAGAGGTAGCGGGGCAGATGGCAGGCTCCTTGCATGAGGCCAGGCTTCCCCATCCAGCTTCTTCTGCCACCAGCGGCTGTCACACTCACGTGCTACGGGGCGGCTGGACTCTTGTGTACTCACCATCTGCCAAGTTGTCTGAATGCCAGAAGCTACTCATGTTAAACTCCAAAAGGAAGCTGTCAAAAGAGCAAGAACAGAGGATGCTTTTTCAGCAGCCTGGAAGGATGCAGGTGTCACGGAGATGGCCCCGTTGCCCAGCGAGTATCAGTTCTAAAATGTTTACTATGAATTTTCTGGCAGTGGAAGTCTGAGGTGTTTTTTTAAATTTTTTTTTTTTCTTTCCTCTCCACATGATGAGAGTGTAGCTCTGTATCATGGGATCTGTACTGTGGAATAACTGAATAAGTGGGCTTTTATCTGAAGTACAAACTGTGAGGGGGCCTCGCCAGTGACGGAAGGACTGAGTATGGCAGCCCCCGAGGCCAGGAGGGGATCCAGTCACTGTGAGACCCACCTGAGGAGCAGGCACAGATGGCCATCAAGGGAGCCCGTACTCTGGCTACACAGAGGTAGCTGCACATCACATTGAATTATTATGAATTATGCTCAAGCTCTAGGAGCTGGATCTTTTCCACACCTTGCCTTTTGCCCGCCCAGCAAGCTGAGCAGCGGCACTTTCATCCTACTTTGAACTTGAACTCCAATTCCCCCCAGCAGTTTGAGGTGAGCCTGAATCCAGAGCTTGATTCAAGGCCTCCCTTCTCTCCTCCCTTGCTTGTCGCACAGACCTGAGCTCCCTGGCTTCCTTCCTTCAACCTTTGCCCCCTGCGAAGTGAAGGTGCGCATTTGCTCATCACGGGCAAAGGAGACAGGCAAGAGGACTTAGCATCAAGGATCCGCATGGGGCCCCGGGAGACCCGAGTCCTATTTCTGACTCTGCCACTTTGTACTGAGTGACTTCAGGTAAATCCCAGACCCGCTCTGGGCCTCTGCCTCTCCTTTTGCAAAATGGGAATAGTAATAGCTTTCTGTCTCCCAGGAGCAAGGCACTGAGCTGAATGTCAGGAGAAGGCTGAGAGCAATGGCCTATGCGGGGGCCTCCGCTTACAGCTTTCTCAGCTCTCGCCCCCGTCGGTCTGAGCCTCCCAAACACCCCCATCTTTTGGTACTCACATGAGGAAATCACTTATCAGCCATTTCACTGCAGCTAGAAAGGCATAAATTGGCTGGAGAACAAAAGAAGAAATGAGAAATACCATAAGGACCTGGTCAGAGAGTTTATAATTGTTATGCAGGACCCCACGTTTCAGACCAGTTCCCTCCACTGATCAGAGCTCTTGAAGACAGGCTGGAAATTCAAGGCCTGGGCATCGCTGGAAAATGTTCAAAATACATCAAAAGCCAGCAGAGCTGCCTTGCTACTAATAATATCTTCTCACCCCCTCCCCATCAGGGTCAGGGAGTTTATCGCAAATGTATGAAGGACTTTGAAGATGTAATTGCTTGATGATTTCTCTCCAGTATGGACGACCTTGAGAGCTCAGAGCAGGAGAGAAACACAGCTAAATGGGACACCACCAGTTTAGGATGCTTTTATATTCTGATAGCAAGTGGTGTTTCTGGGACAAGCTACAGCATTGCCCAGGATTTAGTATTATCTGCCACTGATTGATTATGCTTAACTGTGCTTTCATCCAGCTTTTCCTCAAGATGGCATGACTTCTATCATCTTCCTGCTTTTCAGCTACAAATTGGAAATCCAGCATTGTCCCAGGGACAGTTCATCTGCAGAGGATCCTGCTGCTTCCTTTCTTCTTGGTAACCATGTCTAATTTTCATCTCTCCCTCTCATAATCATGCCCATACCCTCAAACCCAAAACAGATGCAGCAGTCACAGGACACAAAATAATGTTCCATTACTGCGAACTGACTTATCTTCACCCAAAATAAGTCAGCAAATAGTAAAACGTACAGAGGGTTGGGGATTTGACTGATTTT
Organism: Numenius arquata; assembly: GCF_964106895.1. Lineage (NCBI taxonomy): Eukaryota > Metazoa > Chordata > Aves > Charadriiformes > Scolopacidae > Numenius > Numenius arquata. The sequence continues at coordinate 65,189,779 of NC_133577.1, read as the reverse complement.
CCCTTTGAATGATGCATATGAAAAATGATGACTTCTTGATTTCTTCCTTTTTGAGGGTTTTGCTAAGAGGGGAAAGGGAGAGATGAAGGCTGAATGCTCACCTTTTATTCTCTTCCCAATTCACCTGGTTTTTGGCAGCTCATATTTTGTGACACTTCTTTCAGAAATCAAAATTCTCGAGTATATGATCAAGCACGTATTTTCACTGCAATCACAATATTTTATCTATCCAGCTTAAGTATAGCTGTTGGCAAAACTGATATATATTGTTAAAAATGTAACACATTATTAAAAAGTAAGATTCAGTTGGAAATTCTTTTACTGGAAAAAAAATGACCATGTCATGCTGTAGAATGTACTTCCAGCACACCACATTTTAAAGTATAAAAACCCCCAGTCATAGCAGCAATAAATACACGGCTCTTTAGGGTTGCTTCAACTAGTTTGAAGTGGTCTGAGTGTTGAGTGATTACTTCGTTCTGCCTAGCTGAGGCCAGGTTAGGAAGGTAGAGTCGGATTAGTTTATTAGTTTGTATCAGTCTAAAGAGAGGTTGCATTTGGGTACTGGCAAAACTATTCACTCCGATAGCTTGTGCCTTGGGCTATCAGCATTTCTCAGCAGCTTTAACCCCTCTTTTTGTTACCCCTAGCCCACTCACGCTTCCCTGAGAGGGTGACAGCTTTCTCCCAGATGCTCTCTTCCCTGACAGTGCAACTCTTCTTTTTGAGCTGCTGAGTAAAACCATGCCCTGTAAAAGCACTTCTGTTCATTTCAGCTGCAAGCTGGTTCCTCAGCTTTTAGGAGAAACCTGGCATAGTCCAGTTCCTGTCCTCTCCCTGGTCCTTGTTTTTTGTGAGATGCTATATGCCAATAGAAAGCCAAATTGGAAACCACTATCAGTGGCCATCACTGCCTCAGAAATCTGCCTTAGATGAGTTTGGACATTCCCATCACTTGAAAGCAAACAGCTACTAAGCTCTTTTGGGGAACGTGCTACATCAAGGTGTTGGAGATGTCCTAGGAGAAAGCCTCCATGGCCAAGCCCAGAGAGAGCTGCGTGCCAACAGATACATACGCTGAGCAGAGGCCGGGCACCGCTGTGGTGGTGGTAGGGTACTTTGCACATTGCTTGATAATCATACATGGTCACCCTGCAATCAAAACAAAACGAGCAAGCAGTCAAAAGCAAGCAATGCAACTGTCCAGGGGACACATGTCAGTGTGCACTACTTCTTCTAAAAAAATCTCCTCTATGGAAGAACTAAAGCAGTGTCCTGCTTACACATGTCTCTGCTGTTTGGCCAGTGCTGGATTTTGCAAAGTGAGAAATACAGGCTCCAGATTAATGTAACTGGGTCAGCACGGGAGGAAAGACATCCCTAATTTCAGATGGTAAGTAAAGCAGGCTCTGAAGCAGGAGAATTATAATTGTATCATCTACCTCAGGTCCCCCTAGTTCCTGTTTTCAAGCCACTGAAACTCTGAACTCTCTTTTGACATGGGCTGGAGGGGTGGTGAGACGAACAAGAGGTATTTTTAGGAGAGAGAGAAAAGTGCACAGCCAGCTGCAACACCACATCTGAGGGGCTCTCAGAAAACTGCTCATAGAAAGGCTTTCCAAGTGGCAGGAGGAACTGAAGGACTTCACCTAAAATGCCAACAGGCGTTTCCCATAGCATCTTGCCCTGTAAAAGACAGAGGAGCAGCTGCTTTGTGGCCACACAGAGATCAGCAGTTGCTGTCTCAGTGCTTTGCGGCAGGTGGAAGAGCAGGAGATGGGGAGAAACAGGGTGTGTGGTGAGGATGGCTGAGCAAGTCAGGGGAGGGGGCAGGTGGCTAAAGGAGCTTTTGTAGCAAAATAAGAGCCACATGCATCAGCATGTGCATTTTCCCCTCCTCAAGTGCTGCTTGTGGGGACCAACGTGTTCTGGCCCACACACCAGCTGAAAAAAGAGAAGTACAGTGCAGAGATCCCCCACTTACCGCCTGAACATGCCCGTGTTTATCAGCTGGGTCATTACTGAGCCATCCACTGCACCAAAAAATTTTCCAGTCTGCAAGCACAAGAAAGGAGAAAACTAAAATAAATGACTGTCAACAGTAAAATTTCCAAATGCTCGATGGCTCCAGCCAATCCAGTTTGTCTGGAGGCTTACTACGCATAAGGAGTGTTTTATAAGGAGGTAACGCCAAGCTTTGTCCTTTGGCTGGCTGGAAAACTTGAGGGAGGACTTCCCCCGTCACCAGCTGGGCATCCTGCACTGTTCCTAGCGTGCTTGGAAATTATTTAGCCCACGTTAAGTTCCTGCAGCTTGTGATGGAAAAAGGCAGACTCTCAAGCTGCAGAGACCCAAGCATGTTGATTCACTGGGAGCTTGGGCTCTCCCGTGGGTTTTTGGGAATCCACCCTCTCTGGATCTGAGTGCCTGAGTCTCTTCCACTTGAGTTTCTCTGCCCTCTGCCTGCCTGTGGCCATAGTGGCTTCGGAAACCTCTGCTCTCCTGCTGCCCTAGGTGAGCTGACTCACCACGCATAAGTGCGCCATACACATTTATTTAGGTAGCAAACGCAATTTTACAACTCACTGCTGTGCCAGTTCCGAGCAGGCAGTAACCCAAAGAACACAACACACACCAACCCATCCCTTTAGCTTACACACTAGGCGTTGGCACAGCCAGAGCCGTGCTAGCACAGACGCCGCCCTAGCAAAAGTCGCATTTGTAGGGCAACAACCCCCAAATCCCACTTGCATGCCTGAGTGGAGCTCGTGGTCCTCTAGTCCCATTTACGTTTTGGAACAAATAACCTCAAATACAGGCCCAATCCCAAATCTGGGAACCGCTGCTCTAAAGACTTCTTCAAACAAACAACAGCTCTGGCTTTCCTGGTTAGTAAACCATGACAAATCTATTGCAAAAAAGCTTCAAATCTGCCAAGTCCACTCCTTTGTTTGCAAGCAAGTAAATAAAATACTCGTAAATAATAAAAATGCAGATACAAGCTGTCCTCCATCTACTTTCCTGGCCTGTGGGTCTTAACCCAGTAAATAGCTCCCATATGTTACGGAAGTGTTCACGCAGTTTGGGGAGACATTTTACTTTTCCACTGATAGGCTAGCAGTCATTTAGCACATATTAGCGGATGACAGATGACTTCATTTATTTGAGTGGGGCATTTCCACTAAAAAAACCCTAACCCTTAGGCAGATTTACCTAAGATCATATGGTAATCATCCAACAGTAGTGTTACATGGTTATGAGCCTCTTCCCAACGGGCTTTAGAAGGTGTTCCACTGTATAAATCGATACAGAACATCAACTCCCCTTTGAGCATTTAGGCTGTAATCGTCTCAGACATAGCCAAATGTGGCTGAGCAAGCGCTAACTTTTTTTCACCTCCCTCGCTCTTTCAATCTGATTAGGGCGGTGAGGAGGCCAGCTGCTTCCATTTAATACCAGTCTGCAGCCCCAGCAGGAGCTTGAGCCGTGGGATTTAACGCAGGGCAAGCTGCAGCCAGCGTGGCAAGGGCAGGGGGCCACTGCAGGACTGTAAATGGGGCCTACCCTGTCCAGAGATGCTGATGCCTGACCGAGTTTCTCCGGGTAGGATGTCGTTCCTATAGGTACAAGTATGAGGAGCTACCAGTGTACTCGAGGGTAAGGCCTGGGGAACGTGTTCAGAAAAAGCAGCAGCAAACTGGCTTTTAACACCGAATCAGACATTCAGAGCTCGGTGCTGTTTGAGGTGCCCTGTGCCCCTGTGTAGTAACACAGGAAAGCATCACATGGCACAAACCAAAGCTGTCCTGTACTGAAGTGACATTTTGCAGAGCAGCTCTCATTACAGCCTGCTTCCTCCAGGGACTGGCTGCTGCTCTCCCGGACATCCCTTTGCTGTGCTTCCCCTAACTCCCAGCTCTGGGCAGATTTCCACAGGCCCTTGCAATTTCAGAGGTTCACAGCACAAAGCGTCGCCTCTGACATCCTGTGTGACACATGCTGTGTCACATCCCCCTGCAGCTGAGAGCGTATGGGTACACACGCAGGCGATGCGCTGGGAAGAGATGCATCCCAGAGCGCACATACGGCACAAAAGGTACATTGCTGCTCACAGACGTATTTGTGTCCATGTTTTGCTGGCTCCTTGAGCAAGTTGCACCTTTGGTACACACAAAAGCTGTAAACAGATGGGATCTACCAAACGGGCCAGGGTTTGGGCGAGCAGGTAGCCTCCTCACTGCACGGCTCACAGAAAACCAGCCCTTGCTTTTCCGCAGCCTCTGCTCAGCCCTGGTGGGATCTTGGCCTTTTAGCTGTCACCCTGCACCCTGTCCCTGGAGTCCCACCTGGGCAGAGCTTGCAGAGGCATACCCTGTGAGATGCCACAGGGAGGAGGCAACAGTCCTAGGGAAAGCGGTTTAGTGAGTGAAGGGACATCTGGATGCAGCAGGCGGAGGGAGCTCCAGACCTGTGATCCACAGCTGTGCCTCCGGCTGGCAGCGAAAGGTGCCTGAAAGTGCAGGGGGCCACAGCTGCAAACATCAGCAGGGGCAAACATAGCATGGGGCAGCCCTCACTGCAGCACAGCCTGGGCCTGCCACTTTCTTTCCTTTCCTTTCCTCCCCTGCCCTAAATCACCTGGTCCTCCTCCTAACCCACTCCCTTCTCCTGTTTCTGGCCACTAACTCTTTATTCCCTCTGTGGTGAATCTGGATGGGGGGGGATTAGCCCGAATTAAGAGATTACCCATTCTTCCCCAAGAAATCGTGCAGGGAGCTTCCAACTCGTCGCTCATTAAAATCGTGAGTCCATCTTTCTTCCTTGGTGGCTTCTGGCTGTCAGTAAGCTTCCTGCTGCCTTCAGGCAGAGGTTACTAGAGCTGGTCCCCCATCCCACTCCCCCATCCCAAGGGTGGTGGGAGGCAGAGCCTGAGCCAGGCTGTCCTCACCCCGTTCCTGCGTGAAACCACTCTGGTTTCCAGTGCGGTCACCCAGGAAAGGTTGTGCAGGCAGCAGGCAGCCCCCAGGTAGGCAGCAGGCTGAAGGCACCATAAAGCACCTCAGTCCTGAGGGAGCGAGAAGAAAGATGGAGCAAAACATCTTGGAACCTCCAGAGCAGGTCTCTGGCAACAGCTGCTCACCTGGGGGCTGTAAGGACACAGGCACTTTGGCACCACTCTGCTATTCTTAGCTTGCACTTCGCTCCAGGAAGCAGGCATTTTGGACGTGAAAACTCCTCGGCTGCCTTCCTTGGGGAAACGGGGATGCTTGTGGAGCCCTGGTTGTGCTGGATACACCACAGTCCGTGTGACACAGCGGGGTAGATGGCTTGCCTGTGCACCCTTGCTCCTTCGGCATCCGATAAGCTCCCTCCCATCCTGGCTGGTGGGGTAAAACAGGCAGTGTGTGGGCAGGCTGCCCTTCTGGCTGCTGGGCTGAAATGCTGACCTGTGCAGCTGAGCCACTCCTGCGGGTCCTGGTGTCTGGTACGAGGCTGGCGGGGAGGGCAGCTGACTTCTCCAGAAAGGCAAAAAACCCACAAAAATCCAGCTACGGGATTTTTTTTTTTCTCGTTATGTTAAAGGATGCACTGAGGGAAGAGTGTGGGATGGGGCAGGGAAGGCCACACAGCAGCAAGTGATCCTACACAGCAATATTCAGGTAGCAAGGCTATGAAACCCAGGGTATTGATTTAATGCTGCTGCTGTCTTGAATTCCCTGTAGGGTTTAACAGTGTGGACACTCACGGTGCCACTGGGAAATAAAAGCAGTAACTGGAAGAAGATAAAGAAATCAGAAGAAAAGTAGTGGTGAACTCTCCGAGGTCAGGGGAGGTAAGGGCTGGAGGAGATGACAGCTCTGGTGCCTGTCAAAATGCCTGATCTTGGAGGCATGTGGATAATGTTTATAATTTACCCAAATCCACTATAATGCCATGTTTCTGCTATTCAGATCTTTCAGAGACAAGCTTTTTGAAAAATCCATTTTCCATAAGATGCAGTAAAAATACTGAGCTAGAACTCAGGAGGGTGTTTGCTGAGGATGAACAGTACACGTGGTACCTAAAGGGTGTTGTCACCTTTGCCCATGGTGACACACGCCACAGGACTCAATGAAGTACCTTGGAAAATGCAACGAGGGTCAGAGGAGGAACCAGTGACTCCTAAGACTACCAGCCCATCCTGAACACGTAGCGGGACATGGCCTCCCAGAGTAGGAACCCAATACAACTTGACAGCATTTTCCTCCCTTATTTTTCAAGTTTTCTTTGGGTTTTTTTTGGCACACCACATCATTGAAGGGGCACTTTTACTGGATTCAGCATGTTGGGTAGGTCATTTTCCCCACAGAAAAAAAGGCTGGTTATTCCTTGCAATATACCCCCTTGATATATGTCTGTATCACCCACTGGTGCGACTATGTTCATGATTCATTTTGCTTTATGAGTCTCAACAGTTCTCACCTTGGCCTCTCTGAATTTACTGTGTAGTGCCTGCAGAACCCACAATCTCACCTTTTTCTTTTGTCAGCCTATTTTAAATATGCTAACCAACACAAGTCCAGATAGGAAACCATAGGACTCATACAGCTGATGTTTTCTGTCTAAATATCCATCTAAAAATTCCTCTTCTTTCTTTTCTTTCCCATCTACTTTGAGATCAACGCCACTACTTCACACATCACTCTTTAACCAGAACTTCTTTAACAGCCTCTTGTAAGGGAGTCCATTCAAAGCTCTTAGAAAAACTGAAATGCAGTAGGTCATCCATTCTCCCTTGTCTCGTGATTTACTCACACTTGCAAAGAACTATAGCTGATAAGAGAGGTTTTCTTCCTTTATAGAAGCTGTGCTGCTTGTCCCAAGCACATCCATCAGGTGTTCTGTTACTTTATTTATTTCTAATTTCCATTTCAACCTGTTTGTCACATCTTGAAGAAAGTAATTTCTGGAACCAGATCTACTGCCTTTTGGAAATAAGCATACAGTATTTGTTAACTCCAGTACTATGGCAATTTTAAGGAAACTCCACACTTCTATCAGTAACAAAACCGCTTCATTTCCTATAAGCCTACTATAGCTGCTGTCTTCTATAAGCCTACTCTTGCTGCTGACTTACAGTTTTCTAGTTTATGAGACCGTTCCAACACATCACTTTCTGACCCCCAAAACTATGGCCTTTTATTATTATGAAACAAAGAGCTCTGTGGTGAATTTACCAGAAAGCAGAAAAGTATAGCTAAACCATGCAGTGGCTGGTAGCGTTGCCTTTACCCAGGCTGCACTGGATGTCACATCACAAACTCTCTCCCTTCAGCTCCGTAGAAATAGTCAGGGAGGTGCTGGCAGTAGGAGGAAAGGAAGCAACTTCTGTTACTTATATTTTTATTACTATTTGAAGTCTTTTTCCTTATTCCTTTCACCTCTGTGAATAAATCCTCCAGCTCTTCAGGTGTGCTCCTGTTTCCAATTTGCTTAAATGATTTCATCTTCCTTTTTGCCTTTGGCATATTGCTCTTACCATGCCCTCAGTTTCCTTTCCTGAAGAATGCCTGCTTCGTCTTCAGAGGTGCTCAAAAGCATGCTCCTTTCCCTTCCCTTGTCATGGCACACCTGCCTTCTGGGACTGCCTCAGATCATCTTTCAGTAGCATCTGTGCCGAGGGAAAGGACGCTAATTTCCTCACTTCTGATAAAAAGATATTTTGACTAGTTCCTTCCTTATCACAGCAAACTCCTTCCTCACCTAGGACGGGCTGTCGCTCAGCAAGGAGGCTTCCCCCTCACCACACAGCTGAATTTAATTATACCTTGGCCACCCTTATTACACAATTGAACTTCATTTGTTTTAACCAGCTCTGGTGGGTTATTTAGGAACAAGCCAAGCACACTCTCCTTCTCCTATGCACTCTTACCTCTGCAGGTCTTTTGGAAACAAGTATAAAGCCGTTATTATCAATGAGAAAGCAATTCAGAATCTGTAGAGATGAAAGAGAGGCAACATTAAAGACAGCATTTTCCATGGTTGTCTGGTATGTACTGCTGTGTGCAGGATGGAGCGGTGTGGGCTTGTGCTTATGGCAACAGCCTCGGCATTTCCATACCTAGCCCCACAGCTCAGCTACCATGGGTTTTAGACAACTGACATTCCCCTCTCTGCCTCCATTTTGAGGTATTTACTTTGTGAGCTGTCTGTGACAGAGATTGTCCCTTTCCAGGGCTGTGTGCAGGCCTAGCAGGCTCTGAGACACACTTAAGAAGAGGAGACATCCTGCAGGAAGCGACAGGATATTTGGAGAGCACTTCTCTTTAATAAAATGGTATCTAATGCTTTCCATCTTCAGATTTCAGAGTTTTATAACCACTCATAAAATAACCCTCTCCTCACCACTGAGGATCATCAATGCTGGTCTTATTTTTATTTTGCAGAGCAGGAAATGAAGGCACAGAGTTTAGATTAAAACCTTTAGGTCTCACTAGGATGCAGAGGAAATCCTACATGAACAGAGATGGGAAATTCTCCGGTGATCCCACTCTCCAGGACAGAAGAGATCCTGTCCCAAATATGCCTGAGACCAAGGTTGAAGCAGTGGAGGAAATGCAAAGAGGGGTGTCCAACGTGTACGTCATGCTGACAGCCACGCTCTTTGGCAGATCTGGCATGCCAGTGAGACAAACTTAGAGGAGATGGACTCTCCCTAGAGTCACTGGCTGGAATACCCATGCCCCTGCCTGGGCTCAGTTGACATCTTGCAGCTAAGGGGAAGTCCTGAACTGCAGGTTCGTCTCAAGAGCATGAGGTCCTGCCCCAGGTGTGCAACCTCTTGCAAGGAGATGACAGGCAACACCTGATTTTTGGGGAGACAAAGATCTCCACCAATCAACCCATTACAAGTATAGAGAAGAAATCTGGGCAACTTACGTCATCCTGACAGCTTAGCGGACAGGCACCATCCAAGGCACTGCACTGGAAAGGGAAAGCAGGGCATTAACCATGGCATGATCTCATCTCATGGTCTCTACATTGGGACTGCCCAGCCAAAGGTCCAGCATCTCATAAAGCTCTGCAATTTAGCTGGCGTTTCCACAAAGACAAGCTCGACAGCATGCACCAGTACCACCCCTCGAGTTGGCCACTCGTGGCTCTGCGTACTCCCCACCTCTGAGCAACGTCCCCTTTGCTGAGGGCTCTGATCCTGCATCTGCCTCTCTGACACACTTCCAGCTGTACCCACACACTTTGAGCAGAGCCCTGTTAATGAAGGGGGCAGCATCAAGCTCTCTGGCTGTGAAAGCAAAGGTTATTGTGCACCCGTGAGAAACCAGCATGCATTTTAGCATCTGCTAGTATCTGGACTAAACACATGGCATAGTATTTTAGATCAGGATACTTCCCAGGCAGGGATTTTTTTGTTGTTGTTGCTGTTGGTTTCTTTATTCTCCAGACAGCTAATGATAAAATCGGATGTGAATGGTGCTCATGTAGCCCAAGGCACCATCCATTTGTTTCATTTAGGGTTTCTGTGTACCGAACTTGACGTGTTTCACAACACTGAACCGGGTGGGGACGCGAGGGGTTAAGTGGTGAGTAATAAAGCCCTTCAGGTTGCTTATTGATTTAATAATTGTTTGTTGTGGTTGTGTGTGTCTGTCTCTTTGTGTTATTTTAATGCTATTTTCTCTAGTAGCGGAGGGAAGAAAGCTGACATGGTGTTGTCATCTCTGTACATGGGGTCCCCTTCCTGCCAGAGGTGTTCTGGGGTCAGGGAAGGACACTGATGTGCTGTGTAGCCTGTCTGCTCCCAGCCAGCTGCCCTTTATTTCCACACAACCCTTACACATAAACCCTAGCCCCCTTTCTGGATGATTCTCAGTAATAAGAGGTGAATTTGTCATTTCAAACCACAACAGTACCATTGCTTTCAGTTAGAATTTGTTTCTCCTCTTGAGTTTTGCAGAACAAAACCAATAGTTTCAGGTTTCCATCTCTCTGCTCAACTTCAGGGGAGGTTTGGAGATGTCTGATTTTGTTTCAAGCCCCATGGCTTTGCAATATCGCGTGCTCGCGCTCCAACCCTGACTAGCTTTTTGAAGCTCTAGGGATAACAGTTTAAAAACATCCCTTTAGCCACAGTTGTAAGCATCGTCTCACTCTTGCCTCACCACAAAAGAGTACTGGGTTGTTTTATCTCCCTAGACATATGCAGAGAGGTGGCCCTGTACTTCATCCCTGATGTGTTCCTTCCTTTGGTCAGCAGAGAAATATGGCCACAATGAACCACTATTATGGCCTTGGGGGATAACAGAGCCCAGAGCCTGGAAATCAGAAACAAAAACCCAGGTGAACCAAAGTGTTTCCCACAAGAAGGGCCCATGTCTCACCGCATCTTCCTCAGCAATGTGAGGACTGAGTCTTGCTGCTGCTGCTCTTCCAGACCTGGAGAAGCTCCAGCAGTGCCTGGTGCTGGGCTGGACATGCAGCAGTGGGACCATGGTAAGGAGCTTGATCTGAGAGCACCAACAGCTTGCAGGGAGCCCCTGAGGTAGGGGCAGAGCCAAACGTGAGCTCCTCGGTCACTCTGAGACCACATCTACTGTGTTATGGGAACAGCTCGCTCCTCAGAGACCAGCCTACCTCACAGCATCCTCCTGCTTTTGGTCAGGTCCCTAAAACACTGTGCCCCAGAGCACTTTCAGCTTTGCCAAAGACACTTAATTACTGTGAAGACAAACACATCCTATGACAGGCTTGGACTGTCTCCAGTGATTACAGACAAGGGACAGTGCATATAATATGCTGGCACGCAAACGACACAATTACGAAGCCGAGCTGCGGCGAGGCACGCCGGGATGCCTCCCCGTGCCTAGCTTTTGTCTACTTACATCACTGTCATTGGGCTGGGAGATGGGAGGCACAGCGTGGACATCCAGAGTGGCACAGCACGCGGTGAAGTAAGCGAGAGAGAGAGAAAACAAAATCTGTTAGTCATTCCTCTGTCAAATGGTGGTCACGTCCCGGGAAGCCATACGCAGGCTTTTTTCATACCAGCACCTACCAGGGCTGCGGCATGCAGGCACTTGGCACACAGGCCTCCTTTCAGCTTCTTTAATAAGCCTTCCTGGATTCACTTAACACCCATGTGGGCTTGTTTATGTGAGAACTGCCTGGGTATGGCCCTCAGGAGAGTTTTTAAAATGAAGCTCTCTGCTGATGCTTCAGGATGTGCTAATGTGCTTTGCAGAAGTCTTTTTAGCTCAGGTTAGGTTTACATGATCTCCCACCAGCGAGGATGCTCCTGCCACCACTGCCAACTCTGTGCCTCTCTGTTCCCCATGTGTGCTCGCTCCCGATGAGCAGCCTCCTGCCCTCCTGTCTTCTCTGTCATCCCCGTCTGATGACAGTTCCCTCTCCTGACAGCAGAGCCGCTTCTGCTGTGAGCTGCTTCAGTCCCATCAGTCTCACCCCCCCAGTATCCCTCCCCGAAAGCAAAGCCTGAGGGGAAAGCCCCTGGGTGGGAAGGGAAAGGTGTTTCACTTTTCCCGCCTCTCAGACTAGGGGGCTGTTTTAATTGTTTCACTTCGCTCAGTCCAGCAAGAGTGTCTAAAATTAGGACAACACTGAAAGCTTATCCCTGGAGCAAATAATTTTTATTTTGGCAAGCTGATAGCATTTTGTTATCATTATCAAGATGATAAGAGAGGGCAGTAAGTTTTTTTTTTTTTTTTCCATGTGCCCAAAATTGCAGATTTCCATGAGGTTTCTGAAAGGCTGAATGAGCACAAAACATATTTCCACAATTAAATGTGTCACATGCAGCAGAGCTAATGCCAGGCCAGGATGCTGACACTGTCAACATGGCATTTGCAGAACAGACTCGCGGCTCACACAGCATTAGTGCCGTCGAAGGATTACAGAAATGTGTGACTTCAAACTTATCTATTTCATAAATCTTTTAATATGAATATCACAAAAGCAGTCATCAAAATGCCATCGTATGTGATGTAACATAGCATCGACCCAGCTGACGAAGAGCATTAAATTATCTCTCTACACGAGTGCTGATGCTCCTACCTGTTGCATGGCCATCCAAAACTTGCGTTGGAGCAACTCCAGCTTAATTTGCACACCCACCGCTATGGGAAACAAAAAGAGGGGAGGATGAAAAGAGGAATGTGCAAGAGAGAGAAAGACAAACACAAGTTAGGAAAGGAGGTGACGGGATGGAAATCGCAATCGCAACCTGCTTCCAAGCATGAATGATAAGCATCGGGGGACCAGTGCTGAGTCAGACTGCCAAGTGAGAGTCAGAGGTTTAACAAGGTAGAGGAAAAAGGGACACTGACTGCTGTACCGAGGTACTGACACCTCTCTCCCCCTAAACACTGCAGAGCTACAAACAAATTAACAACAACAACAAAATCCCAGCAAAAAAAAAAAAATCCCAGGAGGGTGAGCGCATGAGCTTTCTTCTTTGTCTTTTGTAGATGTACCTGGCCAGAATGGATGTTTCTGATCACCCCAGCCTCAACTCCTGCACCCCACAGCATCAATCAGAAATAAAGTGGGCCAGTGTGAGGAAGGGATTAATTTGAAAACCCACCTGTCTCCAGAGGAGACCATAGCGATTTAGACTGTTCCTAAGCCACTACAAAAGCACAAAAATATGTATGCCACTCGACAGAAAAGCGTCGATTAGAAGTAGTGCTTCATTACCCAGTCCCAGCCTACTGCATGCTCTGCTAAGCAAAAGTGTGTGTGTGTGTTTCTTAATGAAGTATGTCCTAATTTCTTGGCTTAATTTCTCTTCTATTTCCAGCATCATGTTCCTGAAGTAAGACATAGCTCCACAGGAGAAGAAACAGTGCAGGGTCTCCCCGACAGAATAACCTAGCTGTCCCCGGGTAGGTTGCCTGCAAGCACACGTAATAACCAGCACAGCCTGGCACGGTGACAGGGAACAATGGGGCTGTGTGTCAACTAGTTGAATCCAAGAGCTCTGCAGGAATTACAGCCTCAAGCAGGACCTTGAAATAGAATATAAAGTGCAAGTGAGGGAGAAAAAGAAGTACAAGAGAGGGAGAGTCTGAGCCTTTTTTCACAACCACCAATACTGGGCGGATGAAGTGTTGCTGTTTCTACAGATTTCGTCTGAATTAGCTTCAAAGGGGGGAACAGATCCTTTAAATCTGAATCATGCCATGTGGGTGCTTTTAAGTTAACAGTATGATCTGATGCTCTAATTCAGATGTGTATGAGTTAAATTTGGAGCATGCAATGGTATATTTTCTTGCAGCATGTACAGAGGCCCTGGCAACCTGGCATCAGCTCTGTCTTCTATGCCAGTGTCAGAGTCCTTCTCATCACATTCCCACTGCTGGCACATCTTACCAAATCCCGTTCACAGGCACCTTTCTTATCCAGCTCTCCCTGCCATAGACTGAATCTGACCGCCTGTACGTGGGAGAAAGGAATGATTTTGTAGAGCTGCCTTGCCCTAAGCCTCACAGGGCACAAACCAAATAAGACAAACGAGGCAAACAAAGGAGAAAGGACGGGGCTGAATCCAGGCCGGGTGAAGATTCATCAGCTTCAGCGGGGCTATTGCAGGCATGGTTTGGCTTGGTGCCCCTGCTGACAAATTGGCAGCCTGTGGCAGAAGGCAAACGATGCTGTAGCTGCTGAGTCCGATGGGGCCCACGCGTCTGATTTGGTATGTAGCTTTAAATAAATTTGTCGCTATAATTTAAAGCCATCTCAAGAAAGAGCTATTCCCCTCATCAAAGCAGATCACATCAATGGGACTGAACATTACCCAGCACATAGAGTTTTTATGAGACTTGAAGAGGAGTTGATACCTACGTAACTAACCTTGCAACGCAGAGACTTACTCTACGGCCCATGTTTTTGCAAGTGGGAACATCTGTCCTCAAACTGTTCTTCAAAAGGAGCTTTGCCCCTGGTTGTGAATCCTTGCCTCTGACCAGGAGGCATAAGTCGCATGTACTGAACTCAGACAGTTGTCTGCAACCTGAGGAAGGAGAGTACCTTGGGGCTTGCACTGGTGGGCAGTGGCAGGGACAGAAAGCAGAGTCTCCCAGCTCTCTCCTTCCTCTTTCCACATTGCTCACAGCCATGTCTAACCCGTTTGTGCCATCTGTCAGCAATCCTTTTCCTTTGGATGCAAACTTTGCAGCCCTAACCTCTCTGTAGGGCTCGCGCTTACTCATCTTCTCTGCGCCGGTCCTTCCTTTCCTTCCCAGTGGTCCAGCACACATTTCTAGCTATTCCCCATGGAGCCACAGTGAGCACCACGCTCCTCCTAACATCACAACAGTCTGAAGAAGTCATTGAAAGCAAAGCTGGGGGCTATTCTGCCTTGCTGTTATGTTTTTCTGTCTGGATGGTACCCACCACAGGGAACCATACTAGAGAGATTGCTCCATGCTCCTGCCTGGCAGCACCACTCCTCGCCGGTCAGGGTGGATTGGCAGCTCCCAGCAAGAACTGTGAGAAACTTCCATGCATTCAGGGCACCTGAGGAAGATGTGTAAGCTGAGGGGAAAGAGGCCACAAAAATCCTCCCCGTGCTAGTAACAAGTAGTTGCCTGGGTGCCTTTAGGCTCTTAGTGAGGATGGGTAGAAAGGAGGAAAGCAGTGATTCAGTCTGAGATAAGGATGATGCTACGGCTCAGGTAAGAAAGAGAAAACCAGAACAACCTCCTCCTCTCCTTGTTACGGAGTACAACTGACCATTAATCAGCCTTTTTGCTCTGGTGTCATAGAGCATGCTGCAGGAGCAGGAAGATCTGTGGTCCATGAAATGATGAGTGCAGCACAGCAACAACCGTAGAGTCCTTGGAGAGACCATGGCTAACAGTTTTACTCCTACTAATGTGCAAATAACCTGTGAAACTGTGGCTTCCCTGCAATGAAATAAAACATGAGGACAAGCAATGCTGCAAACCTTGCATAGTTAAACGCTGTTTCACCATGTTGATGGGCTACCCAGACCTGTGCACAGCTTCCCATCAGTGAGCAGTGCCTGCTGCATGGCTGCAGCTGGGTTTCTCCAGAGTCGTGTACTGCCATTCACCGTGGAGAGAAGAACCTTCCCCTCCACCTGTTCATCCCTCCGTTGAGCATGTCTGCCTCATTAGCTCATCCTCTGCTTGTCTCTCTTTCTGTCTGCCTTCCCTGGCTTGTCTCCTTGATTATCCATATGCTGTTCTCATAAGGAGCTTTCCCCTAGATTTAATTCTTGGGCCTGCCACATGACAAAAAGGCATAGGAGAGTTGCAAGATTACATCCTGCTTATCAAGATGTACCTTACCATTCAAAACCCATTTTCACAGCTGCTGGTTTGACGGTTAAATAAAAACCTGTGATTCAAATGGGAGAATGTACCACAACAGCAGGGCAGTCTGCACTGTCCGTTTGTATTCCCCACTCCCTATTTCTGAAATATTCCCATTTTCCCTCTTGAGCCAGCAGTGGAACTGCCCCACTCAAAATTTGACTTAAAAAATAACTTCCAGGGAAGTTAAAAATAACAAAAAGCCCAAACCAAGGGCAGCCTGCTTATGCTACTGGACCTGACAGAAGAAGCAGTTAAAGGGGATCAGCACAACAGTAATTCTTGCAAACATGGCTACTGAGATCCTCAGAAAGCTGGAGGAAGGCAAGCAAGGGGTCTGATTTTGAGGGGTGGCAGGCTGCAGGAGCCCACAGGAGAGCACAGAGGCAGTGGGATGGATTCGGGTGCTTGCTGCATCCCTGTACCAGCAGGCTGTGTCAGGGAGCGCAGGGGATGCCTCTGCCATGGCATGGATGTAACTGCACCTCTCACTTGAGCTGTAGATACAGCTCAGCACACTCTCCCCGCCACACACCAAATCCAGAGGGGGTAAACCGTGGGTCCTTTTCCTCACCCATTCCCCTCATCACTACCCCTCTGCCAGCACTCCTAAGCTTTCCCCAGATCCTGAGGAAGCTGAGGCTGGGTCATGCTGCACCCAAGCAGGGAAGTGTTAGAGCAGCCCGTGGGCTCAGCCACTGTGGCTGGGCAGGATGCGGCCAGCCTGCCGTGGTCACCTCTCACTTAAGTCCCAATGTCAGACACACTACCTCCTGCTGCTGCCTCTGAAGCACTGGTGGGAAGGGGGTGCCTTGCTCCCAAGCCCCCTGTTTTCTCCCCTGCTGCCTCCCCTTCGCTGCAACCTCACCCCTACACAAAACCCAGCTGACAGCAGGGCTCATCCCCGCTCCTCCTGGTCGCCTTTCCCTCCAGGCTTATTGTCATCAGCCATAGCAGGCAGGGGAGGGATGGAAGGAGGGGAGGAGGCGTTCGGCTCGGTGCCTCCTCTCATAACCTGTGCCTGACCAATCTGCCTCCCGAGGGGCTGCAGGGAGCTCCCCCCACCCCGGCACCTCCTCAGCCCTCCTTGAGCCCCTCGGCTCCCACCACCTGGAGAAGGATGGCAGCAAGGTGGGGAGGAGGGAGAGAGAGGGACTGACAGCAACAGCCCTTTCTCCAGGATGGGTTGAGAGAAATGAAAACCTCCCGAGCTCCTTCCTCTGGGTGTTTCGGAGCAGATCCTGCCTGCCTGGCGGGGTGACTCCTCTGCACGGTCTGTGCGCGCTCCTGTGCGTGTGCTGCTGCCATCGCAGATGTACCCCCAGCTGTCACTTCGCCGCGCGCAGTCGCTCCCTCTCCCGCCTCTCTCTCGCTTTCCCTCTCCCCCTATTTATTATTTACGGAGGATTACAGTCCCTTTCCCACGCTGCCATCTCACCGCGCGGCTCCTCGACCCTCTGTGTGGGGCGAGCGGCTGGCTAGGAGGGGCTCCTGCCAACTAGGGTCCACCGAGAGCCCAGCTGGCAACGGAGGGACTTTCTGCTGGATTTGCTTTGGGATTGTACCGGGTTCGCTGGAAGAGCTGCTGTTCTCACAGGAGGGTCCATCCCAGCCCAAGAGAGGTAAGTAAAAATGTGTCTCTTCTGTATTTCACCCCCTGCACTCCCTGGCTATGTGAGATCAGTGGGGCTGCCCCCCAGGAACCGGCTTGCCCGGGGAGGAGAGTGGTGGTCGGGGGCAGATGGGCACAGTGCAGAAGTCCTGGTTGTGCGACGCTGACAGGCAGCGATCTTCCCAATAAAGCAGAACGACGACCCTGCCGCAGAGGCTGCTGGTACTGGTTCCCAGTCCAGTTTCAGTGCCGGCAGCTGGGAGCAACTTCTCCCAGCTCTGAATGGCACCAGAGTCTTTTGTTTGCAGCACGGGCAGCTGAGGTGCAGCTTTGAGGCTGTAGTCACTGGGTACCAGGCAGCTCCTGGAGAGCCCTGGCTTTTGTCCCCTCCTCTGGGCTGTGAGAGGGGCCAGCATGTCAGTTGCCACTCACCTGACCCATGGTGGCTTTGGTGGGTATCATTTTGGTCTCAGCTGTCTTAGTAAGAGCAATCTAAAATGGAGAAGTGGGGATGAAAACTGGACAGGTCCAGTATTCGGTAAACAGGTTTTAGGATGAGGGGTATGTATATTTGTGTGTGTGTGCATGTACAATTTCATGCACAAAACTCACAGACATGACCACAGGACATGAAGTAAAGGATGCCGTATCACAAGTGAAGCCAAATTAAGTCCCAAGCAGCTTCCAGCATCCCTGCAGGCTGAGCCTGCGACTTCTGAACTTCTGGGGGAAGGCACAGCCCTGAGGGTGGGGGGTGAAACACAGCGCAGAGAAACTTCACAGCCTTTTCCAGCCCTTTCTGGGAGGAAAGGGGGAGAATATGGTCCTGAATGAGCTGATGTGATGTGAGCTTATGGATAGGGGTAAATATGTGAGCGTTAGCATGTGTGTATGTGTGTGTGCATAAATACACGTGTGTATATGTACACATGCACAGACACGTGCACACATACATCCCACTCAGGGCACTCTGCTCCCCTCCTCTCGCTGCCTGCCCAGTTTATTACTGCCACTGCATCTCATGCTAATTAAGAGAGACGTGTAAAATCGGAGCTCTCTCGGTTTGGCAAGAGAGGATGTTTGGAGCTGTTGCTCCAACCAGGTCATGACCGAGCCGGGCCCCAGGCCTGCCATGTGGACTGTCAGGTAGCCTGAATGTGACATGTCCAGCGCATCCCAGATGCCAATGGCAGCGAGCAGGGCACAGCACTGCTCTGCTGCGGGTGCCTGATCTGCCACCCAAGGATGGAGGGAGAAAGGCAGATCTCATTTGGGGAAGGACTGGAGCAGCTGCTCTTGCTTCTTTGAAAGAAGTAAACCCCTAAAAGACAGGGGGACCCTTAAAGTGCCTTGTGACAGGGACTTGTCACAAAGCAGGGGACATTTCTAGCAGTGGGGAAGAGGGGGTGCCTTTCCAGAATTGCAGACAATTTTTCTTCTGAGCTTTGTCATTCGGGTCTGTTGGGGGGCGGGGGGGGCGGATCTTCCTCGAACTGCTGTGGGCAAACAACATTTGCAAGGGAATTATTCCACATGAGCGAAAGGCTTGCGGGAGTTGTCTCCCTGTCAGACATCAGTGCAGTCTCTTGTTAGTGTATCTTGCCCACTTGGAGGAATTATGGTAAATCCTGAGCGAAGGGGCTGTTTGCAAAGAGAGAGGGGGGAAGCCCTCTTATGTAATTTTTATACCAGATCATAGCTTTACCCTTGCCTCCAGCAAAGTGAACGCCACACGCTAGCAAGGTGCACTCCCAGCTCAGACATCTTCATGAGCTACTCCAGTTCCCTGCCCTTCCTCTGGCTTTTCTAAGCCTGATGCAGAAAGGCTTTTCTAGGCTCTTCAGCACCACAGAAGCCTGATGAAGGCAGACCTGCATCTTGGTGCAGCAGGGAGGGCCAGCAGCAGCAGCACAGGGCCACGAGGATACCTGGACAGGAGCATCCAGGGAGCAACAGAGGCTGGAAGAGGACGGGGACAGGTTCAAGCCTGTGGGAGGGTATTTCTGGGCAGTTCTTCGGTGACTCTTCAGCACTTGCCTGTTGCTGATTCAAAGAGGGACCAAGCAGTTTCCTTCACTTGCCATGTTTGGTTACAAGCAGCTGCTTACACCGCTTGACATCTGTCCCAGCCCTGGGTAGCTCAAGCCGTCATTCAAATGACCATACTGGGATGCTCCTGCCAGCTGGGTAATGCTCCAGAGCGCTACACCATGACACACACTCCAGTTCTCAGTGGGAAGGAGCTGGTGTTGGAGTCCTGGGCTGTTTCTGTCCCTACTGCATGGAAATACCTTATAACACATACCTTATTCCTGCTGTGGCTTTACCAAAATGCTGGCTGACAAAAATGCTTTGTGTGGCTGAGGGCATCCTAATAGCAAGAAGAATTTTATTAATTTTTTTTCCTATAAACCTGTTCAATTCCAGGCTGGAAAGGTGGAAGGAAAAGTTGCTTCACCTGCGAGGGGTGGGATTATGTGAAATACACTTTTATTCACATCACAAAACCAAGCAGTTGAAAGTTGGGAAATGTTGGGATTTGGGGCAACACGCCATCTGCACCGGGTTGCAGTCCTGACTGGTGGAATGACACTCTGTATTTTCATATGCTGCCTCATTCAGGGTGCCGGCTTCACAGTGCTCAGGGAGTGAAGCAGGGGGCTGTTATTTTTTTTGGTACTGCAAAGTGTGTGCCTATTCTATTTGTTTACTGCCTGCCATCCAAGCCCTGCAGGCAATACATCATTATTCATTGTCTTGTGGTGTTCCGAAGATTTTCACTGCTACAGTTGCCTCGTAGCTGATGATAGAGAATTTACGCTCCTGATGAGGCCAGAGAAAGTGGTTATTTTCCTTGGTTTTGAAGCAAAAAGAGACTTCCCCTTTAGCCACACGGGGAAGGAGCAGCAGGTGCAGGACAAGAGCTTGGGGCCTCTTGGCTCTCGGTGCCACCGAGTCCTGGAGACGGAACCAGTTTGCTGGCTAAGCTGCCAGCATTTTGGAAAACAGCTGTGAGTGCTCAGCAGTTCTGCAAAATGGCCCCTAGGGTCTCATGTTGGGCACCCGCAAAATTAGGAATGTACAGGCTGTGGCCACCTGCCAAAACTGGGGCTTAATATTTAATGCTGACCATATAAAAATAGCCTTATTTATTACAACATCCTCGTTGTTAGCATGAGTATCATGTGTCCTTTGCACTAAGGATGGGACAGGGTCCCGTGAAAAAAAAGAAATAGTACTTGCTTGGGTAAGCTAAGGCTGTGTTGTAATGCATACATGCAAATGGCTGAATTAAGGTTGTGCAGGTATTAACTCACATTTAAGTGCTTGGCTTTGCAAGCCAAATGGCATATTTTATCATATGGCAATTTTTTAAAAAAATTAAAATGACAGTTTCTTGATTCTTTCTTTATGAATGGGAAAACAAGAGACTTTCCATTATTTATACACTGCAATGCCTCACACCCATCACAGGAAGGACTGAGACCTCAATTTACAGCAGGGCCATACAAGTCTGAACTTCGTGACTGATTGCAAGCAAAGGCTGTTACTTTGAAGACAGGCCCTGCTACCACTCCAAGGAGGCTGGGAAGCTGGGAAGCTTCCTTCCCCACGGATCATGCCCTCACACGAGGACTAAAAAGTAGGACCCCATCCTGAGTCTGGAGAGGAGCTGTTAGAGGCAACTTGGCTTATCACTTGGGCTCTCCTTCCACTCTTGATGAGGCTCTCTGCTGCCGGTGTTCCGCAAAGCATGGCATGCTGCTGCTGTGATTTTGCTGCAAGGTGCCTTGTGTGGCAGCAGAGGAGCTGAAGGTGAGCCCTGCTCTGCATACTACTTGCATTTAGTGATTTTGATGGGATGTGAACGTTGCCATGCCCATTTCTCTTCTGTGGCTGCAAACCCTCCAGAAAACTAACGTCACATCAAATTTGAAGACCTTCCCCAACTTCAGCAGGCTCTGCAGCATGGGTCTATGATGTGTGTGCTAACCCAGATGCATCCAAGGATCCTGGCTGGAGCCCTGGGTTATGAGAGCTGTCACCACATCTTGTTGAGCTATGGGCAATGTTCCCAGCTTGTAAAGAGTTGTAAGTGTGTCCCAGAGACACTCAGGCACCCCTGGAGCTGCAGGCAGCAGCCTGGACCCCATGCAGTTTGTATGGACTCTGCAGGGATGCCCCTCTTGGATGCTGTGGGAAGGTGATGGGAGGTGATGTGGAAGGGGAGGAAGAGATCCAGGTTCTCTCTAACAGGCAGCACCGCTGACCTCGTGCCACAGTGGCAACCAAGTGAAACAGATCTATACAAATCACTAAGGCAGAAAAAGAAATCATCAAAAGGTCTCCTTCAGAGTTCAGTTTAAATGCATCGTGTGCGAACAATGAGAGTCAGCCTTTCCTTGGGAGGTTTGCCAGGAGCTGTGTGCGTGCTGGGTCACTGATCCCCTTACGATAAGAGCAGAGAGGTTTTTTCCTGCACAGAGGCATCTTGTGCTCTGTCCCACCGCTGCACATGCATGGATGATCCCTGCCCCTGCGAACACACCTGGGGCACAGGCTTGTGAAGTGAGATGGTAGTGAAGTTCTTCCCTCATCCCATCGTGTTTTCTACCTCCTCTTGCTCCAGCTGCTGAAGTTGTGAGCCACCACCCTTGCAGCCAGTGGTCTGATTCTGACAGGCCAGCAGTTGGGGAAGCACAGCCAAGGTGCTGGGTGAGGAAGAAGAGGAGGGACTCTCTCACTCAGCAGCTTAGGTGGCAGCACTTCTCCATCACTTTGGCTTCTCCACCAGAAGCAAAATAACCAGTGTCAAGCACTAGGAAGGTTAGTGAACTTGGGGTCCCAGCATATTTCAGAATACAGACTATGAAAAAAGGCAAAGCCAGTTCTCAGGCTAATGCAGACATGAATGATGGCAAACAAGCAGGTGTTGTGCGCACAAGATCACCCAGGCTTACAGAAGCTCACCTGATTCTAGGAATGAGGAAGCACAAGGAGAAAGCTTTATGGCTTGGCCATATGTGCCTTGGCCCCCATAAGGTATAACAGGGGTTTCTTGGTATTGATCTGGAAGTCCCTTGATTTGGCAGTCTGGCCATACTGTTCGATAGACCTCTGGACTAGCACTCCAGGGACAGAACTGTGAACTGAGAGCTTATATTGATAAAAACCCTTATATTTTCCTATCTTGCTGCTAAATTGATGCACCTCCATCTACTACTCCGTGCATGTAAATGTATCTCTCATCTCAGACAGGCTGGCAGCTTCCCTGTTATGGATCTGCTGCATACTTTGCCCCTAATAAGAGACCCAGAGAAGGTACTGGGTCATCTCAAAATTGCTGAGCCCTCAGAGAATCCTTCACAAACGTGGGCCCATATATACACTTCTTCTTACACCACCTAAATAAAAACAAGAGATTGTTTTGGGATCTGGAGCACCATCCAATTAAGAAGTGCGTCAAATACCTGTGTGTGTGGTGTGGGGAGTGGTGTAAGGACCACAGAACCAGGATTCTCCCACCAAGTCGCCTTCTCTGCCCGGAGCCTCTCCCTGTGGTGTGCCACCCACCCACACCCCCGGGGTAGGCTTGGCAGGAACAGGGGAGCAGCATTTTAAACGCCAGCAAGCTGGAGGATGCTCGTGGGGTGCAAAGGAGGAGCTGGGAGCAGAAGGGTGCCTCCCTCAGACCTGCTGGGTTGGGAGCAGCTGCAGTCCTTCTGTCAAGGGGCTGAGTACAGGGATTAAGGGCCTGAGCTACTACTGGCCATGGGATTAACCCCTGCAGGAAATTAAAGTTGTAGAGAAGGCTCTTCACAGCTGAGAGAAAGAAAAACTGGGATCTGGATTAGAATTGGCAGGGCTGGTGACAAGCCACCACCCACAGCCAACTGTTCCCAGCTGGATCAGAAAATGTTATCTCAGTCTTCATGTAGAAACCCCCTCCACATCTCACTCAGTTACCAATTTTTGCCAACAGTGTGAGAAGAACAAAAACATCACTCTGTGGCAAGGAAAAGAGAAGGAAACTGGGTAGCCAGCTCATGTGTCTCTCCTCTGAGCCCCTCTCCCACTCCCTCACCCGCTTCCCTTCTCAGCTGCCTCCGTTTTGCACGGAGGAAACACGCACGTGGTCTGTTGCATTCAGTAATACTCGGAGAAGATGCTGGCACACACATGGCTGGATTTCTTCCTGTCAGCTGCCCCCTCAGCTCTCCTCCTCCTGCTGCTCTGGGCCTCCTCCATATGCCGCACTCTCGCTGTGCTGGGACTTTCCTGTCACTCCCGTGTTGGATATCCCGGTCTCCCCACCTGCTTCCACAGCTTTCCAAGGAATCCCACTTCTCCATAGCAATCAGGGTCTTTCCCATCAGTGCTACCCACCTTGGCTCCACTTCAGATGTTCTGTGCTTTCTCAGAGGGTTTGACAAGGCCTGATGCCCTTGGTATTTCCAGCCTCTCCAACATCTCCCAGTGTCATTATTGTGCATTGGTCAGGGAGGCTTGGGATGCAAATAATGTTTCCCGGTTAAGGTACGAGATGAGGAATCAAGAAAACTGGCTTCTCTCCTGATTTTGCCACAGGCCTGTCAGAAAACTTTGGGAAAGCCTGGCCAAAACCTGGCCAGGTTATCTTTATCTTTATCCTGTGTAACTTTGATAAGCCCTACAAATCATCTCTGCTGCACAGGAGGGAATTTGCAAGCCCAAGTGATCCAGTGCAAGCACCGCACCTGACAGCTTTGAAAATCCTGAATGGAGAACTGATGCGGGCTCTCATGATGAAGTATCAGAAGCTAGGCAGCTGAAATTTCAGCCAGCCAAACTCAGCAGCCATTTTTACCTCTATCATAGTTTATCCCTCCATAAAATGGGGATAAAATTGATTTTTTTTCGAGGGGCTTGGGGACAAAACATTTTTTAACACCAATCGCATCTGCATTTCCGAGGTGCCTACACACTGTCATCCCAAAGATCAGAAGCTTTTTGACCTCTTCACACCCCAGAGAATAGGGTGAGGTTTTAATCCACACCCAGTCAGGAATGTGGCAGAGTCCCTTACAATACCGAGTGGGTTTTGCAGGCTTTCTACTTACTTTACAGCTTTCTGTATGAGGTGTTTTGCTTAGCTGTGATTGATCACTGCAAGTCAGATGGCACCATTTCTTCCACAGCTGGGTTTCTAGTGCAAATTTAAAATGTGCTTTCCATTGATTGTGACAGCACAACGCTAATGAATCCTGAACACGTGTGTTAATAAATCAGCAAGTGCTGGAAATGAAGCCCCCAGCTATTTTAACTTAGAAGCTCACTGGGGCAGTGACACACACTGTATGTTTCTACAGTGCTGCTGAGCTTGGCTGCCACCTCTGGGTGCTTCTGCAGTCCAAATAGACAACAAATGAGGAGCTGCCGCTGAGACAACGTGACCCCTTGTGGTCAGTAATTTGCACGACTGACCTAAGTCTGTTGGGGGCCTGACAATGGGCATCATCTCCATGCCACCTAAACCCACTTGCGGTACTGTCAGGAGCACAATTCCCCACTGGGACTCGTCATCCAGGTTACTTCACAAACTTCCAGTTGCTGTGATCAGACCACAGGGCTGACGTGTCTCCCTGCCCCCTGTGTGCCGACCCTTTCCCCCCAAGGGCTGATTAAGGAACAGACAGAGAACAACATGCTTTAAGTACTGAATGCTGGGGTACCACTGTCCCCCTCCATTATGGGGTGATGGTAATAAAACAGGAATCCTGAAAGCAACAAGGAAAGGGTAGGAAAAAAAGATAATCTCCTTAAAGCATCCTCCATGCCCTCCCTCCCCCCACTGCTTTTCTGATAAAGGCTAAAGCAATTCAGCATTGGAAAGGGGAAAGGGACTTTGCCATCACTGTCAAGGAGAGTGTGGGGGAGGGATGAATGTCTGCGTGTACTTCCTGATCATTTATTGCTGGCATCTGTTGCAGCCTCTGTTACCTACCCTTTTGTAATATAGGTCACCCACATGCCCTGTCAATGGTCGTAAGCCAGGCTGTTAACGGAGTCTGATCCCCCAGCCATGATCCAAGGGTTAGCGCAAAGGACTAGGAGAGATAATCAGAGACAGAGGTTGCTGGGCTCCATTTCTGACTGTGACTCATCCTAGTGACACAGTCACCTGTCTCTCTAGCCTCAGTGTCCCCATCTGGAAAATGGGATAGCTTTATCCACCTATCTAGAGCAGATGCACTACTGGCTATGACCTCAGCCTTACTTTTGGGGGTCATTAAATACAAAATAACGACAACAACACTTACAACCATGGTAAGAGCCGTTCATAGAGCAGATAGAAAGCTTTGGATAGAAGATGTCACAGAATTGGGAAGTGTTACTAAAACAGTATGTGGATGCAGTAAACCGAAACCCTTCCAACCCTCACAGTGAGCTCCTTGGGACCCAACTTCAAAAAGCTAAGGCTTTAGAGTGATACTGCAAATGTTACTGGAGCCTGGGCAGGGAGAAGGGAAGCACAAGACAGTGACGGTGCCTGCTGTAGCTTTGCCCTGGCAAGTGCTGCAGAGTCGTCACAATCTCCTCAGCTTCCCCCCCCCCAGCAGTAAAGTTCCCTGTTCAAGCTAATTAGGGGAATCCTCATTAGAGAGTCCTCTAGAGTCTGACAGCAGGCCAAATGTCCAAGTGGCACTTCAGCTCAGTGTATTTTTGGCCGCTGGAGCCCATGGGCCAGAAATGGATGATTTCATTCTGTTGCTTTGAGCTGAAACTAAAAAAGTTGTCTTTTACTGTCCTATATCAAATGGCGAGAAGAAAAGGACATCATCAGCCCCACAGGATACTCTGCTCAGTTCTCCAGAAATTTCTCTGGAATAGAGATTCAACTGCAAGCATGTGGAAGAAAGCTCTGGACACCATGTCCCATGGATCATGGGGCATTTGGCTGACATGTTGCTCGAGAGAGAAGGAACCACCTAGTAAGCTTGGAAGAAACACTAACGCCTGGTTTATGGAGCCCTTGGGTGACTTCCGACTATTCAGAGCTCCAGCAATGCTGATCAGCCTTGAGTCCCCAAACCCAGGCAATGCCAAATGCTAGTTCAGAAGGATTGCATGGTGCCTCTCCTTTTGGGATGGGGGCGCATGGGGGGCACTCCTAGGTCTGTCAAAGTCCTTGCGGCTGGAAAAGTCGCTGTCTGTTAGGCTGAAAGCAGCCAGACAGATTTGGTGGCTTTCTGGATGAGCCTTGAGGTGTGGGCAGGTACTAATTGCCCCAGGACTACGGTGTTACCAGGGCTGCCCAGTTGGCAGTGAGCACAGCTGGCCTGGTGCTCTGCGCAGCAGAAGGCATCTCTTGGGCCACAGTAAAACTGACTAATT
This sequence comes from Numenius arquata, assembly GCF_964106895.1. Lineage (NCBI taxonomy): Eukaryota > Metazoa > Chordata > Aves > Charadriiformes > Scolopacidae > Numenius > Numenius arquata. The sequence continues at coordinate 65,163,439 of NC_133577.1, read as the reverse complement.
AAGTTCGAATTCAAGACAAGTCAAAGAAAAACCTTTAAAAAAGAAATTCTCAGAAATTCTCTCTGCCTCCTTGGTCTCTCTTGGCTGCAGAATATTAACCACTAAGGGGTCTAACGTGCTTATGGACAATACCTGCGTGGGAGAAATCGGGTTTTACTGGATCCTTGGAAGTAAAATTTCTTCATAAACATACTACTTCAATGTACAAATGCAGAAGCTCATTGGCCCTTGCACTTCAGCAGTCAGGAACCTCTACCTATTCCATATGTACTGCTCTGCCACCTGAGCATGTTATGCTTGAGAAGTAGGCAGTATTGTGCAAGACATGGATGTTGATAAATATGGGTCACAGAAGAGTCCCCAGTACACGTGCAAGCCCAAGTCTATGCACACATTTGGGAGATAGATGGGTGACTATATCTGCGTACGTAGATGAAGACAGCTGCTTCTAAGCCTTAGAAACATGTGTATGAGTGCACAAAGGGTGGCTGCTATCTATGGGGTGGGAAGTGCTGTGTTTATGTGACACGCTTTTAAAATAATCTTGGGTTTATCAAGGCGCCTCCATCTTTGTGAGCATTGCAGCGCAGCAGACAGCATTAAAGCCTGAACAGGTGTTAATCACCATGCACTGTAATAAATTCTAAACATAGGGAAAGGGCTTATTTATACACGGCTGCTCCTCCCACCCTGCACCCTGTGCTTGAGCCTTGGCGCTGCCTGAGAGGAAGAGGAGCCCGGGAGGTACCAGAAACCAGGGCAAGAGCTGGAGTTGCCCTGCCAGCAAGGAGGAGCTAGGGGTTGAAACCCTGACCCTGTCACCGTCCTCGCACCCTGGTCTGCTGTTTCTGCTCCAGCCCTGCGCTGTCACCTGGGGATGGTGTGGCTGAACTGCAGAGAGCAGCAAGAGGAATGGGGGGTGGACACCAGCCCATGTCCTGAGTGGGGGCCTGGGCAGAGGGGAGACCACAGAGGGAAGCAGTGTCACAAGGCACCCAAAGAAGCTGTTTGTTGTTGGTGGTTTTTTTTTTTTCAAAGCTTAGCCCCCCTGATTGGAGCCAAGCCAGCTGATACAGATGGGGTGTTACAAAACAAAGCCAAAAGGCAAGAGCGCAAGGAACAGAGCTATCTATAACCCTGACAAAGTTAGATGGAGAGAAGGTGGGGAAGAGGGGAAGACAGAGCATGGCAGGCAGCCGCTGATGCTGAGAGCAAGGGCGCGATCATTCAGCAATGGGATTTGGAGCTGATCGACTCCCGCTATCCAGCAGGCAGATAAGGCTCTGTGGCTGTCAGCTTAACTCTGCCATTTATTCCTGTGCTGTAGGGAGTTAAATAGAGCACACGGAAAGCCTGCTGCCGGGGAGTGAAAGTCGAGGAGGGAGAGGGAAGGAAGAGGCTGTAATTGGGCAGTGCCCGGGGAGTCGGGTGGAAGTGGCTGCGGGCAGAGTCCCTCCAGGTAAGTGCTTGCGGCTTTTCATCCTCCATGTCGATACCGACAGCTGGGGACAGGAGACTTCAGGGGTGGCATTTAGGACGAAGAGACTGATCTGGGGGAGAAGAAAGTCTCCTCAGCCAGGGTGAGCGCAAGCACTGAATGGGGACAGCTATTTGTTGCAGCTTCTCCTTCAGTGGGGACTGCAGGGCAAGGGCTCCAGCTCGGTTTGGGGACTGGGGGGCTGCAGCAGGTGAAGGTTGCATCGGTTTTGGTGCCGTGAGTGGTATTCATCTGTTTGGTGCATTAGCATTTGGGTAAATGATCTAAATAGCTTTGCAAAAATGTACTAGTCCAGGCACTGAACCTGCCCATCTTTCTCATAGAGACACTAATTTAAATATTTCCTGATGGTTTACATTCCCATATAAAATAAATCAGTCCTGGGAGCCTGGGGGAGGGGGAGCAGCCGGCACGTGCGTGGGGAGAGTGTCCCGGTGGGAGTGCAGCACCCAGCTAAAATAACGGCCGTGGATGTTGTCAGAGCCCCTCAGAGGGGAGGGAGGAGGGTTTATTTTTGTACCCTGGTTGAAATGTGTCCATCTGACTGCTGCTGTGATTGTGGGTGGCACATCAGAGAGCAAGCAGGGGGACAGGAGGGTCCATGGTGTTTCCCCTTTCCTGCTTGCCTGTATCCGAAAGGGAAGTGGGAGGGAAGGAGGAACCTGTTGTCAGTCACTTATTGTCAGGGGAGAGTTTATGGTCTTTGGGTTTCTAATTAGACTGAGCATTTTTCCTTCTTCTAATTAAGATGTAATTCCTCTCTTTTCAACACTCCCACTCAGTCTCCCCCGCCCCAGGTCCTCCCTTCTCCTCCGAGGCTCGCTTGCTCTTCAGCTCCTGCAGTTGCTGCAGTGTGAAATCCCCAAGCTGGAGCTGTGCTCTGCTCAGCCCCGCTCTAGCCACCACATCCATTTTACCTTAAAACAGAAAGGAAGTGCTGGTGGGGAATACAGGGAGGGAGAGAAGTGGCTTGGCAGCCGCTGGTGCCCAGACCTCGGTGATGGTGAGCCGTGCGTCAGGGAGAGGACGCACAGGTGGTACCAGCCTGCGCGGCGGCAACAGGGAATGAGCTGGAGTCTGCTGCCCTGGCAGGGTCACCTCAGCAATCCATCAGGTTAACCTTGAGCGTGAGGCTAATATAGCAAGCTATTCAAGCACGGGTTTGTCTCTTCGGCACCTAGGTGAATCGGGCCTTATTTCTGCACTGCAAGATTCAAAGTGAATTAATGTTGTGCCTTTGTCATGCTGCACCTCCCTAAACATCCTCCATCTCTCCTCCAAAATGGAGCTGATGCCTCAAAGGCAAAACTCTAGTTGGGCAGGGGAAAGGACAACACTGAGCCCAGCCCCATGTCCTGTGCCCAGGGAACTGAATCCCACCAACTCTGCTCTGTTCTCCCCCTCCAGGACCTGGCAGGCAGGCTACAAGGTCATTCCTCCTCCCTTTGGGGCTGAGTGCCAGGCTGGCTGGTGGATGTGAAGACACGCTGGAGAAGACAACAATGCTGCCTACAACTGCTGGCCACCGGTGGAGGAGCAGATTCCTCATGAGGTGGCAAGAGGCTTGTCGTAAGTAATGCCTACTCAGGTACTAAGTAAGATGATCCTGTTTGTCAAGGGAGTGGAAAGAAAATAGGTCACATCAGGGTTAAGAACAGGGGAGAGGGACAGCTAAGAATGGAGATGTTTGAACTAATTCCTGATTCCTTTAGAGGCCAGGCTAGCTGGGAGGGAGAGTGAGACTCTAAAGCTGAAGATGGGCTTAAAGTGGGACAGCAAGTGATGATTGCTTCTGAATTCCAGTGGGCCTGGCAGGTGAGAAACAGCGAGACAGATACCACCGCACAAAGATCCACCCTGAACAATTCTCAGATCAGCATCCTGTAACCTGCAGACTCCTCTCTGTGGTAGGGTGTTGAGCAAGGTTCCCAGCTCTTCATGGGAGAAGTCATGACAGATTTTAGAAGGGAATGCAGGATGCAAATACAGAATTCTCCTACTGGGCACTGCCACATGTAGTGAAAATCAAGAAGTAAATAAAGAAGATCTCTTTTAAATTAAATTGTGAAAGTTCATCCCGTGCATCTTCTAGGGCATCTGCGACAGTACCGTTGAGTGCAGAGCAGAGGCTGCTACGGCGACGTGGAAGCCCCACATTGGGGAATGTACCTGCACTTCAGAGAAGCATCTAGGGACTGTAGCAGAGGAAAGGGAGCACTTGGAGTGTGTCCATCACTTCATTGCCCAGGCAGCTGAGCGGGTCTGTGGTTTCCCTTGCTCCTGCCCTCCTGATCAAATTTGGGTGTACCACTGTAAGAAGCTGAGGGAATTATTTCCTTCTCCAGAAAACAGGCATCTTTGTAAGCCATCCTCACAGACAAGACTGCTGTATAAATTATGTATAATGAACGCTACTGAATCTTGACTTAATCTGATATTCTTGGATCAGCTTTCTGCCACCTACTAGAGTCACCAAACACCCCACAAAGTAACTTCATCTCCCCCTAACACAAAACCACATACTACTTATTGTTCTGTAGGGCTGGAAGACAGCTTCAAGTTCTGTCTATCGCTTCCCTGCCTCTCTTTCCCGTAAAGCTGCATCCTAACCAGTGCGATGAATTCGTTGGTCTCACCTTTTTTACATCTCAGTAGATGTAATTCTTGCAGGGAGTGAAAATGAAATCAGACCTTCTCCTCTCTATGATTTTAGTAAAATATTTCCAAAAGCATGAAGCAATATATTGGTAACAAAAAGACATTTTTGGCACATCCTACACGGCTGCAAAAACTTGGCATAAATCCAGTTCCTGAACATAACCACAGCCAACTGCCTGAGACTTTGTTCCTACTAGCCACTGTCAGCATACATACTGGTGGAATTCCACAGGCCACCCAGTTGGGGCCGGTGGTCTGTAGGTATTTTGAGAGAGAAGCCCTGAAGAGAATGCCACCTGTATTGCATTACACACGGTCTGCTCTTGCCTTTCTTGGTGTACAAAGCAGCTAAGTGTTATCTCATCATCACAGCTGTCAATCTATTATTAATACTGTACTTTTGTTAAGCATCCAGGAAAAGACGGGGTCACTTGAGTGACTCATAGCACTCTCCCCTCCCCACTGCAGCTCCCATTCTTTTAATTCTCTCCCTACAACAAGAGCACGATGTATTCTGAAGGGAATTAAATGTCAGCCAGCCAGACAGTGTCTGCACTGCACCAGTCCGCAGGCTATGATCTGCTTTCATGGCAATCTCTACTGTTGATCCCAACCTTTGCATGACAAGAAAGCATGGAGGTGTTCAGGGCCAAGATCTCTCTTGCATTTCACCGTAAGGATCCATAATTATCATTAAAAGAGCACACAGATTGGTACAGTCTTGGCTGAGGTACACCTGAGATCTCAACTTCAGGACAGAAAAAAATTCTTGAAGGAATTGTGAAAGATGGGTGAAATAAAAAAGAGCTGAGACACTCTCTCTAGACACTTATCCATTCATCCTTAATAAAGTCATATAGCTTAGGATCCAAAATGTGTAGTTACCCTTAGGCTACCACTCCATAAATCTGCCAATTCTCACAAGGATTGCTGGGAAGGCAAAAAGGCCCTATGCAGGATGACAGCGTTTGTGTATGAAGGCAGCATCACTGCCAGATACCAAGTCAATATGAAAAAATGGGCTATGGGTCAGACTAAACTCTAGGGAGAGTGGCACGAGGGAAGAGAGGAAGAGCTGTTCCAGGCAGAGCTTCTCCACAGCATGGGTCTCCACAGGCTCCCTCTTCTATAGCAGTCCCTTCACAATTTGTTCGGGGTTAAGAAAGAAAACGCCTGCTTGTTTGTTCTTTGGAAAAAAGCAGGACAGAAGAATTTGGTTTCCAATCCAGGAAAGAATGGTGAGACAATAAATGCATCCATTTTAGCTACCATTCACCCCTAAAAAGACTCTACCAACCCCAAGCCTTCTCTGAAGAAAAGTGAGAAATGGAGAGGACAGGGCATGACGTACAGACAAACCTGCTTCACTTTTAGTCAAATGCTCAAACTTGTCACCTTAAAAAAAGCGAGGGAGCTGAATTTGCTTCCCACATTAAAGAAACTAATTCAGTTCCACAAAAGGAATTAAGATGAAGGATGCAAATGTTTTACATAGTCTGCTTAAACATAACTCCTACTCCTCTAATGACAGGAGGCACAAAGCCTGCTTTCCTGAGAGTTTTAAAAGCCACTGGCTTCCAGGGAGGGTTGGTAACTAGTGCCCTGATGCCACTTATAGCATCTGGACCCATGTCTGGAATGATGACCCACAAACAGCTCTAAAAAATGCTGTTTTGTGGATTGTCCAACCTTACCTTTGAGACACTGCAGGAGAAAGGGGTGTGTGCTAACCCTTTTCCTAACACCCCTTTCTTCAACTACCAACCTGCAATTTTTTTCCTCGTCTTCATTGATGTGGGTAATTTTCATCAGGGAAGATACTTGTGGGGTTATTGCTATGGGATTCAGAAACTATTTTGAGAGGAATGGGGAGTACCGGGTGTCCAGAGGTTTAGGGTCTCCTTGTTAATTTTTAACAGCTTTCTTGATCATCCTTTTGTAATGTAATCTAATTCGTAAAAAAAGTCTCATTACAAGGCCCACACAACACACCGTGGATATGGAAAGCAAATGATACTCTGATTTAGAGGCTAACTTAGCCTGGAGTCTGATCTATCACAAAGATTAGGATTCAAACTCCAGGAGCACAACTGAGATGTAGGTTATTTTGTTTTCGTTTTTCTTAAAAGCTTTTCATTAACACGTCTATTTCTGAAAAAACAGAGCTTCTTAAATATATACCAGTCCCTCCTCTCTCCATCCTGACTGTTTAGAAAGAGCTGTCCTTTATCAGAGGTGACACCTCCCACCGCTCTCTCCTCCATTCTCATCTGACAGGTTCCAATGCTCTAGTATCTGGCATTAAAGTCCTCTGGGATGCACTGTTCTTACTTCCTTGTGAAACTGGAAGGATATTCACTTGCTAGCTCATAAAAAAAACCTATGAGGAAACTCATGCTACCAGGCTGCAGGCCAGCAGTAAAGGGATGTAGCTGTGAGGAAGCTCATTACACTGCAGGGCATTGCAGCCAAGAGTCCTGCTGTGAAGGTCATATTGTAGCTGTAGCTGCATTTAAGGTGGCGATGGGTGAGGACGGGAAAGCACTGCTCTAATACATGTGTTCTCTCTCCCCCGCTTTTCAACTACCAGTGCTTGGCTGTTGGCTGTCGCTATGTGCTGCCGAGTCCTTCTTTGCTTGCCCTTCCTCCTGCAAGTGTAACAGTGGCAACCTGGAAGTGGACTGTAGCGGCTTGGGCCTCTCCTCCATCCCCTCAGACATCCCCACAAACACCAGGACCTTCCTCTTTCTCAACAACAAACTCAGTATCCTGCCGGGAGCAGTGTTTTCCAACCTCTCTGCCCTACAGAGGCTGGATCTATCCAACAACTTCTTGGATCAGCTCCCTCAGAACATCTTCAGTGACCTGGGGAACCTCACAGAGCTCCAGCTGAGGAACAACAGCATCCGGGCCTTGGACAAGGACCTGCTACAACACACGGCCCTGCTGCGCCAGCTGGATCTCTCCATCAACGGCCTGGCCCAGATACCCTCGGGCATCTTCGATGACCTGCCTGCTCTCCGCTCCCTCTCTCTCAGGTCCAACCGCCTGCAGAGCCTGGACAGGGTGACCTTCGAACCACTAACCAGCCTGCAGCAACTCCAAGTTGGGGATAACCCCTGGGAATGCGACTGCAACCTCCGAGACTTCAAACACTGGATGGAGTGGTTCTCCTACAGAGGTAGGTGCTCGCGCAACAGGAGCCAAGCATGGAAGTGCTGGTTTTCCATGGAAAAGCAGAGAAAGGTAGGCAGGGAAGAAACATGGGCAGATACATCAGGCAGGTCAGGCTAAACTGAACACCAGACCTTAGCCAAGGAGCATGAGAACCGTGCTACAACACTAAGAGACAGTTTAGTGTCACCACAACTTCACATAGAAACACTGCTAAGATGAGAAGTCCTCTGAATTCCTGCTTCCTTGTTTTGTTTCTAATCTTAAAGATTACTTTTTTTTTTTTTTGAGAGGAAAGAACTTTCCTCAAATAAAATCAAAATTTTAGGATTATGAGTTTGCCTCACCCTTTCTGCCTGAAGAGAAGACATGCTTTTCACACTTGAAAAGAACTGTCCCATTCTCTTCCCTAAGCCAGGAGAAATAAAAGCCAGATTTCGCTGTAAAGAATCAGGTTTGTTTTCAACAGAAGAACCATAGGAAACAGCGACAGTTAGGAAAATATACTGCAACTAATATTGGCAAGCTCAAACTAAAGCTCCAATTAACAAGCCAGGCCCCATGTCAGATTGGCTATAAAATTGTCATCCAAAACAAGCAGTTTTGACAAGTTTGTATTTCCAGCATTTCCTCGAAATATGGAAGGCTGGAAAGGCATGTATCACTTAGCAAGAATGTCGATGGGATGACATGCTTTCAGGAGCAGGGACTCAAAGAAAGATGGCACATTTTACAGGAATGATGATTGAAGGCCTGACCTTCTCTTGCTGGAGAAGGAGTAGGAAATGGTCTCAAATTATGCGGATAGCAACAGTCAGCTGTCACATCCCTGCTGATCACAGCCATGCTGCAAAGAGATTATCTACGCCTATGGCTACACTGCAGTCTGAAATATGCATTTGTGTGAGCAGAATCAAACAAGCATACAAGTGCCACTTTCCTCTTTTTTTTTTTTTGTTTTGTTTGTTTTCTTTCTTGACTCTCATATCACAGAGCTGACAGAAAGCATGGGGAGTTAATTTTGCCTTTTTTTTCCCCTTCCAAAGAAATAGCCCAAACTCGCTCAAGCATTTGGTTCAACATCTGTCACTATTTTCACAGAGGGGGGATGGATTACTTGTTAGAAGATGGGACTGTGTGTCTGTTGTTATTTTGAGAAGATACAGCCTGGTCCTATCTTTTTGCTTTAATTTCTCCTTTTCTAAAATGGTTCCACTGACACTTACATAACTTACTAAACAGTATGAGGCTGACTTAATAGATGGTTTCAGAGGGCTTTCATGTCTTGGCCTGAAAGATGTCTATGCAGATATGCTCAATGTCTGTCAAATATACTGTCAAATCCAACCTAGGCAGAAGCATCCCAGCCAGCTGCCATGGTTGACGCTGTTCCAGCTGTGGAGGGCTAAGGCATGCAAAATGTCTCCAAGTTAGGCAAAACAATAATTTTGAAGGGTATCGTGTGTGCTCCTTCTGCCCAGTGCATGGAGGTGCACCCCCTCCCCCCACCTTTGACGTGCACTGTGGATCTGGCAGGACACAGGGGTCTGCAGCACCTCCTGACTTCAGTGTCACTCTTGAACTCTAGAAACATCCTGCACTAGATCACAGCTGCCTTTTGGGGACGGGAGAAGCTCTCTGAATACTTTCTCTACTCAGCAATGCATTCACACACGAGGGACTGGATTTGATAGCCCCACTGCTGCAATAAAGCAGTTCCCTACTTGATAACCATAATGCTGCTATGCTTGACTTCCGTAGGGCAAATCCTTACCAGGTGTGAACAGAGTAATAGGAACTTATCCCACCTGAAGATCTAGCTCTGCTGTCCTATCACTGTGTCGGGATGAAGCTGTGGTTCACTCCTATTATCTCTATTGGGACAGGTGGGAAAATCGACCAGCTGGCATGTACCCTGCCCAAGGAGCTGAAAGGGAAGGATATGCGAATGGTGCCCATGGAGATGTTTAACTACTGCTCCCAGCTGGATGATGAGAACAGCTCTACAGTGCTGGACAATACTGGCCCACCCTGCACTAAAGGAAGCCCAGCTCCTTCCAAATCTAAATTGGGCCCAGAAACAGAAGTGGAACCCAGTGTGGGATGCCCTCAGAAACAGCGATATAGGCCTGTGAGCGTGCGCCGGGCTATTGGCACTGTGATCATCGCAGGGGTGGTTTGTGGCATTGTTTGCATCATGATGGTGGTGGCAGCTGCTTATGGTTGCATCTATGCCTCCCTCATGGCCAAGTACCACCGGGAGCTGAAGAAGAGGCAGCCTCTCATGGGTGACACAGAAGGTGAACATGAAGAGCAAAAACAAATCTCTTCTGTGGCATGAAACTCTTCTAGGAAGGAAGGGACAGCAATGAACAAAGGTACCTGAGAGCAGTCAAGCATGGGGTCCTCCCAAAATACATCTTCCCAGACAGACAGACAGATAGACAGACTGTGCTATTGCTCCACTCACCCAAGTAGTGCAACGTGCTTCTGGGGGGGTCAGGGCACCTGGCTCAACTTCTGTTCCTCCGTCCCAGGCCCATTTTGTGCCCTTTCACCCTTGGGCCCTCCCAGACAAATAAAGTAGAGTCAGACCTTGAGTGCTTGCCGTGCCTCATGCCCTTGCACAGAGCTTCCCTCACATGCCTGCTGTGGAGGCAGCTGGCACCTTCTGGGAACCTGTGTCATCCTCTCAGCTTCAGTCCTGAGTCGTCCTATATCCTGTCAAGAGCTCTCTGCAAACACAGAGAACAGCTCTGTGAAAGCTTGTGTGAGGAGCAGGACACCACAAGTGTCCATGTCTCACTGTTAGCGTCACTGCTGTTGTGTGACAGTAAGTTGCTGCCCACCCTACAAGTCAGTGCTGCTGAGAGCACACCAGAAGGGAGGGAAATGTCCCCAGGGGTCGACAACAGTCAGAGGGAGATTTCCCTTCTCACTTTTAAAGGTGGAAAGATACCTGTATCACTCTAATACACTGCTAGGGAGCATAGTGTCCCTCTCCTTGCTCCTGGCCAAGTCAAAATCTGTGAGCTGACACACACACATCGTTCTTATAGGTCCACAGACACAGAGCTGTCTGCCTATACACACACCCCCCCCTACTGACTCATCTGATCCCAACACACACAGAGTCATCCCCAACTCCAGACATCCAGGCACCCCACCTGCGCATCCAGGCAGAGCCACACGTGCACAGGCTGATCGCCCCTCTGTGCCCAGCCATGAATACATTCAGCCACCTTACCGTACTCTCATCACAGCAGTGCATAGCACCTTCTGGTTCAGACAAAATACACGCACCCTGACACTGAGGAGCTAACAAAAACATCTCAGCCATAGCGCAGAGCCAGTGGAAATGGGCAGATGAGGATGGGGAGAGGCAAAGTTATTCAGGTTACAGCAGGAGTCTGTGAAAATGAGTACAGAGCATGAGAAAAATTAGGTGTGCTCTTGTTTTCTATTTTATGTTTTCTATGATAAATGGAGAGAGTAAGGATATGAAGCCTCCATTTGGAAATGTTTGATTGGCAGAACAGAAGTGGGTCATCAGGAAAGACTACAGGAGGAGGTGGCTTACCAGCCGTGGCAGTGTAAGCCATGCTGAGGGGTAGTGTGAGCTTAGGGGAAGGTGGTGAGAGAAGAAGACACACACACAAGAGCTGGTGTGGCAGGCAGAGGGGCAAGCACGGTGTGTGGAGTAGGGTTGTGCAGCTGGGGTGACTGAAGAGAGGGGGTACAATTCTGGAGGGTCCTGAGGTGAAGGCTGGAACCTAGACCACAGCGTGGCACAGGTGGGAGAGCCCAGGAAGGGTCTGGCACAGTAGGCAGGACAGCCCGCAATATGTTCCCCTCATCATCACTGCTGTGTTCACTGCCATCCACAGCTGCACACGAGTGTGCACACAACCACACACACTGCCACTGTCACATAGGGTGACTTCTCCCAAACAGATTTTAAAGCCCTCAGACTGCAGTGCCTCCTATTAGTCTTAGCTCTTTCCAACCTGACAGAAAAAAAAAAAAGAAAAAAGAAAAAAAAAGTGAGAGGGAAAAAAAAAAAAGAAAGGAACTCAACATAAGGACTCATTTTGTATCACTGGAAGTGGGATAAATGCTGTCTCCAGGGAAGAGCGCGCATTGCCATGGTAACCTGCTCTAACCCGTCACAGTGGGTATTCCTGGGCGAGGAAGATGACACCGGAGGTCGTGCATCCGCAGTGCCGGTGGATGGTGTGATCCCTGCCATCAGGAAACAAGCTGGCAGCCATCCCAGCTTTGCAGGGTGTTTCACTAGCAACCTGTGTTCAGAGCCCAGCACGCACTGCAGGTGGACCCTGCCAGGGCACATCACCTCTTCCCCCTGCTCCAGCTGGATCCCGATGCCTTCAGAAGTCTCACAGCCCTCCTGCTCACTGCTGCTGGATCCCTGTGGAAGTGATGCACGCTGGCTCCTCACTCCCTTCTGGTCCTAGACAGGTGGTCATACCAACCCATGGGCACACAATGCCAAGTCTTTAATCAAAGCCTGGAGTGGCAAAATCCCTCCTGGCCTATCCAGGGCCACCAGAGGCAAAGAGACAGGATGCTCTGGACTGTTCTGGCATGACTTCCCTTTGACACAGGGATGCATGCGACAGAGGAGGATGTTCTTCCAGAAGCAGAAGACCAGGCTGCCCTAGAAGGAGGACTGGGAGAAGCAGTCCGCCCACAAGTGTGCGCACACATTGTACCCACACTCCCAGCACACTGCTAGGGGGGAAGAGGAGGAGGAGGGGGGCTGCCAAGATGTGAGGAGGAAGGACTCTTCACCCATGCACTGTATAGCCACTCCAACCATCCCATCTGCTGCAACCATAGCCCACTCTGAAGGGCAGAACTGGTGCACTGCAGACTCCGTGTGCGTGTTACTGCTGCTCCACATTCCCAGCAAGCCAGGACTAGACTCTGCCTGCTGGATCCAAACCTCTCCCCAACCTCCCTCTCAGGGGACCTTCTCCCTTTACCATACTGGACTCCGCAATCATACTTGAAATGGGACTTGAGTCAGAGTGGTATATTTATAGATCTATATTTTACTTGCATCAAATAATGGTGAAACATTGCACAAAACAAATGGGATCTATATACGTGTGTGTGTGTATGTGTGTGTGTGTGAGTGTGCAAGAGAGTGAGAGAGATTGTTTTTAAGAGGACAGACTAGAGGTAAAATGAATGGGAGGGAGGCAGGGGACAATGCAGGGGTTGGGAGGGAGGGGGGAATCCTCCTTTCCCTGCACCTTCCCTGTGACCTCCTCCTGCCCTGACCAATTTTTCTTTGTTGCTAATAATATTTTCTATATCTTGTATTGTGGGGCTAATGATGACCTTGCCCATCCTTTCCTTTTTGTTTTCATTTATAAGGCAGAAAGTCTGGATTCATCTCAACCCTAGACAAGGGACTGCTATGTTTAGAAACCCATCCAAGAAAGGAGAAGACGGGAAAGGGGAGAAAAGAGAGTTGCTGAGACACATGAAGGCTGTCTGCTATGGGGAGTCCCACTGGAAAGCAAATACTGTACTTGGAAGGACAAGGACCTGTCTGTCCTCTTTCATGCAGCACAGAGTAACAGGGTTCACTGGGAAATGCCCTCTTTATACCAGTGCCTGCAAACAGGCTCCCACTCTGTTCCCTAGCACACCTGGAAAACAGCTGCCCCAGCGTGACTGAGCTGCTGCACTGTCCACTGTCCCACTCTGGGGAACACGATATACAGGGCGGTCAGAAACCAAGCTCTCCTGTGGCATCCTTGGATACAGAACGAGAGCCAGTGCTCCTTGGGCACCCAGGCAATGGGTTGCTCTGATATGTGGGGACAGGGGCTCCCGTTCTCCCTGCAGGCACGGCTAGGCATGGGGGGAATGCCCCAGAATGCACCCTTTGCTGCAGGCAGGTGTACCAATGCCACACGCAGGTGCCTGCCCTCAGGAAATGGTCCTTCTGGGGCTGGCAAGTCCAACACATGCCAGGGCGACATAGGGGCTAGGCAGGGCCACCAGAAACACCTCTTCTGCTCACCCCCGCTCCCCTTCCCCACACACCCACCTGTGGTACAGGCAGGCACATTTCTTGCAGGGAACAGATGGCACTTGTAATTTCTTTTTCTTTTCATTACTGTTTGAGGGAGAGCAACAAGATTTTCTAAAATGATTGAATGGAGGTTTCTTTGGCATGAGACAGAAAATTTTTAAAGGTATACTATATTTCTGGCTTGTTGTTACAGAAGAATAATAAAGAATGTATTTTCCTATGCTCCTTCTTGTTTAAATGAGATCTCTGATAGTAACCTTCCCTCTCTCCCCTACCCCCTGCAAAAACAAACAATGTAGGGATACAGCCAGCCAAACGAAAAAAACCCTGAATTCCCATGTATGTGTATACTTGTCTGTACCTAGTGTTTGAACTTGGAATGAACATGCACATATATACACACACATACACGATGTCAGTGTAGGTCCCAGGCAAGCATGTACCTGTAGTCAGGGTAAGGCTGTAGGACTCAATATACAGTCAGTCAAGGTGAGACCCTAGATCTAGAAACACACACACACAGTGCTCCAGGGACACAGCCAGACAAGGGCGATTGTGTAACAAGGATAAGATACTGTGGCAATCAGCTCATTACATAAAAGTAGAAAGGGCCAAATTAATCCCTAGTGTAAGAACGTAGAAGCCAATGGAGTTATATTCAGGTCAAATTTGATTCCAAAAGCTTTTTTTTTTTTTTTTTTAATTAGAGCATAATGTTCAAAAAAACTTACAATAACAAACAGTGAGCTATAGGCTCCTACATCTCCAGATTCCTGACCCTCCTGAGCAAGATTATTTTTAAATGAATGGAAATTGCTATCTAATCCTATTGCACCCCCAAGTACACAAGCTGTCACCCCTAGAGCTAAAAGAGTCTCTCCACCAGCTGTTCACCGGTTAGGTCTGTCACACGCAACTAAGAAGTTTAAATTCCCCACTTCTCCACTTTCAGTGCTACGCGTACACAATTCATCACACACTCTTCCTGTGACAAAAAGTTCATCCTGGTGTGCGAGGAACCACAAAAGATGTCAAACCCTGCCACAGGCAAATCCTTGTGCCACCATACTCACGCTGTTATACTCAGCCACCCTCTTATACTCAGTCTGATCTTCAGAGAGAAACTGGGAGCAGAACCCAGATATTCTTAATCCGATAACTGATGCTGAGGCATCTGTTCTGCTGAAAAGGTATGTGCCGTGAGAGAATCACCATTATTTTTTAACAGTATGGTGTCTATGACACATAGTTTAATCTAATTTTGCCATGTAGGTTGAGGAGCGCACACAGACACTACTAAGCAGTTCATATAATACCAGAAATGTAGAGCAGAAAAAAGCAAAGCCAACACAATCATCCAATGACTCTAGGCTTTTTTGGTTCACGAATTATCTGGGAGCAGGCTGTGATTTTCTGCAATTTGGTTATCTTTCTTTTGGCAAATGTACTTGCCCTGTATACGTACCTACTCACGCACACATGTAACTCCATATATATAAACACATAATTATGTATGAGCATACATAATAGATGTAAAATACATAAAATAGAAATCCTCCTCACTATCTTGTTCTTTGGCAGATTGCTGTGCCGGCTTGAACAGTGTTTGCTAGGACTGATTGGAAGCACAGGTCAGAGGGTCAGCTTCCATCCTCTGATTAGATAAGGCAAGTCCTAGCATGGGATTTCTCAGCACCAAAAAGCCTTCCCTCTGCGAATACTGTGCAATACAGACAAAAGAATAAGCATTCCATGATGAGTACGGTTACAGAATGGAATGAAAGCAAATAAAGATTTCCTGTGTCATTGGGGGGAGCTCCCCACCTCAGTAGCAGGCCTGGAAATCTTGGGAGAAGGCAACATCCTCACAGCTTTTCTCCCTTTAGAAGGTGGGAGAAAAGCAACCAGAAGCAACCTCTTCAGCAAGGCAGAGGCCATGTGCAAGACACCTGGAGCCAAGGAGAAAGCAAAGCGTGATGCTAAGAATAACTCTGCTTTGCGTTGAGCTTCTGGGCCAGGGCAACAACATGCTGCTCTTTGCTCGGGGCTCCAGCTGAGGTTTGGCCCTTCACATTTGCTTTTTCTGTGTCCTAACTTGGGAATAAACTTGTTTGTTAGAACAGCTGCAGAAAATCAACTTGTAAAGGGCACCGAATGAGTGACAAATGCAGGTATTTCATTTGAGGAAATATGCACAGACGATACACCGAGATATTCAACCAACTCTGTATAAAGCTCAAGGGAATATCCAGAGTAACAACAATGCTTTGCATTTCTATAGTGCTTGCCTTTGGCAGCTCTCTGGGAGCTTGCAAACATTAATGAATTCACAGAGGCAGAGATTCAGAGACTATAAAGGCCAGAAGGGACTTTAGATCATCCAGTCTGACCTTCTGTATGTCGCATGCTACTTAGAAAGTGTGTGGAAAAGAACCACAAACGTTATTTGAGGGTGGCAGAAAATGCCTTGCTGTGAAAGGCTTAAAGAGCTCAATCTGTTTAGCTTATGAAACAGAAAAGAGAGAAGTTATCCTGTAGAAAGTCCAACAGTGAGAGTTTACATGCAGCTAATGCGAATCTTCCAGAAAGGCATCTACCTTTGATTTAAAAAACATTCAAGAGATGAAAAACCCCCTTTTCCCTTGGTACCTTACTACAATAACTATTCATGCTTACTGTTAGCATTCATGCTTAATATCTCATTTGAATCTGTTTGGTTTCCTGTCACAGATTTTTGTTATTCTTCTCTCCCCTAGATTAAAAAACCAAACATTCAGTAACCAGCATCTCTCCCTGTGAAGGCACTTTATAGTCTAATCAAATCATCTCTCAGTCTTCTTTTTGGTAAGATAAGCAGATTGAGTTCATTAAGTCTTTTCACTGTAAAGCATTTCCTCACCTTGGAACAACACTGTAGCCTTCTGTTGCACTCTTTCCAATTTTTCTTTCCCCTTTTAGAAAGTATGCTCCTCATCCATCAAAGTCTGTGCTATGTATTGCAGATACTACCTGATTATTGCCGTATAATAGTAAATGTCACCTTTCCCTACTCCTCCCCACCAAACAATGTCTCACAGCACACTCACTAGGTTGTGAGCATTGTTCCTACTTTAAAGATTAAGGCATAGATTTAAAGATTAAGGCACTTCCATAGGAAGTGCTAGGGCAAAACCCTAACAAGGCATTTTGAGGGAGCCAGACTATGGGAAACCGGTTCTGATCCCACTCATAACCACCTTTATAGTAGTATAAATTCACTGGATTTTAAACAAGAGTCACCAGATTTATGCAATTCTTGCCAAGAGAAAAATCTAGACCTTTATTTAAACTGATAGTCCCCTCCTCACAGTCTCTATTTTCTCATCCACTCATGGTCTCATATGGTTATCTTTCACATCTTTCCCACCGGGCATAAATAAATGTCTTTGATTCTCCAGTTATTCTCTCTCTCTCCCCCTTATTTTCATCCTCTTGTGACTGATCATCCCCTTTTCAGCGACTGCCTCTGACCAGCTGCTTTTCAGATTCTCCCTTCTCTGATCTCCTCAACTGTCACTTCTCAGCTGCCACAAAACACACCAGCCCCCACATCCCCATCTGCTTTTTAAAGGCTTGTTATCATAAGCAGGGGCTTCTCTGCTCATTCTTCTTTACTTTGCAAAACCCAAATCAACCAAGAGAAATCACCACACTGTCAAAGGCTGAGGGGCTAAGGTCAGCCCTAACTTCTGGCATTCCAGGTGCTGTGCTGGGGATTTTAACTGCATTTAAGAAGCACATTTTTATTCAGCCATGACTAAAATCATGGAGTGTGTGAATTATACAATAAAAAGGCCCAGCCTTGTACCCAAAGAAAGTGCTGTAGTAAATGGGGAGTGCCCTGAGTTACCACCCTGCAGTTCACTTGCTTGCTGATAATTGTACTGTGGCATGGTGGGAAAAGAGACTTCATCTCTTCCCTAGTGATGGAGAACAAACTGCAGGCTAGCAGAGTCTCATCTCTTTCTATTCAAGGCATCACCACGTTCTTACAGACTTTTCAAGCTCCAGCTTAAGCCCATATGTCTTTCTGCCTCAGATTCTGGCTAAAGCTGCATTACCCTTACAGCTAGAAACCCTCTTCTAGTTTTCCACCCTAAATATTTTCATGGTCTATCTATACCACACTGTCTTCCTACAAGCTGTGTGCTTTAGTTAAACATTTCCTCCAAGATGCATTTATTTCAGCAATCCTATCCACTTCAGCCTTACTTGCATGTGGTTAAACAAGCTGCGTTCTCCCAGGCTCCTCTCATGAAGTCAGGCTTCCGTTTCCTCTCATCATCTTTCTGTCCTGTCTGTTCCTGTCTCAGCCTGTATTTCTTTGGCCAAAACTGTAACACAAACTAGAAAAGAGGTCTCACAGGGCTTTGGGTAGGAGCACCAACGTATCCCCATCCCCACTGGAAACACCTCTCCAGGTACATTCTAGGACAACATTTGCTTCATCCACAACTACATCACACTATCACTCGCCATCATCCTACCATCACCTAATACTGAAGTTCTCACCATTTTTCTCCTGAGCTTTCTCAGAATATGTTTACCACTGAGTCTACCCAGCTGCCTTTAGGGAAGGATCTCAGGACAGAACGTGGCAGATGACAAAGGTTCCCCAAATTTTGTGTGGGCATCAGGGGGCAATACAGCCTACACTGAGGATCCTCACTAAGACCTGGAAAAATGGGCCCAACAGTTCCCAGAAGACAAGGACTGCCTCCAGTCCTGCTTGCTGTGCTCTCTGCCAGATCTCACAGAGTTCCCAGCTTACAGAAGATTTCTAATATTAGTTCTCAAGCATATGACCTTGTCTGTCGTACTACTGAAATTCATTCTGTTTCTGGTACTCCTGCCAAGGTCAAATAAGGCTTTCTCTATGATATCCTGGTCCTTCCCTGTACTAGCAATGCCTTCTAGTGTTGAATCATCAGGACACTTCCACACTACCTATTGCTCTCTGAGTCAGGGTCTCAGGTTAATGGCAGCAAAGACTAATCCCATGGCTGACCTCAGGGGAGTGCTACAAGTAACCTTTTGCTAGACTTTGATAGGTGATTTCGCTGCTGCCATCTTCCCAGACTGACTTCTACCTCCCTGCCCCTCACACCTCCTCTGCCTGCCTTGATCTCCTCCAGGTTAACTAATTGTTTCTTATGTGGCACTGCATCAAGTGCTTTACTGAAATACAGAGGTGAGATCTTTGAAATTTCTTTTGCCCTCCAGGAAAACAATCATCTGAAAGAAAGCTATTGGGTTAGCATGGTATGATCTAACATTGATAAACTCATACTGCTGACTCCCTTTTCCCCTAATCACTTGGTAATAATTATACTTCCAAATCTCCTCTAAGGCGCTACAAACATGACAGAGGTCACACTTACAGGTCTGAGACTGACAAACTTACTTCTCCCCCTTCCTTAACCCTAACTGCTGAATTTTCACTTTTCCAGCCTTCATGGAGTCACCACTGCAATAGAGTTGAAAAAAAATGCTCTAAGCCTGTGTTTCCACATGCCAGCTCTCTCGGGTCTGGAGAGCACCCAGGCCCACCCCTGTGAGTGCACTAAGCAGCTTGAGCTGCTTATTCCCAGTCGTCAGCTTGTTTCTTTCCCCAAGGACAATATTGCTGTCCTTATCAATAACTCGGGCGCAGAGTCCTCTTTGGTTTTGGCTCAGACTATAGTCTCCTTGATCTTGACTTCACTCTTACTGCCCAGAAGCATCCTCACTTCTTATTCTCTTTTTTTTTTTTTCCCAAATAGTGGAAGAATCTTTTGCTGTTTGTTTTAATCTCCTTTGCCAGGTCTAACTCAGCTTTATTTGTAAGCAATCCTCACTTTATCCCTACATTTCCTGACCTCTAAGACACAGCTTTCTTTGCTATCTGTTCTTTTTCCATTCCACATAGGCTTTCTGCAGAGGCAGCTTAAGGAGCCTAAGCAGTTGCCTGTGGTGGCAGACAGATGGAGGGCAACAGAATCAGGCATTGCCATTTACTGACTCCTCCCACAAATGTGGGCTCCACAGCATCCCCGAAAGCTGAACTGCTCCCTCCCCACGCTCTAGGCTCTGTACTGCTGCCAGTGAAAGCAGTGCCAAGAGCCAGCCACAGACCACCCCTCCACATGTCCTGGGCAAGCTGTGTTGTCCACATCTTCCCTATCTCCTGCACACACAATATCTTTCCACTGCCTTGGGAAAGCTTGGCATTTCCCAGGGCTTCCAGGCAAGGGCTCCCAGCCAAGCTCTCCCACAGGCAGAAGCAGGACGGCCACCTTCCAACTATCCTTTCCTCTCATGGCTTCCATGCCTCACCACCCCACAGTGGGCCCATAGCCACTGCAAACTACCCTGCATCCGGAACCTCCAGATGAAGATTTGCTGATAGTCCTCTTACAGAGCAAGGATAGGGAGAGAAAAAGAGAACGGCTATCAGTGCAGCCTCTACATGGCACAGATGGTGAGAGTACAGCATGTGAGCATGAGGGAGGAACAAGGAATATTTCTGGGAAATGGGCACAAACTTGAATGTAAGAAGTTCCACCTAAACATTCTTTACTTTGAGGGTGGCAGAGCACTGGAATAGGCTGCCCAGGGAGATGGTGGAGTCTCCTTCTCCGGAGACATTCAAAACCCGCCTGGACAAGTTCCTGTGCAACCTGCTCTAGGTGAACCTGCTTTGGCAAGGGGGTTGGACTAGATGATTTCCAGAGGTCCCTTCCAACTGCATGTGATTCTGTGAATATTGCAATAAAGCTCTAAGCAAACTGGTCTGATCTCATAGTTGACCCTGCTTTGAGCAGGAGGCTGTCTAGATACGACCTCCTGAGGTACCTTCCAACCAGAATTATCCTGTGAATGGCCTTCTGTATCCCAGTGAGGGAAAGCAGGAGAAGCAAAAGGTCTCAAGCGAGGAAAGAGCTGGTAGTAGGAGTCCCGTTACACTGCCTTATGATGAGGAGATCTGTGCCTTAAGTGGATAGGTAGGGCAGGAGCAGAGGAAGTCAGGAAGGAAATAGGCTGAGTTTGGTGGTAAACGGAATGTATATTAGGAGTAGACAGCAGCTGTCCTCAGATCTGCTAAGTTTCTGTCGTTCTCACCCTGCTAAACTTGTCTCCTTGTGCCTTGGCTGAATTTAAGACAAACCATCTCACAAGACATTTCCTGTAACTTCTTCTACTGTAATATTTACCCTCTTCGTCCTGACATCTACAGATTGCTTCTGTGATCCCTTTCAGCATTCTCTCACATGACTTTGCTCCTCTGCTGAACTATAGGTCCTAACACAGGTCATGACATCAATTATTACCCATGGTCCTTGCATGGACAACACTGCTTTCCTCCATGTACTTCAGATGCATAGATGCGGGCCATTGTGGGGGACACACACGTGAGTGAGGCAATGCACTGGCCTTGCAATCACACAAGATTTAGGTTTGTACCCTAGTTGGTCAGAGGCGTTAATGCCACTTGCTTGCCAGTCTGCAGATCTTCACACAGCTCAGAATGGAAGGTCCTGGCCCATTCAGGACCCTCGCAGTTTGTCAGTCTCCCTGAATTTCACTGAATTTCACTGAATTTTTAGAGTTGGAAGGGACCATCTAGTCCAACTCCCCTGCCGAAGCAGGATTGCCTAGAGCATGTTAGAGCATGTTACTCAGGACTGCATCCAGGCGGGTCTTGAAAATCTCCAGAGAAGGGGACTCCACAACCTTCCAGGGCTCTCTCACCCTCACCCTAAAGAAGTTTTTTCTCATATTTGAGTGGAACCTCCTATGTTCCAACTTGTGCCCGTTGCCCCTCGTCCTCTCACTGGCAACCACTGAAAAGAGTCTGGTTCCCTCCTCCTTCAACCCACCCTTTAGATACTTATAAGCATTGATAAGGTCTCCCCTCAGCCTTCTCTTCTCCAGACTAAAGAGTCCCAGCACTGGGACTCATGAATACTCAGTGCATATTCACAGACTCTACATACTGGGTACACTTTCACATCCACACAGATTACTCATGTATATACCAGTGTCCATACACAGAAAACACATGTGAGAGTATGTGAGAGAAATCAGTGCAAATCACTCTGTGAGTATATGCATCTGTGCACATCCCTTGGTTACACAGGCAGACAGGTATCACAGCCGCACAATGCACCGCAGAGAAACTGTGCATGGAAATGCACACACGTACGCACAAATCCCCTCACACCTTGTGCCTCTACACATACTCTACATGCAACGTGCTCCCATGGGCCCATGCGGCTCTGGGCAGAGATACAGGTCCCTGTTGATGCTGGCTAGGTAGGAGTTAATGCAAGAGAGGCTGGGAAGGAAATTAAAAGCAAAAAAAAAAAAAAAGTTGAAAGCCCAGCACATGATTCTTCTCCTATCACATCTGTGAATCCTGGAGCGCGAGAGTAATTGTCTGCAATGAGTCAGACCAAAAGGCACAAGGAAATGGTTGCCATGGCAACCCGTGCACTGCTCTAATTCGGCTCAGAATTAAAATGATATCAAATAATTTGTAAGCAAAGGGAACACGGCAAAGGCGCCGGGTGCCAATCTAAAAAATACAGCTATATGCAAGCCCCTCCTGAGCCAGTGTCGAGGGCTCTTTTCCCTTCAAGTGTGACAACCATGGCAATCAGAGGAGCTATAGAGGCGACAGTGATGGATAGCCTTAGGCACAGGCAAGAACTGGCTCCCGGGCTGGAGCTTCAGCCTGGAACAGCCTCCAGGACTGGGGATGTCCCAGGGGGATTCCTGACAAGACCCTGCAAGAGAAATCCCATTGCTCATAAATTGTTGTGGTGTCCTACTGAAAAAATACCCTGCAACAGCTGGTGAGGGCAGGGTCTGGGCACAGGCACCCACCCACAGTGGGGGCTCTGTGCTGGGTGAAGCGATGCCCACATGAGTTGAGGAAAAAAGGGTTGATTCACTTAAATTTTCTTTTTTCCTGGTAAGTGATGCAGCATGCAAACGCCGGCACGCGGCTGAGGCTACGAGGAAATATTTATTCTACAGAATTGGCTATTGTGGTCACTTTTCCCCCAGCCAAGGGCTCATCCCCAAGACAATAGGTAATGTTCACACACACAGGGAGGAGGCATGATCCCCGTGCTGAAGATCTTACAGCCTATGCAGAAAGCAGGTACATACTGGAAGAAAAGGAATTTGCTGATGTCCAGCCAGGGTATGCAGAATGTTATGGAAGATGTCTCACGCACCTATTTTTAGCACTGTTTGTGGATAAAATAAATGTATTTGAGCCCCTTGTCACCAGTTACTGCATATGCATGGAGACATCTATATGGAGTTTTGCAGGCAGATGCTTGTTCTCTCTGCCTGTTCACTGACCTGGCTGGAGGATAACCAGTTCTGAAAAGGGAACCATGTGGCCCCAGCACTGATACCAAACCTTGGCAAGAGGCAGAGTTTGTAAGATCAGAGCCAGTGCAAAATAAGTCAATCACCCCACTTTTGTCTGGCTCAGAGAACAGCTTGTGTCTGCCCCAGAAACACCCCAAAAAACAGCATTTATGCTTTCAGATCTCTCCCCTAAGGCTCAGTATGGAAAGCAGATTGCAATGGATGGCAGGCAGGCAGATGGATGGATGAAAGATACAAGAGACACTGGTTTTGGCACACCAATGGCACCGTGTAATGTTGATACCCTGGCCTGCGGAGTATTGGCTTGCTGCTTAGGCCAGCCAAATGTGCACCGACTGATAACGGCCTCCAGACAGATATCCTGAGAGGTGGAGAATGCACGGCTGTTGTTAGTACTAAAATCATCGGCATTTCTGCCTTACTGAGTGCCCCTAACACTTTCTGTGACTGAGCTCCAAGGCACAGCCCCTTTAGATGTCTCTCATTTTGTTAGATCAAAGGGATGCCTGAGAAACTGCTTGGGCTTTGGGGACTGCCAGGAGGGAATGGCATCAGGCAGAAACCAGACGTAGCAAGTGATGGGTGAAAATGAGTTGAGTCTTCCTTCTTTCTACCTGAGCTACCGCTGGACACAAGGGAGACTGTGATTTCCACAAAGGCACCCAGGTGATGCCTCAGGAGTTCACAGAAGTCCCTGCACTGGGCCAATGCTGGCATAACCTCCAGCATTAAAAGAAGGGCAGCATTCCTTCTCAATATTGCAGCATACATTCAAGAGATCAGCTGCTCTCAGGTTTTGTATGGGTAATGTAAGCTAGTCTAGTGAAATAATATTAATTCTCCAGCTTGGAATGCAGCTATTCCCATGGAAAAGGTGCTCATACTATTGTAGCTCATTTCCACACATTTTAGCAGCTTCTACAGGGGCAGCTGCCCTTTTCTAAAGAGGAGGTTGAAATGTTTTATCCACCCAAGCAACAAAACTGTAGGAATACAGAACTGTGTGTAGATTAGTTTGAAAAGATGCCACAGCAACAGAACTGCTGAAAAGCCACCTGTACCTCCTCTCTTTCCTCGCTGGTAACAGACAGCAGGTAGCCAAAATTGGGGACCAAGGAAGAGGATGGAGAGACATCAAGCTGGCCTGTAATCGCTTTCCAAATGAAGAGCTTCCGTCAGAATGACAGAGGTTGGATTTTAACCAGCGGTATAATGGCAAAATTACTTCCCATTATCTATTTTTCAGACTGATTGATTTCAAATACTTTTGAAAAAAAATCTAAGCTTTTTTGAAAATCTGCTCCTGCTGTGAGTACAGAGCTCTTCCGAAAATACTGGCCTTAATAATTCAGTGTCCCAAAACGCTCTCTGTAAAATAGAGACAGTATTTATCTTCCCTCACCCTTCTTTGAGCTTGCCTAGGACCCTCCCCAAATACATCTGCACTTACTGCTGTCATCATGGGATAATAATTTCACTGCAGATAAGAACTAACAGTAACTTTGAATAAAAACAGAGAGGGGTGTCATATAAAATAAACCTGCATCTCCCAAGTGCCCCTTTGAATTTGTTTTATTGGGCACCATGGAGCCTGTGCGTGCCCTATGGTTTGTTGGTATGGCCTGTCTCCCATCCCTGAGACACGACAACCATGCCAAGGCACCTAATGGGAAGAAACACCTACCTGCCCCTGTTGGGACTGGCAGCCAGCTGACAACCACGTTAACTCAAACAGCAAGAAGGTCAGGCAATGAAAGAGACGTCATACACAGCCCAAAGTGACAGCTAAACTCCTGCACAGATTCCAGCAGTTTCACTGGGGCTTTAAATCACTAAAAGCTTCTGTCAGCAGCTACATGTGATTTCTGCTGTGCAACCCCTGAGGACCAGAAAGCCCCAGGCTACTGACTCACGGGAGGGGGCAGATGACAGTGCTATCTGGGGCAGGACTTGGCTTGGGGAGAGTGCCATCACAATTCCTTATTTTTCATTTCCAACAAAATTAGTGTGCATGAAAGGTACCGGACTGACATCCCAGGAGAGTAGTTGCCTTCTAATTAATTATAATTAATCATCCAGGCATTACTTAATGTTTGCATAGTGCTTTGAAGTGCCAAAGCACAATATAGCAGGTAGATATTATTAATTCAAAGAAAGAGGTATAGCCAAAGCCAAGGGTAGGTTTGCCTGTATGGCTTCCCACCAACTCAGCTCGCACAAGTGGACCCTGTCTTGGCTCCGCCATGTCCTCTGAGACACCTGTGGGTACCTCAAACTCTGCACACCCCCTCATGCCCCAGGTACAGGGTGTTGGGTATACTGGGGTAGGAGAGGGTAGGTGAAAAGAGGAGAGGGTAGGGTAGGACAGAAGACACCCCTTTTCCCTCCTGAATTTGATGACCTCTCCACCTGTCCTTGTGTGGAGCAGCATCTCTAATGGTGAGAGGAGCATCTCGGACTGCCCCCAAGCCCATTCTGGAACTCCCTACTGAGCTAAGCCAGACCAAAATGGGAGGAAAGAGGCCCTTGTACTCCCCCCTCCACCCCTGCTCTCAGCCCTCCATCCTGATTGCTTTCTAATCCCAGCTGACTGCTCCCTCATGTCCTGACAGCATCCAGGCCTGTGTCATCTTCGTGGACATTTGATGTTACCAGTTCGCCTTTCTCTGCCTTGGCTGGGGACTGCTATTCAGCTGCCAGAAGAAAAGGGGCCCAACGGTCCCTGTCACTGGCATCCTCCCCACAGGGGCACGAGGGGTGCTCCCTCCCCTCAGACACGGCTGTAAATCCTAGAGCTTAGTTTTTCACTGCATGCATAGTGAATGTTTCTGAGTGCTTATAAATCCCCCCCAAGCACCGTCAAGTCAAATAAGAGACAGTAACAATCAGCGGCAGACTGACAGGTCAGTTCATACCACTTGTACTTTTATAGGGACACTTAAAAAGTCTCTGTTTTTCCCTTTTTACAGAACTATGACTTCATTTATCCAAAAACTACAAGACTAACAGATATTTGGCTTTCTAGGAACCAGTGCTGGTAGCACCTAACTCTACTGGTAGTAACCTAACTCTAAATGAGCATGGTATCAATCCCACTGAGGGCTGATGCCATCAGAATAATAGTAACAGCAATCTGCATCCCATTCTGCTTTAATTGCCTTTTGCCGTGTCTCCACTCCCTCCCCTTCATCTCTCTCCTGTACCCAGGATGGTATTGCAGCATCATTTGCACTGCAGCCTCCACTGTGGGGTGAAGTTCCCTAGAATCAGGTCTCAGCCATTCAGGATGACGATATTCATGTGAGAGGAGAAGAAGAGAGACCTACAACCTTACTCTCAAAGCTGCTATCCTCAAGATCAAATAGTATTGCAATAGGTAGTGTGACCACAATTATTTCAGTTTTGGTTTTTTCAAATGACTACTGGTACGAAAGATTCAGATGATGAATCTAGACACTACTGGAAACAAAGCAATTGGTAACAGATATAGTACCTTTTTGCTCCCTGAAATCCCCAAAACATGATGTAAACTTATGTCCAAGCCAGAAGATAGGACATACCTCGGTAAACCCTTGTGCTCCTGCTGAAGTCAATGGGGGCTACAGCTGGGGGCCTGAAGGGGTTTGGCCCCTTTGGGAGAACTTACTTCCCTCAATGCTGTCACACAGCCCATACTGTGGATGAAATATGCCTAGTTTTCATCAACACATAAGAAATGGCGAATGAAGAACACCCAGCTGTATGTACCATGGGTGGAAGTAAACAGAAGATGCTTGTGGTCAGGTCACCTATGTGTGGGCTAGTGACAGGGACCGTAGTACCTTTAAGGAATGAAAGCAATTGAGAATTCATTTCAATGTCTCAACTTCTGCGGTTACCAGAGAGGAAAGTGGTTTGTTCTGTATCATTTCCACAAATGACAGAATTTTTACCTTATTGTTATTGTTTTAACATTTCTTTCACTATCCTCTGCTGCTTTCTCCACCCTCCTCTCCCCTCTGCAGAGGATCCTGTCCCTTCACAGCATGTCCACACAGACAGTCAATTCAGCATTCAGTATAACTGAGGGGGTGGAAATCTCCACAGGGGTTAGGAAAAGCGCTGCTGACAGAAGAGAAATGGCTCTGTCAGGGCAGATCCTCCTTCCACTTGTTCTTGCTCCAGCAATTCCACCCAGAAGTTTCCTTCCTTGTATTTGTGCTGAGTGCTAGATGAACTGCTTGTGTGCCTCTGCTCTAACTCACAGGTCAGGAAAGGGTAAGAAAAGAACCATGAAAACTAATCTTTTTTTTTTAAAAAGAAAGGTTTTTTCTCCTCCCAAATTCATGCTTAGAAAAATACTCCAGTGCTGCACAGAAACTCTTGGTTCAGTTTCAATGCTATTTCATTCTCAGCTGGGTATATTCATTCTAGTGCCAGTTAGTATCAGTTCTGAGAGCAGTTTCTATGACGCAAGCACCTACTTAACATGAACTTTACTGAAGCCATCTCTATTTCACTGGGGTCTGTTGACAGACTTCATAATAATTTTCTGGATTTGGGCTTGAAATGGTGGTATATTAGTGAAAAGTGCTATTTCATAACAGCCCTCCTTCAGCTCCTAAGTACTTTCTCAATGCCCAGGTGATACTTAAAGAGTACCACTCTCAACTGGAACTTGCTGAAAGCCTGGAAAATAAGGAACGCTTCATCAGGTGAAGTTAAACTGCCATAATTTTACTGACTACTAGTATTGAAGACCATTCATTGTATCTTGCCCAGCCTAAGAAAAAGCAATGGCTGACTCTCTGATCTGAAGGTATCTGCTATATGGCCTTTTCTCTACTGGATACTCATATAATAAAGTCGTTGTTTGGTATCTATTCTACTCAATCATTCCCTCCACCATACAGGACTTCATTAGCACTAACCATTCCTTCACAAGAAACTTTGCATCTCAGCATGTTTCTGGTGACAATTACGCCATTACCTGTTTCATCAACCTCTTCCCTTAGTCAATGCTTCCAGGTCTAAAAAAAATTCCACTGAGCTAATATCTTCTCTTACCCCAATATTCAACTAAACCACTCTGTGTAGGAATATGACGCCAGCTTTTTTATGTTGCTTTGTTTCATTAAATGGCTGCTTTGCTTCACTTCTGAGTTTACTTCTGTAAAGACTGAAGCAATTGTTGCAGAAAATAGTAAAGCTTCAAAAGCTTTGGGGTTCTGTTGGAAATAATGTACTTTATGAATTTTCCAAAAGTAGTCACAGAGTCTAGTGAAGGTTTGCCAAAAGGGGTTTAAAGCTCAGGTACAAAGAAAAGTTTGGCAATCTATATGTCTGAGTTGGAATTCCAGCAACAAGTGCATTCATTCTACCAATGAAAGTTATTTTTCAGCTGACACAACGATGAAGATGCATGAACGTGCTGTTCTTCCAAAACCAAAAGTGTCTCCTGCAAACAGTTCAATGCGTGGACTTCTCAACCTACTCATGCTCAACTTCTCAACCTTCTCATATTGAGAAATAGTCTCAATCCACAAATTCACCAGCACTGAAGATGGGAAGCTTCCATTCAAACAGCCGGTTTCCTTTTCAAAAGCCTATCAGCCATTCAGTACCTGTTCTAATATTCTCTGTTTAGCCTAGTTTTCAACATCACAAGCTATTGTGGCTCCTGTCATTTCCCTTGAATGACAAGCTAACAGCTCTCAGCTCCCACTCTTGATACAAGATGTAACCGTTTCATTCAAGATGAGAAGAGAAACCAGAACGTCCTACCTGCAGCAATACCCATCTTTCCATCCACAGATACAGCCACAGCCGTGCTCACTGTCACCACTTTGGGTAGGCCACCTCCCTCTGTCAAGACACAAATACAGCAGGCTTGGTTAGCTTACCACCAGAGAGGAGTAAAATGCAGCAGGAGCAGCTTGCTCGCACACTTTACATCCAGGCCAGTGTGTATATATGCCTCAACCCTGAAATACCCAAGAGTTTGGAGGACTGTATCTTTCAAGACATATAAGCAACCTAAGGGACTGTGAGTAGATTTTTTAATTTTTTTTCTTCTAGATAATGTCCCATGAAAAAAAGTAGCGTTCTCAGCAGAAAATGGAAAAGACTGGCCTCCTCAATTTTGGGCATGTAGAGCTTCTCTTAGGCCAGAAAGCTATTCTGCTTTGTGCACAAGCTAAACTCCATAGACAGAGGAGAAGCAGGACTGGTAATTCTGACACTGACTCTTGCACAGCAAAGGCCAGGCGTACACCTAGCTCTGTTACCCATGCCAGGCCAGGCCACCACCACAAACTGGAAAGACAAGACACAGCACTTCCAGGTACCTCCAGGGTGCACTCCATTTTAGAAACAAGGTCTTCTGTGACTTGGCTGCCTAAACTCTGTTATGTCCCCGGGTGTCCTGATTATCCTTTAGCTGCTGCTTTAAGCATCCTGTAGGTCCTGTGTCACATCTGCCAGGCCTGTGCAGATCTCTTGGCTCCCACGGGGCATTTAAAATAGCATGGCTGGATAGGTTTAAGCAACTGGACCCCACCTCCCCGCTCTTTGTTAGTGCAGTTGTTTCAGCCTGCAATTGTCCATGTGACAGATTCCATTTCAGTATTCTTTTTTAAAGC
Source organism: Numenius arquata (assembly GCF_964106895.1). Lineage (NCBI taxonomy): Eukaryota > Metazoa > Chordata > Aves > Charadriiformes > Scolopacidae > Numenius > Numenius arquata. The sequence goes on along the minus strand of NC_133577.1, from coordinate 65,133,993 downwards.
GATTAGATTAGCTTCAGCTGGGGCACCTCTTTTGAAACTGCCAGGGGACAGTCTGAAGGTCAGCATGATCGATCTAGCCTGCGACTGATTCCCTCCTCACGTACTGTATGGAAATCTCTTGCTCAGACAGATGGGTCAGGGATTCTTCTCTTCCCAAGAGCTCCAGCATGTGTTATTGCTTTCCATTTCTGCCTTCATTATTTCCATTGGTACTCAGTGTGTCCTGGGCACAACTGTGTCTACCACAGTTTAGCCTGGAGTCTCTCACTGCTTTTTTTTTAACTGAAGCCAGACTAACTTGCTCAAGGATGTCAGAAATAGTAAAGCCCTTGTGAAACAAATACCCGGCCAACTTATGCTCACGTGCCTTGAGCCTAATCCTGCCTTTATGGTGAATCCCAAATTTCTTTCTCTCCCTCAGATGGGACAAATAAGCAAAATACACTTAGCAACCCTAGGAAAAAAAAGAGACAAACCAAAAAAATCCCAAAACACCCAACACGAGAGATCTGAACTGCAAGAACAGTTCTACTTGACTTGCAGAGCTTTCCTTGCTGTCTTCTCCCTGATTCTTTTGGACACTGGAAGGAGGTGACCTGGATAAATTATTCTGATGACCTCCTGGTTTCCTTCCCAACACAGGCTTTTCCCTCTTATGTGATGAGAGGTACATATACCATGAAAACCCCTTGTCACAGGGCAGGCATGTACAGAGTCATGTGAAAAGCATGAAAGGGAGACTTCAGCATCTAATCATCAAGAATTTCAAAAGAACCTGGGTGGTCTGCTCTGGCCAAAAGGTGAGGCACTCCTGCTTCATCAGACGTCAAGGAAAGCCCTGGACTCTCCTGACAGTGAAGCGCTGTGAGTCAGAAGCACTGAGTATTATTTCCTGGCTCTTCACAGGCATATTGTGTGATGTCATGGATCACAGTCTCTCTAAGACCAGCTGCTCATCTCTAAAGAGATTAATAATCTTCCTTACAGTTTAGGTCTTCATAAGGGCCAGGTACTACTTCTTACAATGTGCCTGTAAGGTTTCCAGGTGAATGTGGTCCTGGACTTGATTGAAGATTCTGACCAATAGCCATGTAACACAAAAAACAGTGGCAGCTGCTTGAATTCTGTAATTATCTGTGCAAAACTACCTGTGACTTTTAAGAAAGCCACATCAAGCCACAACCCCAATGTTTAGCCAGCAGTGACTACTGTGGCCTGGGTAATGGCTGCCCTAAGAAGACCCACAGGGTCTCACTGCCTGGTTTTCTAACCCATGCTCTATTCCAATGAGCAAATGCTGTGGCATGCAGGGGAGTAAAAGATCCCTCCTGCCATGCCTCCCTCTCTCTCCACGCTTGCCTTTTAAGTGAGATGTAAGGGTGCTGGGCAGAGAGAGGATTTTGTAGAAGGTTTCAAATATTTTCTCTTTCCATTCCTCTCCCTTTACATCCTGGTTGATTTCTCTTGCCTCCCAGTCTGGTTTTCTCCTCTTTGCTACTTGCTTTCCCACCCACCAGCCTCCCACCACTGCGCCACAAAAAGCTTTAACAGCTAAAGTGCTGAGCTCCGTGACAGAGATGGAGTGCTAGGGGCCAGGGAGGAGCACAGAGGGGACTTCTACTTTCTGTGTAGGAGTCTCACATGAGTATTTTGTTTTGATTGTTTCTTTCTAGGCTCTTCTGCTCTCTTCCAGCCTTTGAGGAGGTCCTGACCGGCCCTACAAACTCACGGGAACAAACACCCTAAGCAAGAGACACTGAAAAGCCACTCCTTGCCTACCTCTTGTGTTTGAGCTCCTCAGCTGGGCAAGAGGTACCATAGTCTAGTAGTATGATGGGATAGGGAACCAATGAGACACTCTCACCAAGAGGAAGCCATTGAAAAGCCCTCCCTTTTCCTCCACCATCTTCCATAACAAACCAATCCTTTCCTGTCATGGGAAGTGGTGATGGAAAAAAAATGACACCCTCTAAACTTAGACTTCCTGACTAAGTGCTTACTGATCCCTACCTGTTACTGTCATCCACTTCTCCCGATAATGTTTCCTCCCAGGCCTTGTCACACCTACGTGTCTAATTGCTTCTGTGATACCGTTCCCTTCCCCTTCTCACGGCTGACGTGTTCTCCAGCCCCACAAGTACCTTGTGATTCCCCACCTCCCTACATCCTTCTGTCTACCCAGGCTCTGCGTTTCCATGGGTCCTTCACCTCCTCTGCAACCTCACATTACACAGCCCTGCCCGCCTTCCCCACAGCTTGTAGCTTTCTCTTTCCACTGTGTCCAGTGTCTTGGCCGTAACTCCTCCGCCACTACGCTGGTGTAACGATAATGCCAGGATGCCAGGTCTCAGCACTTCCCACCAGGTGGGAGGTGGCAATGAAGGGACTGGGACGAGTGTGGCATGGGATGCAAGATGCAAAAAGCTTTTTCTTCCCCTCTCCTCTGCTCTGGTGTTCAGGCTGGGGTTACCTGAATCATCTTCTGAGACAATGCTGTAGATGAAGCTCCCAGGGGGATGCTCGGCCGCCCGGCGGTACCACAGAGGGAAGTGGTCCATGGTGAAGATACTTTCCTTGTCTTTCCGTGTCAGGAATTTCCTGCCAGGAGAAAACCCAGGGCAGCCTTTGTATGTGGTATGGAGGAGTGAGTGGCAGCCCACCTTGGGGCAACGCAGTGGGACCCCTGGGGCTGGGCACATCACCCGGGGCTTCACCCTGCGGCGCAGGGAGCTCGGGAACCCCCGGGCGACCGAAACACACCCGTACCAGGGTCCTCACGGAGCATCCCTCGCCCCGGGGCGGTTTGCAAGGCCTCCCGGTGTGGGGTCTGCCACCGACCCCGGGACGGGCTCAGTGCTCACACCGGCAGCCGGGCCGGGCCGAGCCGCTGACGGCCAGACCCCCACCCGCGGCACAACCGCCGCCATTTTCCGTTAGGGCGCGGGGGCACGGCGGCGGCTCCTCCGCCCCGCTCCCCGCCGCACCGGGGCCAGCGCCTCCGCCGGCCGCCCGCCAGGTGCCGCTGTTGCCCCGGCCGAGGCCTTCGGCGACGCCGCCGCCGGCCCCGAGGGCGGACGAGGCGCGGGCGAGGGGAGGCCGCGGGCCGGCGGGGTCCTGCTGGCGGCGGGGCGGTGGCAGCCGCGGCTTCCCGCGGTCTCTGGGGCTTTAGTGCCTGGGGAGGGCGGGAGGGAAGATGTCCCCCTTCTCCGCCTGGGGCCTGGCAGGTTACGCCGTGAGGAGCAAAGGTGCAGGGCCGGGAGTGAGAAGGGAGGCACGGCAGGGTGTGAGTGGGTGGGCGAGGGAAGCCAAGCGGGCGGGTGGCCAGCGGAAGGCCGCTAATTACTGAGGGGAGAATGGGGAGGGAGTGAGGAAAAGGAATTGGATAGTCTCCTACAAAAGAACCCCCAACAAAACCAAGAAAACACCCACCCCCAAACCCAAGGTCGTGCCACAGCGGCTAAATACTGAGCTCCTAGAGGTGCAGGGACTGAAGTCCTTGAGGAAACGGGTGCTCCTTGAAGGAGGATGAGTCCTGAAGGTATGGCAAGTGGGTGCTCAGGAGAGGCCTTGCGAAAATCAGGTCATTGGCTTCCCTGGAGGTCCCACTGTCCTGCCTGACGAATGCCCTTAGTTTTCAGGCTCTTGTTTTGCTAGGTTTTTGTTTTGTTTTTTGTTTTTGTTTTAATGTAATAATAATTACTCATTTTATACCGTTCCTTCCTTTCAGGGGATTCCAGAAGTACCTCCTGCGTGATGTGCGGGGGTCTGTCACTGCAGTGTGGTGACTGCGGCTGTTTAAAAGCATTGAACGATGCTCCTGATGAGCAGTGGGGGATAGGGAATTGTATTAGCCTCCTGCAGCACACATTGTTTTCTCCCTTGTTGCCAGAGCCTGGCTACTCTGACATCCATATTGCCTCAAAAACATGAAGAGCGTCACCTTTCAGGCACAGCAGAACTCTCTGCCTTGAACGTATGACTCGTGTTTTGGGAACTCGGAGACAGTGAAACAGCTGCCAAGAAGCTAAGGACCATCACAGACACTGTCCCCTTCTGTTCCATCTGCTGGTGTGCCTCTGTGACCTGTCCTCTCTTACAGCAGCATGCACCATCCTGCGTATTCAAAACGCAACAAAAATGCAAACTATACCCTTTCCATGTCAAAACCCTTCACTGAACACACACTTTTGCCTTGAGGGAGAGGACAAGAGAATGAATCATATGTGACAGATGTCAGTCACATCACTTAATGCCTCACTGGAAGGCACTGGGGTACTACTGCGATGTGGGCAATATAAGAAGCAGAACAGAATAAGCCTGGAAGAGGAATTGAGACAGAAAGATCAAACCTAGCCAAGCTGGAATGTCACAGGGGCACTGGAGTGCAGAGCCTCTGCACTACAAAATCGTCCTGGGGATATATAGTAACTGTGGACATTTTCTCTGTTAGCTGACTGAAGTCAGGGAATGATGGAAGGTTTTCACTGAAATGAATGCATTTTGGGACAGTATTTTAAGAACTCAGGAGGACCAGAGGAAGACAAAGGACCCCTACCCTGACTCTGCAAATCAGCACTGATACCGTCAAGGTGTTGCTCCTTTCCTTTCTGTTTTTGTCTCCCCAAATACACTTTTAAGGCGGATGGTGATTTTGTGCTGCCCCTTCAGGGACACTGAGAGAAACCCCTTAATGCAGTTTAGGGGCTTACCTGTTGGAAATTTTCTCAGAGCCCACATATAGGGCACTCCTCATAAGTCCAGCCCGAGTGCCCAGAAACGCCATCTCAACACCTGCGTCAGACTCCCTGTGAAACAGAAACACATAGGCAGAAGCAAACAGTTCTCAGAAGAACAGCCATCTCCCTGTCCCAGGGTGAGGGCCTTTCAAACCAGAAGCCACACCTGGAGATGTGGTCCCAAGTTCATTTGCAATATAACCCATTTACACAGGGAGTGACACCGGCTCCTTCCTGCTAATGCAACAGGTTGTTACTGGCTAACAGTTGGCAGGTTTAGACTTGTACCTAGATTCACACCTTTGAAGTTTGCTGATTTAATTGTCTTGTGAGTAGACTATAAGCTCCTCTCCCACTAGCCCTGCTCCAGTCTGCCCACGTGAAGCTGAAGTGAGGGAGAGAACTGCAGAGAGAGAATGGCTTTATCAAGAATGCAGAGGATGGGCAGCGCAGCAGAATGACTCTGAAGCAGTAGATTGATTCTGAAATGTCTTGCTGGAGGTATCAAGGGCACAGATGGGACAGCTAGATGGTGGAGAGCCTGCTGCAGTGTGATGGGTTTAAAGTGATGAGGGTGTTGGTGTAGTTGTTTAAAGATGTACTGATAAATTGGGTGTTCTAACATGATTGCCACTGGCTCAACCTCTGTTAGTGGTAGGGATACTGGTAACTGAAACAGGGACAGGAGTCCTGTGGTCACACATGTCTTTAAGTAGAGTGTTGTCTGCTGAAAGCAGATCTGTGTGACATGATACTAGATACTACAAGCAACAGGTGCCTCACTGGAAATAATAAAGTAGAAAGTTGTTTACTGAAGCCAGCCTGTCCACTGCCTTCCCGAGGCTCAATCTAAAGGTATCACCAATAGAGACAAGACCAAACTCCCTTTTCTTCATTGCTGGTAAGCGAGCAAATTCCTTGCCACCTGGGATGGAACTTCTGCTACAGTCATATGGGAAGTCAAGCCAAAACACAGTGCTGCTGTTCAAAGGGATAACTGTTGCATGGGGAAATAACTCATAATAACTTTACACTGAAATGGTCTCAGGTGCCCTGAGATACCAAATGCTACCAACTAAAGAGGTAAATGCACTGCATCTGAGTTAGGTGCTGCAAAGAACTGCTGCTGAACACCCCTTGCAGTGTCACATCTGAATCACTGCTGTCCTTCAGTGATATTCAGACATGGGTTGCATTACCAAAAAAAACCCCTTACCAAACTGAAGGCTCTCTTGAGAAAGCCCAGCCTGATGGAGTCCACTCCTGAGAGACACTTTTTGAGTTATTTCTAAAGCTACTGATCTATTTCTATCAGCTTTTTGAGCTATTTCTAAAATTTCTTATGTGCTGTGCAAGGGTCTGTGACTGTTTCGGGCACTACATAAGCCCATAGCATCTGGAGGTGCATCTTCAATGATGTTTTACCCATACTCATTTCTCATACACTTACATGGACATATTGAGGGCTAGTGTTGTCCAGTAGGCCTCCATGGGTGCAGTGACCACTGCATCAAACAGCACTTCCTGGACCAACTCCTCATCACCTAAGAAGGGTGAACAAAAATCAGGAGAGAAAAACATGCACCTCCCTAGGTATCTTAGATACTCCCTTGTTAAGGAACATCTGCCCAGCCAGGACCATGGAACAATATGGCACAAAAAGAGACCTCCTGTTACAGACTGAGAATAGGACCTGCAACCCTGGGTGATAAAGGGCACAGGAACAGATGTTACAGCTAAGATCATCAGACTGGTTCCCCTGCAAAGTCAGTGGAAGGGTTTGGGTTTGAAAGTGTGGGCAAGTGAGAGGCTTTCAATTAATCAGAACTTCACTCCAACCTTCTCCTTGATTGAACAGGCTGTCCACAGCCATTGCCTCAAATCCCTGCCTTGACCTCTCTTCTGGGTGCCCTGTGGCACCCTGTGGCTGGACACCAGCCACTCCGTTCCACTCAAGAAGCTTTCTTCAAAACCACTAGTGACTTCTTCATGGCCTCTACTCTGTCCTTGTGGTCATTGGCTTCTCTGTTAGCCCTCCTTCCTTCCTGTAAGTCTCACAAAACACTGTCCTGTCCTGATTTCCACTAGATGCTCAGGCCAGTGTAGGCTACGAGTCTAATCCACCCTGGATTGGAACTGAGAGGTGTTTAGGAAGGTTCAAGCTATCATCATGTGCTAAAATGACATACTCTAAAACCCCATTGATTTGACCTGTTTCATTTCTGTATTGCCCTGCTTGCATTCATCTCCTGTGAGAGTGTCATGGCTATTGTATTGCAGATATGCCCCTTTCAGTGCTCTTCTAGGTGGAGCCACCCCCACCATCTTCAGTGTTTCTGGCTCTGCTTTCTGGGTTGAAGTCCTAAGTCTCCTCTAATGTTTTCTCTCAAGTTCTCCCAACTTCCTTTCTCCTTTCTTTGTCACAGCTGTCAGGATCCGTCTCTCCATCCTTGTTGTCATTCAGACCTCCAAACCAGAGGTCACTACCAGATCTTTCCCTCTCCAGGCCCCACATATCTAGGATGTGTCCAAATCATATTTGCTTTTCCTCAACAGCACTTCCAAGGCTGCATGTTTTTCATAGTCGGCTCTCTTGAAACTTTCCTCCTTCTCCTCCCAGGCCTCTTCAGCTCTCACATCTCCTCTTTTCAGCCTGCTGCAAAGACAGCCAGGAGGGGTCTGCTCACCTTGTGCAAGAGAGGAACAATTATTGGATTACATTTGATTTTAGTTTTAAGAGATTTCCAGCCTTTTGCCAAAGGTTTGGGCCTCTCAGGTGGAGCATTACATGCAAAACTTGTACTTGGCACAGCTAAGGGGGCTGAAGCCATGGAGAGTGAGGTGAGCTGAAGGACATCCTGAAGCTAAATTGCTGTAGGGAGTTCCCATGCACAGCTGCCCACCTGTAGATGAAGATGGAGATCCCATTCAGTAATGGTGCTATATCAGCTGCTTGTGTGGCTCATGTTGCCTGGAGAATGGGACCTGGTGCAAGAGAGGAGCAGCAGGGGGAACAGGAAAGATAATCATCCTGTAACAATTTTTTCCCCAAATCGGTTACCAATTGTGTTTGGAAAACAAGATTAATAATCCTTGTTCTGAAATAACCCATCTGTCTAGATGGCACCATGCAGCCCTCGGAGGATGCTGGCTGGGGCCCTGGGGAGCAGAGTAGTCACAGCAGCTTTCTTGGCTCCTCCTGCCATCGTCCCCTCTAGCCCAGCTGGTCAGTCTGGCTTAAACATGGTGTGCAGCCCCCACCAAGCTCCATTCAAGCCTTTCACCTTCCAGTATTTCCTATGCTGAGACCTTCAATAAGGCTGAGTTATGTGATAGCTTTGAAATGGGAAAAAAAAATCACGTGACAGAGACAAGGAAGAGGATCCTCAGCTCATTGCCACATGTGAATTAAGCTGGGCTTGAGTTCAGTCCTGCCTGTGTGAGCAGGTGCCACAGGAGCTCAGACTGCCACCAATCTGTCACAGTCCCTTCTCCCCTGTGATAGGTACAGGAAAACCCCCAGCAGGGCCCTTTCAGTGCCTGGGACTCACATTCCAGGTCAGGTTCCTCTCCGGTGAGGAAACGGATCACAGCCTCCAGCTGGCTGAGCTTCCGGTGGTCCGGATCGATGTCGGTGATGCAGTAAATCCTGGTGGGGAGGGGAGAAGAAGCCCGCAAGGGCAAAGAGAAACCCCAGTTCAAGCAAATGCTTCTGTAAAAAAAATAACTGCAAACAAAAATTCAGCGAGAGGGCTCGGGCTGCAAAGATTTTGCTGCTGCTGATGCGTGCTGTGCCCACTCAAAAGCTAACGACGTGGCTGTAAGTCAAACCCTACCAATAAACCAAGCACCAATTAACATGACTGCTGTGCTTAGTGGGGCTGCCGTTATGTTCTCCAGCATAAGCTCACAATGCAACATTCCAGCAATCCTTCCAGCAATCATCTGTATTACATGTTGTGTAAGATGTGTACCTGTGTGTATATATAAACAATAACAATGTGATGGAGAGACCTGAAAAGCAGAGGGTCACGTGCAATGTGAGTAAGGCCAGACTGGGAGCAGAAAAAGCAAGAGACAGAGAAACAAAATGTGAGATGAGGAACGATCTTGCAGTATGATATGGTGGCAAAAAAAAAAGCTGTCCCAAAGGGACACAGCTGCAGCAGCCTCAGGACACAGTCTGGGGAGAAGTGGGAGTATTACAAATGCTCTGTATTACAAAAGAAACCAGCCTACTAATCCTGCCTCCAATTTTTACTGTTTCATTGTCAGGACAAAGGGGAGGAAGAGGTTATAAGGGAGAATTACAACTCATAAAGGGGTTGAAAGGAATGATTTATGAGAGGAGTCTAAGAGAAATGAATATGTAAAGTGTGGTAAGCTGACATTCCAAGTTAGGTGTAGAAGAAGGAGAAGTCACTGCTTGTGTCTCAAATGTGCTGCCTGTGAAACTTGACAGTGTAATGAGAGGTGTGAAGGGCTGCAGGGCTTCTTGAATATAGTTATTTTGGCTTTGATTCAGACGGGGTTCATGTGCCTGAGTGTGTAACTGAATGTTGGGTTCATGAAAATCCCAAACCTCACAGCAATAAAAGGAAAGTGCCATGCTTCACCCTACTTCATATCCAAACCAAGCAAACCCATAAATTATGCTTGCTATTGAAACAGGGGTCATAAATCACCTCTGTGTTCACTAGAAATTAGGTCTAGCCTCAGTTCAGAAGAATTCCAACCAAAAATAAGCTAGAATTTAAAAAAGCATTTCAATCTCTCACTAAGCTTGCAACAAAATTTCTTGACAGGTCTGACATACTGTAGGTTTTGTAGCACAATTCTGAGCAACACGAGGAAGAACAAAGTAAGTTTGAGCACAGAAAACTGACAGATAAATCTCAGGAGATGTTTCTTAGCAGAGGGATGTGCCAGGCCTTGGTGGGATCTCCCAAAGGAAGTGGTGGGACTGAACTGCCTGGAGACATTTAGGTTTTTCCAGGTACAGTCCCTGAACAACACTGCTTTTTCTCTAGGCCACAGAGGGTAGTAAACTCAAACCAAATTGCTGGGAACTTTGCCAAAATCTCATGACAAAGTCCCGTGTCATTGACAAGATTGCCTCCACTTACCATTCGTTCGCTAAAGACAAGTCTGGCTGGAGCAGGTCGTGCAAACCTGAAACCAGATGATACATAGAGTGAAGGAGAAGTGAAGGAGTGAAGTTCAGAGGAGCTACCTTGTGCCCTAGGACAGTGTGGCTATTTCAAATTAACCTACCTTCTTCCACTGAAGTGTTCCCCAGCAGAATGTACTCCCCGTGTCCCCTGGACAGCACAACGCCCAGGCTGCAGGCAGGAAGGAAAACAGAGGGTTTGTCAGCAAGGAGAGGAGTAATCCCTAAACATGACACTGCGTTCCCTGCAATTACAACCCTTAAAGACATTAACTCCCTCCATAGCTATTAAAGAAAAGAACATCATCAAAAGAGGATTAAGTGAGATCCGATTTCAGCCCAAGAGGCTAAGGAACCTGTCTCTAGAGCTATGAGGCATTTTTGGTGACAATTTTTCTGGTGAACATTGTAGGTTTGGGTCAACGATATTTCTCAAATCTATGGCAATTTCAAACCACTTCAGCTGGGAAAACCCACAATTTTTTGCTTGATTTCTTATGTGATGTTTTATAATTTTCAGTTTATAACAATGCTTTGTTTAGGGCCATGCACCAGAACATAAAACATATTCCATGGAACTGAAAGTTGCAGATGTCTCATTTCTCTGAAATGAAACAACACGCTTCACCTAAGGTAGAGCTTTTGGACTCTGAACTTCAGATAGATCATAATATTTCTTCTGAGTTGACCCCAAAGAATATTTCAGTGGCTATAGGAGCAAAGTAGCTAGTTATTCACACTGCTCTACTCATGAATCGTAGCCAGTTTTATGAAGAAAAAGGACCGATTTCCTGTCCCTGATGGTAGGACTTCTGATACACCATAGTGGTGTCATGGGAGTCCTTGCTCACCTGAAGGGTGTGCCACTGATGTCCGTGAAGAAATAATCATTGGTGAGGAAGAGAACTCGTTTCTGGAAGAAGAGCATGAATAAGAAAGTGAGAGACCATCTGACAGACCAAGAGCATGCTGATGATGGGGACCTGGGATATACATGCCCAAGGCTAAGCGAAAGCAGTTGATCATTACCAACACTTCACACCCTGCTAGGGCTGGCTGGAGCCAGGGATGAATGTGTGGTATTCAGCATATTCAGCAACTTGTGACTTTCAGGATCCAGGCAGCCACTCTGTCTTTCCATCTAGGGCTTGAGTTAAGCCTTTCTTTGCTCTAGGGCTCCTGCACAGGCTGCAGGAAGGGGTGAGGGGGAAGCTGCCCGGCCTCTCGCACCCTCCGAGCCGACGCACTGGGGCCCTGCTGCTCTTTTGCTGTACAGAGCAACCTTGATGTCTTTGCACATCATCATCATCTGCAGCAGGAGGGGGGCTCAGTGGGGCAGGTAGGGAGGAGAGGCGGGGTAGGAGGAAAGGAAGGATGGCAAACCTACCCACTGTATGGGTGGGCAGCCGGGGCCAAGTCTCCCCACTCCTGTGGGAAATGCTGAGATTTCTGACATTTGCTTTCATGCCAAACTGGGACAAAATATTAACATATTCCAATTTTGTTAAAAAAAAAAAAAAACAAGTCAGTAAAAGAAACAATTTACATTTTCGAATTAAACAAAAGTGCTGATTCAAATCCAAGCTGTTTTGATTCACATGAAAATATTTTTTTCAGACTGACGTTTCAACTGAAGACATTTCAGATTATTGAAAGCTGCTTCAGAACTTCAGCTGTTTGCCAGACTGGCCTTTTCCTGTAGGAAAGTGTTGATTTCAGTGGAACTCTTTTCCAAAGGAGAAAAGTTTTTGGAAAGTTTCTATCCAACCCTTATGCCAGTATATGAACCCTAATATGTTTAAAATCCCAGCCCCGGTCTGAAAACGAGGTGAGAGGATGTGTGTGGGAGACAGGGAGTGAACACAGAAAACTCAGTGTTCCCCAGGGAAAGTTGCGCCTGCTCTAACCTGCTCAAGCTGTGCAGCAGTGGAAGTAGAGGGAGGCACAAAGGGTGAGCCAGCGCCGGCTCCACAGCGTGCCCTGAGTTTGTGCACACAGCGGATGGGCTGATGGGGACAGGGGTTATTGTCAGATGAGGAGGTGGCAGATGGCTCAGCCCCATCCCTCCCCTCTCTCTCCTTGCATGGCAATTGTGTACTGCTGAAGAACAGGGTCCGAGGTCTTTTGCTGAGCTGAGATGTTCCAAAAGTGCTGTGATACCCCTAAGGAATATGGTGGTGTTTTGGTGACTGTGGGGAAGGTACAAGAGGTATTAACCCTCCCTTTCCTTGCTAATATGCTCTGATCTGATGGCGGACAGGCATGGGGAAGGAGGACACCTGGAGATGTAGGCCTGCCCTTGGGGGAAAGGATGCAATAGAAAATGGCCCAGGGGTCCCACTGCTCTGAGACCCTTTCCTTCAGCAGGGCTTGTTCTGCTTATCCTTTGTTCCCCTGACCTGCCCCTCTTCTGCCCATACAGCCACTCAGCACTTGTGCCTGGTGGGAAGGAGGACAAACCTCTGTGTGGATACGGGAGGGGATGGCTGGCCAGCCCTCCCCAGGACAGCTAGAGGTATCTCCCCTTATCCATAGGAAGGAAGAGAAACAGAGGCATCCTTGAGCCAAGCGGGGCTGAGGATGATCAGGCAGGACTTTGCTACACAGCGCAGAACAAGGGAGAAGACAAGAACACGGGCATGTTGGCACAGCAACAGGATGGCTGACTACCAGCACCTGCGGTCTGAGAACACATGTATTTCAAGTTTAGGTATTGTCACTGTACTAGGCAGGCAGTCCTAGCTAATGCCATTATCAGTGGTTTGCCACAGCTCCTGCCCATGTCCTCAATCTTCTGCTTTCACAGTCAAAACCCTTTTATACCCCATCTGCAAGCAACATTTTTGCACTAGATCTCTATAACAGCCACCCCTTGTCTTTGATCCTTATTTTTCCCTCTCTATCTCACTCTGCTTTCAGTACCTTCCTGAGATCAACCTGGGGAATCAACGTTTATGTGGCTGACAGAATAATTTCTATCCCTTTCACTCAGCCCTTCTCTCTGCCATCTGACTGCCTCATTCTCTTTGTTTCAAGGCTCTGTCAGCACTTTCTTTGTTTCAACGCTGCTCTGCTTCATCAGCTACTAGAGTACAAGTGGGAATTGCTAAGATTCACTTCTGGTCCTCGCTCCATGTGTATTCTGATAATAGTAAAACTGTCACATACTCAGATTCAGTCTCATATTACACTCCGTAACGCTTGCAGAGTCACAGAATAAAACAGATAACATCTCTTACCAAAGCTACTTTTTGTTATCTTTTTTTCCCTGATTAGGGGAGCAGAAAGATATCCCTAAAATATACTAAAGAGGTATCTTTGGATGACTCAGAAAGAATGTTATTGAAGGTGCACAGAGACAGAGAAAGAGGTTAAGCTAGAAAAATAAGCAATCTAGGCTTACAAAGAATAGATCTTGCTGGAAAACCCTGATTGCTTTTCTGACAGAATAACAAAGGTGATGGATGAAGGCAGTAAAGGACGTGCAATGTATCCGAGTTTATATAAAGCGGTTGAAACAGCTTCTCATGAAATTTTATCCTAAAGAATCAGTTAAAGTGAGCTTAAATAAGATGTGAAGTGAGAATCAGCTGCAGTACTGTAAACAAAAAGAAACAGTAAGCAACAGGGCACTGAGGGAAAATGATCTAATGAGAGGGACAGACTCTGTCTTAGGAGCCCTTATGTACAGCAATCCGTAAGACAAAACAAACCAATATTTCTCTGCATACTGGGAAAAAGTCCCAACAGCCCCCAAAATTAGAAAGACTGGGCAAAAAAGCGTGGGATTCTTGTGGAAAAATGGCAACTGGAAAAAAATAGCTAAGAAACATGGAAAACAAGGCAGCTATTCTGGGTCAGCTGTGGGAGGGAGAAAAAATTGAAGGGACAGCAGAAAGGAGATTTGGGGCTCCCTGTTCAGAAAAACCCTATTGAAGAGAAAAGATGCTCTCTACACAGCAACAGGGAGACAGTACTCAAATAATTCAGTGAAGCCCTGGTACTTGTGTAACAGAAACGATACAAGAGACAAAGGGAACAAAAATAATCGCTGAACTGCTGGGACTGAAGTGTGCAAGGATTTCAAATGCAGATGTTGGCAAGGCCCAAGAGAAGGGCAAAGCCATTGACAGGTACCTGACCTGATAGTTGCAAACACCAAGAATAGAGAAAGTGAATTTAGTTACAAGGTCTAGCGGTGCAACCATTCAGAGGAAACGGAGGGGTGTCTTCATTAGGAAATGGCACCATTTCAACCGGTGGCTGTGGGCAGTCGGTTTATTGGAATTGGTGCTGACTGTGGCTTAGCACAGGAGCAGTTCAGCCAGCTTGATCGCTGAAAAAAACGCTCTCTATAAAAGATGGAAAATTTTCCTGAAATATGGAAGACTTCTGGGCAGTGTAACTTGCAGGACTCTGGAATACTTCCTAACAGGAAATGGTGAAAGCCAAAATCTTTAGGCGAGTTAAATAAACCTGAATGAAAAAGTACCAGTGAACGTAAATGTACAAGACAATTTTGCACTGATTCCAAGAGAAGATGTATAACCCTACATTAGAGCTGGTAGGGAGCATTCAAAAGTCTCCATTTCACTAGAACTTTTCATAAAACATCTGTAAATATTTGCATAGAAATTTAATCCTGGACCTGGATGAAGGAAATCACGTTCTGACAGAGTGAGGGACAAAGTTTTCATGAGTGTTTTTGGGTAGGGAAAGGGAGTTGCAAAACAGCATCCAAACCTCTTTCTGTCTAGGTCAGCTCAGCATAGTCTTTCCCCATTCTAAACTCTTGAAGATCTCCAATTCATTTCACAGCCCTATAAATAATGGACAACATGGGTTTTGGCTTTACCTGAACGAAGAAGGGAGCTGTGAGGCATTTCCAATGCCTTTGTAAGAGCAGAATGTCAGGAGGTATAAAGAGCACTTCTAACGATGCTCTGTTTTATGTCTTTAGTGCATGTGTTTTATATGTGGTGAAACAATAAAATCCTCACACTCAGAAATGCTGAGCATTAAAACCACATCCTTTGCGGTTCTTCTCCATTTGCCATCCCCTCTCTCTTGTGACCTGAACAGAAGGATAATTTCTTACCCCTTTATCCACAGGGACCTTCACGTCCATAGAGAGGTAGCCCGTTTCCCCATTGATCATGGCACTTCTCAGCTGCAGAAGTGAACGAGATTGGTATTAGTGTCTCCAGGCAGGGCTGGACAGGAATTAATAGAGCTACTTGTCATTAACGAACAGGGGCTGGCAGAAAAGACTGACTGGTTCCCTCCCCACCCCCAGCTCTTTCTTGCTTCTTTTAAACTGAGAGCCGTTTCTCAGTTTTCAGGATCCTTGTTCGGTCAGGATCCTTGTTCAGTCAGGCTGGTAAGTGACACAGAATGATAACGGCTTATGCTGAAAGCTTGTTGATATGTCATTTTAGTGAAAGGAAAGGATCTGGAAGCTATGAAATTGCCAGTCCAAGTTTCAGACTTCACTGTTTGGCAGCCAGAAAGTCATTAGCACAGGGCTTTGAGAGCCTGGAAGTGGAGACACCTGAGAAACCCACTAACTCCCCTAGACTGATTCCAAAAATCTTGGACATTTTTTAAACTGATGTATAAATTATAGGCTGTATTCAGCACCACTTCTGAGGTGCAGCAAAGCAGCTGTTTAACACAGCAAAACAAGACTGTATGATAGCAGGGTAGGCAGTGAGAAGACCACTTTATTCAATCCAGGTTCTAAAGGCAAAATGTAATTTTCACAGCGACTCCCAGCCTCTTGCAAGAAAGAGCCAGGGAATTTTTCCACAAGTGCAGGAGCTTTAACTTTATACCCAGCCTGCCAGAGCATATCAGCCTATTGCTTCAGCCCGGAGAGAAAAAAAAAGGTGGGAAGTAACTTATTCATCCACACAAATTGCTTCCTTACTTCCAGAGACAGGCCTCTATTCAGGTGCTGGCCAGTCTCAACTGCATTTGCGTTACAAGGCCGCAGTCCTGTTTATTATGGCTGTTTGATGTGGGTTATTTACAGACCTAGAATATAAAGCTTGTGTTTCCCAAGGCCCACATCTTGGAAATCAAAACACTGACTGGTACTATTGCTGCTTTTTGGCTAAGAGCGTTTGACCTTCTGCCAGAGCCGCGGCATACTCTCTGTTCTGGTCTGACAGCCTGCAGCATTTTCTACGGGTTCTGGGCTTAGTTCAGATATTGTTGGTATCTTCTTGAATGTCAGGCATCTCTCGTTGCCCCATAAGGCAGTGGAGAAGTAAGGCAGTGGATATCTGAGATCTCCTTGGCTCTCCTCAGCTCCAGCTAGTCTGTGAGCAGGCAACTTGTCCTGTGCCTGGCCCCCAGGTGATGGTGGCTGTAGGTTGGTGCCACAGTCCAGGTTTGCTGCTTCTTCCTCAATAGCTTTTCCTGCACTGAGAAGTCAGTTACAGTTCCGGTGTCTGAGAGACCCCATAATGCTCAGTCCCTTTTAGGTAGGACACTTCTGGCCAGCTCTTGCTGGCCTCCACTTTAAAAAACGTGTAGCAGAGTTTGGATGAAGGGTGGCCTGGTGTGTGCTGAAGCACTCAATCCCAACGCTCCAAACAGCACATTCCCCTGCTCCAGGGCAATGAGTCTGTGCCATCCGCATCGCTGGCAGCGAGTGCTGCAGTTTAGCTGAGGGGTCTCACGGCATCTAGGTGTTCTGCCACTCAGTTTCAATATCTTTGCAGGCTAATTTCTTCTTCAGTGACTCTTGTCAAAGCTGAAGAAAATCTGTTTGGGTCACAGCTCCTGGGCTGCTGGGAAGGATCCCTCGGCCTTTCCCTTTTCCCTTCACACTGAGAATATCCCTGTGTTGCTTTACAAGCAAGCCCAAACTTCCTTGCTGCCCAGCTGCAGATAGTACTATTGGTATTTTCCAGGCAGTGCCATCTTCCCTCCCTTAGATTCCTCTTTAGCAGCTGGCTGTATTACACATCATTAGCACTTAGGCATATTTTTCCAGTCTGAATTTGCTGCTTATCAGTGTTGCTGAGATTATACTGCGACTGATGTTGAGTCTGTCATTGATCTAATACCATAGCTGCAAATCTGAGTGTTGAAATGTTGGCAGCTTTCTGCTGCAGTGGGTGTATCTTGAGAGTCTCTAGACCTGCTGAAGTCACACTGCAGATACCGTTCGCGTCACTGTCTCTGTACCTTCAGTGACTGCAATCTTTCTTCTGGAAGATGCAGTACAGGAACACAAAGTGACTTTGTTTTTCATGCCTCTTTTGACGTATTTTTTCACTGTCTAGTTTTACAGACAGAAACCTCACATTTTGCATCATATTTGCATTCAGGTATCACAGACAGGAAGCTGCTAGCCAAACAAATACGACAGCAAAGTCCTCACATTTCCTGGATTTTTAATTTTTAAATTTTTTTTTATTTTGTAAAATAGTGAACTGGGTAAAGAAGAGCAACTCTAAAAGTGGCTCCAGTGGAAGAGAAAACTACAATGGCAGCAGAGCTCCTAGAGGACATCAACGAACCCACACAAAGCCATTGGCAACCTGCACCTTGGTTGTTCCACTGAATTTAAAGCCTCTTATTGTTGTCTTGCTTTCCACGTTTCTCATCCAGTCCCGTTGTGTTCCCTTTCTCAATTTTCCACTTCCCAAGCTCCTTTGGTGTGGCCCTTTGTACTTGGCCTGCACTAGCGACAGTAGCTACTTTGATCCTCTTGCTAGGCAGCTCGTTTGTCCTACCTGTTTAAGTGGATATCTTTAGCATCAGATCCGTTTATCTCAGCAGTCTCTCCTGTAATCCAGAAGCATGTGTCCCACAGCTAATTCTATCTTACTCCAAATTCAATTCTTATCTTAGCAACTTAAGTATCTATTCTCTCCTAATTCTCCTGAGTAAAAGAAAACCAGCCACAGAGGAACCTCTCTACCTTCTCATTGTATCTGGGTTCCTAGTTGTGCAACGTGGCGATGTACAGCTGTTAAGATGCATGCTGTTTCTTGTTTATTACTTTTAATAATTTTGCTCAAAAGACAGTAGAAAAGGTATTTTCTAACCTTTTCTGTCTGGTCAGCTATAGTTTTCAGTGCCTTCACACCTGTGCAATAAAATGGTTTCTGCAAATTTGTTTTTCTCAAGTGTCCAAGTCCCTTATCTTCTTTGTCTATTATTAATAGTGACTGCAAGCTTTAGTCTCTTTTTGAATGCACTTTCTTCCTTGTTGCAGATCTCGTTAGTTGAGTGGCTTCAGCTATATCTCACATACTACATGTATAGGTAACATCATGGGACACTGCCATACTCTAGACAGCTATTTTGGCTTTGTATTAAGGCAGCATTTGGGCTATGTGCACACAGACTTGCTCCCTGGAGCAGCCTCCAAAGTGCTTCCTTCCTCCTGCCGTCACTTTCCCTCCCTGTTCCATGAGAAGGAAAACTTACACCAGGAAGGAACACAGGCACTTGGCAGGGGAGCATCATTCTCATCCTCTTGTAGACCACCAGCCTGTCTTAGTCAGGGCCATTCAAGCACAGAAAAAGCCAGGAGTGCCTGCTGCTTCCTTCCATACGTGCACACAAAGTAATAGAAAGAAGGACCTACAAAAGAGGGCTAAATTAACTTTCTGATACTCACTATTTCATCCTGGTCTTCCCATTCCACTTCTGAGAGATCTACGCTGTTGTAGTTTGGCTTAGGCTTCAGTTTCTTTCCTTCTTTATACTGGCGTTTATTAAAAAAAAAGAAAAAAAAAGAAGAAAAAAAGAAAAAAAGAAGAAAAAAAAGAGAAAAGTACCCAAGTAAGTGGATAGCTAACCTCCTAAGCTAACCCTCTAAGAATTGATATCTAATTTGAAAAATAAGGGTGTCTCATTTATTCTCTGATTGGGAGGGCAGCGTTTGGGTGCAAGTGCGTTCTCGATCCCATACTGTGTAATTCGTTATGCAGACAGTGTGGGACTAGGACAGTTGAAGTGGGAGAGGCTGATCCAGGAGCAAGGGACAGGCAGCAGCACAGGTAAACTTGCAGGGAAAGGCTAGAGCCTTCTTTGTGAGAATATTCTTCTAAATAGATCAGTACAATACACTTGCCTGCAGGAAATCAGTTTTTTTTCCCCCACAGCTAAGAGTGTAATCCCATTAACACTATAATACCAGCAGGAGATCTTTTCTGATGGGAATTAGGCTTTGACTCCGCTGACAGCAAGGCAGGCTTTTCACCTAGGGCTAACTGATGCAAGAGAGCTATTTCCCCATAATTTTCCAGGTGAAGGAAAAGGTGTGAAGCAGACTAAGAGAGGCCAATTTCAAGTGGTGGACAAAGCAGTGCCCTTGCCCAACTTTGCCTTGCCCCATCATGGAAACATGATATGTCCCTTCTCTTCACCTAGGGAAGTAACTACCTGTGCCCGTGGCCTCCCTGTGCAAAGCTGCCTTTTTGAAGACAGCTGCTGTGAAGCCTTGTGGTGGCACTTTCTCTTGCCAGTAACCACACTAACACTTACAGCTGTGCACAGGTGGATTTGTGCCCACAGGCGTGTATGAAATGTAAAATCATTGTGTAATGAGGCCAGCTGTGTTTTTGCAGACAGATGTGTGGCCTGGAGCTCCAGGTGGCACTGCAAAGGAGATACCTTGTCCTTGTGTCCACTCTCTTAAGTCCCAGGTCTTTGCAGCCTACTGCTGCAATTGTCTCTCTAAATTGTCTCTGAATTACCATGTTACTAAGATTCGTGGCACTGGATCTTGCTAGTCTCAGATTCTCCCAGTGTCCAACACTACAGCTGCTGGGTAGCTATTACTGGGGTGCTACTCATGCTGCATCTTCTTGTAGGAGATATGCCCAAGTGAGGGGAATTGTTTCTTCAGCCCGGCAGCGAAATCTTGCGTGGACATGGTTACACGTGCATGCACAGCACAGCAAGTGTACGTAAATACAGCCCCCACACACACTCTTAAGGAGAACAGACAGACAGGGTGCCTTACACTTCATATACATAGAATCATAGAATGGTTTGGGTTGGAAGGGACCGTAAAGATCATCGAGTTCCAACCCCACTGCCGTGGGGCAAAGACACCTCCCACTAGACCAGGTTGCTCAACGTGTTTGTGCATATATACATCTATGTATGTAGAACTGAATTATCTGACCCTCAGGCTCCTGGGTACCTATATATCAGAGCCTGGTAGCCTTCACAGCTCAATAAAACATGAGAAATCAGGACCATCCCTGAAAGCCACTGTTTCTAAGTAAGTAAAGGTTCTCAAATTCACAGCTATACATACCAAAGGACGGAGGTCTGGGTGGGAAAGGATGTAGCCATTGTTGGTGTTCAGAAAGGCGTATCCATGGACACCCAGCTGGAGAAAGGGGTATTAGAATAATTAGTGCTTTAGCTAGAAACACTGCTGTGTAATGGGTGCCACTGATACCCCGGCACCACCAGTATTCAGAAATATTTTCCTTTTAAAGGTATTGACCAGCAGAAAATAGGGTCCATTCCAAACCATTTATCTCCGGATCTCTGGCTGCTCTGTCTGAGCAGGCTGACTATGCTTGTATGCACAAAAGGATGGGCAGGTAGTTGATTTGTGTACACGTTCGGAAAACTATGCCCTCCTGAAGTCTGCTTGTCCTCGTGGACAATTACCACCCAGAGGCAGAATAAGCTCTCCACAGCAGGCACAGCAGTGCTGCACTAAAATGGGCAGCGCTGGGAAACGGCATAAACAATACGGAAACAGCGGTGACAGGTCTGTATGCCCAATGCTACACATGCACAGCAGTGAATGAACGAGTGAGTATGAATCTCACAGATGGCTTCCCTGGAAACCCGGTTGGTCTTCAGAGGAGCTCTGCATTATGTTTCAGTGTTGGCAAGACCAGACCTAGCCTAGGCCAATTGTACAAGCCTGTAGTCCTAAAATGCTTTTTAAGGAATAGCATAATCTAACAAAAGCAGACACTGGCTGACCTGATCTGCAAGAGATTTCCGAGAGAGCAATTACTCAGATCAAACCCATATATAATACAAATTCCAGCTAAACGTGCTGATAGCCTGTGCCTGCCAAATCAAGAGGTGTCTCAAGGAAAACAAGAATGGCTAAGGTTTCTACCTTCAAAAAAATGTTGCAACTTTATATTCCTATAGAGACAATCCTGGAGGGACAACAGTAGAGAAGTTGGGAGGTAAGTAATTTGCAATCCATCTGAGCCTTTCTGGAGGGAATGAATTCTGTATTTCACACATCCCAGATCAAAACTTTGGACTCTCTCTATGTGAAACTGTTACGCAAAGCACACTGAGCTGAGCTCAGCGTGGCAAGAATGAAACCAAGACATTGGATCAGGACTGCAGCAAACTTCTTTCTTGGCCTATTAAAGCTGAAATTTCTCAGCCCAGTAAGCACAATCATAAATTTATGAGCTCTCAAGGGCTGTAACTCTGGAACTGGTCCTTTGTAACCCACATGCCAGGGGACTAAAGTTGAGGATCCTAGGTTTCCAAACCAATGTGGAGTTGGAAGAGCTTCTGGGAAGTTGTGTCCTGCCTCTGATATAAAGAAATCCTTCAAATAATTTTCCCTTCTTCCCTGGCACTGCTTGGAGGAAAGAAGAGTGTCCCTCCTTGGCCTAGAAGAAAGATTATTGTGACACATGGCCTTTGAGTGACGTTGGGAGAGGAAGATGAATAAGTATTAGTCTTATAGAGAAAATAAACATGTATAACAACTGAAGGCAAGACAGTCCTAGACAAGGTTCCCCCAGATCCCAAACCAGCTAGCTTTCGCATGCTGTGTGCATGCACCCTGACACTCAAAGTTCCTGGGTTGACTGAAGGATCATTTCCTACAGCTGTACGTGAATGGTCTGCCCTGCATCCACGTCTGGAAGCTCCACACAAATTCATAGCTTCTGACAGCACTTTCAGTCCCCTGAGTCTTCAGCAATCAGATTTTGGACAACTGCCTAACTGATAGTAGTTGCCTGATAGTTATTTAAGAGAAACTGAAAACTTGAAGTGATGGCTCAAATTGTCTGATTTCATGGTGATCCTCAGTTGTGCTTGTTGTCTCCTGGTGTGCAGACTGATTGAACAAAAGGTCATTGCACAGAATTTACAGCAGAAACCAAACTAAACATTGTATCTTTGGGGGGTTTCCTATGGATGTACATATTTTTTTTTTAGATATATTGAACATAGAGCTAATGGGAAGTTGTTGAACTAACAATTCTGGACAGCAAATACTCTATCTAGGTACAGCACAAGTGAATGAGAGCCAACTTCCTGTACACTGTCCTGCCAAGAAATCTTCATGCTGATCTGGAGAAAGGAACCTCTAGGCATGGCAGAAAAGTTGGTTCTCCATAGTCCATTCAGCCCTCAGTTTTTCTGCTAAGAATATTTACAGTGAAACTAGTTTGTTTTTTGCCAGCTGGCATGGCAGCTTTTGTCCACTGAGAACTGGATATAAAACTTTAATTCCTCTAAGATAGGCAGTCAGATCTGTATCATCTCTGAGGGATCAAAGTTTGTGACCATCAAGATGTAAAGGCTCCAGGACCCGTTCCCAATCTACTGGATCATCCAGTTCTTGTGTTTCTGAAGCAGCCTAAGAACTTCTAGTAGTGGATGATTTCCCACGTGCTATATAGAAACCACACATCACCACATCCAAACTCTCTTGCTTTACTCTTATAGTTCTTCCTATAGGTAGAGGAATGATTTTTCATTCATGCCCATGGAAGAATGAATAGTGACTTTGCTGTGCAAAATAACAAACTGGATTATCTCAGTCTTACCTTATACCGTGGAGCAAGTTTTAACAACTCCCTCAGTGGTACATCAGAGCCCACCACACCCAGGAGAATGCCATGAGATCGCTTAAAGAAAAAAAAAAAAGGCAGAATCCATGTTCAGAAGCAAAACCTTGTTGGTTTTCTACCTGAGTACACATTATTGGCTTCCTACTAGTCTCTCACGTATTCTTTCCAGGCTTGTGTGAATATGTTCATTTAAAACCAACTAACATATCTCAAAAGTCTAAAGAGGTTGCTCCGGTGTTTATGGAGAGGAGTATTTCTACCCAATACTAGCCAGCATTTTTCACTATGATTCAGAAGTAACATAAAATCACTGAAAACAAGTTTTGAGCACAAAAACCTGCATTCAGTATGTGTAAGTAACGATAAGGACAAGGCCATCATGTGAAACAACATGGATTGTTTGATAACGGGTCAACTAAATCAAATGCCAAATACAAAAATTTTTACCTAGGAGAAAGGAAAGCAGGAAATCCTCATGAAATTGGGAACTGGTTGTTTTAATAAGCATTTGGGGAGCATGGTGGAAAAATGAGACACACAGGTTCCCACTGCAGCGCTGTGCCGATACAGGTTAAGGCCAGCCTCAGGTGAAGAAGGCAGACAAGTGTTTGTAGGACCTGAATGAAGAGTTTATCCCTTGTACAGCAATGGTAAGGTACCATCCACCATTTTAAAACGATGATGAGAAACTAGAAATGGTATGGAAAAGAGTGTCTAAAGGGCTTCAAAGCCCAGAGGAAATGCCCTTATCAAAGACACCTAAATTGTTCAACCTTTTTATCGTATCAAAAGATAGACAGGTTTTACTCTATTGCAGTGCAGTAGATGCTTCCTGGGAAAAGATACCAAAGCATACGGGCTTTTTAATCTAACAGACAAAGCCATTATGGCAGGAAGGTAAGGTCAGACAAATTGAAAGTGGAATTTAGACATCAGTTTTTAATGGAGAGTGTGAAACCACAATGGAGAGCTCGGGGCTGGATGCCTTTCTTCAATGACAATTTTGCCAAACACAGGTTATTTGGCTCACGAAAGACCATCTCTATGAAACGTAAAGGTCTGCAATAAAATGGACAGACTAGACAAGGTAATGATCTCTTCCAACCTGAAACTTTATGGGTCTGTGAATTAGGCTCAGTTTGAAAATGGAAGGGATAAAACAGGGAGAAGCGTCATATTTAAGGGGTATTTTGAAGAAATAGCATTCAGAGGAAATGGCAGACTATCATTCTCCCAGATAAATTATCAGCCACCCATCCTGCCAGAAGCCTACCGCAGTCCCTAATGGTCAGCTCTTTCAGAGACCCATTGGCTTTAAAACCCCACAAAGGTCCGCTGCATCCTTTCACCTCTGCTGGCTGGAAAGAGACCGAAGCTCCCATTGCACTCACCGTTTCATTCTTTTTGCTGAAGACTGGCATAGCCACTGTTGTCATGAGCAACAGACTTTGAGCCTGAGATGCAAAGAGCTGCCACAAAACAACGAGCTGTATGTTAGCAAATGCAGTAGCACAGATAACCCGAACGAAAGGCACTGGAATTCCCAAGGACCCCAGATGTTGATTACAATTAGCCACCTCCTTGCCTCCCACACCCCTCTAGAAACAGATGGCAGCACTTTTCAATACTCTGTATCCAAGAGGATCGTGGGCTGGATGCTTGCTCGTGTGGGGTGATGAGGATGGGATGAAAGCCAGTGAAATGTGTTGAAGCAGGAGAAATTAAAGCGCTGTTTTAATGAAGAGACAGGAACCTGTAGAAGTGGTGGCACAATTTATACCCACCACGCATTGGGAGCGTAGACATGAGCACTTATGCAACAAGTGTAAAAGCCACCAACACGAGGAGCACAGAATAGAGAAAAGCAACACAAATACGAGCAAAATCACAAACAAGATATCATCTATATTGCAAACACATGAATGCCGCGAATGAGAAACGTCACAGGCAAATATTTAAAAGGCACAAATACACACAGAGCCTGCTAATATATACTTGTTACTCAAGCGTCTAAGCTTAGGTAAAACAGAGACAAAATCACAATCCAAACAGATACAACACGGTGAGCTATCTCTACAGGGGACACAGGACATGCATGTGTAATGGAGTAACAGATACTCCCAATACTGCAGAAAACAGATGCTCCAAAAACACACAGGAAAGGAGGTAAAACAGGCAAGACACATTCAAAGGAGTCTCCCAAACATGCCTAGCTATCAGAAGGACCTAATCCCTTGATGCCAGTAGCATCCCCCTTCCATCTCTCACTTGTTTGAGGCAAGAAATGAGCTCCTATCTCCATTACTGTATGCGCTGGGAGCCATAAAGGAGCTAGTCAATAATCTATGCAGTTGCTTAACAGAGATTTGAGCCTGGTATCTTGAATTACTGGTTTGGATGATTCTGCGTGGAAACTTCCCATCCACAGCAACACTCAGACCAACACACAGCAAGTAAACTTCTCCGGCACTAACTGGACATATGGAAAAAGAGATCTGGTCAACTAAGCCACAGCACAACACAGACACCTCTACCAACTCTGAACCAACAGCACAGCTCCCCAGTACATCCAGCATTTCCTCTCCTCTTCTTGCCGGTTCTGCAGTCCCCACCCCCCCTCCAGATGTACAGGCCAGCTGTGGCCGTGAGCACTGGCACTGACACACCAACTGGCATGAGGGAAACGGCACGCTCACAAAACACAGGGGTGCAGTTACCTCCTCGGACTGTGGCAGCTAGTGGGAGACACGGATGAACAGATGAATGAATACATGAACGGAGGAACGATTCAAAGGTGGGAAAGGTTGGGGGAGAGGAAGTGAGTGGCAAGCCAAGCCAAGGAAAGAGATACAGCAAAAAAAATGCAACAAACAAGACCCTGGGGTTGCCTTGGGAAGCGTGACACCATACAGCAGTGCCAGAAGTGGCATGCCTGTTATTAGAATAAACTTGTTGGGTAGCTAGTAGCATTTCTGGAGGTTTTTCTCAGCACATTCAAGTACCATGTCCCCAGCTTTCACTTGGCAGAGCTTCTGCAGCAGAAGACTCCCTCACAGAGCTAGTGTGCCATGGCTGCAGGCTCAATGGTCAGCCACAGCACAGAGGTGAGGGACATTCTCTTCCCATGACAGCATAGCACCTATGGACCACGATGATGCAAGCCTGACTGACTTGGAGGTATTTCTTGGGGCTTGTGTGGTCTCAGTACCCCTAGCTTTACTCCAGCTCAAGAGGTTCAGGTTTCTCACTGTGGATCTTAAACCCCAAAACTATGGGTTCTCCCCAGGGCTGTGGCAGATACCCTAAAGCTACTTCTGGCCAGATCTGGGCTAATAACTTCAGTCCCATAACAGGATTGTGTATGGAAACATCCTTAATGCTTCTAGAAGTCTTTTTCCCCCTTGGATGGTATAAGCAGTCCTGAGACCTCAGGTGTGTTTCTGGAAGGAGGGAATCTGACTTCTGGTCAGCTCTGTCAGACTAATGAAGACATTTCTCTGGGTTGAAGAGTCCAGTGTAGAAAACAAACTGAAAGCACAGAGAGCCCCAAAAGAAGAACTGTAACTTTCTCTTTCTACAAGGTAGAAAGGCATGGAAATGAATATTGAGGAACATTTTCGGTTTAGGGAAGTGCATGGGAAGGCTCCTTCAGTGGCGGTCTACTCCCTTGTCCTTCCCTTCACTCCTTTGAATTTCAAAACTGCCTTGGCAACACAACACCTGCACCTGCTCATGGTCCAAATGTCTTAAGTCTTCCCTTAGGGCAGGCCTGAGACGAAGCAAGGGGTGTTGGAAGTGATGACTGTCTGGTCCTTTGCAATACATCCTTTACCCGCAGAACTAAGCACAGGGCCACTGTGGCAATATTTTGTCTTGCCAGCCCAAGGAAGGAAAGAGTGAGTCTGCTTCCCAAACTGAGATCTGTATCTTTGAGAGGCAAGCGGTATGCAGTTAGCTACTAGGCTGGAGGAGATAAATCTTTGTGACCCGTATCCTGAGCTGTAAATAATCTTTCCTGTGAATAATCCTTTAGAAGGTAACCTGCTTTTACAGAAGCGCTACTTAAGTCATGCTGTGCCTGTGTGATTAGTCTTGGGCTCCTGGGTCACTGCAGATTCAGACCTGAGTCTGCATACACATCTCAACTCCAGGAGCGAGCAGAAAAGAAATACTGTCTGTCTCAGCAGAGCCAGAGACCAGTAATTTCTATCAATCAACCAACTCCCAGTTTTAAATAAATTTCAGGACTTTATTTAGATTCTGGTACACATAAGTTATTTAAATGGGAAAGTGGGATAAGTTATACGCCTAATATACTAGCTGGGCATCTAACACCTTTGCCAGTTTGGTCCATAGGCCCTGCTGTTTGCTGACTAAAAACTTGCGCCGTAGGTCCTTACCGCACTGTCCATGTAGGCTTCAGTCCAAATAATGTCATGGTCGTGGTTGATGACCATGGGACGGCTGAGCACATGCAGGTATTCCATCACGTTCTCCTGGACGTCTGCCAGCGTGGAGATCTGAGTGTAGTAGCCTTCATGGAGAAAGTGAGGTGTAAGTCACTCGTCCAATGTGCCTTCCATATCTTTAAATAAGTCTCTGTGCAAAGCTAGAAAACTGGGTGTCAAAGACTGTATTTAAGTTACCTATTTCCAGAGCTTTCTCCCCACAGATGGACCCATAACAGTCTAATACTACAACAAGGAGTACAGAGGAAGAATGTCAAAGAGTGTTATCAAAAGGTCCTCTAAACTAGCTGCTTAACTAGTTAGAAATACTAACACAATATGATGTCAGGAGGACTCTTGTCCTGCTTCTCACCAGATGGAGCTGACTGGTTGTACTTGGTACAGCACAGAGTACATCAGATAGATGGAAAACTTCTGCTATCACTAGGAAAGCACTGCCATGTGAAAGGGCTTATGATCTGATAAGCTTTGTGATGTGGAAACAGATTTAGTGAGCTTGGAAACAAGGACTACAAGAGCTATACAATGTGTCAAAACAGAAGAACCAAAATCAGCGAGCCTTCTGCAGAGCTCAAGTCTGGTAAGTGAGAATTCAAGTGCAAAGAGCCTATTTTTGTTCTCCGTTTGGTTATTCAGGAGAATACACTCTCACATTTTATGGCAAACCAACAGCACCGTGAACTCCCTGTCGCTAATCTTATGGCTGAATATGCAACCTGAAATCCAGGTTTTTGTTGAATCCAACAAAAGGTTAAAACACTACGTGTGATTCATAGTGCTAACAGATGAACGTTTGAGCCTTGAACATCCCCAGCTCAGGCCAGCAATTCTTGCCTGTCAATTACTTTCAGCAGCAAGCGCACCCATGCATTTCATGGTCTGCTGGAGCCACTGCTCAGACAGAAAAAAGAGTCGATCTACCGAGATAGTCAGCCCCCAAATTCAGTCTTCCCCTCTTTTCCCTTTTTAAGCAGGACACTGATTTAGCAAGCATTGCTGACTGTCTCCAGATGTGCTGAGGCCAAGTCACACCCAAAGAGGGAAGGCTTTTCCCCCCCCCCACCTCTTCCTTTACCCTTGTGGACTCTGATAGGGCTAGCTGAACTTTTTAACTGGCCCCAAATGCATAGAGGTGACTCACCTACTCTGAATGGATTTTCCCATTCGTGCCATTTCACGCCAGTTACAGAGAATATTGGTTTTAAGGTGAGATTAACAAGCTATTCTGGTACCTCAGTGAAACCACTGGCACACAAAGAATTTGGCGAGGATATAGGGGTTAACCTGAAAACCTTGTGAAAAATACTGTAAAATCTTTAAAGATGTTCATTTTACATCTCAGCCAAAAGATGTCAGGCTTTCTGACAGGGTTTTAGACAGATTGTCAAAAGCCAGCAACTGGGACACAATAAGCACAGGGACTTAGGTGGACTACAGCCAGCATGAATCTCGGTCATAGTGTCCCTTGGCACCATGACAGGAAAAATGTGGTGGCTCAGCACAGAGGACTTGTGTTAGTTGGACACAGACACACTTCACATGGACTAGCAGGGTCTGCTTTTTCCTTAGGTTGTCTTCCAACCAAGGGCCCCAGCTGTAGTGGGAAGCTTTAGAGGGATGCAGGGCCTGGTGGCTGCAAGCCACGTGTGAGATGGGGATTGGAGAACCATTCCCACACAGCACCTTTGTTGTTGCAGGCGATCCATTTCACGTTGGGGGCAAAAGTGACTTCCCGTCCAATGAGGTAAGTGAAAACCCGGACCTGGGAACAAGAACACAAAGATAAAAGAATTAGGCAAATCCAAATGGCCGAGGTTTGGCATCCTGCTATACACTGGTGCCAACCCCTGTTTGTGACGCAAAGCAATAGCTCTGCTTTCACACAGAGACAGGAGCCTCTTGCTCCATTTGTTTCACATTTTGTGGTCTGGAACTTCATTTCCAATTACAATAAGCTCCGAAAGCCAAGTAGCACCCAGGATCATCTGAATAACAAGGCAGAACTTCAAATTCTATTTGATTTTATGATAGCAGCTCTGCCAGGCACTCAGCAACCACACGCAGAGAGGTTTATAGCTCACAGGAATCCTTTACCCAGGGGAACAGCTGGCCCCATGAATCATTTAAAGAAAGCTTCACCGTTTCTCTTGTGTTTGACCAACAACAAAGGAGCCAATCCTGAAATAAACTGCTTTAACAGCCCCATGCTCTAGCCTCTCAGTAGGCTGCTTCTCTCCCTTTGTGCATTGCTGCTAGCTGGGGTGAGGTAAACAAATAAATCAGGGGGGTTTAGGATGAGCTGTGGTCTATTCCACTTTCATGGTCTGCTCTTGCTAGTACAAGCCTGTAATCACAGACCTCAAAGTAAACAGGGCTGGAAGGCACCTAAAGAGGTTTTCTGGGCCATTCTCCTGCACACAATAAGAACTGGTAATAACCAAACCTCTTCCCAAACAGGACCAGTGATAAACAGTCCTGGATGGGATTAAAATTCTTTACATAAGTGAGGGTTTTTTAATTTTAAAATACTCAGCTCAGTCTTTATTATCTTATCAGGAGAACGTTTTGATTGCCCGCACCTTTGGAAAATGAGGTGTGTGAAAAAAAATAATCTGCACTGACCTACAAACATCCATATGTGATCCTGTCACCTCTAAAATCACCGCAGCAGGCTCCTGCCCGGCTGCTTTGCTTTGCGTTCACAGCAGGAGGCACATGGATATTGGAGGATGTGAATGCTCAGCTCTACCCATCACCCTGGCTCACGCTCTTCTATTCCCACCGTAGCAGGAGGGCACCTTTCCTCGCCCTTTCTGTTTATCACTTCCCAGACAAACCTTCCGATCTGGCCAGTTGTATTTTTCAAACACAGCTTCGTAATCCTCCACTGCTCCGTCTGTGATCAGCATGATGGCTTGGTTACACAAGCCTCCTTGACCGGCGTCTCTGAACTACAAACAAAGCGGAAGAGCATCAGTTATCTCAGCACGGGCCGTTTCTGTGCAACTGCAGCGTATTTATTCATGATGGGCCAGATCCCGACTTCCTCTTGCAAACCTCACACTGTGCTCAGAAAGAGCTCTGCTTTAATAAGAACTGGGTATGCTGCATACAATTTTATTTTTTTTTTTATTTATACAGTCCTTCCTAGCACACGCAGACACAGGAGGCTTTACAGAAGTAAAGCAATAAGGAGAAAATAAGTGCTGTGGAGGAAGGGTGCGATTCCCTGCTGCCTCACATCTTGCAGAGCCGCGTTCGTTTATGCAAAACAACTATAGATGGACCATAAACACTGCAATTCTGATTTGACAGCAATAACTGTCACTTTTTATGGAAGAAAATGTGAGAGAAGGGGGAAATCAAACTCATTATTTCAGGGTAAATGCATCAATCTACCAAAAAAGTAGCAGAGAAAGGCAGGAGCACACGAGAAGAAAAGAAAGCTACTGCCATCAGAGCTGAAATAGGTTATGAATGTGCCAGATAGAAAGGCCATACACTGTAATGACAGATGACCTGTTATCTGTGCATAAGTGGTATTTTTAAGGTAGAGTGGAAGTACGCTGGGACTCTGGTACAAACAGTGGTGTGCTCTCAAGGATGCATGGAGAGGTGTCGAACGGGTGTCCTCTTACAGGCAAGCTGCCTGTTGAGCCAGGAAGGCCACCCTTCCAGTGCCACTTATCCAGTGCTGCTGCATGCAGAGCCATTTGCCTCTCATGCCCTCAGGTGCCGGCTCTAGAGAACCAAAGTGCCTTATGCAGCACCAATGCAGGTGTTGAATTAGCAGTCACCCAAGGAGGTGGCAGAGGACACCAAGGAACAAAACCAAGCAGCTACCTTGCTGCGGCTCCTAGCTCAGCGTCAGTGTGCGCTTCTCCTTGCACAGCATCTCACCGCTTCTACCCTCTGAGCAAGGAAAACACTAAGCCAAGGAGGATACAGAAACTGATGCAGAGTAAACAAATATGGAAAGAGGAAGATAGGACAACTCTGCACAAGAGATTAATGAGAGGTAATGGCATGAGATGGAGAGCTTATGGGAGACTAATTGAAGGGTGACTAAGGTTATATCAAACACAGCAGCAATTTTAAACTGGAGGGGGTAGTTATATCTCATAAATGAAGAAAAAGGTATCCAAGTGGCAAGACTAATTGCATAAAATGACAGCAAACACTGGATGGGAGAAAAAGAGCATAGGCTGTGAACAGGGACTTTTTAGACGTTTTAGGGTTCGATTCACAAGTCCCTTCTGGTTTGGTAGTACTATGTTAGGACAGAAGGCAAATATGTTTACCAACACAGATGATACTGTGGTTCAACTGCAGATTACCACGACCATTGATACCTGGAAGCCAACTCAAAGTCCAGATTTCCCCAGACATTTCACCACTCCTACGATTACCTCTGTGATTGTTCCTTATGAAATTATCAGGTTCAGAGCTAACATCGCCATAATGTCTCCTTCCACCACCATTTATGTTATCAGTTCTGTCTCCTTCAACTTTACTCTTGATATCGTTGAAGAACCTGTTACTCCAGTAAGCATGGATTCAACAGCTTCTGAATGACCATCCCATTATTGTGTCACTGACCAGTATCAATACAGAAGATCATAAGAGAGAAGGGTGATGTAATAGGGTCATTTCTAACTAGCTGTTCTCAAGCAAAACATACATGTGAGTTACTGAATCAGGATGAGAAGGTTGGGCGTGCTCCTCCTCTTTCATATCACCAGAGCAGCCCATTCAGAGGAGAGACAAACTGTACCTGTGCTGCTGTGGTCATGCAATCCAGCAGTGGGGATCTCCCATGTCTTTCTCTACAGACTCCCCAAAGTCTGACATTTCCAGTGTTCTAAAATGCTTCTAACTCCTTGTACCACAGAAAAAAAACCCCAACCCATCAGTGCCAGCTACATGGTAACTGGAACTCCAGGAGGGATCAGAGCAGACATGCCCCCTGCTCAGCAAGGAGACTCAGGGCAAAGGCTGAAGTTACAGTACAGGAACAAACACAGGATGCTCTTACGTGCAAATGAAAGGGCAATAACAGCAGACAGCCACATGGGATTCTGCTGCAGACCATCAGGTAGGAAAATGACAAGGAGTTTCAAGTGAGCTGCTCCTAGGACAGAGATCAGCTGTGTGCAAATTAGCAGAGAGAACAGCCAGCGTGAGCATCCGTTAGGGAGGCATAGTGTTACGATGGTGCAGGAGATGCTGTTAGAATGAGGTTCAGATCACAGATATGTGAACCTTGTAGTTACAAAAGCAGCTTATTCTGGTCTGTTGCAATATACATCTTTTGTTTAGACGATTATTAAATTAACACTTAATTAAGGTTACCCACCATTTCATCAAACTGCTTAAGACATCTTTTCATGTAGCTTACTTCAGACCTCATAATACTGAGAAATTAGATGCTGTATCAGAACCAGCAATCTCCTAATTACAGGAGTAGACGAAATTTTCAACAGGGAAAATGAGATCATCAGTGTCATAGAAATAGAGATTAAGAAGACAGATTTAGAAAACAAATGAACAAGAGGTAATCCCTGATTTTTAGGTCCTTTTGTGGCTGGCTGCAGCTGTAGCAAATGATCTGACAGCATTCATATCAAGCTCCGAGCATAATTCCCGGTTCTGACTGAAGTCCCAAGAGCATGAAAGAAGGGGAGATGAGGAACAAGATGTCCACAGAACAGATGTCTGAAGAGATGCAGACTAGGGCTGCGGTTGGTGAATGAGGCACAGAGCTGTGTATTCTCCTGTATAACTTTGGTCACGTTGCCAGGAGTAACAGGCATGATTGAATTAATTCAGGGTCATAGTCTCTTGTACTCCCTTGTTTGCTCGTTGCCATTTACTTTGCAGTTATAGCCTGGCACAGAGTTACTAGTGAAGCAGTAGGAACATCAGCATAGCTCAGTGGTGTGCAGGCATGCGTGCTGATTATATACACATCTGGCCAGATGACTGAGCAGCCCCCTTCTCCATCTCCTCCTGCCCATTCTTCTGCAGACCAGCATCCAGAGTGGCCTCCAGAATTACTGAAAATTCAGACTTGGTGGTAAGTGTCCCATGGGAAGAAAATCAGCAATAGAAAATGAAAAAAGCCAGTGAAGAAGAAACAACAGATGACATGAAGCAAAATGGCATAAACTGGTAAAGAGGAAATCCTGAGCTTAGCATATCCTGAAAAATAAGCTGCAGAATCCAGGACCATAAAAATGTGAGTGGAATCAAGAAAGATTTGCAAACATTTAGATAAGAAGCAAGAAGGGGAGTAAAAAGAGTATGTTGCCAGATGATAAAAAGCAGAGGGAAATGGTCAGGCAGAGATGCTTTATAGCCTCCATACTTCTTCATCAAAAGGACAATATTGTAATTACTGGGTACTACGCTGAAGTGATAAGAAACAAAGAAAAAGAATGTGACCCTGCCTGTAATTCGAAGTGGTAGAGTTAAAGAAAAAGTTAATTGAAAGTATTTCAGTAATCTGTGCTCAGCAGGAAGGGAAAGAACTACAGAAGGTGTTGCTGGACTACTTGCCTCATGGGCTGAGACCGGACTGGCACTGTACGAGATCCCAAAGGATGAAGAGGGAGTCAACAGAAAATATCCTTTAAAAGAAAGGAAGAAACTATATAGGTAGATTGTCCCTAAACATCTAGCCCGTTGCTAGAAAAATCAGTAACGCAATCCTCTTTGAGTGCACAAAGGGAATGCTTGCCCACATAGATGGGGCATAAGAAGCCACAAACTCCTTTTATTACTCACATCAGCAGACAGGTTTATTCTTTGTATGACTCCAGTTTGCTCAAGTTACTCAGAATTTGACATTCCACTGGAATCCAGTTTGTTGCCAGTTTCACCATTTTTTCCACGTATAGCCATTTTGGAGTGACCTACTCATAATTAACCTCAACATTTATGTGATTTCTGAGTTCAGTAGCGAGTCAAGGCACAATTAAACCAGGTTGGTGTTAAGACATTCCAAGGTGGCCTCAGAGAGCAGAACCTGGGGTTTCTTTTCCTCCACAGGGTCAGAAAAAAAAAAGTCAGCTTTCAAAGTACCTACTTGCTATGAATGGATCCTGAGAAAGGAGGAGCCATAAGAGTCACAGATTTTGTACTACCTAATCCTGAGGGTGTCATATATAATGAATAGGACTGGGGGGGGTGGTGGTGTTTGCATACGTATGTATATACACACACATATATATGGTATACCTATAAAAATATATAAATATCTTTACAATTTGATTTACATCGGAAAGAATAGGAGGCTGAATACTGGCTGGAAAGGAATACCGCAGAGGCAGATCAGCTGGATAGGAATTAACAATGTGACAGTGTCTGAAGGAAGGTGACTGTTGTCTTACATTGTGTTAAGAGGAGCATGGTGTGTAAAACAAGGAAGGTAATTATTCTGCTCTGCTTAGCACTTGATAGCTCTCAGCTGCAGCACTTACATACTGTTGGGAGGATGGTGTTTCAAGGGAAGGCAGGCAGCCTGCAAGCAGCCGAGAGCAGAGCAGCAGCCAGAACAAAGGAGTATAAATCCTACAGAAAAAGGGCAAGATGTGCCAAGCTTGTTGAAACAAAGAAGAGAAGGCAGCAGCAAGACAGGCTAAAACTTGACAAAAAAGAAAAATAAAGAGAAGAGCTCAAAAGGTAGCACTTTAAGCTTAACACCGTGGTTTCCCTGGGATGCATATTTTATTGAAACCACTCGGTGTGTGGCTAAATTGAAATAGAGAGTTTAAGTGGTTTATCGAGCATGGAAGAGAGGGGCAGGGGAGGCTCTAGCTGACTGTGCTCCTGA
The DNA here is from genome assembly GCF_964106895.1 of Numenius arquata. Taxonomy (NCBI): domain Eukaryota; kingdom Metazoa; phylum Chordata; class Aves; order Charadriiformes; family Scolopacidae; genus Numenius; species Numenius arquata. Next base: position 65,098,951 of record NC_133577.1, on the reverse strand, counting down.
TACCATTCTGCAAATTGCGTCACAGATTAAAATATGCCCCATCTACCCCAGAACATAATGGAGGAAAACAAAGACAGTGAGAGATAGTGCTCTTCTTCAGCCCTTCTCTGCTACTCATACCTCATTGAGTAGGTCTCTACTGGGCTATTAATTCTACAAGCAATTGGACTGAGGAAAGTTACCAGGGAAATTTTGCAGTCACTTTCATTACAGGTATTATTACTGGTTGTCTATTGTAATCAGCAAAGCCCGTTTCATCAGTGTGATGTAGCAATTTTCATTTTCATTCTCTTGCGTATGCTCCTGTGAACAATAACAGGACAGTCTGTGAGGAACGGCTACGATTACAAGCTGAGAATGTGAATTTTGTCTGATGGGAAGGGAGTGGCCATTTCCACCAAAGTTCCCCCTTCTCCCACCTGCATGACTGCAGCAGCACAGATTTGTTTCAGGGCACACTGATGGAAACCCTTTTTCTCCCCTACTACTGATATAGATCTAGGAAGCACTAAGAGAAGATTTCAAAGAGTCCTCAAAGCATATGAGCACTTGCAGGTGGTACCCTTTTCCTTAAGCTTTGGTATTTGCAGAGCCTGGGATCCTCCAGCTGGTGATATCAAGGCACTCTCTAGATGAGCCCTTACCAAGGAAGATGCCGCTTGGGAAGGCTGCTGCAGGACAATAGGCATGTTTCTACACTTGCATGCCTATATACGTGCAGCCATGTGTGCACTGAGACACAATCTCCATTTCTTCTGAATATCACCAGGCAGACAGAAATCGTGGGATAAAGCTCCCAGCTGATGACTTCAGTGACCTTGGACTGAGGTCCCAGTTTGCTAAAGAGGAGGCAATCATCTGGCCCATGCTACAGTGAGTGAGCTCCCTTCTGTCATGCTGCGAGAAAGCCGCAACCAGCATTACTGGGAAAGGAAAGCTGGGTGAAAGAGCTTTCTTTGACAACAAACTTAACTGTTTCTGGACTCTGTTTTCTTGGACAGCAGTTTCCAAGATGCAGAGAAGCATGACACAAGCAATCACCAAGACCACAGCCACCTTTTCTCATCTGCAGATGCTCAAATGCCTGACTCAGTTGTTGCCCTCTCCCCAGATCTAAGGTGGTAACGAAAGGCATGAGGAAAGCAGCTCCTCACCTTGCGAGTGAATAACATCAGAAGGTTTTATCACCACTGGGTGCTGAAGTGTCTAAAAGCAATTTCAGAGCTGTTTTGAGCTCATTAGCCAAGGGAGAATCAAGGGTCAAGATAAATGGTAACTACTAAGCTGCTGATTTGATGCCAAATAGAGAGGAAAAATACTTTATCTACTTGCCAAAGAGTTTCTTCCTTATTACTGCAGTGGAGTTATGTTAATACACTGGGTGGCACAGATATCACTCTCTCTCTGAAGGTATTTTTGGTCTAGCTATATCAGTGGAGGACATTTTTTCTGTCTCAGCTGTTCCACCTTGTATTTTCCATGGGCATGCCTGGCTCAAAGTGATGCAGGGTTTTATAAAGGTCCTGGCTTCTAGAGGCTTGAGGATTGCCTAGTCTAGTGGGTGAGCCATGCCTACTAGTAAGGAGGTCCGAGATCTCCTCATTAGTGGAACCAGACCAGTTTTGGTGTCTGTGCCTAGCATGACCAGCTGCCATTTCAGCTGGGGCAAGCAGGCTTTCTTTAGGGTTGTGCTCCAGCCTTCTCCACTGAGACCTTCAAAGCTGTGCTGGTTGAGAGAGTCTTCAGTTGTACTGCATGGGGATGCTTTAACCTGTTGTCAGTGTACATAAACACTGCTACATTAGATATTAAGAAATCATTTTTCCTCTGGTGGAAAAAATGTTTAAATATTCTGATTTATATAACACAGGCCTATGTAGGCTCTGGATCTTTGGTTTTAAAGATAAAGTTAATTTTGTCTTAAAGTGCAAGAATACATCTAGATAAATCTAGCAGGCATCTATTCCATATAATTGTTCTGGGTTTATATCATTACTGCTTCCCTGGTCATCTCAGTAACTACCTTCCCCCAAAGATGTTGAACTGTTAGTACTAGGAGCTCTGCCAGCCTATTAATGAAATGCCTAGGCTATACTACACTCTTCTCAAGTTGCCATTAAAGTCATTATGCTTCTATTACCACTGACGAGTCAGCTCAGCTACCACCATCCTTGGATTCAACTCTGATCGTGCTTGCGCTGGCATAAATTAGGAACAGTATTACCATAGCCAACAAACTTAAACTTTCAGTCTGTAAAATAAGTAGAGAGTGGAGAATCCTTCCCGGAGTGTCAGCGCCTCTGGCACACTACCTTTAACATAAATGCCATCATTATCACCCCTAGCATTATACAGTGTATGTATTTTTGTCCGCACCAGAGGCATGGTCGTCTGTAGGCCAAGCCCACTGCAGACAGTGCCATGAGGAGGTGGGAGCGTTCAGCTGGTTCTTAGTCCTTTTTTTGTTGACATTCCTTAGGAAACAGAGTTAAGTTGTATGTTTACCTCCAGGCTGCTGAGGTTCCAATTATTCACATAAGTCAATAAATCAATTACAATTCTTATCACAGGACATGACCAGACTGACTGATTAATTCTCCTGTATCTCTGAATTTTTGCCCAAGCACTGATCCTCAGCCAAGTGACATTGAAAAACATCTGAAGCCTGAGAATAATCTTTTATTTCTTCATCTGCTTACCAGGGTTCACTATTAACCTTATTTATGACCAGAATTGTTGCCTTCAGCTGATCAGTTATATTTTATTGCCACTGTCTATAACCAAGGTGCCTGCGCGATACCCACTTGTGGGGCTTGTTAAGGAAACACTCATGAGGCCAGCTCCTGATCCCTCCTGGGTAGGCATCGGCAGCCCCCAGGCATTATGCACAAACTGACACCTCCTCAAAGTCGAGTCACTCCTGCACGCTGCTTGTCACAAATCTGAAGCCCATGAGATCAGCCCTCATAACCGCCTCCCCACTGCAGCTCAATGCAGGATCTGCTAAGTCATTAGATGTAGAGGGGAAAGTTGTGGGCAGGGACACACATGCCCTATGCAAGCATCAGCACTGACTCTTACCTCCCTCAGGATTTTGAAGGACTCTGTCAAGGCCTTGTTCACAGTCCCCACTCCTTTTGCCTGCAGTTCGTCCACCAGCTGCTTGAAGTGCTGGCAAGAATAGAAGCAGAAAGGCAGCGATGAGTTGCAGGCAGGGTGCTCCCTTCGACCAGGGGAGGAAAGGGTAACGTGGAAAAGTGCTGCTGGGCTTCTGATCCTTCACTGCTGCTGGCAGGGCAGCGCTGTACCATGATGGATGGAGGTGGGAAAGTCAAGTGTCTGCTCCATTGGTAGTGCCATCATGTTGCACCTATGCCCATGCATGCGCAACAGGTCTGCATTTCTCAGCCTGTGGGCTATGAACCATTGTTGGTCCATGGAACATCATGCAAGGGAAAAAACTATTAGAAATTGGGCTTTCCCTTATCTACCCCTTCAAGAAAAAGAAAAACTCAAAAAAACCCAGAAACCAAAAACCCATGTTCCTGTGCATGCAGTAGCTACAGGATTGTGAAAAAAGAAAACCAGTAAACAAGCATTCAAATTTTAACAGGCATTGATATGATTGTAAATGAAACCCTCAGAAAGTGCTCTCTGTTGGATGGACAGTGCCCAAAAGGCTAGGGATTCCTTTGAGAAACACTGCAGGCGACATCACCCTCTGTGACCCAAGGCTAAACTGGGAAAGAAATATGGAGAGAATGATGGTTGTTGAAGACATGGAGGGATGTGCTACCTCTGTGTCTTTAATACAGAGAGAAAAAGGAAGAAACACACCATAAGAGCAGCTAAAAATACAAGTCAGGCCAGAAGGTTGTGGAGAAGCCAGATGCAGGCTGACCACCTCAGGGCTGCTGAGCCCTCCTGGATCAGAGCAGCAAACCCCCTCATCAGAGGAAGCTTTCTGGCAGTCCAGTCTGGCAAAGGATCAGGCTGGGCTGAGGACACATTCACTGGCAAAGGGCTGATTTTTCTCCTTTCTGAGGGCTGAGGATGTGGGGTTTCAAAGATGGAGAGCCTTTGCCCTCTGCATGCTGTTTTACTGTAGCAGTCTGGACCAGGCCCACTCGTGCTCCAGCAGCTGTGGTGCCCAGTTTGTTGTGATACAGGGAAGCCGGTTGTTGCTGATTAGCTAGCCAGATGACCTGATGTTTCAGCGGCTTTGTGTAAGTGAAGGTGAACAACGGAGCCACCACACACCGCTGAACTTGGTGCTTATTTCTGAAATGCAAATTTCTGGGAGGTGGTTGTTTCTTTTCCCTGGAATTTCATGTCACAGCATCTTAACCCCATGTACTTAAGAGAACTAGCTGAATAATACCAATAGGAGCCTAGTACTCACCTCTCTGTTATCTCTGTCTGCTTGGACCAGGATACCCTTAAAACAGGGTTCAATAAAATGAACATAATCATTGTACTGCAAAGAGAAAATGAAAAGAAAGGGGTTGTAATGGGAGAAAATTCACAAAGTGGTTTCATGTCACAGGGGGATATTTAGAAAACAGTGTGGAGTATGATGCCATTTTATACACACTTCCCTTCAGAATTGTTTGTAGTTATCATGAAAAATTATAATTTTGATAAATCTTCTATTTGTTTAAATAATGTGTTAATTATGGCTTTGCTGAGCTCTATCTGGGCATACCCACACATACAAAGTTACTTTTTTTTTTTCCTTCCCACTCTCTAGAGATTTTCTCCATGCTGTATTAGCTTGTGCCTCTGGCCTTGTTTCTAGCACTATTTGCCCATATTTTTGACTTCTGGAGACTGTGTGAGTCCCCAGTTGCCAGCTGAACCTTGCCAGTGCTTTTGTAGCCTAATATCTGATGCCTCTGGTACATGGCTGAGCGGTAACATATACAGTTACCACACATCCACCGAACTGTGATAATTAGTGGGGTGTATGCTTCTAGCCTGATACATATGTGACGTAAAACATGCCAGTGTAAACCTTTTCCCACAAGGTTCAGAAGAGCATAATTCATAAGAGCATAACTAAAAGGCCACTGATGCTCAACTGATCAGTAGGAGCTTAGGTCAGGCTATAATGTGTCTGAGCCAGTAGGTTCTTGGTGCGAGTACAGTAAAGGAATGTATATTATATGCTCTTTCTGGGATTGTTTTTGAAGAACCGATGATATTTCAAACTCCTTAATGACTTCCCTCCACTTTTTCCACCAACACTGTTAATTCTTCTGTCTATCCAGCCATATAAGGACAGAGCTCTCACCGCTGGACTTTCTAACTATCTTACACAATAAGAAGCTATCAATAAAAAGTAAATTTTATGTCTCAGCGACCGTGCTCTGGCAAACTTTTATAGAAAGGAACCTGAGGAAAGAGATGGCACTTGAATTAGTTTTGAAAATTAGGAGGCGAGCAGCCATTTGCCTTTAACCTGACACCAAACCCCCACTCTTGGCATGGATCATGGAAAAGTTTTGCTTTCTGCAGACAGCTGGTTCTCTGTGGCTAACCGGCTCATCCTCACCCTGGCCAGAGCTTAAAAAAGGAGAGAGTAACACTGAAACAACCTGACCAAACTCCATGCAGGCCTGTTCAGGTTGACTCTGAACTGGATTTCAGGCTTGCAGGATGCTCGTGCACTAAAAGGCATATGGTGGTAATTTTCTAGCTGGGAAACATTATCCTGAGGATTATACTGCTACTGGATCCAAATACAGTATTATGCTATGCTAGGTGAATTTATTAGCTTGGGTCCCTCTTAGCTCAGGTGTCTCTACAGGACTTTGTTATCTGTTGCAGTCACATCCGTAGATAAGTAAAAGATGCAGCTGACATCCTACATAGAGGGGGGTGAGATGACTTAGCGGCTACCCTGCTGACCACACGAAGCTGACTTCCCATGGATAATTGGATTTAATCCCCCAGCCAACATAGCTACTAAGTGTTGTAGTTATGCCACTGTAATGCCTGTGGTTTGCTAAGGGCACTGAAGGGTTGGTATGAGGCACAAGGACGACAATTCAGCACTGGAAATGGGGCATACTTACTGCAATGATGTTGACAAAGTCATTTTCTCCCAGAGTATCTAAAATGGTGATGATAGTGTGTTTGGCAATGGTCATCCGCAGGCCCTTCATGCTCCCGCTGACGTCCACAATGATGACAATGTCCTTGGGAGAGGTGGCTGCTTGGATGTACCTTTGTAAAAAGAAGAATACAAGGAAGCAGGGTGAGCGTACAGAGAGGAGGAATGCTGGGCGTGCTGCTATAACATGATGCCAGCCACAGCATAACATACGCCATGAGCACAGCTATCCAGTAGGGTCAGGCTGGGCATCTGTTGGGTCCCTTCCTACCAATCTGCCTCTCCTGCCAGCCCCAGCATTTCAGTACCCACATCGGCAAGTGCTGGGCCTGCTGCAGACATATGTCCAGATTCAGCAGAGTGACAATTGCTAAAGCCTTCTTTAGCCACGCTGAGTGGACTGAGTAAATGCTCCACATTTCTGGAGTCTAAACAGCCTTGTCCTTCCAGCTGAGAATTATAAGGAAGGATACACCAGTAGTGATTTCCATGTGGCACGTGTAAGATGCCATATGGAAAGCTGGTGCTGGCAGGTAGTAAAGCAGGCTTCCTAACCTGCTATTGCCATCATTTATGTACCCCTCATCTCTTGCAGGAGTAGCATGGGGCAGTAACTGCTGATCAGCAGCTCACCAAGATGTCACCTTGGAAAAGGGAGAGAGGGGAAGACAGAGATGCTTTGGCCAAGTCCCTCCAAAACTCTTACCAGCCACGGTTCCTGCAGTCGAAGGAGATGACTCCATTCTCATCTGGTAACCACTTTATTCCTGAAGGGAGCAGCAAAATGAGCAATTAACACACATAGACAGGCAGGCATCTGCTCCCCACTCCCCAGGCACCCGCACTTCTGCTGTTCACTGCTGAGACCTGGCTACCCTACAGGGGCACACAAGTCTGGTCAGCAATAGCAATGGCCATTCTGCAGAAATACAAGCAGAGCTGCATGGTCTTCAGCAGTTCTCAGTAAACTGTTTGTTAAATTCCTATTAAAAAATGTACCTGGACATAGTCTGTTTGAATCTGGGGAGAAATTGCACTTACTTTTAACTTTCTGCCACTTTGATGTAGTTCTCAGCAACATCTTTTTTTTCCCCAAGGGCGGTTGAGTGCATAAAAAAGCAGCAGCAGTGACAAGGACGCGTCCCAGATTCCCTGCTAAAGGCTCTGTTCACAGTCATCTCTGCTCTCCCCTTCCACAACACGTGACAGGTCACAGAACAAGGGCATGCAGCCATCTGATGGAGGGGCCACCAGGCCAAGCTACAGCTGGGGAGGATCTCATGGGTTCCTCCAAGCACGGGGCCTCTCTCTTTCTCCGTGACCTTATGTGCCATGTGCAGCTGGTGAGTGGATAATAAGTCAGGCCAGCCAGCTGCATCTGCCATGTGTGGCCTTGGAGACAGAGAGAGGCTGTGGCCACCACTAAATACCACAGGGAGCACAAGACAGGGTGCCCTAGTGCAACCTCCACACCCTACCTGCGAGATTCACTGGCCCTGCCAAGGTCCTTAACAAGCTTTTTGGAGGCCAGTCTGCCCAAGGCACACCCCTGCAAGTAGACTCCTCTGGGGTCACAAGGACAACATGCCTGGGGGGCTGGTCCATAGGGGAAAAAGGGGTTTATACCTGCCGTGGACACTATTCCTTCAGCCTAAGCAGCAGCAGCCCACGCACCAAGTATTTTTTGTTCACTGCACCCTGCCTTTCATGGGGACATGCTACCCATAAACTTCCCTGATTGGGCTTTTCCACAGCACAGACCCCATCCTACAAGACTGTTGCTTTGCACCGAAACAGCGAAGCCGATCTCCGCTCCTTTACCCGGGTAGAGCCTGAAGAATCCAGTCGAGCTGCCAAAGTACTGCCAGGTCAGTGTGGGATCCCTTTCAAAGTTGTCCACAAAAATAGGATTCAAGGCTTCTGACATGTAAACGCCATTCAGAATGTCGGGGTCTGTGGGGGAAAAGAATAGAAAATGGGGGAAAAAAAGCGTGCAAAAGAGGGGAGGACACCCACCACAGCCGATGGAGGAAGGGAATGGGAACAAAGGCAACCCCAGGAGGAATACAGCCTTGTCCAAAGGCAGTTTTCCTCGTGGTCTGCAAAAGCCACGTCCCTTTATCCCAATCTCTCCCCCAACAACGACACCTATCCCCTTGTCAGCCACTTTCCACCAGGCATCGCAAAGGGAATGGGATGCACCATCCAAGTAAATCCTGGAGGGCAGGTCACCACTGGCCACTACAGGTGATCTCAGGTTGGTCATTATGCTATTATCCCCAATTCTTTTTCAGGCCTTGTCTGCCCTTGGTCATTATGTCTAGTTGGAAGAGGGCTCTGAGAGACACAGGGAAAGCAGCACTGTGCTGAGCACAACTAGGACACCATAAGGGCAGGACTCAGCTGCTGCCTAAGAGGGGATATGTGGCTGTTGTAAGGCCTGATGCACCACTAAGAGGAACAGCCTTTCTACTAAGAGTGTTTATATTTATGCTAGATGTAATTACCTGAGACAGAGGAGCTCTAGGATTTACATGCTGTTTTTCTCTCTCTCTCTCACTCCCCTCTTTCTCCCAACAATTCTTTCTTTTCTTCTTTGCCTGCCCTTTCTTTCACAAAGCCTGAGCTGTCCTCCTTTGCCCCTGATCTCATCAAAATCAGTAGGAAAGAACTCATGGGAGGCAGTGTATATTTGGTGTCTGTGTTGACTCATTGCCATGGGAGACCAAACACAGCAGTGGCAATAGAAACAGGGAATTATAAGAATCTGGTCATTTTAGGATTAACTGCATTAATGTTGAAAGGGATAGGGCTTTGACCTACCACTTCCTGTTTAGTCACTTTACTAAAGGTGGTTTTGGTCAAAATAGGGGAAAAATTGAACTGTGACTCCCCAGCAATGAACCCAAAGTAAATCATGCAGGAAGGGAGCCAGAAGAACCATGGAGAGCCAGGCTTTCCGCTGTTTGCAAGAAAGGAAGCAAGTACTGCCGGGCACTGCTCCCAGGAGGAGCCCCAGGCATGGAAGGAGCCACCCTCCTCCTCCTCCATCTCCTGGTCATCCTCCAGCCATAGCGCGAGCAGCTGGATGGTTTGTGTCAAGATGTACAGGCAAGAAATCAGCTAGCTGGGCAGTGCCTCTCTGTTCTCTCTGACAGTGGCCATTTGGCCACCTCTTTCTGTACGCCGCTGTAGGCAGCGGCCTACTTCATGTATCTCTGCTGTAGATACCCACAGCCAGCTCTGCTGGTGGCTGTATTGTGCACAAGATTTTAGTGTCTGGGGCTGTCAGACCAGATGGAATTAATTTAAAATCATGGGAGAAATAGAACTCCCTCTATTGTCCCTCTAAATAACGTAGCAGTTGTGAGCACAGTCACCAGGCGCCTGCCCCATCTGGTCCTGAAGATCGTAAATGAGCTCCATCTATGAGAGAAGTAACAATGCTTTTTTTTTTTTTTTTTTTCCTCGCCAAAACATATGCAAGTGGAAGAGCTGATGGGGAGGTAGGGAAGGAGCCAGTTCAGGCAGCTTCACATGTTGGCCAAAAAGAGCAGTAAACTTAGGACAATCGCAACTGGTGTCTCAACCTGCAGATTTGGCAGTGTGCTGACCAGCTGGAGATGCACCGGTTTCTGGTGTGTAGCTGAAGTGGTGTGAATGTGCAGGGGAAGAGGACACAGTTTAGGCCCTGTGAGTCTTGGTGCCTCCCTGGACTCCTGCAGGTGCCAAAGGCTTGCTGAGAATGGAAAATAGCCCAGAACAGTCACATCACAGTAGCAGTTGTGAATTACCCCCACTCTCCTACAGGTATGCTCCCTGGGAATTAAGAGTGTCCCAGTGAGGTATTAGTGCCTCATAACACAAAGGGACTTGGGGTCTAAATTCTCAGATGAAATCAGTTAAATCCTTGACACCTGAAGACCTTGAAAGATCTGATCCTTTGTACGGAGTAACAATTGGCAATAAATTCACATCACAGTTTGTTTCACACTATCTTTGGTTGGGTAGATTAACCCCAGGAGACTATACTGTCTGCCTACTTACTCTTAGAGATCTTCTAAGAGCAAAAGAGCACTGTAAATTCTAAGAGCGCTGTAGTCACAGTGGCAGCCTATAGCAAAGACATGACCATGCCTTGGGAGAGTACCTTTCCAGCTCTGTTTTCTGTCACTTTTTTTCTGTTCTCCTCTTTCTTTCAGTATTATTACTAGTAGTTTCCACAGCAACCTACAGTAGTGAGAACATAGAGGCCAGTAGGGGCCATTACCTTTGTTGTAGACATTGGTAGGGAGCTGGATATCACTGTATGTTGTGTTCACCAGCAGGTTATTGAAATGTTCATTTGGCTCCAAGATGAATTCATCTCCAAGCTCCACATAATTGTCATTTTCATCCTTCTCATTAATCAGGAGAGAGTTGTAGTAATCAAACTGTTGATGAAGACAATGGAAAAGAGAAAGGCAACAAGAGAGAATATGACAGACTATTACCACTACTGCCTGAAAAAAATGCTCTTTCAAACATAAAGGGATGTCTGGAGAATTTGGGCTTTGAATAGTAATGGCAAATAAGAGCCATTACTAACTAAAAAGTGTCAGGCTGCCAAAGTGATGGTTTCTGCCCAGTTTCTCATTGTCAGGCACCCACATGACTGAAAGCGTGGTTGTCACTGGCAGCAGAAGAGCCACCTGAGAGCAAAGAGACACAGTGACAGATTCCCATGGTCCCTTAGAGATATTTAAGTGACAAACCAGAGAGCTGCAGTGTGTCACTGTGTCTGGCTCCCAGGTTTGCTACAGGGCATGTCGATGCTGACCTTACTTGCCCTGTCTCTACAGCTGCCATTTACTGGAGTTAACTCCTGATGTATATCCAGCCAGGATTATCCCTTCACTCTGTCACTCCAAGCAGAAGGTGCTCATCAAGAGCAAAGGATAGAGCAGAAGGTGCTCAAAGACAACTCAGCTTTCACCCTGTGAAGGACCACTGGGGATTTAGCATCTACATTCACTTTAGTATCCTCAGGACACACTTCACCCTTGGGTAACATATTTAAGATTTTTTTTTTTGTTGACTTTATCTGAGGACAGAGGTTATTTGTTATTTAAGGATTTATGTTCAAGCACTAACAGTACTCAGGGGGAGCGAACTCTTTGTGCAAATACAGGGTCATGTACCTCGACTCACCCATGCTCCTTACTGTGAATGCAGCTGACCCAACTAGGATGACTATAATGTGATTCTTAAATAAAGAGGTAGGAGAGGTGAAATTGGTAGACAACTTGATTTCAAGAAGCATTTTCATTCCCACCCTTTCCCAGCATGGAGAGGTGTGCTTGCAGGGGTAGCCTGTACTTCTGCTAAGCACCCTGCTTGTACAGCACAGGAGAGTGGACTTCCTTCATCAGTTTTCACTCCAGTTCCTTTCACCAGCAATAATCCCATAGCTTGGCTACAGTTTTTGACAGAAAGCCAATTATCCAAATTGCTTGGGCAGCCCCGTGCTTTCACCTAACAGGGAATCCTGACAAGCTGGTGTCTGCAGGGTAGAAAAAAGATGATGGGAACTGTTGAGAGAGATGGTGAGAAACTCAGTTTATTGGGATTAACATTTTCCTGTGGGTATTTGTAACAGCATCCTCCTCATTGCTCATACACACTCAATTTTTAACTCATTTTCCAGTCAAGTAACACATAAAGTGCCAGCTAATTTGCACTAACACATCACATAATGACAACCTTGGTGTGTAGTAAATGTAACACCAATAACATCATGCAATCCAATGTCTTCCCTAATCCTTCCCCTCCCAGAACCAAAGGGACTGACCTCCTAGATGTTACTAACTTTAGGATCTGCCAAGGCAGTTCCTTACTCACACTGGTTTCTGGACAAGCTGAGTGTCCTGAAGACAAGGAAACTCCTAACCCATCTAGGAGCCTGAGGTGACTGCGTACTGCTGGGCCTGCCTTTCGGCTAGTCTCTCTGAGGGTGCGTGTCATATTTTGTCACTGACAGAGATAAACTTACCTCCAGTGAGGAGTTGTACTCATGGTTCAGATCTGCATCTTCTGCTGCTTCCACCAACCTCTAATGCAAGCACACAGAAAGAGAGATGAGGGGGTGCTGTGGAAAGCCCTCCAAAAGCTCTTCCAGCTGTACCAGCCATTCACACAGTTAGTAAAAAGACACGACTGCCTCCTTCTCCACAATACAGTCACAGGGCTATAAACTTCCCTCTTTCCCTCCTTTTCTGCTGACCTGTCATTCTGTGCTGCAGCTTTATAGCTTGGAAGGTATCTTCACAGCTATTTGTTGCCAAGTATATTCACACCTACTTACTCCAGAGTCCCTACTAAACCCCTGAGCAATGTTAGATATCACAGGGTATATACAAACAGAAACATGTCCGTTTAGAGAAACAACAGCCAGAGATTTAATTTCATTTTCCATGAACCCTTCCAAAAAGCCATGGGAAAGGCATTTCAGACCCAGCCTGATGTCAGTAGCTCATCAAAGGGAAAGGCCTTGTGGGAGTCTCAGTCTGGTATTGTTACCAAGACAAAGACCGTGACTTGATTTCGTAAAGGGCTCAGCGATGCTGTGGCCATTTATAAGCTCTTACCATTTATGGAAGGCAATATAATCAACTGGTATTCTCGAATATGATGCTTCAGGGCACTAATTCTCAATTGGTACAGACTGGGAAGGAATCCAGCTAAACGTGTACATGTTTTCAGAATTGCACAATCAGCGACAGCCTCAGCAAAACAGCTTTTTGCTCCTTCACAAAGGATAAGGCAATCCAAACACTGGAAAAGTCTGGCTATGAATTTAATGTTATGGGCCAAAGCTCTGGGTCTAAATATGCCCACATTTCACTTTGAGATTCAAATGATGTGTTTCTGGATGACTTTTCCACATTAGACACCTTAAACAGTCAAGGCTTTGTGACTACAGAAATACGCTTTTCAGAGTGGGTAAATATAAGGGAATATGATAGATCTTTAGAAGCAAGAAGTAAGAGGGGCCGTAACGATTACCTGCTCTGATCTCCAACACAGCAACAGCTAAAGGCCTCTTGCCACCTCCTCCATGCTTCCCTGAGTACACAGCAGGAAATCCAAGTGCCTTCCTTGCAGCTTGTGCTCAGGGGCTGCAGGAATTTCCCTTGAGCCACACACACAGCTGAAACCAGCTAGTAGTCCTCAATGGCCAGAGTGCATTATGCAAAGATGAACTTATTTTTCACTTGTGAGCGGTTTTTCCTCTTCAAACAGCTCTTTTCTTCTAAGAGAGTGTTCGTTCCCTCACATTTATTCCTAGACTTTGTTTTTATCTTATTTCCTACTTTGGGCTGAGGGAGAAGCCAGCATTCCCTTGTCTGAACGCCCACATCCTCCCACCAGTGTCTACTTAAAGCTCAGATTGAGCAGCCAGCTGCACCAGCAGGCATTTGCTTGGGCAAGGAAGTCCTCATGCAACCTTTGCGCCCACACACTCCCGGTACAAGCAGAAGGCCTGCATCTACAGCTCTGGGGCTGACAGGAGAGGACTTCCTTCCCATAAACCCCATGGTCATACCTCAACGGCTTCGACCTTCCTACGGAGCATGCTTTCCATCTGCTCCGAGAACTTCTTCACCAGCTCCAAGCCGTCCACCTCTTTGATCTTCAGAGTTGGCTCCACATCCTTGTACTTCTACCCAAGGGAAAGCAGAAAGTCCTGCTGAGCAGGCAGCTTATAAGGAGAGGGATGAATCTATTATTGTTAGCTGGGTATTGTCGTGGGTGAAGAAAGATGTGTTGAAAGAACTGGTCTGATTTACCACCTTCTCCCATCTTTGCCTTTCCTCCCTTTTCACCCCATAATTTGGGTGTGTGCAGATCACTGGCCATAACACAAAGCATTTTGACTAAGTAAAAGCAACCAATCCAATTGTGAGCTTGTGACTTGTTGAAAATAGCAATGTACCTGAATCTGTTGGTACCTACAAATAAGAGAGAGAAGTGAAGGCTGACTTTTGAAAACCTAAAATACACATTGTGCTTACATCCATAATAGCGTTTTATGCATCACATACCTGAAATTTACTCAAGGCAGAGGGAAGCGCAAGGGAATGGAGCTGTACGCTGTCGTTACCTTGCCTCCTATGTCACACGTGCTCTGGGGCACTAGTGGGAGAGATGCCATGCTAGTGCATGTCCTGTCCTCCCACAGTGCCATCATACATATAGGGTGACTTGTCAGGGCTGCAGCAAGAAGAGTCTGCTCAGTGCTTAGGTAGGAGAGACTGCCAAGGAAAGGTCAGGGAGGCAGTTGTGATGCTACTTACTCAGCACACATGAGCATGCTTTGGGCCAAGAGCATCACAGAGGCGGTTCCTGGAAACTAGGAACTACGAGTATGGCTACTTAGTGCGGCCCCCTCTGGGAGAGATGCCGTAATGAGGAGGATCTGGATCTGACAGCTTTAGAGATAACCAGTTTCTTCTGACCATGTTTCATATAAGCTAGGCATTAAGAATCTGAGAGTACTCCTAAACTGGGTAACTGTAATCTGCCTCCCTAAATCTGCTGTTTCAAGACTGGATACAATGGCTTTTATTTCACCTTTTAAAAAATCTGAAAGCTAACAGAGATAAGCAGAAAGGAAGAGGGGGGAAAACCTACGAAAGGACACAATATGATGAACCTACTTCAGAAAAGGCAAAGACTTTTCTTCTCAGCAACGTGGAAGTGCGAAGAGCAACCGATTGAATTTCCCTGGTCCCTCATCATCATTTCTCTCTGCAGTATATACGCATCCCCTCCATCTTCATGTTGTATTAGCACCCTAGCAGCAATCTCAGCCTGGGCTGGGCTTCTTGCACTGGTACAAAATAACGTGGTGAAAAGGGTATGGGGACGGCAGGGGCTTTAGTGGCACTTTTGAATTAGAAGAAAGTGGGATGGAAGGACTTTTTGTGTCTTTAGGGTAAGCGAGTGGATCTCCTTTTGTTCAAGGAGCCCATTGACCATCTGAGAGGGCGGCTGAACAGCAAGCAGAGTAAGAAACGCCTCGAGGATGGGACAGGCTGAGGAGGTCAGACAGAAATAGCAGCAGCATCCAGCCTGCAGCAGGCATGGCGGGGAGGCTGCTCGCTCTGTCTGGCGTGATTAACGGCAAGGGTTTTACTGGATTAAAAACGCCAGGCCTCGCATCCCCTCTGCTGCAGCTGGGTAGCGGGGACGGGCGGGGGAAGAGGAGGAAGAGGTCAGGTTGAGCATTGAGCATGAAGGTTAGCGTAACCATGCTGCCAAAAGAGGGATGTGCAACAACCATCCCCCCCCGCCCCCCCCGACCGAGGTCCCTGGCTGCTGACATCCCAGACAGAGCCTGTCCCATTTAGCTCCATGTCGTTGGGAGGGAAGTGATCTCTGTCACGCTAGGCTTTAATCAGGCCCTCCTCGGGGGGAGGAGGGTAATCTCTCCTGGGAAAGCTAGTGAAGGCGGGGGGGGACCACACCAGCACGGGCAAGCACGCGCTTTACAAAGTGACCTGCCATTGGTTACCTTTGGTCATATCTTGAATTAAAAAGAACGGGGCTCTTCACCTCTCAATTATTTCTTTAATGTGCTTTTGACACATTGACAAGTAGACCTTATTAGTGTAAAAATAATCACGAGCAGTCTGCTAATACCGTATACACTTCTCAGCCCTGGGAACTAGCCAGAGCTGGGAAGACAAAAAAAACCCACAACCAAGCAGAAAAAAAAAAACAAAAACAACTTTCTGCAAAGTTTCAGCTGGCTGTGAGGAATATACCAGATTTGAGCTCAGATCTCCTTTGAGCTTTTTTCCTACAAATGATCCAGAAAACCCTTTTGTATCTGTATTCCTGTCACTAAAATCTCCTGCTATTAATGAAACTTCACTGCAAGAGTTCCCAAAGGTGGGCAACAAAGCATTACCTGTGATTTCAATGCTGGTACCAGACAACATGGCTGAAAATATGCAGCAGATGTCAACACAGGTGCTTGTAGCCAACCAAGATTAACCTGCACAACCTGAGTTTAGGGTCCAGGTTATCAGATCATTATAATTTACAGAACAAGAATCAGCTACAAGCTTGGGAGAACTGGCTGAAAGGATCTGATATTGAAAAGGTGCCAAAAAGTTAACTCTGCTCTAACAGAAAATATTTTCATATTCATCTAGTACTTAGTATTCCCTTAAAACAGCAGGAGCAATTCATTATGATTCTCCTTCCGCAGTGATGGGGGTGGTGATTTAAAAGTGGAAGATCCAGGATTCAGTATCCTAAGTTTTATCTGTGAACAGGGATATGTCACCAAATATATTTTCTTGTTCCCACCTCCATGAAATTTAGCCCATTGAAGTACACTGTGTTACATTACTCACTCCTAGTGAAACTATATTAAGAGTGTGAAAGACATTCCTTTCATCTTCACCCAGGAATATGTCTTGAGTGAACTTCTTTAATTTGACTGTTCTTTGCCATGTAGTTTTTTGTAGTGCTTTCTAGTAATTACATAGCTGGAGCCAAGCCCTGCTGTCCCTTCTCAGCCCTATCTACCGGGGAAGGCAATTGGCACCTCAGCTACAGAAATAAGCAGAAGGAAATTCCCAGAAACACTTATAATGCATTGTTAATGTAGCAGAAGAAAAGTCAAATTTTGGGTCTGCTGAAGTTGATAGTGTTTCTGTCACTTGAAGGCAAACTCTGAAAAGCCTAGAACCACTGTGGCATCCTCCCAGCATGGCTGCCGTTGGTGGCCCCAACCCTTTGGTCACTGCCGGACCAACTGGAGCAGCAGGGCTGTGGCAAACAGGCTTAAGAAGCCACAGGTTTGAACTTTCTGTTCCTTAGCTCTGGGAGATGCTACTCTCCTTCCCCTGCTCAGCCTTTCACATTGCCTCTTTGCTCTGGCTGTCCTAGACCCCGGCCAGCATTTTAATGCAGAACCATCATCTCTAAGCCAGGCTGATATGCCAGACAAGTGTCCAAGCTCATCTTCACTTCTGCTGCATATTGGTCAAGAGAACATTATGAGTGCTTCAGGCATCAAACCAAAACCACTCTTCAATTTTTGCTACCTCTGTGAGGTTTAATTTGATGATATCTTGACTGCTTGGGACATAAAGCAACCTAAAGGCTTTCTCAAAGCTTTCTGATCCAGAGAGAGAACCTGTCCTTGTGGATTCAAGAGATGGCTACTGGTTCACCAGGTCCCTGGGAGCAATAAAGCCAGGAAGAAATTGAGTGTTTGGGTTTGTAACATGATATTAGGGTACTTCTGGGGGAAAAGCAAAAAAACCCAAAGAAATCCAAACAAACTCAAAGCCTCAAAAGTAAATTTATGCTAAATATCAAAGAGAAGGTTTACATGCAAAATATTGAATAACTGAAAAATTATAGCTGAAAAATTAAGCAACAATAAACTAGTTACTTCAAGCCTATTAGGCACAAGAGAGATGTGAAGTCAAATATGAAAGGTGCTGTTAGCTCTCAGTTTGTATTTCCTCAAAGGCAAAACATCCATTGACTTAAGCAAGCACCGAGGAAAGAGTTGTCTGGACCTCTACACCTTGCTCCCCACCCTTCTGCTGGTCTGTGTATACTCATGCACACAGAGAATTATTTCATGTGAAAAGAAGGCAATGGCCCCCCAAAAGAAAGGTGCCTGTGGAGCCCATGTGTCTGGATTTCCAGACTTGGTACATTTGGCTCCCCAGGCTGGGCTTGCCCACAGTCTGTACCAACACAGTGATCTACGTGAAGCCACTCAGGGTCTGCCAAAGTGCACCTCATGGGGAATGAAAACGTTGCCTATCAGTAAAAGACTTGCCTGTGTCCTCCCAAAGGTGTCCTTCTGCAGCACTATAAGTGTCAGCAATTCGAAGGGACACCTCCAGGGTGGTTCCTACTTTGAGAAACTAATTTGTGAGAAGGTGTCTGATCCGGTGCTTGCTAAAGAAACAGAGCAGGACTGAAGTGGGCGCTGGCTGGTCCTCTCCTATTTCACTAGTCCCAGGGAAATGAGAGGATGTCCCTGGCGCAAACAGCAGGACTTGAGGGAGAAATGTAAACCTGTTTAAACTGCTTAAGTAAAGTTTGGGCAGGACAGAACATGCATTTAGGAGATGACTCTGCTGGAAAGTATTAACATAGCAAGGTTACATCAAGCTCATTTGTACCTCCTGCTGGAAGTGGTGACAGTGACTCACTGAAGGGCATTTCCCTCCTCTGAGTCACAGGTGACACTGCATCCTGCTCAGGGGTGTCCAGAGACTGTGCAAAGCACAATCAGTCTGTGCTGCATCCAGGCCCCAACTCGTGCAAGAGCAAGCCAGACATCTTCCCCTCTCCAAGAGCAAACCCACGTGGATGTGGACTGGGGCAGGCAATTGCGATTGTTTTATAAGGCTGTCAGAGCACCAGGGAAATATAGCTCTGCCTTGCCTGCCCTTGACATGAATGCTAGACTGGATTTGGTTACATTCAGGCTTCTTTTTAATCAGAAATTTGTTTTCTTTGCTTCTAATGAATTACACCAAAGGCTGATAGAGTTGTGAATCTTTGTTAAAAATTTGGTTGCCATGACTATAATTTTTAGTGGTACTATAGTAGCACCTACAGGTCCCATATAACCCCTATCCCAAAGCGATCATGATATCGAGAGTCAAAACATCATGTGGACAGAGGAACGCAAAATGATCTGGTACGACATCTGCAGAGGGCTAACACAGCACAGCTATCGTGACACAGACCTCAGTGCCACATCTGCTGTCCTTGGGCTCCACTGTTAACTTTTGCAACACTGGTATTTTCAAGCTAATCCCTGTTTTGCTTAGTCCCACTGATTTTTGGATTTTGAGGAATGTGAACCCACTTAATCTGTTAGTAGAAGTAGCCACAGAAGCAGTGCAAATTGGCTGTGCTGAAGCACACCTATATGGCATCAGACACAGACAATCAAATAATCCTGATCTGCATGCCCTGCCCATTGGAGCTCATGTCCCCACCAGACGTGCCTCAACATGCCACTTTGCCTCTGGCAGTTACTGCTTGGGGATACCATGGAAGAATAGGCAATGCAGAAGCATCATCAAAACTGCTAAAAACCAAACTTTTGCCTGTTATTGATATCACACCACAGCTGCCTCATGATTAGGTCATGAAGTACCTATATCAGTGCTGACTATATTTTATTGCAAGGTGGCACATTCCTCCTAAGAAGAGTTGATGGTCAGTATAGATCTTTGTGATGGATGCTGAAGGCCTTCCTTGGCCAAGCCTAGCAAAGGCGATGCTGCAGGAGCCTCTCCCTTTCTCCAGACAGAAAGCAGCACTGTGGGGACAGGGAAACAGAGGGCTCAGCAGCAAGCCAATGCAAATAACATCCAGATCCTTTTTTGCATTGGGTTGTAGATGTTATTGCTAGAGTAAGAGGACAGAAAACAGACACCTAGAAGGCTTAAGAGGCAGTGCATGGTTTATCTTGAAGAAGAGGTTCAGAAAGAGTAAAGAAAAATGGCAACTTCTCTACAGCTAAAAATGGGAAAATTTACTTAAAGCCCATGGAGCTACACCCTTTAATGCTGGTAAAGAGTTTAGCACAGCAGTGCCTACTGTTTGGTGACCCAGGCAGGCAGAGCTCTGCACCTCTGGAAGATCACAGCTTCCAGGGCACCTGCCTCAGAGACCCTGTCCAAAACAGAGTTTTAAAGGCACAATTCAAAAATTGGTGAGTGACTGGAGGAAGACAGATGAGGAAACAGAAATAAACAAGAATGCCAGCTGGAGAACTGCAGGAGGGGACAACAGGGTAGGATGAGCAGGAGGAGAGGGACTGATATGCACTTAGGAAGGGAGGAGTAAAAAGTCAGTATCGAAGGGCATGAACAATCAGAGGAGAATCAAGAGGAGTACTAGTAAAAAGTATTTTTAAGAAATGGGGCAATTTACCTGGCATTTGGCTATGGCTAATGAAAGCAGGAAGGGCATTAAATGGATCCCCCTCTCTAGTTCATGGAGAATGGCCACAGGGCATTACTCTGTGCTTATGAATATGAACCTGCATAGTTTTGAAAGTTCTCTGGAGATCTGTATGTCTTGCTTTCTTCCACCCCAGGAGAAAACCTTGGAGGGCTACATATGGAGATGATGCAAAGCCAAGGGAACCCTCATAGCTTTTGCCTACCTTCTGCAACAGGAGAGACCCTGAATACTTAGTCACAATAGAATACAGCTCCCCACCAAAGGCATCTGCCCAAGACTTCACCCTAAAAACAGGAAAAAAGGAAAAACAGTGTTAATAATTCAAACTCAGCAGAACCATTTGCTTCTTCAGACAGGAAAAACTCCATCTTCCTGAGCATTAACACCCTTGTATGTCTCTAAGCCACTACAGTGACTATGACAATGCTTTCTCCCTGAATTGCTAGCCAAGGAAGCAGTAAGGCAGGAGGCAAGTGTTGCTCTTGGACATTCTGCCCAGGACATCACTCAGTTGGGAGAAACACTGAGTTCTGCTGGTCTCAGTCGCTACCTTTTGAATCAGAGTGGAATTTTTCTTGTCTAACTTTAGAGGTACGAAAGTTGTACATTTGGTCTTAGATATCATCTGGTTTCCTCTATTGTTAGTAAAGTAAAATAAATAGCTCTGCAGACACTTATTTGTCTTCACTGATTGCAGACGGAGCCTGGGGTGAAGAGTGAGACACCTAATGTCAAGACTGCTGAAGAGAAATAAGTGTCAGACCTGAAAGAAATTGTCAAGATTCACCCCTTGGATTCAGTTCCTAGAGCTGCGTGAGGCAGAGACTAACGAGCCAGACGAATTCGCTGCTCTCAGTGGAGATACTACAGCTTGATAATGCCAGAATAGATTATGCACCTCATCATTGTAAAACACTACTCACATTTGTGCCATCTTGTAAATAACTGATGATAGCAATACCACATGGAGACCATAAGGATGTTTAAGAGCAGCCTGAACACCAAGCCATCCAAATCAAAATAGATGGCTCTTGTAATTGACAGAGCACTTCATCAGAAATCTGTTACATGATTCACATTAGGCAGTTCCACCTACATGCAGTTCCTCCAACAAAGATTCACTTAGGAGAGAATTATTTAATGGAATAAACGGCCTTCTCCACTTACCAGAATACACTACTTATTTACGGGGTGCTGAGTCTTACCTATGGCTTCCAGTAGATTTCTTCCAGTCCTAAGCAGCCTTTAACCTCAGGGCCTGCTTCCCCAATGCATTGCACCCCTTTCGTGGCAGAATAATACACCAACATAGAGATGAGCTCTGGACTAAAGCCAACGCAGCAATGGTGGAATAATCACAACAGCTAATTTCAGCCTAGAAAAGCCTGCTTAGGCTCCCCTCTTGCAAACAGAGACAGATAGGCAGCTATAGGGGATGCTTTGGAGCATACATAAGGCTTCCACTCCAAACTGTGCCTCTCTCTGCTGCCTATAAAAGGAGTATAATGAGAGTGGGTGCCCCTTTTAATAGCTCCTTAATTGGCAATGAGGCATTAATTTCTAACCACCAGCTGAAGTCAATAAGAACAAGGGCTGCTGGTTGTCTGGGGGGTTTTTTGTTGTTGTTTTTGTTGGTTTGTTTTTTTTTTTTTTGTGGTTATTGTGTTCTGTATCTTATTTTGACACTGAGAGCTTTTATCTTTTCATTTCATTCTTAGAGAAAAAAGAAGAGGGGTATTTGCTAGGAGGCCAGGATTTATTGCCCCATATCAGAGTTATGACAGCAAGCCTGGAATAAAAGAGGAAACCAGAAACAGGGACCCCATGGGATGCTTTTCTTTCCTGTTTGTTGTAGTGACTAACGCCTTTCCTGAGGTATAAGGATCTCTGAATCAACACTTAACTCGATGCCCGTCTACTGTTGCTGGCTGTATAACTTTTATGTATGAGATGTTTTGTGCTGATATTAATTAATATTCTCCATTCTCCCAACCCTTTACTGTTGAAAGAGAGAACCTAAACATGAAGTCTGGGGTAGGAATTTTCACAGGGAGGTTTATTTTTACCCCATTTCCCCCCCCAAAACAATGAGGGGTGTGTGATCCTGGTTTGTGTCGGGTCTGTGGCCATGCATGTGCCCCAATTCCTCCCAGCCCTCATCATTTTTCACCCCAGCAGGGTGGAAGAGTCTGTGATACTGATTTCTGACTACTGGGTGCGGTTGGGCAGCTTCAGCAGAAAGATGCTATTTTTGAGGTAAAAGCTCATATTGCAATTTGAGCTTAGCAATGATCAGTCAGTAGAGAAGCCAACCACAGACACCGTTTCGTAGAAAACCCAGCCCTGCTCCTCGTGGATCTGCTCGTTTGGGAAGCCCTTAAGTCCACCGTGACTTGGGATTCTCTGCTTTCATAAAATCAGAAAAAGGAAAGGTGGGTTTTTAGCCTTTGAGGACGTGGCAAAAGAAGCCTAAGTACATGAACCTTGAAACTTCCGGTAACAGCAGAACTCAATGATAAAAAGGCCGGGATTTGCATAATTTCGCCATTTCTATGGGGGAGCCCCAGACGTTGGATGCTCAGCCCGGGAGGGCTCTCGCAGCCTACCGAAGGCAGCAGCCCCACAGCCACTTCTGAGTCACCACTCCAGCTTTGGGGGGCTGATATTTCTACTGCTCTCCCAGGCATCAGGCTACAAAACCTGCTCACCCTGGGAGACTCAAAGGGCGTGAGGAAGAAGAAAGGAAGAAGGAGGCACAAAGGCAGGGGGGAGCAGAGAGAGGGCCAGGGACTGGCAGCTTTGGAAGGCTGGCTGGAAAGCTAGGGGCCACACAGGAAAGGGAGGGCACAAAGGTCCTGCAGCCCTACATGACAGGGCTGAAGAGTGAGTAATTAAAAATATATGGTGGCATTTCATGGAAGTTAAAAAGGAAGCAAGTGCAGAGGCAGAAATACTCTGGCATTTACATATTTAAAAGGCAATTATTTGCCAGGGAATGGAGTGACCTTAGAGGACAGGGAAATTAAGGGCAGCCTACTGAATTTAAATAGGTTTCTTTATTTTTTTCATAAACAAATGAGAGAAAAGGTCAGTCCAAAATTCGTCAGGCTGCAGAGAAATTTCTTCTAAGGCTGCTGGCTCTGTGAGCTCAGGAGCAGATTTATAGAGGCGGTAGGGGTAGCCTAAAGAGGCCAGACCAGGTTGATCTTCACCTCTCTCACTGGCGTTTCCTGATGTTTCTGGTACCCCAAGAAGCAAAGGCTGAGGAGCCAGCCCCAAATCCTCACCATCCTCACAGCTGCAAGCACTTCTGCCCATGCCACGGTCTGCTTACGAGCAAACAATTGTCCAGGAGGAAAGAGGAGGTGGTTTCTGTGCTGAACCTGCGCCCCAGAAGCATTGCTAGGAGTTGACCGAGCAGACTTTTTTGCACTGCTGGGGTTAAAGCTGAGTGAGCTTTGCAAAGATGGGAATAAGTTGGCGATGAACCAAGCATGGTGCCGCAAAGCCAGGCGTGATTCGGGGAGCAGCACAGGCTGACTTAGCCTTGTGTCACTCAACTGTGATTGAATCCAGCTGGTGCTTAAAAGCCTCTGGTTTTGTGTCCCCAAAAATGTTCCTGTGTAATCTATGGAGCAGGTCCATTTTCTGCTGATTTACTCCCTTTGGTCCTCTGACCGATGTGTTCTTCTACTGAAATTTCATTTGAAAAGGGCAACTTTTGTGTTTTAGTTAAATTCATGAGTGGATTTGAAACACCAGGGATTAATTCAGCTCTTGGTCTGCTTTTGGTACCGGGGAGGGGAAAGCTCTTTTTCTATTGTTTATTCTTTATTCATGTACGTTAATAAGTTCCAAATTGTGCAAAGTGATGTAACTCTTTTCTCAGTAGTAAAAGGCTATCACATTATAACCAAACACATCAGAAAAGGATTTGGTCAGAGATTGCCTGCCTATAATCCCTGCATGTCAGAAGGGGTGGGCTGGCTTCTTAATGCCGCAGATTTCAAGGCCAAAAGGTATTCCCATGCAGTTGATTTTTTATTTTATGCAGTTTGAAATTATCAGAGGTCGGAGTTTTATTCTGCCCAACCTCTGCGCCCTTTTTTTGAAACCCAAATCAGAAGCACTTCCCTAAGGAAGAGCTTGAAAGCGCAGCCAAGAATAAAGTTGGTGGCAAAGTTTCCTGAGACCTGCCCCCAGTTAAAGTCAGCCCAACACTTGGTAATCACGTGGGCTGTATTCACAAACACACCCGCAAGGGTCTTATTGTCAATTTTTGAATATAAAACACTTTCTCAATCTCAGGAAAGGGCTTGAGCTGACTTTGGTTGGTGTAGTGGACATATCTCCTCCTGCAACTCGATGGCAGTGTTGTCTCCTCCCTAGACCAACCTGTTGTCCTGCTCAGCCTGACCTGTCCCAGGTCCAGAGAAGCTGCCCCTTGACAACTTTTACCAGCCGTGGTGCTGACATTTTTAATCCTTGAAGGATTTAACTTGCCTAAATCAGCTTACCAAGGTGAGGTTTTTATAAACTGGGTTTGCTGAGAGCTGTTAGCCTCCTGCGGGCTGCCGGGGCGGGCTACGCTGCTGGTGGGGAGTTTTCCAGCAGCAACTGTGCTCCTCACACACACGACACGACCGCTGGCGCGGGTGCCCTGCAAACCCACATCCAAAAAGGGGCATCAAGGTTTCCTGCATGCGAGAATGGCAGCGTGTGCGCAAACCATGGTGGTTTATGCTTTGTATTGCAGCTCACCTTTGCATTCCTACGCCCCAGAGCTCTGGGAAGGGCTGCTAGGCTCTTGGTGGTAAAGCGGAGCAGCAACAAACGAGAAAAGGTTTCTTTCCTCTATTTAGCACCCCCCACCACTAACATCCCCTGACATCCACACGCATGAATAAATGTGTGTGTGTGTGTGTCTGTATTACACAGACGGCGCATTTTAAGCCTTCAGTGTACCAAACCAGTGCGCTGGACCAGCGCCAGCGACACGTAATGGTGAAAAAGAGTTGCAAACCTTGCGCTGCCCGCTCTGGGTCTCACGTGTGTTGGAGAGGTACCTCCCGAGGCCAGATCCTGACCAACGCTCTGCATCCCCAAGGTGTCCTCAGCAGGCTGCAAAACAGCAGCGTCTGCTGGAACCGCTCTGCTGAACTGGGGGAGCTGTTAAACTGGGGCCGCTGACGTCTGCCTCCATGGCTGAATCGCCACAAGTGGCACCAGCGGTGGGGTTTTACGAATGTATCTTTAAACTGGTTTCGCCTTCTGCCGCCCAGTGCATTAAGCAGAGCATTAATAGATGTCAAAGTGCTTAACTAAAGCAAACAAGTATCGTTGCCCTGCTTGACGAATGGAGAAAATGAGGCGTTGCATCCGCACGGGAGCTGGGAACTGAGTTTTTGACTCCCGTGCCCATGTCCTCTCCCAGAAGCCGTTGCTACCATCAAAAGAGAATTCCATCCACCACCACCCCCCCACACCAGTGACATGCTTCACCGGAGGACCCTGCACCCGCAGTGGCTGCCACCGCTGGGGAGGCACTCCCACCCGCCTGTCCGTGCCCACTCCATGCCAGAAACGCCCCACGCCAGAGAGAGGGAAACACTTACGTCTCCAGTGGGATCTTCGTCTGGGCCCTGGTGGAGGGCAGGAGGCAGAAGAGCCAGAGCATCATCCACGGGACGGTCCAGGCCCCCATCCTCCATGTGCCAACCATCAGCAAGGGGACCGGCCGGTGGGATGTGGGGGCTCCCCCCTTTTCCTGCTGCCCTGGGGGGGGTCCCACATGGCCCCTGCCATGCTGCCGGGCTGGCTGCCCTTCCGCTGCGGGGCCGAGCCCCGGGGTGACCCCAGCTGCCTCTGCCCCGGGGACGTCGCTCCTGCTGCCGGACGCCGTCAGGGAGTCTCCAGTGCAGGGTTGGTGGCCAAAAACCCACTGGGGACCCCCGTTGGAATGGCACCCACGGGTGCGGTGGGTCTCCGTGCCCTGAGGAGTGGCTGTGCCGGGAGGCAGCTCCGCACCGGGAGCCGCAGCAGCTACGTAATCCCCCGCCAGCCCCTTAATCCCTTCGCCGAGCAGCAGCAGCCGCAGATTTAGGGAAGTGGAGTGGGATAAAATCACCCGGGATTACTCTGATTCCTGAAGACGGGTCTCTGCTGCTCCAGCCGGAGGTCAGGCCATGCTTGCGTTAAAGGGGTCGCATCCATTCCCCCAAATCCCATCCCCGTCCCCCCCCCCGACCTTTGATCTCCATCCGGCAGGGCCTCCCTGCTGCACTGTAGGATGCTGGAGGGTTGCTCTGGAAGGTTGCCCCAGCACCATTTCCTCCTCACTGGGGACCTGGGTTGGGACCAGGAGCGTGCGGGGGGCACCTGGTGGGCTCCCGCAGGCAACAGTGGGTTGGTGCTGTGCACCCACTTGGTGCCGAGGTTTGCGTGGGACCGATGAGGCCGGCAAGCGCCAGCATCTTGGCAGCATCCAGTGCAGGTCCTGCCAAGGCACTCATCTGGGGACCTCACACAGGCGAGAGGAGAAGAGGGAAGATGGGCAGCGAGAAGCAAAAAGGGCATGAAAAAAAGGATTCTGCCAGTTTTAACTGATCGCCTCCTAATGTGAGCGATTATTTATTAATAGTTGAACCTCTCAGTCTGGGCAACATTCAATTGAGATTGCCATCCCTTCACCAGTGTCTGGAGACCAATGAATCAAAGGAGCCCAATGGCTGAACTTGATGAATAGCGGCAAGCGGCAAACTGCACGCTCAGAAGAGGACCATGCTATATAAGCTCATTGTTGTCACGAGAGGTATGAATTTTAAATAACTACAGATAAGGCAGCGGAAAGATTATAAATGACTAGAGCGACCTGTTGAACAGCTTGACTCTGTGGCTATGAACTAACCCATTTATTAGAGGATCTTCCAATCATCTTTTGCACATTCATAAATGGCTTATTTAAGATAAAATGCAAAGCCACGCTAGATCGTTAGGTTTCTTGGAAGGATGTGGAGGGGGAAAATGGCTGTCAAAGCTCTGAAGTAGAACTAAGGCACACATTACAGATGTGCTACTGAGTGCAGCATTGGTGCTGCGCATTAAATGGGGTAACAGAAGTAGCAGAGCAAATACAGAGAAGGGAATAAAACCATGCAACGTGGAATAGGGGCTAAATTATATGATGAAAAGGCTGAAAGCCCAGGATGAGCAATTAAGTAATTACAGGAATAACTCACCTCAGGATAGGATGGATTAATCATTTATTACAATCTTCACTCCAGACTGAGTATCTTTTTGAAAGTACGATCTTCTTCAAGCAGAGGTTGTGGGCCTGAAGGGCAGAAATTTCCAGCTGATGTTATTAAGTCTGTGCAAAGGGTTACACGAGAAGGTTGAAATGGTTCTTTCTGACCTTAAAATCTACAAAAATCAATTTCTACACACACAAACACTCTAGAGACAGTGCCTTCAGGGTATCACATGGCTGTACTGCAAACGCCGTAGTCAGTACATGAAGGCAACAGGCAGAGCAGATCTAGATCTTAGTAATGCATTTCTCAAACAGCCAAAATGTGTTATGGGGGCTTTTGCCCCGAAAAGGGGTACGTACAGACCCGGACAGCCCCAGGGGGAATCTGGAGGTGGGGAGAGTACAGAGAAATGTCTTCTTCCCAGAAACGCTCTTTGCAGACAAGGGGTGCAGTGTGTTGCCCATGGGAACAGAAGGAGCTGGTTGCCCTTCCCCTGACTCCAGCCTCACACTGCTGGGTCTGGGGACCATGGAGCTGGGCTTCTGCTGCCTCCTCCTTTCTTCTGCAGCCTGAAAAGATGAGAATATTGCTCTTAGAGGAGCCAGGAAGACTGACCACCAAGGTCTCATTTCTCCGTCTTTACCAGGATTAAAAATGAGGAGTAGGGTCCAGGATGGTAGGCTTCCCTGTCTGGGTACTCCAGGGAAGAAATGATTAAAAATTAATGTTCTGAAAAAATCTGAAATGAGATCTGAAGGCAGGAGAACCATTTTAGGTAGCATTTTCTCTCCACTTTGCAAGGAGCCATATCAAATAGTTATTGTGAGGGATTTTTGCAGGATACTTTCACTAACCCTTCCAGCCACCGTGTTCTATTTGCAGCTGGGACCCAGTTGAATCCAGATGGGTTCTGGTGAGAGCCCTTGTCTGGGAAAACCTTCAAACACTGGTAGAAAAGGCAATGAGACACAGCAACATGCTGAACTGGGAGATCCAAATCCCTTTATTTGGATTTATCTCATTTACTGGATATATCTCACTTAACCCCTTAATGATCTATAGTTGCAAAGGAGTGGGATTTGAAGATGAATTGAAAATAGCACGGAAAACCGAAAACCCCCAGGTGACTAGAGGGCCCTTAATGGGATTAGTGTGCATCCAGTTACTTCTGCAGAGCTGAGCCACCACAGTGTGCGAGCACAGCTGGAGCACAGGGAGGAGATAAATGACAGCAGGGTCTGACTGGGGAGAAAGAAAATGAATCCTATGAGAAAGAATGAAAGCAAACATATAACAAGAAGTGAGAATTCAAGGCTGCAAGAGATATGGGGTGAGCGAGTACAGCAAATAAGAGCTAAATTTGCAAAATCATGGGGCAATAAAAAAATGCCAGTGTGATTTTGTGCTGTATTCACAGGCAGAGGGAAGATTTAACAGCTCTTATTCATTTCTGGTTTGACTAGAACCTGAGTTCAGTTTAGATTATCTTGTTATGACAAGATACTGGCAAATGTCAAGACCAGCCAAAGAATAAATATCATCAAAACACTGGTGTAAGCAGTGTATGAGGAGAGTTTATTAAAGACAGTAGAAATACTCATTTGTTTAATGCATTCATGTGGTGACCCTAACTTGGAAATGCCTGAGCAGACTAACGTGTGGTCTTACAGCAGGACAAATATAAGGAGAATGGGGCAAAATGAAGACAGGGGAACTCTACACTGAGCACCAGAGAAAGCTGGTTAGAAAGATGTGCTGGGCATGGCACAACCTCTTGAGGCAACCTCTCTCCATGCAGTACTGGCCAATAAGGCACATTTTGTAGCAAGCCACATGTCTCTTTGTTAGAAAGTCATCTGGAATCGGGGATATGGCAACAACCTTGAACACAGAGAAGAGTATGCAGCTTTGTGGAGATAAAGAGCAGATGGGACAGCGTCTCAGCCTCCTCACAGGCATCAAGTTCGTTGTGATACTACTCCTGCTGCCAGAAGGTTTATCAAGCTGAAACTGGTCACTGGAGACACCTCTTCCCCATGGCACCCACGGTACTGATCTCCCGGTTGGCCCATGCAGTGAGGCAGGGGTGCTCCCTCCTGTTTCCTGCGTACTCTGGAGCAGGGCCCACATGGAGCAAGCACCAGGGTCCTTTTTGCACTGTAGATATTAGGACTGGGGAAGAGGTTGCAAGAGACCAGCGCTGACTTGTTTTTCATTCTGGAGCCACTGAGACCTTGCTGTGCGCCTGCCACCACCGCACACCTCAAAGCAAGTCTTTGCTCTGTCATGATCCTAACTTACAACATCTGGGACGTAATCAGTTAATAAGAATGATTTGCTTTGATTTTGAATAACTTAAACCAAGGCATGACGGGAATAAACTATGCGATCTTGTTCACAGTAGATGCGTTTATCTGCGATCATAGTCTTGTGCCTCTCGTTATCTCTTGGCAGGACTCCTTAGATGAGTGTCTGGGTAGAAAAGCTCCTTTCCATCCTGGTCAAACGTTTTGCTTGTGAAGCTGCTCTCTCGACAGTGTTTGAGCTTGTGTCCTGTTCAAGAGACATAGGGATGATGTCTCTGGCCTGAGTAGGTTTAACCATTCCTCGGGGTGGTTTGGAAAGCACTCGTGGAGTGTTTTGCCAATACTAGAGAATCCGATCTCCTCCCAGCAGCTGCCAGGAGGAGGGGGCTCTTGCCAAAAGCGGTGATGGAAAAGCACTTTTAGTCGTGGTTTTACTGGCTGGTCATGCAAATCTCTTCTGATCAGGTTTCAGTGCGGTGGAGAGTTAGCACTCGCAAGCTGAGTTTGCAGAGGTGTGGATTTAATAACTGAGTGGGGATGGGGAAGCGGGCTGCAGGCTCGCTTTGGCGTGAGTGCTGATGCTGCAGGCAGGCACCGGGCTGGGGTCTGGGGGGTGTCCCCACAGCTGAGCGCTCCCTTCCCCCCAGTTTGGTCACATCAGGGCCTGCGCGATACCAGCTGAGCTCTGGAGAGCCACAATGCAACAGGGAGATGCTGTTTGGTCTAGGACCGGGTTGGCCGCGTGGCTGGCAGTGTGCCTGGGACCTGGGGAGTTTGGGGTGGTGAGACCTGAAAGATGTGTGGTGCTGGGTGAGCACAGCCTCTCTGAGGGCCCCTTTCTCACCATAGCCATTGTGGGAAAATGGAGCCTTCCTCACTCCCAGGTGTGTTTTGGGTTAAATTAGCTGCATCTGGGTGCATTTGAAGCAGTCTGAAGCTGTTCCTAGAAGGGTTTTTCTGCCATGGGAGACCAGGCTGATGAGTGCCAGTGGTCACAAGGAGACCCTGATATGACTCGATAGAGGAGGCGGACAAAAGCCTGTTTACCATGGGAATGCAGCTAATACCTGGATACCTGATACCTCACTGGGATCTCTGCAGAGCAGGACAGATTCACCCCCAGTGTAACACAGGGGAATACACAGGTACACTGACTGACATGTAGGCAGGTATTATACCACTGACTTTCTTCATTTCAGGTTGCCTCAGAGGCAGTGAATAATGTACGAATATCTGGCCTGCAGAGCATCATCAGACGTCAGCAGGATGACTCGGACCAAACGTGTCCTTCTGGACCTCACATTCTACCCGGGTGTTCTGTAAATATCTGCCTGCAGACCCATTCATCTACAAGCCGCACGTTTTCCCTGTTGTTTATAGAAGCAGCCACCTAGGTGTCATATTAATTAATGCCTTCGGCTGGTTACTTTGCCTTTTTTCCTTTTAATTTTTTTCCACGGCTCCACTCTAAATTTAGGCTTGTTTAAATACTCCAAGATGAAACGAGCTCTTTTTTTTTTTTTTTTTTTTTTGTGCTAGCAGAATTTTAAACCCTCATCAGGCACAGTGTTCTGAGCAGCAGGAAATTTAGGGCACAGAGGGAGACACCAAGGGAGAGCAGAATGCACAGGAAACAAAGAGCACTGAAGCATCTTCCCACCATCTCTGAAGACAAGGCAAGAAAAGCAAGACAGAGTAAAGAAAAAGGAAAAGTAAGTGAAAGCAGATGATCAGTTTGAGGAGTACTGTGAGCAGAATGCAGTTTTCCTGCGTGCTGTCATAGCGGCACCCCTAGTGAAAGTCAACTTTATCCTTATCTCTTCACTACCAAAGGGTTAAACTTAATCTTTTCCATTTCAAGTCCACATGACCTGAAGGAACTTGATTAGAAGGAAGGGAAACTCCATTTTTAAAGAGATTAAAGCCTTTTGTGATAAAGTGGCTGCACTAGAACAGCTTTTTCGAGGGAGGAGGCTTTGCCTCGTGGGGAGCCCCAGAAATTGTGGTGCATCAAGTGACTAAATAAATGATGCCACTTATTCTGCTAATCTCCACAGCCGCAAAGACACTTGACTCAGTGCATGTCTAGCAACATCATTTATTTTGCCAAATCCTTCGTATTAAATGCATGATGCAATGACCCTATTCAGAGGACACGCTACAAATACCTCCTTCTCTCTACTCAGTGTGTTAATAAGGATTCGGGATTTGGCAAGGTTATCAGGACAGAGGTATTTGGGCCAAATTAGGGTTGCTCCAGTCTGGCTGGCCTAGAAAGAAGGAGGGTCCCTCCTCTCATGTGTTTCCCTGTCAGGGTCAGTAGATGCAGGAGGGTGCAGAGATAAGTTAGTTGCCTTCATGGTCTGACATTACTGCCTCACCTATTTGCTGAAATGCTGATGAGGATTTATTAGGTAATGACTGTAGGGTGCTTTGGAAATACAGGGTGCTCTCTAATTTTCTGCACTCTTGCAAAGGGAGACAACAGAGCCTTTGGGGCTGAGGACCATATTCTTGCTTGGCAAGTGATCTACAGGGGCAAAGCAGCAAACCACTCCCTTTCCCTCCCCTCCCCTGATTTATTTAGATTGAATTGTCAGTGGTCCAGGGGTCGGACCAAGCCCACAGGGTGGCTTTATCGGTTCCCCAGCAATGGGAGTGGGTCAGGGAGCCAGCAGAGCTGGGCTGCAGTACTCTGCAGACCTCTCTGTAGTGATCCAGGCATTAAACATCTGCTTGTCAGGAAGAATGGCATCAATACAGATGAACTGACTGTCCCCAGCATAGCGTCTGTGGGCACGGGCTCTGCGGGCTGTGGGTTTGCACAATATATACAGCAGTCATGCCTGATCCCTGGGGAAGCTGCTGCACACTGCCGTAGCATAAATAAAGGGCAATGTCTAGGCAGAAAGACTTTTTAAATTTATTTTTTTCAAATCTTTCAAATGTTTCCTGTTAATTTTATTTGTTTTCCTGCTGATACTGAGCATCCAGGCAAGAGCTATTGTAGAAATGTATATCAGCATTGCTGGAATATTCAGAACTCAATTAAAAATCTTAAAAGTTTGATTATTTTTTCCTTCCTTTTGATTTCACAGAAGGGAGCAGCTTTGCCAAAATTCTAGGTCACAAATTATAACATTTCATGCTTTTCTCTTTTGAAAAACAGGACTATTTTTTTCCCCACAAAAATCAGAGGCGATCAGTTTTAGTGTGATTAAAGATAAAAGCTGGGCTTTGGATACATTTTACCACACACTGATGTAGGTGTAGATAAAAACAGTCCATTCTTTCATGAATATTAATGAAAACATGTTTTGTGATTTTAGGCAACCATCAATTGTTATTAAAAATACTCCGACAGTTCTGAAGAAGAGAAAGGGGTGGGGGAAGGGCCCGCAAGGCTTTCCATATCCGATTTACACCATTTTGCAGCAGCTTGTGTTTTGCACCGCAATTACTCTGCAGCGGGTGTGAAAGGTGGTTCCCTGACCTTCGGCTGCTCAACGGGCTGTCGGGGAACCATCTTCAGCCCATCTGAGCACGGCAGCGCTGTCTCCTTTCAACCTCTGGTCACAATTCCAGTCACTTCCCGTCACCCTAAATTGCCTCCGAGTGCATAATTAGCTCAGTCACCTGCCAACTTTCATAACACACGCTCACTCTTCTTCCCTTCAACATCTGACAGCATCTCGTTCGGCGAGCAGCTTTCAAAGAGATTTCCCCTCCGCCCCAGGGGTTTTCGTGCTGTGAGCCTGCCCTGAAAGGATGAAGATACAAATCATGTTGTGCCCAGAAGGATCATTAAACGCCTTCTTTGATTTCCTTCAAGGAGCACAAATTAGCTGAGGAAGCAAACCAGCGCATTTCTTGCTAGCAGTTTTTGGTGGTGTTTTTTAATCCCCATCGGCACGGGATGATGGAGCCAGGAGCCCCCTGTGGTGGCTGAGGTCTCTCCAGGTTGCAGCCATCTCCTGCAGACATGGGTGCTGGCCAAGGAGAATGTCAATCCCCCAGGAAAGAGTGGCTCACAAGGATTTAGCCTGGTTTAGGCACGTATGTTATGAGAGCAAATAATCTCCCTCTTACTGCTGGAACGTGTAACAGTGCAAGGTATATGTCTGAAAAAATCAGTTTCTAGCAGCATCGCTTATTCTGCTTCCTCCTGCTGTTGTCAGCATCTGGGCAGCACGTGGGACAGTCAGTGGAGAGGTCAGGGACAGCAGTCTGCAGCGTGCTTGAAATAAAACTAAGAACTGCATTCACTGCCCATGACAAAAAGTAGAATTTAGAATTGCCAGAGCTATAGATAAGCAAATAATGCACGCATATATTGAAAAAAAAAAAAAAAAAAAAAAAGAAAGAAAATTTGAGTTCCAAGTTGTGATATCTGTCTAAAATCATCTGCCGTTTGCTAAAGAAGCACTCCAACTGCCTGCCTTCTGATTAGCGCAGCACTGAGGTCAAAGTCAACATCTTTCTGAGCCAGAGGCTCCTGAAGTTTCAGACAGAAGCCAAACAGTTGTTCCCCAAGGGATTCCTTTGCAGGAAATCTGATGTGCATAAAAGTAGGCAGAGCGGCACTGAAATCTCATTAGCGACGGTTGCTTGCTGCAGCTCTGACCTTAGCTTAATTCGTTCAAGTGATGCTGGAGTTAACTGGTGTTCCCACTTTGGAGTGGGACGCAGTTTAAAGCGAGATCTACTTGCTGTCCAGGCTTCTAAATCCCCTAGAAGGAAAAAGCATTACCCGGCTCTTCTAGTCTAATGCACAGTCTCACACTCTGACAGCCATTATGGTACTTTATGGATGTGTAGGGGCCAAAATGTCATAGCAGGCAGCAGTGAGGTGGGTGTTGCAGCCTGCTGGCTGGTATTTCTGATGGAGATGCTCTTCTGCTCTGAACACTTACAGCAGCCCTTAGACTGTGATGGTTTTGCCCATTTTCAAAGCATTACGTTGTAAGAAGCGAAGATCACATCTGAGAAACCATGATGGATGGAGTCAGCAAAGCCACTCTGGCAGTGCTGGCCCATGAGCGCTAGCAAATGCTGGTTTGAAGGGACAGGTCCCCGTGATGGCTCTTGCAGGGTACGTGAGAGCTGCACCTAACTGGGAGGGAGAGGGGTGGCAACCTCTGCCAGCACAGGGGACCCATCACACTGTTGGTGGTGCGTCTCAGGAGAGCCCCAGGCAGTGGCAGGTGATGTTTCCACTACAGGCTGGGACACAAGCGTTCCCAGCTGAGCAGCAGTGGCTGTGAGGAGGTGGCTGTGACCTGGCAGCAGTGGCACGCTGTGCTGCACAAGGACCTGCCTTGTTGGCATTAGTGGTGTACATAGTCTAAATTGTTATATCAGGCAGGTCATACTCAAATTTCCCTGTGCACTTTCCAGCTATATAAGACCCTACCAGCCTCTAAGTGTCACCTATCCGTGTGGAGCCCAGTGCTGCAGGGAAACCACAATCAAACACAACAGCTGGGTTTTACAGCATATGTAATTATGCAGCTTTACAGTTAGCCACTGTCTGTCCCCAACACACAGGGCCAGCCACCTCTGCCAGGACACTCCACCTGCTCTGCTGCTCCAGCAAATTCCCCTTATTCAGCTTGCACCTCCACCTTGCAAGCTCCAGCTCATTTAGGAGGTGAATTCCTCAGGCTGGCAGTGGCTCTCTGTGGGTGCCGGGGTGGTACGCAAGGCCAGAGACCCAGCACTCCTCAGCCCACCCTGGAGATGTAAACAGTGCCTGGGACTGTGCAAGTCCTTTGTTGGGACACCTCCAAACTGTGCTGTGGGCTACTGACACAGTCCTCGGTTACTGGTCAGCTTTGTCCCATCTGTAAAGTGCTGTAAGCTCCTACTTGTCTTCTAGAGGTTTTCCAGAGCTCTGCTCCTATTTTTTCCTATGTGCTGATGTCTGGCTCCACATCTACCAACAGCTGCTTTCTCCTCGTCTACCCAAGCAGAAGCAGAAAATGCAAAGGTTATTCACTTCCAAAGCCTTCCCTCCAAGGATGGTCTCCAGCAGCAAAGGGCAGGCTGTTGTTCTTTCTCATCTTGCCGACACGAACATCTGTTGAGGGTGATCAGGAAAGAAAGGAGCTCGCTGCTTTCACAGTCCTCCCGAAATGCCAGGGGGAGGCCAGCAGGCTTTCAAATACTGCACGCTGCTGTCATACACGGACTAAAAGATAAAAAAAAATAATAACCTAACGCACCTAATATGGGATAAGATGGAAGCAGAGTAGGTTGATCTAACTAAAACTCCGTAGAATTGATTGCTTGGGAGGGCTAGGAAAGTTGACAGGCTAGAGTAGCTGTGGAGCCCTTTTCCTGCTTTTTGGCAGAGAGGACACCAATTAGCCGGATTTAGTACGGTGCTGCACATGTTAACCAAGTAGAAAATTGTTATTAGCACTAGAAAATTGCGTATGGCAGTTCAGGGCCAAGAAGGTGTAGAAACGAATGCGGATAATGTACTTGAGTGCACACAGCGAGCTCAATCTCTGTAGAGGTGCTCTGTGTAGATGAAGTGAAAAGTTCCTGCGTTCAGGAGTCAGGAAGGTATTTTATGGTCCACAGCAGTTTTCGGCATTGCTGAGCAGCACTACGCTGGGCCGTGGGCTTCCTCTGGAGCACGAAGACTCGGGTGGCAAAGGACAGGAGCAGAAACAGATCTTGATAGCTCAATAGTCCAATTTATTCTGGCAAACTTGTGTTTGTGGGGAAGTAGCTAATACACGGGAGGCTTTTCCTCTCCCACCGAAAACAGGCTTTATTTTTTATTTTTTTTTTCCAAATTCTGGTCTTTTCTGAAATGCTGGTAGCAATTGCTCACTTCTGGACAGACCATCAAAAACCCTTTAAGACTCCCATTAAGCTGCTGCAATCATCTGCCAGAAGAAAAACATTTCTAAGGAGGAAGCGCCAGAGCAGCTTTGTCAGCGGCACGCCGCAAATCACATCAGAGACTCCAAGCAAAGAGCCGAGGGAAGAGCAGACGCTAATGGGACAGGAAGGATAATGGGAAACTTGCACCGACTGGCCTCTTTAGTGTCGTCTCTGCTACACAGCTGGAAAGAGCACAGTTTGGAGCAACAGCAATTTATTTTTTGATCGATACAGGAATTGCATATGAAAATACTGTCGCTGTTCCGTTCATTCCTGCTGGCTTTGTTCATTCGTCTGGCCTACGACAGGCACAAGGCACACCAGGCTGTCACCTCCCAGCCTGTTGGATGCTGCAGAGGAAGGGAGAGGGGAAGGGATTCCTGCTGGGTCATATAGCACCTGCAAAGGGAAAAAATATAACATCAGAAATCCTGCATTTGTCAGAACTCATTTTTGGTCGTCAGGCTGCTGCTGTTGCCTCTATCTGTTCCTTGTTTTTTTCCATTTTTCCCCGCCTACACACCATGTTGATCTCTTATGAAGCGCTGCATCTGGGAAACAGAGCAGTATGGGCTGTACTGGGGGATTTTTCTGTTTGCCACAAACAAAAATGAAGTGATAGAGAAAGGAGCGAAGTGATAGAGAGGCGCAACTGAGCACCAGTCTCTGCCTTTGCCTCTTGACTTCTTCTGTGACCTCCATAAATCCATTATGGAACCACTCTTCACATCCATTTTAAATGGAGATAATACTTCCTTCTCTTTCCTTTGCAAGAGTAAGATGTATAAAGCACTTCTGGACACTTTGGATCTGTCTAGCTATTTGTGTAAAAGCACTTTTAGAGGCAATGCTGAAGACATAGAAAATATACGTAAGGAATAGAAATCCTTTAAAATCATGTAAGAGTTGTCATGCAAAGATGTTTAAGTGGATTACGAAATCACCACTATTGTCATCCTTCCAAAAAAAAAGAGCAGATCCCTTTGGGTTAAATATTGACCAGACTATTTGCATCCCTCTGTTCTGTACCTGAATTTGTCCATCTTCTCCACCCCACCCACCATCTGTATATTCAGACCTGCTCCCTCAGCACCAGGGTAACTAAACACGTCATGGTGTGACAAGAAGAGTCCCCGACTTTTCTCCGTCTATCACCTCCTACACTGGTGTTTTAGCTCTGAGATCTTCCCATTTCATGAGTCGATTTCTGCAAGGTAGGCATCGCAGCACGTGCAGAGCACTCTGCTTTGCAAAGCTGGCTCTGCTTTGACTGCCTCCTGATGTCTCAGAAACGAGTGCTTATTTATGGTCTTCATCTTCGGTCATCTGGCTGGTTCAATGCACTTGACTTTGAAGAACGTTTATCTGTGGGATTTAGCAGCCCCACATCTTCTTTATGTTTCTTACTTGTTCCTTCTACCCTTGCCTTCATGAAGCTTGTGTTTTACGATTCCTGTGGGGACTTTTCTCAAAGATAACAAAACTTTTCTTTGTTACAGGAGTCATCATCTTCATCTTTGGCCCTATTGCAATTGTCCAGACATTCCTACGTTGTAGCACGCATTTTTGGTAGGATGTGATCCACTTGAAAGTAGTTTGTGGTGAGGGCTTGCTCTTGCATGGCAGACATGGGCAAACATCTCGCTGAGAGAAGCTGCTGTGGAGGAACTGGAAGTGGGTATTATAGAAATTGGGGCAGTGGTAGGAAAAAGGACACAGATTACCTGGAAGCACTAGGTTGGGGCCTTCAGGTGTAGAAACAGGGGAAGGGAAAGGCATATCACAAGAGGGTGAGAGAGCAGGGACAAGCCAGTGATTCTGCTTGCAAACATAGCTCTGAAAGAGACGGGAGTTACACCTCTCTTGCCAAACAGCAAGCATTAAGTATGGGATCCCTGAATTATGTTATGATAGTACAGCCTGACAGATCCTCTAATTCAAACTCTTGGCCACAGCTCGCTGCATCCATGGGAGAAGCCAGAAGAGGCAGGACTTCCCTGATAAGAACCCAAGAGGAAAGCCTCAGGCATAAAAAAATCCCGTTCTTAGATGAATGAGAAATGCAGGCACTTTTACTAAGTGGTAGGTCTGGGGCTACTGCTCAAAGTGGAAAGAAGGCGGCTGTTAGTGAGCCAGGCTGCTAAGCAGCAGTAAAAGTGAAGGAAAACAGAGCTTTTGTTCCCGGCCTGAGTAGCCCTACGCTGGGAGTGCTGCCAAGAGCCTGCACGCTCCTTTCCTCTCTCCCTCCAAATGTTTATTTACAGGCAAGCGCTGAAGAAAAACACAGAGGTGGGTAGGTTTTTTGAAGTGACATCATCATAATCTCTCGCTCTATTTTAGTACCTTTCAGAAGTAGATTTCAGGTACCGGGTGAAGAATCATAGAATAGTTAGAGTTGGAAGGGATCTTAAAGATCATTGAGTTCCAACCCCCTCTGCCATGGGCAGGGACACCTCCCACTAGACCAGGTTGCTGAAAGAAATACAGCACCAGTGGTTGCACCCACAGCTACGTGGTATAACAGAGATGCGTAGCAGCTCTGCATTCAGCACACGGGCCTATGGAGCAGGGTGCCAGCACTTGGGCAAGAAAAACGTTAATATTTATGTAGGATCTAATGATGGGATTAGCATCCCTCTACGTACACGGTAGCAGCTGTAGGACTTTGCCATCATTTCCCGTAGTTCCCTTATGGCGCGAAAGCAGGCTACTCTCTTGCTGATAGTAAGATGTCATCCCTTCTATTTCTTGACTTTCGTTTAGTCACCACATGCCAGAGGGTTTTTTTCTTCTGCCTTTATTGACTGGTGGTGTTTGTGCAGACACATCGTTCTGAACTCAGAGCTTACTTTGCTTTTTGTGGCATTTGTGTCCAAACATAGTAAAAAGGGCTTTTAATTAATATATGCCCCAAATGGTTTCAAAAAATGTTTTTGTATTACATGTATGACTGAAGCTGCTGCTCTCAAAAAATGTGTAGTGACTTCCTATTGTGTGCACCAGATGTTTATTCTAAATTCATTCTTTGGACGTTTTTACAATGTTGCTCACCTATTAAATGGAAGAAGCATGGGGATAACTTGCAACTCAAATTCTTTCTGTAACAGCTATAAAATAAAAGTGTTCATATACCAGACACACTTTCTCCAAAAGCTATTCTTTAAAATGACCTAAATATCTCTTTTTTCTCTTCCCTTTATCTTTCCAGTGCTTATTTCCCGCTTGTTTCAGTAGTTTTCTCAGCTACACACACAAAAGCAATCTGGTTCCTGCATTTCTCATTCACTTCCATGCTGGGCAGATTTATATCCGAACAGTCTGTTCAGGTTTGATGGTACAGTCTCCATTAAATTAAAAAAAAAAACAACAACCAACCAAAAATTAGGAAGGGAAAATTCACCCAAACATCTGCTGTATTGTGAGGGAAGGGGCTGACTGATGTCAGTACTGGTTCAGTACAAGATGGTGGTGGTGGTGGAGAAGGTGTTGGCGAAGGCTAACTTTAGCCCAGCCAATCTAATCTCCCAGGCTAAATTAGGTTTGTACTGAGACTTGCCCTCAAGAGGATCCCGTCTTTCCACTGGCTCTGCAGAGAGCCTGGAGAGATTAGGCTCATGAAAAGTAGTTACCCTTTTGTGGAGGCATCTGCAAACACTTTCATGGATTTCCACGCAGAGCCAAGGTGGGGGATACCAACAAAGTCACATTTTGATTTTTGTGGCATCTTCCGAGACTTAATGTCAGTGAAGAGGTGAAGGCCTTCAGATCACAGTTTGGCAAAAGCTTCAAGCCAGTGTAAGGCAGTACCGCAGCTCATTTCTCCTGCCTCACTTTCCTCTGCCCACATCCCACCCATTTATGCCCACGGCTGCACACCCCGATCCATAGACTGATACAGGTGCCCGGGCTGCTGCCCACTGAACCAATGTAGGTTAAAACCCACCTCGGCATGGAGAGAGCCTCAGCCCGGACTAATTCTGCTGCAATACATTTTACCATGTAGTCCTCTTAATCAAAAATAAAAAAAGGCGAAAAATCAAGGAAAAAGGAAGGAAAGGACTGGTGTGGGAGCAGGGAGTGGGTGGCTGGGACAGGCTGCCTCTCTAGCAGCAGAGCCAGCTTAAGGTGTTTATAAAGCTACAGCCTTTGTTTCTTCAGTGTCCTGCAGAACCACATTTTCCTCCTCCTGTTTGCATACGCCAAGCTATATCCCCCCTGCTATATTCCCAACTCGGCTGCACACAGATTTACATCTAGAGGCCAGAACAAGCTTGTTAGAGATATCTGTGGCAGTTTGGAAAAGACAAGGACTTGTAAGAGTCTCTTAAAAGTCCTCAAGATTAGCAGTAAAGTTTACTGTAGGTTGACTGAGGATTAATTTTTTAGTGCATTATTCATTTCCAGGACTAGAATTTTGCCTTTTTTCTAGGTTTAACGGATTTCTCTGGGTAAAGCTGCCATCTCATAACATTTTCTACATTAGAGCCTCAAATGCTACTGAAAATTGTCTTTTAATTTTGCCTTTTTCTCAACAAGGTTATCCAAGTTTGCTGAAATATTAAACTGATTTTAATATCCTAAAGGGACAAAGGCAGCTCGAATACTCACTGCTTTTATGACTGAAATTCAAAGCTCAACACGTTCTAAATAGGCTGTCAGAGGAGACGCAGCATCCTGCCTATTCAGCTGCTTCCCGCTCCTGGAAAAATTTATTTTGCTGTACAATTTTAATTATCCCCTTTGCAGCTACAACAAGAAGGAGTAAACAGAGGAGCAAGAGAGAGCTAATGAATAAAAATCAAATTAAGAATTTGAATTTTCTGTGAGATGGGCCTGAGGAAATATTGGGATGCCTTCACTGAATATTATGGATTTTCATGATAAACAGTGACAGAGATTATGCTTCAGTATTTCACTGACTTTCTACTCCTTGTCTTCTCACTCTAGTTTAATAGGTGTGGAACTTTCTAAGGAAGTGGGCAGTGGTTAAGTGAACTACACTGAAAACTAATATCAATTCAATGCTGAGACTGGGATTAATGCATAAAGCATCACTGCAGCTTTTGGAATTCTTGCTAAGCCCCAATTTACAAGGTATTTGTTCTACTGGAAGGAAAAAAAAAAACCACAACAAACCCCCAGCAACCTGAAACCAGCAGTATATTAAGAAATACACAGAACAATGATACACATGCACACTGTGGAAGCATCTGAAGCGGAGTTAACGTGATCCTTAAATATCTTCTGATTTTTTGCTTGCTACCTTTTTCAGATTAAAAAAACAGGCTCAAAGAAAGGCAATCCTAACTGCTGTTGCCTTTTCCTCTCCAAAGGCCTTATTACCTTAAGGGCTCCCTAGTTCTAACAGTGTCTTAAAAAAAATAAAATAAAATAGGGCAACCCAAGTGTTCAGAACCACTCTAGTTCAGAGGTGATCTATCAAACCTGACATAAACTTTTTGGTATCTGATAAAAAAAGCTATTAAACAAAATCAAATACCAAAAGGCAGAGATTACATGAGGATACTCCAGGTTTTGCACGATATTGGAAGGCTCCGACTCTATTTCTGGAAAAAGCCTTCTTCTGAGACAGACACTTCAGCTTGCAGTAGAAAGAAGAGAGAAAGGGGCACGGCACAGTTTTACACTCTGGTATGACTCCAAGTTCAGCCTCCAATTCCCCAAACACTTCTGAAGCAGCGGATCCTGCCATCTGAAATGGAAACCTAGACAAGAAGTTTGGCTTCAACTCTCAATAGAATTGCCTCACTACTTTTCCTCTTCTGTCCACTGTTATAAAATTTCTGAGCCTGTTCTATCTTCTTACCCCTGTTCTTGGTAAGCATGAAAGCCAAAACAGCACTTCCCTTCTTCAGCAAATACCCTCCTTTCCTTCACTCCACAAAAGACAAGTTTATGCCTCCTGAACAATCCCAAAAATCCCTTCTAGCATGAGAGAGTGAGAGCAATCCAACTCCATCAGTGTTACTCGGTGTAGATATAACCAGAAGAGAGGGCAGTGAGAAGAAACCCTGAATTAGCTCTATCCTTGTCTGCTTTAAGATAAGCCTCAGCTTGTCAAGCACAGTGTGAATACTAACTTTTGATGCTTGTGACAACAGTAACAGAAGATGTTTAAAAAAATATGCCTCTAATTTTTGTAAATAATACATTACTCTGAAAAGTAATAAATAAGGATGTTTTTAAAACTTCTACATGCCTTTCTTTATAAATAAAAATATTTCCCCCACGACTAGAAAACCTATCACAAACACAGCTTGAGATGCTTAAGGATTATTTTTACCCACCAATTACAGAAGTTCTGCATGTCAAATGAGGTCTTAACTATGTGTCCCCATCATCTTTAAATTGCACTCTCAGATAATCTAGCATCACAGACAACAATTATGCATGTATTTAGTTTCATATAAACTTTTTTTGTGTGGATTCCAATTTCTTCCACACCAGTTCATTCAGAAAGAGTATCAATTAACTCAGTAGAATCCCATACATTACAATGGCTACATAAATTATTACGGCTAGAGAATCAGAATTAGGACTTGCTATCTTTGAAGTCTGCCCTTCCCTTAACATGCTCTTTTCACTGAATCTGCAAGAAAATGGAACTAGAATACAACTTGGTCTCTATGAGCTACTTAGTGTAGAAAAAGTCTAGCAGTTTTGTAGGCATGAGTCTCTTGGGGTTATTCACTTGTGTGTAAAGAAAGTAGCTCTTGACTTTTTTTAAAATATTGATTTAGAGGCTTTCCCAAGGAATGTGAGCAAATCTCCTCCCCCTCTGCCG
This sequence comes from Numenius arquata, assembly GCF_964106895.1. NCBI lineage: Eukaryota > Metazoa > Chordata > Aves > Charadriiformes > Scolopacidae > Numenius > Numenius arquata. The sequence goes on along the minus strand of NC_133577.1, from coordinate 65,055,568 downwards.
CCCCCCTCAAATGACACTCCTACTAGAGAAAGGCCAGATGTTTGGGGGTGAGGGAAACTGTTTGAATCATTGCAACTATACTAATTGAAACCTGCATCCTAATTGACACTGAAGAACCTTCACAGATGAGGCTATCGATTCGTGCTTACATTAATGCCCATAGTAAAGAAGAGTGTATACTCATGGATTACAGATCAGGTTCTCTGCACCCACAAAAAAAAATGCCTCCTCAGCAACAAGTTTGGGTTCCTTAACTGTAGCAAACTGGCACTTCAGCAGCAGATACTAATAAAAATATACATAAAAGTTCTTTCAGTCATTTATTCTAGTTGATTTAAAACCTCATGTGTCTTCTGCCAAGTGTAAAAACATTTTCAAGTCATACAAATACAGGTGACCCAACAATTCTAAATACATAGTCCATGGTACAATAAAATGAAATCAGCACATAGTAGGGATTATCCATTTTATTTTCTTTAGAAATGGATCAATGAAACCACTGTGCTCCAGGAACACACTAGAAAAAATTTAATAGGACTTTTACACCAGGTAGCCTTCACCTTAACAAAGTTGTACATTGCTTATAATAATGCAGATTGGATCTGGAATAATAGAAATATGAATCCAGTGCCAGCCCAGAGCTACGCTGATAGAAAGTACATTCACAAACAAACCTTCCCCCCCGCCCCCCCCATTTCTTCAAAACACCTGCAGAGTCCCATTTCTACAGCTAGCTAAAAATACTCTTGTTAAAATAGAAAAAGATTTCTCTACAAAAATTTGGGGGAAAGCCATGACATTTCAGCTAAATTGCTTTACAGACAACTAAGTATGATGATAGATCAGTCTTCCCAAGACTTTCCCTTCCAAGATTTCGCCTGGATTTTCACGTTCCTAAAAATAGTCCAACATTGCCACCATGTGGTCACAGTTGCATCTGACGTCTCCCAGAGAAAATCCATGACAATAGTCAATGAATAACCACATTGCAAGTGAAAAAGGAAACTGAATTCTGAGATCTAAGTGGGGAGAACTGCAGGGGAACCAATTCTAAGTATGGACCAATATAAGAAAAATAGTTTAAGATATTCTGTGATTAAGTCTTCAATATTGTGACACTCCCCTCCCTAAAGGCACAATCCATTTCTGCTTACTTCTTCCTCAATACAGCGTGTACTTCCCAACAAGCAAAATCTATGTATATGCAAAAGACCATTCATTTCTTTAAATGTAAACATACTTGAAAAGTTTGAAACCTTTTTCTGGAGTTCAGGAAGCAATTCAAATTTAATTTTAAAATCATCTTTCACATAGACTTTTTCATTGCCGCCTTTCTCACACTGAAGAGATATGCTTCATAAATAATATTTAAGAAGTTGTCGTCATTCTGAAAAACAAAACAGGTAATTGTTAGGGCACGATAGGCATTTTGAGTGAAGAGATTAGAAGGATTTTCCATTTCATAGACCAGCTACTTTTCAACCTTACTCTGTTTTAAAAAGTGAGCAACAGGAAGGCTATTTCCTTTACCAAAAATATGTATTATTTTCAGGCCTTGCTAGTAGTCTTAGAAGAACTGGACATGAATATAAACTTTACTGCAGCAAACACGACTGTAATTTCTATAACAAGTAGCGAATACACAGAAAGCAGATTTTCCAAACTCACAGTGGATTTAACCTGAATTCACTATTCTTGCATGATAATGCGGTGACAATACAACCCTGTAATTTTTTCTCTTTGCCCTCATTTAACTAGGTATTTCCTTAAGTAGTTTCCTCCATTAGGTCAATGATGATTTCAAGCATGTCTAAAGGAACCTTGAAACACCCTGAGCTTTGATCCTATACTAAATCCTACCTGGGCAAATCCTTGCATCTTGTTTAGCTCTTTTGGACTTAATGCTCCTAACTGAAGCTGCTGCTTCTGCTCTGATAATTGTTTAACTTTTTCCTTCTGAAGATAATTTTGCAAGAATGGGTCAACTCACATTAAGAACGTATGTCCCAAGTAGCTCATATAAACATTTGAGGATAATTAAATCAAGATACTATTTGAGGAAAATCAAGAGCATCTAAGACTGTGTAGTTCTATATAATGGAAAATAAAAGGTAAGAAACTGGCAGTCAATAATTGCCAGGTAATTCAGTTAATCCTAATGACCATCAAGAACAGTGGGGTCAAATATACGTTTTACAAGTACAGTTCCAGAGGGTAAAATCCGATTTTCCTTGGCTTGTTTCCTTTTTAACTTCATGTATGGTTTTACTACTATCCAGATACTCAAAGTATGTAAAGACAGGATAATGTGATATTTTTGCTTTTTAATCCTAAACTAAAAATACAGGGAAAAATGAGAAAAACCTCTAATTTGTTAAATTTGTTTTCTTTCTGAGTCTATAACTGAAATTGCATTTTAAGTAACTTCAACATTCCAATTACTCTTAGTTTTATTCCAAAGCCATCCAGGCACATAGTTTTGGCCTACAAACTGGACCCTTAAACCTGTGTCTCTATTCTTTGTGCTTTGTAGCCAGGTCTTTAGTTATATAATCTCTCCTCAACTTCTACTCTTCAGATATTCATCACATGGCAAGTTAAGGAAAAAAATATTCATAATTGTTCATATCATCCCAGAGCAGTAAACAATCATCTCATGTTGTTGATGCTTTGTCACATTTAAACCTGAAAAACTGCAGCAAAAGGAATTTTAACACTTGAACTAGAGAATTATACTGAATAAACTGAACAAGTATATTTTTAGGTTATCTAACCCATATTTTAAAGTTGCTCACACTCATCCTGCAATTTTAATTTCCCATCTGAATTCCTCTTACTGCTAACACGCATCTCTGAAATATTTGGCAGCTAGGATAATCACCCATTATTTATCTTAGCTAAAAATATAATAGATATCTCTCTGGCTCATAGGCCGACCTTATGAAGCTTTCAGTCATCTTTGTTCTTTCTGTCAAATTTATTATCTTTCCTGAACCCAAAATTGGCTGTATTAATCAAAATGCAGTTAAGCCAGCAGTGTGCAAAGAGAGGCTATCACACCCCCCAGCCTACACGATAGCGCCCCATTAACATGCAGCCGTAAGCACCACAACTTTCAACGTATATTTCAATTATTTGTTTAGCCTCTGGATAGACAGATGCAACTGATTATAGGGTGTTTATATCAAAATGGGAATTTTAAGGAAAGCAGGAGAATTCGTGGTGCTTTACCTGGATCAGGTGTAGAAGTGTTTCCTGCAGCTGCATCTTCGTCATTGAGCTGCTGTTGACCACAGATGGCTCTGGGGTTTGCAGTGGCAGGAGAAGGCTAGCTGAGCTAGCAGCAGGTTCCTGGTTTGCTGCTGCCAAGCGCCCGGTTTCATTTGCTTTTGGTGGAGCAGGTGTGGTCTGAGTGAAAAGCATTGGGGACATCAACAAGGTAGGAGTCACAGTGGCAGGAATGCGTTGAGGTGAGATTACCTGTCCATACAAAACCAAAGTCATCAATTAAACCTATCATCTACTTAATTCTGTGGGAATAAAGATGATGAAGACTGCAGACTAATTGGCAACAGGTCCAAAGACTGCTGGAGATCGATACAGTTATGTGAAACTCCAGCTCAGGACCACCTATATGATCTATATCCAGATTAAAAGGTCTTTCATCCAATTTGAGATTGCAGCAATGGATTGAAGTGTCATTAAGTCTGACAGGCAAATGATCTTAGGACAAGAGCATTTTATTACAGAAAACAGACTACTATTAAATATCAGCACTCTTCGAGAATGCAGCTGTAAAGTCTTCCTACGTAGGGACAGTAAATCATTAAGTTTAATATTTGAAATATACATATGTGCAAATACCACTATTAAAGACTAACCCTTGTACCTAATACTGGAAAATTTTTTTGAAATATTACTTTCAAATTACTTTATGAATATATGTGTATATATATATATACACACTTTTTTTTTCTTCTCATTTTACTTAAGGAGAAGGAAAAGGAAACAGATTAAGTGATTTATCTAAAGAGCCACAGTGAGCTGGTGGCACCATCAGAACTGACTCCTAACCAACACAGAGTTGACAAAATCAAAAAGGCCCTCAAAGAGAGGGAAAGCTTTGATGCTGTAGTAGTTCTGCAAGTTGTCTCAGTATCACGTCCACGCCAACACGCAAAGATAACATGTCAAAGAATTTTTGCTTTTAAATTTCACAATGCATCTTGGAACTATAAAACACGTAGGACTAGCAAAAACTATCAGATATAATATAGAACATAATAGAAAGCTTATTCACTCGATTTGCAAATATTAGAGCTCTCTCCAGGTAATTCTAGTAATAAACCTTAATCCTAATCAGCCATCTACTCATTATTCAAATATCTGATCTTTTTTTTCAAAGAACAGCTCATATAAAGGAACTAACAGGAACTCCCCCAAGGTCCTCTCTTTTGGACTGGAACATGATTGATTGCTCCTGTATGAAGGTGAAAGGCTACTGCATCACTTCACTCTGTGTCCTGGGTTACACTTCAATTTTGAAGAAAAATTAAAATTAGGAAAATAAAACTGAGGTTTATCTCCTAGGTATGCAAAACACCATAGTTTAATATAAAAGAACATTCATATTTTCGTAGTTTGCCTCACTCCTACTTATGATTGTTCTACCCAAGACATTTCTGAACAACATTAGTTAAGACTACAATACAAAGAGAAATAGAAATAAATGAGGAGGACTGAGATCTCATGTGGTTTTCTGCAAAATTTAAGGAAGCAGAAAGACTAAGGATCAGAAAAGGTTTATAGATATCAGAAAGCATGCAATATGCACCAAATGCAAAAATCTCCCAGTACATGTTTTAGGTAAATATTATTCCTGTTTCTCAAATATGGAGTACTAAAAACTGAAACTCTTGACCTACAGCTTTTTTTCTACCCCGCAGCATGTAATCCTAACAGAAATCATGAAGTCTGTGTTAGAAGCTCCTCAATGAGTTAGGCATTCCTAACTCACTGTAGGTTTGCTTCAAACAGTAAGGCAGTGCACGTTTTTGCACCTATGCTTGAAAAACAATGTTCATTTTAGAAGGAAACCAATGTAAGTAAGTCCAAAGTGACATCCCTCTGTGGAGCGAGACCTTCAGATGGTGCACAGATGTTCTCCTGCCTGTGAAAGACTCACTACCTCCAGACACTTATCACAACGCTTTTGCTCTACTCATCCATGCAGCTGAAGTAATTTCTCTTTAATTTACCTCAAGCAAAATTGGCAGACTTTCCTTAAACCAGAAGACTCTTCCTAACGTGATTTAAAGAATGCATATACAAACTGGTCTCCAAGGGCAGAAACCTCCAGCAAAGGGACGATGGTAGCAGCTGGAGAAGATAAACTGCCCCACTAATACAGCTGAATCTATGACAACGTCAAAGATGATGACACGTCCTTCAAAAATCTTAAGACATTTCTCTCTAGAGTCTAAGGCAAATAAATAAAACCTGAGACAAACGGTGCTCTTAATGATATGCAGTTACTACTTTTGAATATGTATACATGTTGTGGTTTAAAAGACATACAGAAAAATATTTGTTTTCTCTGGATATAAACGTCTTTTTGGTAGGAATTGCAAAGCATATGGAAACTATATGAAATACGCAACATTGCCATCTACTGGTGACACAGCTAATACCTACAGGTTACTCCAAAACAAAGTATTTGTATCAAGATGAATAGAAAAATATATGTATCATTTTTTCAGTGCACAGCATTTGTTTCTGTATGCAAACATTAAAATGCATTTTTTGCAAACAGTTTGTGCTCAAAGCTTCTGTCATTTAACAAACTTTTACATAAACAACATTTAAAAAAAAAAAAACATAAATGTGAATTTTCATTTTATATTTAGTTCAGATCACATTCAGTCACTGGGACAACCGACACTCATCAGAAAATGCAATGCTGATCTTGGCATTACTGGTGCAATTCCTATAGCACCATGTTTTTGCTGAAAGCGCTGAAAATGCACTGTGGGGTCATTAAGAGACTTTGGGTCAACCTTTTAGCTTTGAGTAAATTTCTCACAAGATGTAACAGCCCTTTCAAAACGCTGTTGATCTACTTCTTCCCTACAGAATCTAATCTAAGTTGCTTGTTCATCCAGCCTCTAATGAATTATCTCCAGCTTTATGGGGTCAACACTTAAATCTCTGAGTCACTAATAACAGAGTAGGAGTCTACCGTCAGTTGTGCAGCAATGAAGAACAAAGAAAAGTGTGCAAAATAATTGCTGCAGCATATAGTATTCCTTCTCTGAAGCACAAATGCTCACAAAGATATCTGTTTGATACTCTGCGTGGCTGCTGGCAGCGAGATGACAAGATAGCTGGCAAATTCACGTAACACCATGAACTAAGGAATGCATTGGATCTCCTGTAATGCAAACTGGCACCCGTTGCCGCTTCTCATGCGCGTAGAATCCCACGCACATCAAGCGCTCCTCTGGAACATCAGCACCTGGTGGGTGCTTGTGGGCCTCTAACTGTTTTTAGTGGCATTGCTTAAAACTAAGAATATTTAATCTAAGAAAGGTTCAGAAACTTTAAAAACAGTTACTATTAAAATAAAGCCTGCTACAATGCTAACATCGCTTTGTCTTTCAAGTTTGAGAATTTTTTAATTGATGTTTAACTACAGAATCTTAAATTATTTCTCAAAAGAAGTTTAATGTACCTATCACATTCCTCCTGTGCATGTTTACAGTCTCATACTGACATTGCAGTCAGGAAAATTGAGAGGTAATGGTGCAATGCTCACACCGAACATACTAGGAACCATGCACATATTCAGAAGATGTAACACTATGTACAAAATACATTCCGGATGAAAAACGCTCCAAGAAATGAGAAAAATGGGCTGCAAGATAAGTGGCCTTCTGAAGAAAAGATAAATTTGTGTCAAGGTTATTGTAAGCACTTTTAAAACCATAATTCTGATTAACATAAACACTTAAGCATGCACGTAGCTATAATCGGGATAACTCACGCCTAACACTAAGCATATGCTTAAAAGCCCACTGCAGATTAATGCTTTTATATTGCATCTTAAGCACACGTTACTCACTGTCCACATAAGGAATACTTCACAGAGTAGCGCTGGCACCAGACCAGACTGAATGTTTCCATGTATTATTCTTCAGCTTTTGCTTTTTTTCTTCTCTTTTTTTTTTTTTTTTTTTTTTTGGTAACTGGTCTCTTCCTTTCCATGTGGGAGATCACAGTTCTTACACCATATGGAGATGCAGCAGAAGCCAATTTAAACTTGGACTTGTAATGTGTCAATTGTGGAAAAGACTATTGCTTTCATTTTCTTAGTGCTGCTGATGGATTTAGGGTGTTCCTTTAATACAATTTTTCCAACACAGGACACGGTCCAGATAGCTCTCTATTCCTGTCAGGCTTTTTAGAGTTTGCTTTTTCTGTATGCTGAATTGTAGTAGAAGAGGCAATACCAAAAGATAAATAATTACAGAGAACAAACCTTTTGCTGCGTTTGTTGTCAGAATCTGCTTTGATCAATTTTGCATGAGCATGTGCAGATATATTTGTGCCAATTCAATTTCATTCGAATGTCTGTCTGCAGGCATGGCAGCACTTAAAGCCTCTGATCTACAGCAAGGATGATATTATAAAAAGATTTACATTGGTTTTAAAAGTTGTTTCAAATTTTTATCTTCCAATTTATTTTCAAAAGTAGGCATATTTCATGTGGCTAATTCATGGCATTCTACAGGAACATAGACTTGTTCCTTCATTTTTAGCCTCTCCCCCTTTTTCTTTTTTTGGCATGTGAAAGAGGCCATCCCTTCCAGATTGCTTTAAGTGTCCTAAACAATCATTAGTCATACTTTCATTATCATTTTCAGTCGATGTATTAAATCTCATAAACAATACTAAACGTGTCAGAAGAACTGCATCTAATACTGTTTTGCTAGCAGCTGTGGCTCTGTCACCCCATGAAACCACTCCTAGGCAGTCTTAGTCTACTTGGTCTGGTCACAGCCATGAAAAGTGAGACTGAGTTGTCTCCTGAGTTGCCTTTTTTTTTTTTAAAAGGTGAACTTGCAGCAATAATCACAGTGAATGAGACTTGTTCCAGTGAAGACTTCTCTCTTCTCACAAGCTATTGTTCTGTACGTAGTCAAGCAGTAAAATTATTGAAATTACATGGTCAGACCTCAGTAATTCCCTTTCCATACTGCAACTAATGCTGGCATCATTTTCTTTTTCAAACATGCACAAAGTCATTAGCCATATCAGCATCTATATGGATTTTTCATTTGAAAACATATCAGCATATTTGCCATTTTTTATTTATGCATACTGACATATAATGTATAGCCTGGCACTTGCTTCATTTCACTTTTACCTTTAGAGCAGGAATGTCTTTTGTTTCCATGCTATCAGTACATGTACCAGTGAATCGGACGATCTCTTTCATTTATAGCAGGCAAGTTCCATTCCCAGTGAAAACAGAAGTAAATTTTTGTGACTCTGGATCCTCTTTTTAGTCATTAGCACTTCACTGGAAAGTCTGTAAGCAACTGATCCTGAATAATTTCAATGACTAATCCCCACCAAATGCTTTCACAGAGATTCAGAGTCATGCTGCTTTAATTAAAAGAATAAAAATAATGATGGCTATTTGCTATATCAAATTCATCTTCCTCTGACCTCTCTCACGGAATTAGAAATCTTGACCCGTGAGAGTGTTAGTGACAGATGTGGCACCTAATTGTTAAATTACTATTTCAGCCTCTTCATGTGTAGGATAACTTTCTAGAATAAGGAGGATTTTTGGAGCATGCTGAAGTATTCTGTAGCCTTTCATGCAGGTTTTTAAGAAGTTGCAATACTTTACACTGAAAAGGTGAATGCTTTTTCATTTGGATAAGTAACTTCTAGGCTGCAATATAAGTCAGACTCCAGTACAACACAAGCCTTGTGGACAGTCTGTCCACAATAAAGGAAGTTAAAAGGGGCTTAGATACGTCCTCAAACAGGACATTTAAAGACATTTAAGTGTAGAAGATCCTGTAGAAAATTAAGCTGTTAACAAAGACAGTAGTTGTCCAGGATGAGGCATTTTGTAATTACACATGATGCTTTTCTGAAGAACACAAAAATGCACTCATGAGAGAGACATAGTTTCTTGATATCTGAATTTTTTTAAGACAGCAATCTGACTTTTAGGGTCCCAATTACCAGAATTAAGGGATTCGGTTTGCAAAGTGAATTATGTGCAACATGTGGTAAGATAGTAGCAAGAATACACTGGCCAAAATGAAACAAAGACTAACCTTACAAAAAACTAAATTCAAAAGATTGCTAGATTTTTATTTATTTATTTAAAATAAAGGTTGAAGTTTCCCATTTACCTGAAAGAGAGCGCTCTGTTTTTCTGTACCCGGTGCCTTTTCTATCCAGGAATCCAGTGGTTTCAGCGTATTGGTATTCTGAGTAACAACAGGAAACTTAGCTGCCAAGGTTGGTCTGCTGGATACGTGCAACTGTTGTTCTTGTTGCACTATCTGGAGTTTTTTCAGTAACTCCTGAGGTGAAATCACCCCAGAATTGGCTGCTTGATTGCCAGAGAGAGAAAGTGGCTGTCTAGGAAGTTTGGATTGTTCTTTACCAAGTGTCTGAGACTCCAAAGTCTGGCCTGGTAGGGAACCATTGAAATATACCAAAGGCGGCTGGCTCATATTATTTACTGTTGCTGCTGGTGCTCCAACAGCAGCAGGAGTCCTGCTGAACACAGAAGCTGTTGAGTTCACAGATGCTGTTGCGCTGGGGTCCATTTTAGTCACTGACCCCGACTGACTCTGTAATTTCTGCAATAAGCTCTGAGTGCCAGCAGTATCCTGAACTACATGAGATGTTGCGATACCATGAGAAGTCACAGGCTGGAAGAGTCCTGTGAAAGTCTCACCCCCAGGGTGGATATTGCCATTTTCACAGAGCCGGTTCTCAGGAAACTCAGCAAGCGGATGAAGGTCTGTCCCACGCACCATAAGCTTCTGAATGGCAGGGCAAAGCTGTTTCTCTGCAGAGGGCGAATGCCTGCTAGGTTCTTCGTAGGACAGTGAGCGTACCACGCCCTGCCTGACAGGAAGATTCTCTTGATGCTGTTTATTAAGTGGTGGTTCTGAGACATCTGGCTTTTCTTGTTTTCCAAACAGTGCCGTCAAAGACAAGTGCTGTGGTTCAGGATCCACATTCTGTGAGGGAACAGAGGAAAAAAGTAAACATAGTCCCCTCATGCTTAAGTTACATTAAATGGTGACAATATTTAGCCAGCAGTATTCAAGGAAAAGCTGAGAAAACTGCTATGCTCTTTTCTCCCAAGAGGATTTTTAATAGTTTTGTCACATAGGAAGGGCAAGAAGACAGTTGTCAAGCTGCTAATGTGGGAGAAAAATCAGTGAATCTGAGAGATAGCAGTGGCTTCACTTTAA